>NC_137786.1:164816349-165416349 GCF_963383645.1 Muscardinus avellanarius
CATGTCATCTAGCTCAGGCAGGCATACCATGTTCTTTATAAGTCCCCTTTATTTAAACTCCTTTGTGTGTGTCTGCAACTGCTAACCAATAACTCTATGAAGACTCTAAGTCACATTGTTTTTCTGAGACTTAAATGCAAAATTAAAGCTGGAGCACCTAGGATGATTCTAAATTTGTTTAGTTTTGGTATTTATTTTGTGTTGGGAGGGGGTGAGACAAAGCTAAGGGTCTTGGCCATTCAACTCATTTTTGGTTTGAACAAGAACACCAAAACCCCCCAAAGTTTTAAAATTTTTACTTGTAGGTGAGGTCAAACAGCCATAAAAGTAGTATATTCACCATCAGAACATTGCTGAAGACATGGCTATCATAGGTTGAAAAGGCAGTGTTGGTTGGTAGTTAGAGGCAGGCATACTTAGATGGTAATTCAGGTCCCAACTCTCACTAGCTTGGAAGTCTTATAAGTTTTCAGCTCTGTGAGTCTAAGTTTCTTAACCATAAAATAAAATCTACTTTGAGTGGTTGCCAAAAACACTGAACATGCTTCTTCACATAGTGAGTTTTCAGTAAATGACAGTTATTGCTATAAAGCTCTCAATACCTCCAGAAGGTTCACGGGCCTTCCTTTCTATTAATGAGAGCTATATGCCTGATTTTATTTCCTTTTTGCTTTGATTGCCACAGAGTTAAAAATCTAATGTAAAAATTAATCATAGTGGGCTGGAGGTATTGCTCAGTGGCAAAGTTCCAACCTAGTATGTGGGAGGCCCTTAACCCCAATCCACCACAAATGAACAAAAAAGGTAATCATGACACTTTGTTATCATAAGGTTGGCATATTTGTAAAGCTTTTTCTTGACTCTTGATTTTCTACTTCTGAAGCTTGTCAACCAATAAAAAAAATGGTTATCAAGCTGACCAGACCAAGTTATGTGTATATGCCTGTACACACACACACACACACACACACACACACACAACCACCCCACAAGCTTCAGTTAAACACCTAATTTTCAAGGAGGTTCTCACTTGGGTAATTCCCTGCCAAAAGAAAATGTAAATCACTTTTCAGTCCAGTGCCTAGGGGTTTTACAAACCAGTCTAAGGGAAATTTAATATGCGTCTATGTAACGTAAACCAGGCAGCCAGCCTGCAAAGTTTTGTTTGGTGTTTTAAGAGAAATGCAACACGCTCCTTGTCAAGTGATATCTACAGTGAGCAAGTGCAGCCCCGCTGCGCTCAGGCCTGACCCAGGGAAGGACCCAGGTAGCTTGGTGGGTTGTGCTAAAGGAGAGCTTTTGGAAGTTAACTTCCCTGGATGATTTAAAGGCTTCAGAAAATGCCAAGAACCAGAACCCTGGGCCTCAGCCTCCAGGATATTGGTTCTAAAGGAAGCTGGCAAGGGTGAGGTGGGGACGGGAAGGCAGGAAGAAAGAGAGAGACTGTGCACTGGGGCCAGATCACAGAGCAAAGGAAGCTTGACACCTTCCCTAGAGGCTATGGGGGAGGCCTGGCTTGCTTTTAAGCAATGCTATTGTCTTTCCTACTCTTTAACTCAATATTGATTGAACTAGAAGGAAGGAGATTTCTTGTTATCATGTAATCTCTATAACAACACTTGGAGGTAAGTTTTATTAGTTTTCTTTTCCAGTTGAGTAAACTGAGACTGGAAAAGTTAATTAAATTGCCTAGGATTACATGGCTAAGTGGAGCTGAGATTTGAACCCAGGTCCAAAAGCCTTCGAGTCCAGCCATTGCATTTTCCAGTTTGGCTCTGAAGCAGGGCAGTATCTTTTACATTCATCTGTATTTTTTTCTTTCTATCCTTCCCTTGCTCTTCAAATTCTGTAGAATTTGATGGGCTGAAAAAGTCAAACATGATTCACTTTGTGTGTGTGTGTGTGTGTGTGTGTGTGTGTGTGTGTGTGTGTGTGTGTGTTTTCTCCAGCAGGTTCTGGAAATGTCTATAGGAGTTGGAGAAATAAATGCCCTCTGAGGCCAGAAGCCCTTTCCTCCCCTCTGAACACATTCTCAGTTCCTCTTCTTGTCTCTGGGAGAGGAATTTTGCCCGTGGGAGCCGCCTCAGGTGCCCACTGCTCCCCTGACCTCGTTACCCCCCCCCCCACCACATTCCTGCATCTAAAATAAAAACTGGTCAATGTTTCACTCCCCTGTTCTCCTTCCAGCCGTATCTTCTGAAGCTGGTGAACAATTAACCACCAGCAGCCCCTGCTTGCTCTGCTCTTGATCTTCTTTTCTTAGAAGACTCCCAACACTTTACTGCTGGGTGTCAATGATCTACCAAATCGGCAAGCACCTGGGCTGTCTTGCCAGTCTTCAAGGAGCCTCTTGCATAATTTTTTACAATGAGTCTCCTAAATAAGTAAATGCATCTTAGGGTACCACTGAGTCAAAACACCCACAGTGACTCTGGAATCATGCTTTCTGTTGGTAATTCTTACCAAGAACCAGAAAAGAGAGGTGAGGATTTCAGTCTCATCGGTCATCGACCAGCCAGGTGACTTTAGTCAAGTCTCTTAATTTCTGCAAGTTGTCTCTTTCATTTTTAAAACGTCAAGATGCATTCTTACCTCTTACATTTATTATATAGGTTAAATGCCAACATATGTAGAAGTGTTTGGCCCATAGTAACAATTGAATCAGTATTCATACTTAATAAACTATAGCCTAAAGTTTATAAAGTTGTAGAATGCTGTAAGTGGAAAGTGCCTTATAGAGCTTATATACCTTTTATATGTGAGGAGGCCCAAAGAAAGTCTGGGATATATTCAATGACTTTCAGCCAGTCAGTGGTATATAATTTCATTGAACTGTGTCTGGTAGAAATATATTTTTAGGACATACAAGTAATTTAAAAGTTTCTAGTAATCACATTAAAAAAGTAGAAGAAAGTAGGTGAAATGAACTTCAATAATATATTTTATCTAACACATTAGAGATAATATATTTTTATTTCAATATGTAATCAGCATAAAATTATTAACACAATATTTAGAAATATATACCAAATCCTTAAAATATTATGTGTATTTTATATTCATAGAGCACTCCAGTCAAACTAGCCTCACTTCTAGTGCTTGATAGTGTCTTGTGGCTAGCAGCCACAGGGCAGGTCTAGTCTAATTCAGGCCAGCAAACTTTGTGCAAATGAGTTAAGAACCAACCATTCTGTCTGACGCAGCAGTATGAAGGTGAAGAAACACACTCCAGGAATAAGTGAACAGCCTTGGAAATCATAAACCACAGTCCCCACTAGGTAGGCTGCTGGATTGTGTGTGTGTGTGTGTGTGTGTGTGTGTGTGTGTGTGTGTGTGTTACTGTGGATGAAACCCAGGGGAATTGTACCTCTGAGCTACACCTCCAACCCTAATTTTTTAGTCTTTTTATTTTTTGAAACAGGGTCTCACTGAATTGTGAAGGGCTTCGCTAAGTAGTTGAGGCTGTCTGAGAACCACAATTCTCCTTTCTCTGTCTCCCAAATGCTGGGATTACAAGTGTGTGTCCCCACACCATGCTAGGCTGCTGGACTATTCATCCACAATTTTGGCTGAGCAAGTGGAGAGGCACATTCTCCAAGGAAAACATTTCTATCTCCAAGGCATATTCTTCTGCTCAGATATCAACTGGGAGAGAAACGTTTATTTTTGTGGAACTCCGACTGTGACCTAAGTATAAGTATTATGCTCTGAATTTGACTGGTATAATCTGATTTAACCCTCATAGTGATTGGTAGAGGACATTATTTTGCTCATTTTAAAGAGGAGGAAATAAAGGCTCAGAGGGGTTAAATGACTGTTCAAGGACCATATAATGATTAGATGTGGAGCTAGAATTAGTTTCAGAAACTAATTGTGTTTAACTTGGTCAACATTACTACACAAAAATGTAGGAGAGCAGGATGATAAACAAACAAACAAAAATCCCAAAGGAAGTCTCACATTTGTCAAACCCAGCATCCTATCTTTATGCCTCAACTTCCTGGGAGGCTTGGTGAATTAAAAAACAAATTTCAAGGGAAGTCTCACCTTTTGTCAAACCCAGGCATCACCCAGCACCCACCAAAGAAATGGTGAGAACCTGAGGATTCAAGGAAAGGAGACTTGCTATCCTATGTTACCCCATCCCTGCCTGGTGTCCCTCACCACACCCCCTAAAAGAAAGATACAAAGACCCCAAGGGTCTCTCACACTTGTGAGGTGGCCAAAATTTGTGTTTCCCACTTTTCCTAAATAAAACCTCTGCCTTTGTCTCTGACTGGCATGTGCCGATATTCTTTTCAACATGGAAGCCAAGGACCCCTTAGGACTTTCCACAGAATTATCATGTTTTCTTCCCATGATAGTACATGGTCTGCTACAGCTGCTGTATTTCCTGAAAAAAAAAGACTGCCTGCCATGAGGACCATGGGTAAAGTTGGCAAATCCAGAATAATTAAAGAATAAAATGTTCTGCCTGAGACCATCAGTGAGCCCTCTTTGGGAGATCTCCAACTGACAGAGTAGACAGTAGAGGGAATGGAACCAGTCACCAGGAAAGCATGAGGCTGCATCAAGGGACAGTAAAAAGTCACATTCTGAAACACTGAGCAGAAAATGAGATCCCATGAGACTTGCCTGGTTGAACTTGAAAATTGGGTTGACTGATAATCTTTTTTTTTAGGAAGTCAAAACTATGGCTATATCCTGCCATTTGAAATAATTTGCTTATTTGTGTTTTGTTCAGTCAACAAATATGAATATTTTTGTACTACTAATTATTGAATCCAAGGTCTCACACATGCTGTACAAGCATTCTATCACTGAGCCACATTCCAAATCTCCTTCATATTTTATTTTGAGAGAGGTTCTCAAAGTGAAGGAAAGTAAAGATAGTCTGCCCACATGCAGCTATCAGTCCAGCAGGAGGCAAATATGAAGAAGAAGAAGAGTGCCAGGGAAGGCCACCAGCTGACAAGGGGCATTTATGATGATACCTTACTGCTTTAAAAGTCTGGATTTTGGATTTTAGATTTGAATATATATAAATTGAGGAGCTGATATGTGATATTTAAAACCATAGGGATGAATGAAATGCCCTAAATATATATACATATAAAAGGCCCAGGACTGAGCATCAAAAAATAGCTTCATTTGATGTTGGCCAGAGGAGGAGCAGCCAAGAAGGAAGGCCAGGAGAGAGCAGGTGGCAAGATGGGAGCATCAGTAGGTCAGTGGGCGTCACGGGAGCCCGTGGTCAAGAAGAGAAGAGTGTGTCACTGTGGCAAATCCACTGAGAGGGAAGCAGGGCTGGTCAGAAGGCCATGCAGTGGGTCATTGGTTATGGCATCCTGGTGCGACGGTCTCTTTGCTCAGCCTACAGGGGTCATTGAGGGGCAGCAGGTGAATCAGGGTGAGTTAAAGTTGGAGAGGAAGTAAAGTGAAAAAGAGCATGGATTGTGGTTTTTGTAAAGTTTAGCTACAATAAGAAGCAGAGACGTGGAGTAGTATCTAGAAGGAACTAGGACTGGATCAAGAAAGTATTGTGTTTGGGCTTTAATTTAGGGGTATAGCTCATGTTTCTATGCCTAGTCCCATTCTTTCTTCCTGGTGAGCCGTCTATGGCAAACTCCTACCCGTTTGGTAAGATCCATATTTAAGTGTTCCATCTTCTGTCACACTTTCTTCCCAGACCTAGTTAAATCTCTGCCACTGGGACCTCATGCCATTCTTTGTCTACGTTTTCTACCTTATGGCTTATTTTGTTGTGTGATAATGCAAGGTTTTCCTGCTTCTTTTCTCCATTAGACAAGAACAAAGTCTTGAGGAGTAGGGACTGCGTATTCTCATGTCTATATCATCAGAACAGGTAGACGCTCAGAACTTGGTATTGAGAAAATGTTCATGAAATACTTGATGAATATCTGGGTGTGGTGGTACACACCTGTGATCCCAGTACTTGGGAGGCTAAGGCAAGGGGTTCACAGGCTCAAAGCTGGCCTCAGTAACTTAGTGAGACTCTTTTACAAAAAAAAAAAAAAAAGCTAGGGGCATAACTTGGAGCTAGAATGCCCCCGAGTTCAATCTTTACAAATTAGGAGGACCTCTGGAAAACAAGAAAATCTCCAGCCCTACTCCTTTAGCTACAGCTCCCATCCTTCTTCAAGAGTGGCACTGTCAGCCCCACAATGCACCTGAGGCTGAAACCTGCAGATTCACGTCCAACCTCAGACCTTGCCACAGACACTCAGGCCTCCACACAAGTGTCTGTGGTCTTTACTATCATCTTGATTTGAGCAGCATCTGCCAGATTGAGACTGGGAAACAGCCAGCAGAAGGTAGAAGCCCACTTTGGAACCTGGGAGCCCAGTGTGGGGTAGTGCTGGGTGAACCGGTGGAGTGCAGTGGCCAGAGAGGGGGCAGGCCAAGGGAAGGCTTTGTCCCTGAAGGTTAGACTAGAAAGATGGAAGGCAGGCCTCAAAGGGAGCCACCAGGTGTCACTGTTGGTCCTCTGTTAAAGGAAGCTGACCAGGCAGGGACTTTAAACACACTTTAAAGACCCTGATTTTGCAGGTGAAGAAACTGAGGCATAGTTAACATGACTTGACTAAGATCATGTGCCAAGTTAGTGGCAAAGCAATTATGGGAGAGACTCCAAGCCCCTTAACTTCTCCCAGGGCTCCTAGGCGCCACTTGAAGATGAGGATTAGTTATCTCTGCAGCATTCACTCAAGACAATGGCTTTCGATTAGAAACAGAATAGAGCGGGGGAAAAATGTACAAAGAAAAGGAGTGAAGAAAGCCCAGCGTCCACTTTCACATGTGCCTATTCAAAGTGCAGGGCCTAGATGCCCTGGCCCCCAGTGACAGAGGGTGGCACCCACGGCCCCCATCTGCGGCACGGCTTCAATAGCTGAATAGAAAAGTATCAGGTAATGGATTTCATCCTTTTTATGGCTTCAACTTAAAAAGAGTCTGGTTCCCAAGGAAAACAAGAAACCAGTGGCTCAGCAATGAATTGGCTGAAACCTAAGTAGAAACCAGATTAAAAAAAAAAAAAAAAAAACATTTGCTGGATGGAAGAGTGAGGGTAGGTTTCTGGGCCCCACTGTTTGGGGATGGGAAACTATGGGGCAGAAGACCCTTTGTGAGCCAGTGACCCCTGCCTTGGCATTTATCCCAGTGTCTGGAAAGAAGGGGACAGCAGAGGAGTCTTAAGGGAGTGATTTTTGTCTCCCTAGCCAGGTGTCTCCTGAGGTTTCCCCCAGGCTCCTTGGCCTGACTCCCATGAGGCCCGTAATTCTTCCATTGTGGCTTCTACTGGAGTATCCTTTCGCAACTCCCAGGTAACTTTTCTTTTTAATTAAGAGAGATTTATTGTTTTCTGAGATAATAAAATTAATGGTTTATTACAAATTTTCAGATACCGAGTAATAGAAGGAAGAAAGTAAAAAGTACCTACAATCTTTCCATTCAGAAATAATGGCTGTTATCGTCTTGCTGCATCAATTCAGGTTGGCAGCCTATGCAGCACCAGCCAGCCAATACATCAGAAAAGAAGTAGCTGTGACAACATATGAACCAGAGAAGAGGATGGGGATTTTCATGGTGGTGAAATGGCTTTTTTTTTTTCAGCACTGGGGATTGAACCCAGGGGCATTCTACCTCTGAGCTACACCCCCGGCCCTATTTTATCCTTTATTTTGAAACAGGGCCTCACTAAGTTTCAGAGGGCCTCACTAAGTAACTGAGTGTGGCCGTGAACCTTGATCCTCCTGTCTCAGCTCCCCAAGTACTAGGATTACAAACGTGCACCACCATGCCCGGTTGATGGCAACCTTAAATTAGTATAGTTACAAAAGGACGTTTGAACAAAGACCTGAAGCAGATAAAGGAGGAGACCATGTGGACACTGGGGAAGACTCTTTGCCTTCCTTCCATTTTCTGTGATATATAATAATGCAAGGATTATAACAATATATGACGATGTCCTTGATTTAAACTCTTAGAGTAATACAGAACTGTATGGATAATGAGGGAACATCCTTCTTACCCCCCATCTGCCATTTCTCCTCCCTCCAACTGAACACTTTGCCAATGGTGTGCTCCTTATCTGAACTTTGTCTCTGCATTTACATTCATTTCATGTAAACCCACATCTTTAGCTCTATTTTCTACATAAATGAGATCATTCTTTGTGAAATGATGCCTTTTTGTTTGTAGCAAAAAGAACCTCCTTTTCTTAATCTTCTAAACTTCAAAGCTATAAGAGCTGTAGATCTTATTACTAGAATGAAATGGCTACATTTCATTGCTAAGGGGGTGGGTGAATGCTTTCTTTTCTCCCCTTGGCTATTAGCCTAGTATTTACTGCATTGCATCGTAATAATTCATTTCTGTCTGTCTCTTTATGAGTTCATTGTAACTGGGGATTATGTTTTCTTATCACTTAATTTCCGGTGTTTGGTACAATGCATAGTACATGGTGGGTGTTTGGAAAATTAATGCACATCAAATTACACTTTTATACATTACCATTAAAGGCTTTCTACAGTGGCTGAGATATTAGTTGAGATCAATGATATAGTCTATCCTACTGGGGAACAATCTATCTCCACTAAAAATATATATCACTGAGGGATAAAGCCACTATGGGATGGCAGCCAAAAATAACTGATTGAGTCCTTCATATTAAATAGTCTAACTTTTACCATTAAAAGACTGACTAATAAGCCAGGCAAGGTCACACACTTGTAATCCCAGTACTTGGGAGGCTGAGACAGGAGGATCGTAGGTTCAGTGCCAAACTCAGCAACTTAATGAGACACCCCACCACACACACACCAGCTTAGCAAAATAAAAATTAAAATAGGGCTGGGAATGCTCACAGGTAGAATGCCCTGGGTTTAATCCCTAGTGCCCTTCCCCCACCAAATGACTAATGAGAGCAACTTTTTACTCCTTTTGCTGAAAGAAAATGAACACTTAATTGGCGAGGACACAAATGTTCTAAGCCCTTTATATAACACTTCTTGTTAAAGGCACAGTTTTGTGGATGAGAGAAACAAAAATCAGAGAGATTAATGTGGATACCATGTGGTTCCATTCACCTCTTCACTACCACCATCTAGATGTATCAGATCTTAACATTTCCCTGTATTCTCTTTAGATTTTTTTTCCTTCAGAAATAAGGCATAATGTATAAATATACCCTGTAGAGCCATGCTCATGTGTCTAATTGATAATCCTGGATGACATATTTAAAAACCAATTAGGACAACTTTATCATTTTAGTCAATAAACATCAGTGGAGCCTAAGTTCTGGCCCTTTGGATGCAGAATTGAATAGAGAACAGTCCTTTCCTCAAAATGCTTTCTTATTTTATATTTATTTATTTATTTATTTATTTATTTATTTATTTGCAGCTGGGACTCAAACCTAGGGCCCAGTGTACCCTTCTCTTTCTTTCTTTCTTTCTTTCTTTCTTTCTTTCTTTCTTTCTTTCTTTCTTTCTTTCTTTCTTTCTTTCCTGTGGCTGGGACTCAAACCTAGGGCCCAGTGCATGCTAGGCCAGTGCTCTACCACTAAACTACATTCCCAGTCCACTTGAGGGTTTTTCTAGTGGGAACAGCAGATCCTTAAGACTTTTACAGCTGAGAAACTGAGGCTCAAAGAGAGGTGGTAACTCTTCCAAAAGGCAAATTCAGGCTTGCAGAACAGGGGTCGAACCAAGCTGGCCCCTCAGAGCCTGGGGATGCCCTGCACATTCCTGCTCATTAGTCCCTCTCTTGCTTCCTCTCTCAGTGATTCCAGCCAGCAAGGAGAGCTGGTCTGATGCAGCGTAGCAGAATCTGTGAGAAACATGTACGGGTGAATTTTTTTTCTCTCTCTCCATTAACCATCTTTTTGCTGTGAAGAATGAAATTCTTTTCTGATGACACATACTTCCTGTCAGAATGAAACACACCCAGCTGGGCAAAACCACCCAAAATAAATGAAGAAAAGTCTCTTTAATTCCTCTAGGTATGCAGTTTTGGTTTCTGCTGGATCATTGCCATTTTCCCAGGGGCTAAGCAGAGGCAGATTTGGGGAAAAGCAAATAAGAACAACACCCCAAAAAGAGTAATAACCACTGACATTAAGACATCCACTATTTATAATCCCCAATCACATTTCCACATTTTTATAAAAATAATTCATTCTCAGCATGAGAAACCCAGAAAACTACAAAATTTCTGGGATTTTTGGTATCCAAACCACCTATGATCTCTCAGCCCAAATAACAACCACTGTTAACCTTTAGATGTATATACTTTCTTCTGAAAAATACTTTAATGTTTATTAAATATAAATATAATTTTATGTTATATAAAAATAATTTTAATATGTTATGTCTATGGATGAAGGTATCCCTACCGATTTCTCTAACATGTATAAAGAGGGAGGAATGGACATGGGGTGGGCTATAAAGGGATATACACCAGCCGGGCATGGTGGCATATGCTTGTAATCCCAGCATTTTGGGAGACTGAGACCTGGAGGATCACAGTTTGCAGACAGCCTCAGCTACTTAGTGAGGCCCTCTGCAACTCAGTGAGACCCGGTTTCAAAATAAAGAATAAAAAATAGGGCAGGGGGTGTAGCTCGGAGGTCAAATGCCCCTGGGTTCCATCCCCAGAACCGCAAAAATAAATAAATAAATAAATAAATAAATAAATAAATAAAGGGATATACACCTAGTGGTCTATGCAGGTATGAAGGTATCACTTTGAATCTCACTATGATGTATAATTACAATGCACTAGTAGAGGTATAACAAATAAAAATCATATTTGTGCACATACTTTATCCTGCACTATTCACATAGCTTTATGTGTTACATATTTCCCCACTAATTGTGATCTTTAAAACATAATTATAGCCGGGCATGGTGGCGCATGCTTGTAATCCCTGCACTTGGGAAGCAGAGACAGGAGGATCGCTCAGGTTTGAAGCCAGCCTAGCTGGCTTAAGAGACCCTGTTTCCAAATAAAAATATAAAAATGGGTTTGGGAGTATAGCCCGGAGGTAGAAGGGTTTCCAGGAACCCCAGTACCACCAAAATTATTATTATTATTATTATTATTATTATTATTATTATTACAAATAGTTATATAACATCCAGTTATACAGCTGTTTTATGCTTTGTTTGATCTGTTGTTGGACATTTGAGTTTTCTCCTATTATTTTGCTTATCCTATTATTACAATTCTGAGAACATTTTTGCTTTACTGAGTGGAATCTCTTTCCCCTTTTCTAAAATATCTCCTTTCTTCCTCCTAGATCTCCAGAGTAGACATTAGCACCATTATAGGAAGGAACCAGGATAGAAAGAAAGTAAGGAACTATCTCAAGGTCAAATTGACCCCAGTTCTGACCTCCAAGCCAGCAGAATCCACTACCACATCCTGGGTGTGCCTGGCTTTCTCTAATGCATCTTAAATTTTCTGTCTCTTCAGAGCATCACTACCTGAGATGGAAAAGATTTCTTACATGCTTCTTTGTCTAAAATCAAACAAACGAAAATCTTGATCTCATTCTTTTCATGTTCCCACAGGTCCCTGGGTGCCTTAGAATGATTCAGTCCTATCCAATTAAACACTTTCCATTATAAAGTTCCCAAGCAGCTGGGCTGATGTGACTGATGATTCCCAACTGCTGCACCATATGTTGTCCCCCTCCTCCATCCTCAGCTGTTCCTGGGCAGACTGCAAGGACAATCATGTCTGTCTCCAGGTTGTAAAACTGAATCCTAATATATTCACAAAAGCCCTAATGGTTATTGGTATTCCATTTGAATTTTCACTTAAACTTTGAAAAACTTTCAAGACCTGAGATGTTCTCAGCAATTCAGCTTGTTTCAAATGGAATACTAGATTTTAAAAATTACATAAAGTTAGCTGGGTGTGGTAGTACACATGTGTAATCTGGTACTTGGAAGGCTGAGACAAGAGGATCTCAGGGTTGAGGCCAGCTTCAACAACTTAGCAAGGTCCTCAGCAACCTCATAGGACCTTATTTCAAACAAACAAACAAACAAACAAACAACAAACAAACAAACAAACAAACAAAAATGGTCTTGGGGTGTAGCTTGGAGGTAGAATGCCTCTGGGTTCAATTTCTAGTACCACAATGAATGAATGAATGAATGGATGAAGGTTAAAACTATCTTTTGAATTCTAGCAAGGGGTGGTCACTGAAACCGGAAAAACCCCTCTGTCAGAGCATTTCTAGGCACAGATTTTCCTTGGGTTGAAGAGAGGCTGAATTAGTGTTTCTTGCCCAGCCCTTCAAGCCATCTTGGCCTCATCTTGTACTCTCCTCTCCTTGGTGGCAATCAGTTGCTTGCAAGGCTTTATCAGTTTTCCACTGTATAACTTCAGCCTGCAGCTGAGCACCTCCTGATTTCTGCCCTGGGGTTTTCTTTCTACCCAGCTACTACCCCAATCCAAGATACCATCATTTCTCATTTGACCTCCCAATAACCAATAACATCCCAATAGATCTCATTTTTAAAAAATTCCTTCCCCTTCTTCATTATATTTTCCACATCACAGAGTGCTTTTCAAAACATAACCTGAACAATGCTAATTCAAACTTATCACATTATGGCTTGGAAGGCCACCCATGATCTGATCACCTGGCCACCTTTCCAGGCTTTGTCTATCTCATGCTCCTCCTTGCCCAAGGGATCTCTTAAGTCTCATCTGTCTGAATACTTCACAATGCAGATCCTTCTGCCTGGCCGGATATACTTCCCCCCAATACTCCTTTTGGCTGGATCCTTTTTAACTGCCCGATGTCAGATTAAATGTTTTCTTCTAGCTGGAGATGGTGGCACATGCCTGTAATCCCAGTATCTGGGACACTGAAACAGGAGAATTCCATATTCAAGACCAGCAACTTAGGCCCTTAGCAATTTAACAAGACCTTGTTTCAAAATAAAGAATAAAATAATAAAATAAAGCTGAGATGGAGTGTAGCTTAGAAGTAGAATGCCTGTGGGTTCGATCCCCAGAAATACACACACTCATACACACACACACACAAAAAAAAAACCCACCTGGGGTTAAGTAACCCCACTATTCCTTATTATTACATCTTGCTTGTTATCTTCATAGTGCTCTCTTAAGTTGCAATTCCATGTTTCTTTGTTTATTCTTTAATTGCTTCTCTCCCCAATTATTTTAGAATTTCTTAGAGCAAGGCGCCAGTTTTAATTTTCAACTAAAGATGTAGGTTCCTTGTACAGTGCCTGCCTTACAATATACATTCAATAAATATTTGGAAAATGAGTGAATAAATTGTAATAATAGCCTTATCAGTTGCCATTTAATGAGCACCTTATTTGGTTGTTTAAATCCTGGTTCTGCCACTTTTTTAGCTTTGTGAGCTTAGGAAAATATCCTATCTTCTTTGTTCCCCAGTTTTCTTGTCTTAAGCGGGGATAATAATACTATCTTCATAACGGAGTTGTTAGATGTGCTATATTATTATTGCTACTAGGGATCAAAGGCAGGGACTTTTACCTCTGAGCGATGCCTCTAGACTTTTTTATTTTGAAATAGGATCTCATTAAATTTCTGAGGGTCTTGCTAAATTGCTGAGGCTGGCCCGGAACCTATGATTCTCCTGTCACAACCTCCCAAGTACTGGGATTACTTGGCCCATGCTTGGTCCTATAATGCCTTTGAAACTATAAAAGAAGTTTGATGGTGATATGATAAAAAGGGACGGGCGTCCTTCTCAGATAATTATATAGGAAGTACTTTCTACTTCCTTTTCTTCTTTATGAATACCTATTCATTCGCGATTTATTTTATTCATCTAATCTGGAAAGTGTTTAGTCACTTGCTGGGGGCAGGCACTGAGGACATGATGACAAATAAGAAAACCTTTGCCATTCGGATCTCATCATCTAAAGATCCATATTGATCACTTTTGGATTTCATTACTACTAAAAATAACTCATTATTTTTATTTCTCATTACAAAAGCAACATACAGGACATTTAGAATATATATTATATATTGTCTTATAAAGGCAAGATAATTCTTTGTTCAGTTATTTTCATTGAGGCCTTATTTTGTGCCGCAGACTGTCTCTAGTACTGGGAAAAGAGCATTAAAAGAAAAACTCCAGCCGGGCATGGTGGCATGCGCTTGTAATCCCAGGATTTGGGAGGCTGAGACAAGAGGATGGTTGTTTCACGGACAGCCTCAGCTACTTAGTGAGGCCCTTTGCAACTCAGTGAAACCCTGTTTCAAAATAAAGAATAAAAAATAGGGCTGAGGGTGTAGCTCAGAGGTAAGATGCCCCTGGGTTCCATCCCAGTCCCGCAAAAAAGAAAGAAAAAGAAAAAAGAAAAAGGAAAGGAAAGAAAAGAAAAGCTCCTTGCTTTCATTTTTTTCATTTTAACAGATGAGTCACACAAGAGGAAAAAAAAAAAAAAACTCAAGGTAGGAATCTTAAGAAAATAAGTGTTTTTAGACAAAATAGAGTAATAGCATATATATAATGTGAGAAGTGGAAACCTGTTTTACTGAAAAATTTTAGTTCATTCTACACACTTTAAAAATTACTTTCAAGTAGCCTGGCATGGTGGCACATGCCTGTAATCCCCGCACTTGGGAGGCTGAGACAGGAGGATCGCACAGGTTCAAAGCCAGCCTCAGCAACTTAGTGAGACCCTGTTTCCGAATAAAAAATATAAAATAGGTCTGGTAGTATAGCCTGGTAGAAAGCCTCAGGGTTCCACCCCAGTTACTTTCAAGTAGAAAATGTTAAAGATGTAAATATTTTGCATCCAGAATTCCATATTTATAGTAAAACATATATTATTTTTATCTACAAAATGCTAAAATGTACTCTCTATAGGTTCAATCTAAGTTGTGTGGCTGCATCTATGAGGCCAATTTTTGATGATTTAAAAAAATCTTTAATTGATTCAATGTTTTGGAGTTATTTAGTGTATGAATATAATTCTCTGTCACTAGAAGGCACAAGATACTACTATGAACAGAGAACAGTTGCAAAGAAAATTAATCTACCATCATCTATCATCTCCCTTTAGTATAATGAGATACTGCTATTATCTCCTAATGAAATATTGTTCTGTGAAACCTTGCCTTTCCATGAGATTTCTACAGCTCTTAAAGGCGTAATCTGAGCTCAAGCAATCTTAGTTACTGTTCCATTTCTCCATTTGCCTACTAGTAGTCATGTATTTTAATGCATCTCTATTTCCTGTGGGTTGTGCAGAAGTCTTCTTGGAGGTAAATTCAAAATTAATTGATTTGGGGGGAACATTTTTAATTGAAACGTGGTTCTCTTCTCTGGAACAAGCCAGTCTCTAAATCTAAAAAGAGCATTTATTTATAAGCAGTGTAGTTCCTGTTGCATTGTGGATATGCGGTAAAATTGTGCTTTTTTTTCAGGAGACCTTAATTAAAGTGTAAATTTCATGTCTTTAAAACTTTTTAAAATGACTCAGTCTTCTTTTTCAGTGGCTGAAGAGGATAACACTGTTGAGGGTGCACAGCGTGCTGCACAGGAAGGCAGACATTTCCTACTCAGTGTGGAGTGCTGGGATAAACCTTTGATCAGAATCAAGAACAGAACTGTTCTGCAAGGAGGACTCTGAACATTCTTGCTCTTCCCCACCTGGAAAGGAGGGGTAGGTTCCTCCTCTGCAGTGGCTTTGCAGCCACATGGCGCTGTATCCCAGCATCTTGGTTGCCCTACGTGGCAATCTCCCCTAGCTCTGACTCTAGCTTTGTTGTTTGGATCAACTCACTTCTCTTTCTGGGTCTATTTCTTCCTTTGAAAATAGCCAGGTTGACTAGATGAGCGCCAGGATGGCTTCGAACTGATGTTTGGTGATCCTCTTCCCATTACTCCTGTCTTTGAAACTCCAAGATGGTTTACAAACACGAAAGGTTGGCCTGCTGGATTAGGAGTCAGGTGAGTCCAATCAAGGCCTGATGGGAGAGAGCAGCATGTCCCCAGGAACCTCAACCTGTCTTCTTGAAATCAGGGCTCTGTTCACTCCTGTCCATTTCAGGACATAGGTTGGAAGACCATAAACTCAAGACAAGCAGGCTGTGGTGAGCCTGGATTTAGTGCAGCCTTATAATCAGGAGGTGGATTTGAGAGCTGACGCTGAATGATGCGTGTCTCTGGAAGAACCACAAACTCTACTATGCCAATGACTCATAGGAGGGTTTGAAGAACAAAATGAGGAAACTCTTTAGATAAGCATCTAAGCATCTTTTTTTCCCCTTAAAGGGATATATAAGCCATAATGTGCATACAAATCACCTGAGATTAAAAATGTCAATTATTAAAACTGCCAATTTTGATTCAGTAGACCTGGGGTGGGGCTAAAACGGTGTGGATTTCTCCCAAGGTCCAAGGTAAGGTTCACCAATACTGCTGCTGCTCTCAAAGATGTATACCAGAAAAATGCTTGAAAATAAAAAATAACAATACATTTTCTAATTGTAGGTGAAAATTGATATAATCTTTATAATGAAGAAGCAGAGAATGGTGGTGGTACACACCTGTAATCCCAGTACTTGGGAGACTGAAACAGGAGGATCTCAGGTTCAAGGCCATCCTCAGCAACTTAGCGAGGCCCTCCACAACTTGGTAAGACTATGTTTCAAAATAGAAATAAAATAGGGCTGGGGTGTTGCTGAGAGGTAGAATACCCCTGGGTTCAATCCTCAATACCACACGCTATTTCACACATACACACTTATGCACACTCATCTCTATAAAATGGTTCAAAACTATAGGATAAAGCCCATTTATTAAACTGTGTCTATAAATATATTTGCGCATGTTCAAAAGCGTGTGTCTAAGATTATTAATTACAGCATTGCTTGTAGCATAAAATATCCCCCAAATTAATATATTCATCAATAGGAAAGTGGTCAAAGAAGTATGTTGCATCATTATAATGTAATTATATAAAGTTATAAAAAATGAAGACATTTTCTGTACTATGAAAAGTTTTCAAATACATTATTAAGTGAGAAAAAAGCAAGGTGTAACGCCGGGCATGGTGCACACTCTTGTGATCCCCGCGCTTGGGAGGCGGAGACAGGAGGATCATACAGGTTCGAAGCCAGCCTCTCTGGCTTAAGAGACCGTGTTTCCAAATAAAAACATTTAAAAAATAGGTGTCTGGGAGTGTAGCCTGGAGGTAGAAGGGTTTCCAGAAACCCCAGTACCACCAAAAATATATGAAGAATATGTATATTATACTATCTTTGTGTAACAATGGGGAAAATAAGCCTGTGTTAGTTTTTATTTGTATGCATATAAAGAAATACAAAGTTTACATATAAAAATGAGTAACAGTTCTGTATGTGGGTTGAAAGAGAATAAAAGAAAGAAACACATTCCTTAAAATTTTGAGCCATGTATATAGACTGTTTTACCCATTCCAAAACTTAAACATATAAAGTGGAACAATACAAATTATTTCAGTGCTACTTCCCTCACACTTTTTTCACTTTGGATATTTTTCACTGATCATTCTACCATTAATGTTCTCTGTTTCTACAAACTATATGGGCTGCATAGTGATAGCATTGTTAAGGAGCTGCGCAACATCCCACAGTGATGACGGGACACCTCGTACCCTGCTCCTTTCCTCAAGTGGGACCACTGAGTCTCCGGGAAGCCTGTGCTTCTGGAGCAGCAGGACGGTGCTTCTGGTTTCCTCCCGTTCCTTCCTTGGAACAGTCTGCAGGCTCAAGAGAGACTCCGAGTATCTTCCTGAACTCCTGGCACTTTTTATTTTTATTTTTATTTTTATTTTTATTTTTATTTTTATTTTTATTTTTTTAGCAGTACTGGGGATGGAACCCAGGGGTCTTCTACCTCCAAGCTATACCCCTAGCCCTATTTTTTAGTCTTTTTAATTTTTGAAACAGGGTCTAAGTTGTGAAGGGTCTCATGATCCTCTGGTCTCCGCCTCCCGAACGCTGGGATTACAAGCATGCGCCACCACACCCGGTCCTCCTGACACTTTAGATGCATTATTTTCCAAAGGTCAAAAAACTTATAGATCTGTACCTACTTTGATCATTAAAAATACATGTTCCCTTTGTACACTGTGGTGGGAATGTGGCTGTGGAAAACGGTACAAAGTTTCCTCAAAAAATTAAAAATAGACCTACCATATGATCCAGCAGTCCCACTTCTGGGCATTTATTAAAAAGAATTAGAGTCAGGATGCTGAAGGGACATCTCACTGCTCACTGTGGCGCTAGTCACAATAGCCGAGACGTGGAAATAACTTAAACGCCCATTCATAGATGAGTAGATAAAGAGAATGTGTTGCGCCTATACAATGGCATATTTTTCAGCCTTAGAAACGAAGGAAATCCTGCCATAGGCAACAACATGAATGAAGCTGATGACATCATATGAAGTGAAATCAGACGGTCACAGAAGGACACAGACACAAATGACTTCACAGATATTGCATGAGGTATCACAAACTCACAGAAGCAGGAAGCAAAGTAGTGGTTACTAGGGATATGGAGGAGAAGGAAATAAAGAGGTGCTATTGAACTGGATATAAAGTTTCAGTCACCCAATATGATTAAGTTCTGGAGATCTGTTGCACAGTAATGTGCCTATAGTAGAAAACAATATTGTATTTGCATTTAACAAGAGATAAATTTCATGTTAAGTAAAAAAAAATGCTTGTCACTCATAGGAAAGCATTAAAAATTGACAATTTCTCTAATGCCACTGTAACATTTTGACTATTTTGTCAATCATAACTTGTTCAATAAACACATGTACATTTAGAATGTGCCAGGTACAGTGCTCAGCACTGAGGATATTACAGGGAATAATTTGCCTATATATGTACAAACTTACCTATCAATCCATTTAACAAAATTATAATACAAAATACACACATGCATATATATATTCCAATGTTTTCATTCACAATGTTTAGATAAACAGCAAAACAAACAAGCAAAAAATAGTTAATTGAGCCCAGTGCTGGCCAGTGATTGTATTCTGCCCCCTGGGTATACACAAATCTGATAAAAGATGCAGTCCATTTCTTTCAGGCATCTTAAAACACGGGCAAAGTTTGTAAGAGCCAGGCAGATATATGCAAGTTCAATAATGCCATGGGGATTGAATACTAGAGCAGAATGAATGGAAATCCCACCTTACTGCATTGCCTGTTCCTCCTTAGGTACTTACTCCTTAGCCTCTCCATGCCATAGTTCCCTCTATAAACTACACATAGATGCCATCTCTGGCGTCAGGCTAAGAAGAGCATATGAAATACCATACTAGATGTTTGCAGGGCCTGGCGCATAGCAAATGCTCAATACCAGGTGACATTGTTTCCATCAGCACTGTGCTGCTGGTCCAGGATCTCGGGTTCAGTCCTCATTCTATCACTAACCAGGGTGGTTTGAGGCAGCAGTTCTCTTCCTGGACCTCATAGTTCTCCCTCTATGAAACAAGGCACCTGGAGAAAAGGGATTAAGTAGTAGTTCAGAGTCCAGGGATTTATTGTGTGTGTGTGTGTGTGTGTGTGTGTGTGTGTGTGTGTGTGTGTGTTACTGTGGATGGAACCCAGGGGCATTCTATCTCCGAGCTACAACCCCAGGCTATTTTTTTAATCTTTATTTTGAAAGAGGGTCTCATTAAGTTTCAGAGGACGTAAGTAGCCGAGGCTGGCCGTGAACCTGCAATCCTTCTGTATCAGCCTCCCAAGTACTGGAATTATAAGCATAATATATATTATATAATATTATATATAATATATTATATAACATAATATATTATATAATATATTATATAATAATATTATATATTATATATAAGCATAATATATATAATAATATATATATATATGGCTTATTCTTGGTGACATAACAGCAAACACTGGCACAAAGAATCTCTTGTAGAGAACGAGGCACCTGTGGGTGATCATAGAGGATGTGATCTAGTGCCCAGGTCAACTCATCTGGGCCTGCAGGGCCAGCCTCTGGCCTCCTTGGACTCACTGCTCAGGTGCTGTTGCTGGGCAGGTGCGCAGCAGGTGGGTGTGGGGCAGTATTGGATGTGCACTTGGGGAGCAGATCAAAAGGTGAGGGTGGGGCTGGATAGGTAAGTTCTTTGGGAAGCCTGGGCTGAGTGCTGTGACTTAGAGCATCTGCCAAAGCAGTAAGTGTAAGGCCTGGTTTCCTTAGCACAGCCAAAAAGGGAAACACCAAAACCTTTGTTTATTGTGGTACTGAGGATTGAACTCAGGGGTATTCTGTCTCTGAGCTACACCCTCAGCCCTATTTTTTGAAACAGGGTCTCACTTGGTTGATAAGAGTCTCAGTACTTGGGGAGGCTGCCTTTGAACCTGTGATCCCGTCTCAGCTTCCCAAGTAGTGGGATTACAGGTGTGCACAACCCACCACACCTGGCTGGAAGTAAGCATTTTAATTGTTCAAAAATATTTTAAAAGATGATCCATTAAAATTATAATTGAGAAACAGGTTGGTGTGGTGGTGGGTCATTACAGATGGTTTTGGTGGCCTTGTGACCTGTCGAGGCTAAACAGATCCTAGAATGATTCTCATTTGCTTATATTTCAGTGGATAGCAAATTGACATTAGACATCTCTTCCTAAATCAACATAATAGGTAAGAATATATATGTATATAGAGAGTGGCAAGAAAGAGAGGAAGAGGAAAATAAAATAGAAAGAAAGAAAGAAGAAAGAAAGAAAGAAAGAAAGAAAGAAAGAAAGAAAGAAAGAAAGAAAGAAAAGCAAGCAAGCCACACAGTGGTATACCCCTATAATCTCAGCTATTTGGAAGGGTGAGCCAAGAGGATTCCAAGTTCAAGGCCAGCCTTGGCAACTCTGTCAAAAACAAAACAAAACACAGGGCTGGGGATGTAACTCAGTGGTAGAGCATCCCTGGGTTTGATCCAAGAAGGAACAGAAAGAAGAAAATGAAGAGGAGGAGGGGGGAGGAGAATGCTGGAGAGAATGATAATAGGAAAAGTTCTTTGGAAGATAAGGTATCTAAATGTTGAAAATATCATTCATCCAGGACAGGTAAGGTCCAGGACTTCCCAGGAAGCATTTTTTCTGTTTTGTTTTGTTTTTATATCTCATCAATAACAACAACAACAAAAAACTGAGACTTGAAGAAACTAGATAGCTTGCCCATGGTACTCAGTGGTACCCAGATTTTCCATAGAGGTTCCCCAAACTTAAATAGTTAAGTCCAAGGACTTAACTATTATATACATCTTTAATCCTTAGGAGAAAGGGAAGAAGTTTCCCATTCGGGTCTGAAAGCATAAAGTGGTTGAGAAAAGAAGTTTGGAATGAGTTGAGAGCAGAAGTAGACACTGAATTGTGCCTCAGCATTATTTTGTTGAAATCTTGCATTGAGCCGGGCATGGTGGCGCAGGCTTGTAATCCCAGCATTTGGGAGGCTGAGACCGGAGGATGGCGGCTCGCGGACAGCCTCAGCTACTTAGTGAGGCCCTCCATAACTTAGTGAGACCCTGTTTCAATGTAAAGAATAAAAAACAGGGCAGGGGGTGTAGCTTGGAGGTCGAATGCCCCTGGGTTTCATCCCCAGACCTGCAAAAAAAAAAAAAAAAAAAAAAAGATCTTGCATTGGGTTGTTTTCCTCCCTGTCTTTCTAGAAATGACAGGTAGTAGCATCATGTATACTAGTCTTTTCTCCTGGGTGATTTACATCTGGAGGTAGTTTGACAGCTGTTTCAATGACACCATGTCTGTTGCTTGTCACCTGTTGGCAGATAATAGAATTATCCATTCTCTGTTTAAAGTCTTTCTCGAAGGGCCAGAGCTGAGGGAAAGTTGGTAAACCAGAAGCAGATGAAGTTTTAGTGAAGACTCTTGCCCAAGTCAGCTGATGATGAGAATGAGTCTGCCTTATAGGTCTTAAGAAGAAGAAAATTGAGTACAAAGGCTTTGTCCAACTGAAAGAAATACTCCAGCTGGGAGTCAACATCCAGGAGAGTCAAAACAGCTTGGGAAGCTGATATGAATGAGGAGGGGATTCTTGGGGGGGCAAGAAATGTCCTTCCAGGTCTGAGCACAGGTGGGTCAGTTTATAATACAACATCTTCCTAAATAAACGTGTCAAGGACCAGTTTTATTTCAAGGAAATAAAAACCCACAAATTCCTTAGAGTCTTATTCACCTGTTATTCACATACGCATTCTTTTTTTGTTATTGTTGTGTGGTGGTGGTGGTGTTCTACCTCCTAGCTATCCCCTAACCCTTTATAGTTTTAATTTGAAACAGTGTCTCAGTAGGTTGCAGAGGCTGGCCTCAAACCTGCAACCTTGCAAGTATTGAGATTATAGGTCTGTACCATCATACCTGGCTTCACAGACACTTTCAGTAGACATCAAATGATGGTCTATCCTGGGCTCAGCACTGTCTTGGCTCCAAGTAAACAGTCCTGGTTCAGTGGAGAAAGACATACATTCCTTTTCTTTCCTTCTTCTTTACAATATCTATTTTTCTTGGATGTATCTTGGTTTTCATAAATGACCATGGCATAGCATGCTATGCCATTACAACAATGATTTATAATCAGTGAAAAACCAAAGACATGCCTGGAAGTTGCCTTTAGTTATGGAACAGCTGATCTTCTCAGGATAACATGGGAAAGCACTGTATGACATCAGTGAGGATCTGGAGACTGAGGATTCTCTGGAGACACAGCTGCTTCTCTTTCAAACTCCAACTCTACATTCCGACATGTTGGCTCATATGTGAGTGACTACATGACCACGTACTTGAGTGACCTGCTTTCCCAGAAGACTTCCGATTAGAAGCTTCTTGGTTTGATAAGTGGGTCTTATTTTTCTTAAAGTTCTTTATAATTTTTCAGACTAATAACCTCATTTATAGTTGTTCCTAGGCTAGAAAAATAATGAGTGTTCCAGGCTATCATTTTTTACTCTAATTCAGTTTGCTCTTAGGAACTTTTTGTTTTGGTACTGAGGATTAAACCCAGAGGCATTCTACCTCTGACCTAGGCTCCCAGCCCTTTTTATTTATTGTTTTGAAACAGGATCTCGTTAGGTTGCTGAGAGTCTTGCTGGGTTGTTGAGACTGGTCTCAATCCTGCCATACTCCTGTGTCGGCCTCCCAAGGACTGGGATTACAGAAGTGTTACCACACTCAGCTGTTTTTAGGTACTTTTAATGCCTTGGCATGGTGTCGTGAGTTGATTTTTGGTCAGAAGCTACCTATATTCTTTTAGTTCTGACTGTAGGAATAGTAGTTTTTATCAAGCCAGCCATTCATCCATTCACTCTCCAAATATTTATCATGTGCAAATAAATAAATAAATAAATAAATAAATAAAGGAATAGAACAGCCTGGTGCAGTGGTGCATACCTGTAATCCTGGTACTTGGGATGCTGAGACAGGATGGTTGCAGGTTTGAGGCCGGCCTCAGCCATTTAGTGAGCCCCTCAGCAGTAGAGCAAGACCATTTCAAAATAAAAAATAAAAAGGGTTGGGGGTATAGCTGAGAGATAAAATGGCATTAGGTTCTTTTCCCCAGGAGCGGGGGTAGGAGCTGGGGTAGATTCTGAGTATATAGTACCCATGAAATGCCTTCAGTAGTCTCACTACTGAGGATCGGGTGTCAGACTTTAAACACCAAGTGCTCATAAGGGAAGGGCTAGCTAGATAATCGCTGTTCAGTAAGGATGGGACTAATTTGCATTGGGAAATTAGTAGGAAAGACTTTTTATTTATTTATTTATTTATTTTTATGTGGCTCATATTGAAAATGGCATACATCCACACCGTGTTTGGTGCCCTCCCCACCCCCACTCCCACTTCCCCTTTCACCGCACAGGAATTAAAGACTTGGAAATTAGACCAGAGACTGTGAAGCTATTTAGAGGAGGGAAAGGCTTCTTTAAGAAAGCAGGTAATGCTGAGGTTTGGGCATTAGTCAGGCCAAGAGTCTAGACAAGAATTCCAGGCAGAATCTGTGGGCAGACTCTGAGAGGGAAAGAAAAGGATGTTGCCTATAAGCTGTCAGAAGGCCAGTGTGGCTACAGCATAGTCAAGTTGGGGATAAGTGGTACACAGTAAGTGTGGTGAGGTAGCTGAGAACCACACCATGCATAGCTTTAACACCTGGCAGAGAGTTGGATTTCATTCTGGGCCCAAGGGGAAGCCAAGGGCAGGTTGTAAGTGGAGAAGTAGCATAATCTGCTTACATAAGAAAAAAAAATCTCTGAGCTGGGTGTGGTGGTGCACACTTGTAATACCAGCATTTGGGAGGCTGAGACAGGAGTATCGTGATTCGCAGACAGCTTCAGCTACTAAGTGAGGCCCTTTGCAACTCACTGAGACCCTGCTTCAAAATAAAGAGCCAGGCGTGGTGGCGTACTCTTGTAATCCCAACATTCAGGAGGCTGAAACCTGAGGATCACGGTTTCCGAATAGCCTCAGCTACTTAGTCCCTCTGTAACTTAGTGAGACCCTGTTTCAAAATAAAGAATAAAAAATAGGGCAGGGGGTATAGCTCGGAGATCAAATGTCCCTGGGTTCCATCCCCAGACCTGCAAAAATAAATAAATAAATAAATAAAATAAAAATAAAAATAAAGAATAAAAAATAGGGCTGGGGTTGTAGCTTGGTGGTAGAATGCCCCTGGGTTCCATCCTCAGTACTGAAAAAAAAATCTCTGAATTTTGTGTAGATGGAACAGATATATATTTAAGAGAAGCAGTAGCAGCTTGGGTCATCACATGTATAATGTTTATCGGCATCACATCCTGGGTAACAGCTTTTTCGGGGCTCTATGGTAAGGTTGGCAGGGAGACTGGGCAAACCCTGGGCACCATGCAAACCACCTCCTTCTCCTGCTTCCTCCTACTGAATGTTCTGCCTGGGAGCCAGAAAGTGACTTACGGACCTTCAAACTAAGTACAAAGTGTCTGCCACTGCAAGAAAGGAAGCCTTTCGGGGGAAACAATAAATCAAGGTTGAAAGATCTCAACTTAAAGAACAGGATTCCAGCCTCAAGTTGACTCGAAGTGAAAAAGAGTACAGTTGGCTATAAGTATCTCAGGAAACATGTCCTCGGGGCCCATTGAATTAGAAACATCTCTATTTTCAAAGTGGTGTTTAGTCAGCCCCTTCCCTTCTCTAACTCAATTTCCTACTTTTCCCCCCTCACAGACCATGCATTCTTTGGTTATCTGATTTGTCTTTGTATTTTTTTTTTAAGGCAAGTAAAAACATCTTGAAAAATCTAGGCATTTTCGTGTCTCTTGTCATTCGTTTCCTTTCCCAATTTACTACATGGCAGAGCCTCCCTTGGGGTCGTCTTTTCTCCTTGACATGTTAGCTTGCTCTTGCCTCCCACTCCTGAGCCCATGGAAAAGGCTTTGGGGAAGGGATGAGAAGGAAGGGATCAGCACAGGAATGTGTGTTCCTAAGACTAGGGTTTATTGATGTAGGTGGGGTGAGGGACAAACACCTCCCAAGCTCCCTCTGTAAAGTTGGTGGCAGGTGAGCTGGGTCTTGTGGGGTGTACTCTGCCTGCCAGGTGTGAGTAGTAGTGGAGTGATGTCCTGGTACCTGTTTGACCTACGGCTCAGAACACCTGGGTTTGATTTTTGACTACCACCTAAATCCATAACTTTGAGGCACAAAGAAATTAACATAGGGGAGTGCCTGACTACTAGACAGCAGGCAGAGATGCCCCTGGACACTCAGAGAGATGGGTGTTGTTTTATCCAGTTAGAGACCAGAACACTCAGAAACTTTAAGTTCAGAGATGTTAAGTGATATACTCAAAGATACATAGCCACTAAGCTTTGCATTTTCAATGTGTTAAAGGAGAATAGTAACATATTATTGAGGAAGCAATTTGTAAATCATGAACTTTCCATGAAGATATGTGGCATTCTCCAGTGCATCAGGTGGCCAGTGAGCATCTTTGAGGGGTCTCTTGAGATGGGCCTTGGATCTCAACAACTTCCTAAGAAGTTGTTCCAATAGCCATAAAATGTATGTCCTGTCCACGACCAGCTGCTCCGACTCTCACTCCTAGTCCTCCCATTCAATCCTCTCACTTCCTCCCCCATCCACCTTCTCCCCCCTAAGACCCACTAAAAGGACACTCCCTCCCTCCCTCCCTCCCTCACTACAAAGGCAATTCCCTCTGCCCAGAGGTCGGTGCCCACCTCATTCCTCTCTACTGATGAACTCAAGATTCTTTCTGTGGCTCCAAAACATGTGTTCTTCAGTGTAATACACTTGCCTCCTCCACAAAACATACATCCCCCAGGGCGGGACTTTTGAGGAATGACAGCAGAGGGATGCAGCTGTGAAAGGTGCTCAGCTCCATTTACCCATTCCCCTGGCAAGGAGTAAGGGGCTCATTGCCCAAGTGTCTCCTCCCAGGTTGACTGCATTGATGGAAACTGAGTCCTTAGCATTACGGTCCCCAAATAAAAATAAAAACATATTTATATTAATATTTAGCACAATTGTTAATTAAATAGGTTCTAATGAGTTATGGCAGCTTTCTTAAATAGGTGTGTGTGTGTGTGTGTGTGTGTGTGTGTGTGTGTGTGCGTGCTACTGGGATTGAACCCAGGGGTATTCTTCCTTTGAGCTATACCCACAGCCCTTTTTATTTTTTATTTTGAAACAGGGTCTCACTAAGTTGCTGAAGCTGTCCTCAAACCCATGATTCTCCTGTCTCAGCCTTTTAAGTACTGAGATTACAGCCTTGTGCCATTATGATCAGCTTCAATAATTTTTACACTATACTTCATAAAGAAAGTAACTATGTTAGAATAATTCAGTTGTCCCACCTGGTTCAGTTTGGGGGCCTTCCTTATTATTATCCTTTTAAACATCCACGGACAAAGAGGTGAGAACCCTTGTCGTCCCCCCCACCCCCCGCACTGTTGACATTATAAACATTGACCTAAATTATAACCATTAGGTTCTCATTCAAATGAAAGGTCTGCCCTGGGGTTTAAATTCCTAACTTACTCTGTAAGATGAGCCCCCAATTAAAGACTTATAATAAGAAAAATAGAGATTTGGTGTTAAAATGTCTTCAAATAATCTCTGGGGAATGTTACTTATGAGCTTATAGTACTTAGTGGAGTCTGATTTGAAATAGAGACTAGATCTATGTGTCCTCTCTCTTAAGGAGAGGTCCTTGAGGACAAGGAATCATGTTGAAATTTCACATATTTTTTTGAGTCCATAATTGTTTCTGAATAAATGCTGATTAAATAGAAATAAAGAAAAGAAAATGCTGAGAGCAAAAGAGCAAGGGAAAGCCACTGTGGTCTTTCTTCTTTTTCTTCTTTGATGATGATAATGATAATGATAACAAGAGTTACCATAAATGAATTTGTTTACTGTGTGCCAGGCCTGTGTCAAGTCCTTTAATGTAATGTCCCTTTTCATTTTCCTGATTATAAAAGTCACTCATTTTTTAAATTTAGTATATGAGGGCCCAGGATCACTAACTAAAGTGTCCAAAATTCCTTCTTGTCTTAAAGATGACATTTTCAAGATATCAATTCAGGCCTCTTTACGTGTTTTTAACTGTTGTACATCTTTTTGAAATGAGCTAATATTTATTTTCTATTCATGCAAATAATCAGGTGAAGTATTAGAAAGCATTTGTATGTTCTTATTTCAGTTGATTTGCAAAACCACCCTACTGGGGCTTGAATCGGGTAATAATAATGAGATACAGTTATAGATATGCATATGTATAGGATGTATAATGTTTTGCTAACCCTGTAGGGTTAAATGGAATTAAAAGTTTTCAGTATTACAATTCCAGGCAGGAAAGTGTTAGTATGTTATGAGGAATTTCCCTTCCTCTGAGCCATTGGGTCTTTGCCAAGTCTGCAGGGTAGATGCTGCGTTAGTGGAAAACAAATTTGATCCTCTAAGACATCTTCTCAGTCCTCGCACAAGACTAGTCTGCGTAGCAATCGCTTGGTAACAATTTGGAATGGAGTTTGTTAGAAAAACAGAGCTTTGTCTGGGTCCAGTCTAGAAATGGGTGACAGATGTTAATGATGAGCGACTGAACAGATGTCTGGGGAAGAATTACAAAAAGGGTTTCTATCACACAGGATCTAAACCTTAACCTTCCTGGCTGATGCTGAAAGGAGAGCTTATTTGTGAAACATGTTCTTACAAAACTGTTTGGCGGACTGTGACAAAGATAAATGACCGGATAGTATAATTTAAATC
Organism: Muscardinus avellanarius; assembly: GCF_963383645.1. Classification (NCBI taxonomy): domain Eukaryota; kingdom Metazoa; phylum Chordata; class Mammalia; order Rodentia; family Gliridae; genus Muscardinus; species Muscardinus avellanarius. Next base: position 164,844,696 of record NC_137786.1, read on the forward strand.
TGAAAATAAGGTAAATGGGAGTCCTTGTTTGTGTGCATGTGTATATGTGTTTTCTCTGGAGAGGGTCAATGCCTTATTAAAGAACGGGAAGGCTGAGCAGGCCATTCCACGCTCCCTCCCCCCCCCCCTCTCGTTTTTTTTTTTTAATGCCTTCCTCCCTCCTAACTGGAAGTAGTGGGCTGTACTCCATACCATACCTTAAGGCTCAATTAAATCATTAAAATACCATTACTTACAGACTTCCTGAAATATCTGCTCTATCATTTACATTTGGAAAAAAGAAAGGCTTTCTGTGCAAATTTAACCAGTAGTCTTAATCGGGGGTCTCTGAAACTTTATTTAAAGTTTTAAGGAGACTAAAAAGATCCCTTGTCCAATGTAAATAAGAAACAAAGCCAGGTTTTAAAAGCTGTACATCAGCTGCAATAAAATGATCTCAACCTTACGCACTTCACAAAGACAAATGGTTAGTTGAGATGCATGAATTTTTGTGATACTTCCTTATACTTTGCTTTAAATCAGGGCTGAAATGATCAGAAGTATTTGTTAGTTCATTTTTCTATAAAGGTCATAATTGATATAATATGACCTTCTGCTACTATAGCCATGCCTACATCATAATGTCAAACATCTGCTTAAAATATACATGCAGTAAGAAATTCAGATAATCTCAGTTAACATTACAATGATAATGAATACCACTGAGTTTATGATAGCCAGTGTCAGAAAAAATTGTAAAAATGTTTAAATGACTTATAGATGTTCTGAGTAGCTTCTTTGACTAAGTTATCTCTACTATTCATTGCTTTTGGACTATCTTTACAACTGTGTAAATTATCAATAATAGCAGTGCAAATGATTATTTCTACACACAAATTCTGAACAATCAGGGCCAATTATTTCCTTGAAAAAAAAAGCCAGTTTTACATCTTGTAAATTCATTCCAGCATTCCTAGTTGACTATAAAAATAGGATACCTTGACCCTTCTTTGAATTGGTAGTAATACCTTATTGATTACTGTATTAGTTAATGAATTAAAATATTTGACATGTATTCATTTTATATTTGTATGAGGTAAAATTTGCTATTTACTAAAAATTACTTTTTAACAAGAATGAACTTCCCTCTCTTGTAAGACACTGCTATATTAGGTCTTTGTTACAATGACCACACCTCTATGCTAGCTACATAGAAATAGCCATTCTACTTTAATTATTTCCTTGAAGATCAGCACTGACTCTTATTAATCAACAAACCAAAGACCTTTTCTGAGTCAACATTCATCCTCAATTCAAGACAAAGTACAATAGTGTTGCTGAGAGACTCCCTACATTGCTGAAGCTGTCCTTGAACCTTAATGCTTCTGTTTAAGCCTTCCAAATACTTGGATTACAGGCTTGTGCCACCACACCTGGATGTTTTCTGTTTCTTATAAAGACACTTTCATTGGATTTAAGACTTTCCCTAACTCAGTATGATCTCTGAGTCTTCACCTACATTATATCTGCAAAAACCCTGTTTCCAAAAAGGTCAAATCAAGGTTAGAGTGGACATGAATTTTGGAGAACACAATCTAAACGTGTGTGTGTGTGTGTGTGTGTGTGTGTGTGTGTGTGTATACATATTGTTTTTTGTGCATACTATGTAAAATATTTTTTCTTATCATGACAAGTCTCAAAAACTTAAAGGCCAGACTAACCCTCACTACTTTCTCCACTCTGATTCCAAAGAAGCTGACCAGCATTCTATTTGTGGCAATAATAATACTAATAATTAACTATTATAACATTTCCTCAAGTAATTTTATATACATTGAATCATTTCAATCTCATAATGCTTTAGGAGTTGAGTTTTAATATCATTGCTGTTTTCAGGATTACCATACAGCCAGATAGTGAAGGAACCAGAATTTGAGTCTGAGCCAGTGATTTCCCAGCACGTCATGTTTCTTCCCCACTCTCATTTCCCTCGGCTTCCATATTGCTCCATTGATCTGCAGGACTCTGGTCTGGCTCATATTTTCTTCTCATCTCCTAATACTCTCATACCATCAACCTAGGCCATGGCCTGCTCCCACTCAATCTTATCCACTTCCTTGCTTTCTACTTATGGGGATAGAAAAGAAAAGACTTACTGATCTCTATGGGTAGAATGGAAGGAGCCAGTGGATATCAAAGATTGAAGAGAGATGGATGAAAGGAGGGAAATGATGAGATGAAGCTCCAGAGAGCTGACCAAGGGCCCAGGATTTTAATTCTAATTCTTCTTAAGAAAGAAGATAATGATCATTAAGACATTTAACCATTTCAATGGCAGATAGTGGCCGCAGCAGAGCCAGGGGGTTCCTTTTCCTTCAGTCGGCTTAGGTTCTGCTTCAGGCCAGAGCCTTGATGTGAAACAACAGCCTTGACACAGGGGCAAGATGCTCCATTTTTTAGATCAGGCCAAGACCAGCACAGGATAACAGAAAGTAGTGAAAAATGGTTACTTATTTTAGAAAAGACACATGAGAAAGCACACCAACAACAGAAAGTGAAAAGAAAAATCTAGTATTTGATTTGAGCATGGTGGCATACTCTTGTAATCCCAGTACTGGGGAGGTGGACACAGGAGGATCGCAGGTTCAAGGTCAGCCTCGGCAATTTTGTGAGAACCGCCACAACTGAGTGAGGCCCTGTTTAAAAAAGTAAAGTTAAATAGATCTAGGAATGTAGCACAGAAGTAGAGTGCTCCTGGGTTCAATATCTGTACACGCACACGTGCGCGCACACACACACACACACACACACACACACACACACACTACCCTGGACCCTTTGTCATTCGTTTTCAGCTGGTTAGCTGAGGTGATGATTCCCAGAGCCATAGAGAACAGAACAGATCAAAATTCCATGGCAGCTGTGTTCCTCAGCCCAGAGGAACTTTCAACAGCCACAGGAGCTAGACAATCACAAATTCTATCTTCCCCAGCTGATTAATGGGGTGCCCTGTGGGAAGTGGACAGATGTAAGCTTCTGCTGCTCCTTGCCGCAAATCAGGACCTTCAAATAAGAATGCATCATTACAGGGGCAATAAAACCATCAGAATGTGGCATTGGCTTCTTTCCATCTTATTACGCTTGAGGTAATTATCCAGGTAATTCAGGAAAAATAAACTGCCATTGCAGGAATTACTCAGCTAATTACCTCCATGTTCCACTTCAGTCCAGAGCCAGCTGTAAATGTCTCATGGGCCTCGGCCTCATAAATGAAAACAGCCTTGGTAAGCCAGGAGCCGGGGTGAAACCCTGGAAGGATCTCGGCTCAAACAGTTTGAGAATCTGGGTATTTTGGGCCATGCCCTAAAACAGGTATCTCTGGCTGGCAACCAAATGGCATTTTAAGAATGGCAAACTAAATTTCTAGATGGTACAATTTAAGCAATGATAATTAATACTGTTTTTTATTACTGATATCAGTGGATGTAAATTTTTCCTCTGGCATAAAGCTGGATTAAAAAATATGTATGCTAGTATTCCAGGGCAATGCTTGTAGACATTAGCTGAGTTTTAGACTCATCTGGAGAGCTTTGAAAAAATGGAAGACTTCCCAGGTCCCACCCTGAATCAATTAAATTTGAACCTCTGGAGTACAACTCCTGATACTGGTACTTAAAAAAAAAATATATATATACACACACACACACACACACACACACACACACACACATGTATATATCCTAGCCGGGCATGGTGGTGCACGCTTGTAATCCCAGCATTCAGGAGGCTGAGACCTGAGGATTGTGGTTTGCGTACAGCCTCAGCTACTCAGTGAGGCCCTTTGTAACTCAGTGAGACCCGGTTTCAAAATAAAGAATAAAAAATAGGGCAGGGGGTGTAGCTCGGAGGTCGAATGCCCCTGGGTTCCATCCCTAGACTTGCAAAAAAAATAATAAATAAATAACCTTTGTTAAAATGAGAATTTTCATTTTATTGATTATTGTATTTTCTGTGACCTTGGCATTTTAAAAATCTTTCCAGATTAGAATAATGGACAGAACCACTACATAGCAGAGAAAGACACACACTGGGAAGGGAGCTTTCTATTTCTCGAGATCAGATCCAGGGTTGAACATGTCTAATAGATAATGCCTCAGAGTGACAGGTGGAGCTCTTTGGCTGTTCAACCTGTTCCCCTAGTTCTAAGAAGAAGGGACCCACTATGATTTGAATGTTTATGGGCCTCCAAAATGCATGTTGAAACTAAGTATCTGTAATGGAATTAAAAGGTAGAGCTTTTAGAAAGTGATTAGTCCACAAGGACTATGCCTCACGAATGGGATTAATTTACTTAGATTAGGGGTTGGGGGAGTGAGTACCACTCCTTTTTTTGCCCTTTCCATATCTTCTGCCATGTGAAGACACAGTTTTTGTCCTCTCTGGGGGATGTGGCAACAAAGTGTCATCTTGGAAACAGAGATTAGGTTTTCACCACATATCAAACCTGCTGGCATCTTGGTCTTAGGCGTCCAATATTCAAAACTGTAAGAGATAAATTTCTTTATAAATTACTCCATCTTGGGTGTTTTTTGATAGCAGTAGGAATGGATTAAGACAGGGCCCAAAGTGCCCCTATCTATGGATCCCAGAGGTCTCTAATCCAATGCCAAGGGAGAAGCTTGATGTGCCTGTCTGCTGACATTTGCCACACCTGTGGCTCCTGAGGTACCTACCTTCAACACCAAGTTGGGTACCTAAATGAGTTGTTGAAGGCCGCTTAACCTCTACTACTTACTAGCAGGGATGGGCAGAAAGTACCATTTTCACTTCCTTTTAATTTCTTAAAACTTCTTTTAAGGATTAGGACCAGGCACATATCCACCATAAGTTACCAGGTCTTTCTAAGGTATACTGGTACATTGCATCAGCATTCATTAAAAATAATGAGATAGTAACTGCAAAAAGACATGACTTCATCCTGGCAGCAAATGTTTCCCAAGTGCAAACCTGCCTTCTGCTGGGGAGTACGAGGAGCTAGAAAAATCTTCCTTCTAAAGTAACTCAGTTGTATCCTCTTGCTTTGAAGCATGTGGCTGGTAACTGGGCTGTCAGCATGAAGCTACCTTCTCAGTTTCAAACACTCCAGGGTTGGAGCCTGAGGATAGAATTCCTGTGGTCTAGACATAGACGCCTGCTACTAGGACTTACAGATGGGTCTCTCCTTTCCATCTTGAGGGTCATAGCTCAGGAGTGATCGAGCAATCTCTCAACAGTCTCTCAGGAATGATCAACAGTCTCTCCAAATACAGCAGCACATCTGTTTCCTGTGAGTAACTCCACTGAACAGAGGCTGCCTTCTTCACACACATGTTGCTCTTACTGGGGTTTTATGACATGTGGATTCAAAGGATCATTTCTTTTACCCCATGACAAGCCTTTCAAATGGTGGAGTGCTTGGATTTATAGTGATTCTCCTAGAGTTTTCTCCCAGTTGTTGAAATATGGAAAATAACAAGTGTCTGTGACCTATTACAAAACAATGCAATGAGGATTCCTTATGGAGTACTCTTCACACTAGAGAAAAACACACGATAACAGGGGCCCTTTCTTCTTCTTAGAAAATACTCCTGTCTTTTAAAAGCTCCATAATGACAGAGTCATGGTACCTCTCAAGGCCTTAGTTAGGTATTATCCCTTCTGCACAGTCTTCCAGGGTCCTCCTGGACAGAATTTATATGACATTTGTGGCAGCCTGGTCTTTCTACTATCTTGATGCTCAGCATCTTATTGTACCATTTTGGTGTTCAGTATGTGTGTCTGCATCCTTTGTACCCCGTCCCCTACTCCAAGAACACTGGACTGTGAGCTCCTGAAGATAGAAATCATGTAGGTGGACAGCAAATGCTATGTTTGTATTGAATTGAATGTGATTATTGGGGTAGCTATATATATATATATATATATATATATATATATATATATTATATTGGGCATCAGGTTGTTTGACTTTTTGAGATATCTTCATTCACCTCTGGTGCTATGAAACCTTCTTCCTGTGATAGCCCTGACTTTCCTCCCAGGACTTGCATGTTTGTTTCTTTTCTGACTTCATGTCCCCTTCTGGTGGTTTCTCCATTGACTATTTCACATCTCATGTAAAGCTGGCATTTGATTATAATTCATTGTAGACCCAGGCTGATACTAAGCACTGTCTCAACCAACCACCTAGTTCCCACCTTTCATGTACCTCTCTCCACATATTACATTTGGAGGAAGTTTCTGGGCTGATTGTTAGTATATTTAATAAGGATGACCACAGTTTTAGAGTCAGTCATACCCAGAATTAAAATCTACTTTGAATTTTACTGCACAGTGATCTTGGATGAGTTATTTAATTCTCTCTCTCTTTCTCTCTCTTCCTCTCTCTTTCTCTCTCTCTCTCCTTCTCTCTTTCTTTCATACTAGGAATTGAACTCAGGGACTTTATATCTTCAACCTATACCCTCAGCACTAATTTTATGTATTATGTTGAAACAGAGTCTCACTAAGTTGCTGAGGCCGGCCTTAGACCTGTGATCCTCTGTCTCAGCCTTCCCAGTACTGGGGTTACAGACAAGCGACACCATACCCAGATCATTTAACTTTCTTAAAGTTCTGTAAATGAAGTGTAGTAAGAGTACCCACATGCCTAGGTGCTTACTAACAACAATTCTATCCTTTGAATACTTGCTCACTGACAGGTCTGGGGGAAGGCACTTTACGTGAACAGTTACATTTAGTCTTCACAACAGTATTGTCAGAGCTTAGGTTCTCCGAGAAGCAGATTTTGAGATGAAGGCTTGCATACAGGAAGTTTATTAGAGTGCTTTGGGGTTTGCTACCTGTGAAGGAGGGAGAAGGGAAACAGGATTGCACAGAAGGAGAAGCTGGGCTGTGGTGCGGTCTTAACAAAGGTTTCAGCAGTTTGAAACTGGAATGGCGCCTCAGCTTTGCTTTGCAATTCAGGGAGGGATGTGGGATCTTTACGTTCCTCTTGCCTTCAGCCATCATTGGAAGGAAGCTGTCTTCTCCCTAAAGTGTGTGTGACCTGGTATGAAGCAGCTATCTCCAGCTGCGGACAATTTTTGGAAAGTGGCGATAACTGTCGAGTAACATTCCCCAAAATGCCTATTGGACAAATTAAATGAGATAACACACAAACACTCAGCACAATGTCTGTTAAAGAATAAGCACTCAGTAAATGTCAGCCACTATCACCCTGCTCCTCTTCCTCCTCCCCCACATATCTAACACCTGCCACCTTGCCAATAAGAACATAATACATTGGTCTATTTGCAAAGAAGCTAGTGGATCTAGTTTTTTAATTCTTCCCTTAAAATAATCTGTGACCTCTTAGCAGTATGAAAGACTTAATTCACATGCCGATGTGAAGATTCTTAAGGAGTGTATTAATCACAATTGTCCAGAGAAATAGAACTAGGTGTGTGTGTGTGTGTGTGTGTGTGTGTGTGTGTGTGTGTCTTATATGAGTTAGTTTATATAATTGCGAAGTCTGGAAAGTCCAAAAATTTCAGAGTAAATCAACAGACTGGAGACCTAAGAAAGAGCCAGTGTTACAGTTGAAGCCTGAGGGCTGTCTGCTGGCTGAATTCATTCTTGTTGAGGGGAGATCAGTCTATTCTATCAGCCCTTCGTGGAAGTAAGCCCAACCATACTGTGGAGAGCAATTTTCTCACAGTTGACTGATTTAAATTTTAATCTTACTCAAATCACATCCTCATGGAAATATATAAAATAATGTTTGACCAACTATCTGAGCATTGTTGATATGTAAAATTGATCATTATGAGAGTAAATACGAGACTTTACTTTTTTGTGTGGTACCAGGGATAGAATCCAGGGACATTCTCCCTCCAAGCTACATCCTTAGCCCTATTTTTTATTCTTTATTTTGAAACAGGGTCTCACTAAGTTGTGGAGGGCCTCATTAAGTAGCTGAGGCTGGATGCAAACCTGTGATACTCTTTTCTCAGCCTCCCAAATACTGAGATCACAAGAGTGTACCACCATTTCCAGCTAGATTTCCCTTAATATACAGAATCAGGAAATTATATAGAGAGGATTAGGTATATATGTAACATTAATTAGTCATGGCGCTCGAAATGGGTTGCAGATTTCTTTTTTTTTTTTTTTTTTTTTTTGCTAGTTTTGCTTATAAAGTGCTTTAGCTGGGTGTGGTGGCACACACCTGTAATCCCAGTACTTGGAAGGGTGAGACAAGAGGATTATGGTTAGAAGACAGCTTCAGCTACTTACTGAAGCCTTCTGCAACTTAGTGAAACCCTGTGTCAAAATAAAGAATAAGGCCTGGCGTGGTGGCGCACGCTTGTAATCCCTGTGCTTGGGAGGCAGAGACAGGAGGATCGTGCAGGTTCGAAGTCAGCCTCGCTGGCTTAAGAGACCCTGTTTTCAAATAAAAAAGTATAAAAATAGGTCTGGGAATATAGCCCGGAGGTAGAAGGGTTTCCAGGAACCCCAGTACCACCAAAATCAATACATACATACATACATACATAATAAAAAATAGGGCTGGGGGTGTAACTTAGAGGTAGAATACCCCTGGGTCTTATCCCCAGTACTACAATAAAAATAAATAAATAAATAAATAAATAAATAAATAAATGCTTCAGATAAAATAGTTAAAATTAGTAACATTCTTGGGTTACTGATAGAAAAAATTAATTCTGTTGTGTAGTATGTGGTAGAATTTTAAGCTATGGGAACATTACTCAGCAGATACTTGTTTTGGAGCATGGTGGTACACACCTGTAAACCCAGTACTAAGGAGGCTGAGACAGGAAGATCTTAGGTTGGAGGACAGATTCAGCAATGTAATGAGACTCTCAGCAACCCCGGAGGACCTTGTTTCAAAACACAAAATGGGCTGTGGGTATAGTTCAGAGGTAGAATATCCCTAGGTTCAATTCCTAGCGACACACACACTTGGTTTTTTATTGTTGTTGCTGTTGTTGTTTGTTTCTTTGTTTTATTTTTTGTTTTTTTTTTTTCAGTACTGGGGATGGAACCCAAGAGCATTTTACCTGAGTGACACCCACAGCCCTAATTTTTTATTCCTTTTTTTTTTTTTTTGGTGGTACTGGGGTTCCTGGAAGCCCTTCTGCCTCCAGGCTACACTCCCAGACCTATTTTATATTTTTATTTGGAAACAGGGTCTTTTAATCCAGCGCAGCTGGCTTTGAACTTGCGCGATCCTCCTGTCTCTGCCTCCCAAGCGCGGGGATTACAAGTGTGCGCCACCACGCCTGGCTATTCCTTATTTTTGAAACAGGGTCTCACTGAGTTGCAAGGGGCCTCACTAAGTTGCTGAGGCTGTCCACGAACCGCGATCCTGGTCTCTGCCTCCTAAATGCTGGGATTACAAGCATGTGACACCACACCCGGCCCTTCACACGCACTTGTTTTGAGAAAAATTCTAGCACTGGAAATACAAAGAAAAGCAAAATATATGTCCTACTGTCAAGAAGCCATTTTCTATTCAGACATTCCAATAGCATACTGTAATAGAATACTTGCTTTATTGGAATATAGACATATCTTATTGTGAGCCTAAGAGAAGCACCTACGTTTGTCTGGGGAAAACGGAATGCTGTCCAGAGGAAGAAGGTTTTGAGTATACCATTTGGAAGGAGTGGTAACATTGTTCAAGATCTGGAAGCATGGAGGACACGGGCAAGTTCAATAATTGATGCACATTCTGGATGGATAGAGTAGATGCGATGGTGTGGAGAGGATGTTGAGAAATGAGGCAGATGAAGAGACAACAGCCGTGTCTTAGAAGCTTCTATGCCACAAAAAGGAATGTGGAGACTGTGTTACAGGAAGTGATTTTTTTTAGCAGGAAAATGATATGATAAAGTATGAGCTAAGGAATATTTTGTTGGCAACGAGGAAGTGGATTGGAAGTGTTGAAGACTGAAGGGCAAGGGCTGACAGTTGATGGTCAAGGAGAGAGCTGATGAGGGATCTAGTCTTAAGTTGTGTTGTTGTTAATGAAAACAGAGAACATCATGCATTCCAAAAATGTTGGGGGTGGGGATATAGAAAAGCAATAAGGATATTTGCCATGGCCATGAGAGAAATAAATTTACTTGCCATGCCCATGAGAGAAACAAATCAGCTAGGCTGTCCTCTGGGGCTTCTGTCTTAGGAAGCTGGATAAATAGTGATGCACACGATAAGGAGAAAGATGGATAAGAATTAAGGGGAGAAGAGAGGGGGGCCAGGGAAAGTTAGCTCAAATTTTGACTGCTAAATTTGAGGTGATTGGAGAACATACAGATTATTAAAATTCATAAATATGCAGAAATAAAACAATGTACTCATAAATAACTGCTAGGTTGAAGAAAAATCACAAGAGAAGTTAAAAACATTTTGAGATAAATTAAAATGAAAAGACAACACACAAAAATAGAGAGAAGCTATAATGTTATAGAAGAAAATTATAGTTAGGAAGAATTTAAGAATAGAAAGAAAGTGAAGCTTAGGAAGAATAAGTTTTGCATTCAATTATTACAGTATAGTGACTATAGTTAGCAATGTTGTCATGTGTTTCAAAACTTCTGGAAGAGAGGATTCTGAGTGGTCACACCACAAAGAAATGGTAAATATTTTAGGTAACGACTGTGCTAATTATCCTAATTAAATCTTTACATAATGCATACATACCTATGAAGCAGCACATTATACCCTTAAATACATGTTATGTTTCAATTAAAAATAAGGAGCAACTTCCGGGAAGATGGCGACCGAGGAAAGCGGGGCTTAAGAGCCCCGCTAACAACAAATCTCCATTACCACAAAATCAGCACCTTTCAAAGCCAGAAAACAACATCACCAGAGAAACAAAAAAAATCACCAGGCTCCAGAGAGAAAGCAGACTGAGAACAGAGTCACAGAGGAGATCCTCACGCCCGAGGACGCAGCTTCATGCCCAAGGACGCGGCAGCAGCGCCATACTGCCGGCGGCACCGGCGAATTCACGGGACGGCCACAGCAAGCCGAGGGGAGCCGCTGCGGAACAGCCAGGTAGGTTTTCTCGGCACAGAGGGCATCTAAAGCTTCCAGTGGCTGAGCTCAGCACATGCTGCAGGGATTCAGAGTGGAAATCAAAACCAAGAAAAAAAAATGCCAGCCCCATAGCCGAGGGCGTAGCAGCGGCGCCATATTGCCACCGGCGGCAACAGCACCAAATTCACCGAATTCAGTAGAGCTACATCTGCGTACTCAAGAACAGTGAGTCAAATTGTGGGCCACAGCAGAGAAATCCCAGTACTGTACTCACTGGGACTTGACCCAGTGGGAAAGGGGCGGTGGCAGTGATATCACACCATAGGAGAACGTGCAACCTGGCACCCCCCACAGTCTAAAGCAGCCTCTATCGACTCTCTGGGTCAGAGACTCTGTGATACAACCCAGTAAAGGAGTAGTGGGGTCTGAGATACTACTGACTTGAGATCCAGAGCACCTTAAGTGAAGTCATAGTGACCCAAGGGAAGAACCCAGAGAAGGCACAAACTTCCGAAATCATGGGAAAGAGGAATAATACTGGAGCAATGAATGCTCACAACCCCACAACATCAGAACCCAATAAAACAGAAAATCAGAGATTTCTAGAAGATCAAATCAGGAAAATAACTGTAGAAATAATAGAGGTACTTCGAAAAGAATTCAGAGAGAGCCAAAAAGAGATAAAGGATGCAATTAATGAAGTAAAGTCCTCAATTCAAAGCACAAACAACCGATTAGAACACATGGAGAACAGAATCTCGCTCTTAGAAGATGATCATTCCAAAAATGAACGCATAGTTTCTAATCTAGAAAAAAATATCCGACAGCAGGAATCTGATATTGAAGAAATATGGGCCCATTTTAAGAGAGCTAACCTAAGAATAATTGGAATAGAGGAGGGAAAAGAAAGTGAAACCAAAGGGATCAACAATCTCTTCAAGGAAGTAATAGCAGAAAATTTTCCAGACATAGAGCAAGAGGTCGATACGCAGGTCCAGGAAACGTATAGAACTCCCTTTAGACAGGATCGGAGAAGAGGATCCCCACGCCACATAATTGTCAAAATGACCAATGTGGAAGCCAAGCAGAGAATCTTAAAGGCAACAAAAGCAAAGGGCCAAGTGACATTCAGAGGCAAACCAATTAGAATCACTCCAGACTTCCCAAACCAAGTTATGAGAGCCAGAAGGGCTTGGAGTAACATATTCCCAATTCTGAAAGAAAACAACTTCCAGCCAAAAATTTCCTACCCAGCAAAACTTTCTATCAAATTAGATGGAGAAATAAGAAGCTTCCATGACAAACAGAAACTGAAGGAATTTATGTCTTCAAAACCAGCACTAGAGAAAATACTCAAAGAGATTAACTACAAGGAAGAAATAGGTAACACACATCAGAACTAGAGAAACAAGATTTTCCATCCAACAGACAACTAAGATTGGTTATCTGTGGAGATTCATTATTTATGTTAGTCTTTTACCTATCTCTAAAGGGTATTGTTTGCCTTTATTGTTGTTAATTTTTAGGATTTCTAGTTGGAATATTAATATACCTTCAGATATAGCATTTGGAAATATTTTATCCCATTCTATTAGTAACTGTTAACTCTGTTTACATTGTCTTTGGATATACAATTTTTTTTTATTTTTTAGGGAGTTTGTATACTCTTCTGTTGCCTGTGCCATTGAAATCATAACCAAGAAATCACTGCCAATTTCAATGTTGTGAGGTTTTATGACCCAGATTTTCTCCTAAAAGTTTATAGTCTTAAGATTTATATTTAGGTCTTTTATCTATTTTGAGTTAATATTTGTATATGGGATTAGGTAAGGGTCCAATTTTATTCTTTTCCATGTAATTATTATGTTTCAACAATATTTAGTTAAAAGATTATTATTCCCACCACCAAATGTTCGTGGAAACCTTGTCAAAAATAACTTGACAATATAGGGAAGAATTTAGCTCTAGGCTTTTATTTAACTCCAATGGTTTATATATCTGCCTTTAGAATAGTACTACACTGTTTCAATTATTGTAGCTTTATATGGTTTGAAATCAGAAAATATACATCTTCTAGCTTTGTTCTTTTTCAAGATCGTTGTGGGTACCTAGAGTCCATATTCCATATTAGGATAGATTTTTTTCTGAAAAATAAATATATAAATATATGATAGTTTCACCTAAAAAATAGAAAAAATAGATTCTCTGGTAAGAAAGAAAGCAAAAAGAAATATTGAAATGTTATCTTTAAGTCATCAAAAGCTTGGTATCAGACAAATGAAACTGTTATGTGAGATTATCATTTTTAATTTTTGATAAATTGCTATAATACTAGATGTCAATCACTAAGCCAAGCATGGGAGGGAGGGATAGGGAGAGAATGGGGTGGGGATCGGGTGGGGGCTGACTGGGCAATGTGTGCATGTATGTCTACAAAAGTATGTATCCCACTATGATGTATGAATACAGTGCACCAATTAAAAATTAAAAAAAAATAAGGAAGATACCATTAATCTAAATTATACTCTAAGGACCCACAAAAAGAATGGCAAACTAAACCCAGAGCAAATAGAATTAAGTAAACAATAGAGATTAGAGCAGAAACAATAAGGACTGGAGATATAGCTCAGTGGTAGAATGCCCCAGGGTCCAATCTCTAATACAGTAAAAAGACTTGATCAATATTAAAACTGCTGTGCTTCAAAGGGCACTATCACAAAAGTGGAACAACAACCCATAGATAGAAAAAATATTTGCAAATCATATATGTGATGTGGATCCATGGCCAGAATGTAGAATATATGAACTCATGCAACTCAACAATATAAAGACAAATAACCCAATTATAAATGCCAAAACGATTTGAGTAGACACTTCTTAAAGATCTACAAATGACAAACACGCACATGAAAAGATGCTCAGCACTATTCGTCATTAGAGGTGGCAATAGTTTTTCAGATGCCCATGTCTAAATGATATCACCTTCTCTCTTTATGGTTCACCAATTTTCAGAGATTTTGTAATCTAAAACTCTCTCATTGAAATATCCAAAAGAGTTTATTTCTTTTTCTGGATTTAACACCGATTGAACAAAGTATGTCGCTAGTTCAGAGGATATTTGGTGTAGAGGGGCCTTGCCGGAAATATGCTCATAAAAGACTTGTGTTAAAAATGAATGTAGAGCCTTTTCAGAGGTATCCCTTGACAGGATATCTAGAAAGGAATACACAGAGGGGGTCAGAAGAACTGGAGTTCTGTAAGGAGAAGAAGGGCACCCCCACTTGGATCCAGCAGGATGAGCCCTTTCCTTTAGCCTCCCACTAAAGTTTCCCATCAGCTTCTCAGCAACAAGTGCTGAGAGTTTACGCCTCACAGAGAAGGCAGAGGCATTGTCCTTGACTTCAGGGAACTCACAGAGCAGCAAAGGAGACAGAACAGAGACAGCAGAAGAGAGTGGATAGGCTCACAATAGAGGCGCAAAGGAAGCCCTGAGCACTGCTCACTGGTTCTGGATGGTTCCTGTCCTGGGTTGACTGTAGTGTCCGCAGTGAGCACAAAGTGGCCTGACATGCCTGGCTCATTGATGTGGCTAATATGAACTCTTGGGCCAGGGCTCAGCCATTCTGGCAGAGGGAAGGCTATACAACTCATTTTTGTAATAGATGCTCTACCAGGTGGATATTGGTGATAAGACTGAAGCATGTATTGTAAATACCATAACCCCTGGAACACATAGCTAGCTTTTATATTTAGGGGCTCAGTTTTCTTTCTTCCTCCCTCCCTTCTTTCCTCCTTCCTTCTTCCTAGCAAATGCAAGAAGTTTTCAGTTTTGCATCTACTACAAATTATGCAGTTGAGTTTCCCACCTGTGGGGAAATCACAGGGGTCAGTACATCTGAATGCAATGTATAAACCTCACCTGGAAAACCACCTTTGTGATCATAGCGTGTAAGTACCCCTTTTGCTTGGCGTATAGGTTGTTTTGCAGTGAATCTTAAATTGTTCTTTTTCCCCAGTGGAATGTTTTACTGTTAGCCAGGCATGAGAGTGCACGCTTGTAATCCCAGCATGCGGGAGGCTGTGATAAGAGGATCGAGGTTTGCGGACAGCCTCAGCTACTTAGTGAGGCCTTCTGCAACTTAGTGAGATGCTGTTTCAAAATAAAGAATAAAAAATAGGACAGGGGTGTAGCTCAGAGGTCTAATGTCCCTGGGTTCTATCCCCAGACCTGCAAAAAAACCAGAAAAAAAAAAACAAAAAGAAAGAATGTTGTACTGTTATATAGATCATTGCCTTTCAAACATTCACACACATAAAAGTTTGGTGACCTTGTTAGACTGTAAACTCTAACTTAGAAAGTCTGGGTTGGGCCTAAGAGTCCGCACTTCTAAAAAAGATCCCTGGTGATGCCAGTTCTGAAGACCCATGGGTTATATTTTGATTAACAAGGCAGGATCGCACCTTTAGTGTTTTAATGTTTACCAAACACTTTTTCATCTCTTGTTTAGGTAGTATTGAAAAGAACCCTGTTGGGTAGGCAAAGTGATTATTACTATTCCTATTATAGCAGAGGAGGAAACTAAGCCACATACTAACCATAGGAAGCTAGAAAGCACCTTACCTGGAACTCAGCCTCAGGCTTACTCCTTTGTACCAAATATGGTCCTTCTTTAATCTGCTGTGGTATTTCTGATGACATGAACTATACCTTGATCACCACTGTCCCCAGTACTTGCTAGTGCAGTGTTTTGTACATGGTTAGCATCTGCTGATGGTTTACTCCAAAGTTTCTTTTTATAGTCCGACATCCACTATACAATGCCATAATTGCTGTATTTTATATTATTCTAATCTCTACCCTAACTTTTTCAGATTGGGTCATTATTTCCATTGCACAGTGGAAACTAAAGCTTGAAGAGGTAGACTTGTACAGAGTCTCTCTAGATAAAAATTTAAAAAGTAGTTTGAATTCATGTTTTCCTTATAAAGGAGTCTGCAGTATTTTGTTTTAAATTGCAGAGTCCTGCATACAGTGAAGAAATTCTTTTCAATCAACTGTCTTTATTACTGACGTCTGAGTTGTAAACATCTTTAGCAACTTGATCATGACAATGCTAGTTGATCAGCCCAGGATCTCTGGAGATGAAAAGGGCTGCTCACACTTTCTGCTTGCACATCCTCCCAGCTGTTGCAACCTCTAGCCACAGCCTTATGTCAAAAGAGAGAAATTTATGGAACAAGAGGCCTCTGCCCATAAAGAAAATAAGCTGCTCTGATCTGCCTGCTATGCTAAGCAGTTACTTACAGTTTAATTTTTTTAATTTTTTTTTAAATTTTTTGGTGGTACTGGGGTTCCTGGAAGCCCTTCTACCTCCGAGCTGCACTCCCAGACCTATTTTTACATTTTTATTTGGAAACAGGGTCTCCTAAGCCAGCGTGCACGGCTGGCTTCGAACCTGTGCGATCCTCCTGTCTCTACCTCCCAAGCACGGGGATTACAAGTGTGCGCCACCACACCCAGCTTACTTACAGTTTTAATCAAAGACTTAGTAAAAATAATAGTGCAGAAAAAATGAGTGGGCTTATTAGTCATCTGAAGGATACTTTGAAAGATGTTTGGAAAAGCACTTTATGCCATAGGTTTATAAGCAGTTGAGTTTTTATTTTGTGAAAGCACTAGGGTTTCTTCCAGAGAAGGGCCTTTGAGTGACATTAAGAGGCAAGAGGCTTTTATTTCTTTACTTTTCCTGGCGTGGTACTGGGTATTGAATTCAAGGGTTTTCTGAGATATCCCCCTTTTATTTTTTATTTTGAAACAGGTCTTCTAAGTAACTGAGGGTCTCACTAAGTTGCCTTCAGAATTCTGTGACCATAGTTTTGTACAAGAACATGATGGTCAGATGGGCCAGGATGGGTCATGGGATCAGGGAGAGATATGAGACACATCCCCAGCTCACAATCCCGGCTTGATATGGAGAAGCTCGCAAACCATGCTGCACTCTTGGTCTTCCCAAAAAGGTGGAAGACCTGATGGTTCAGCAGCGTTTTCACAGTCATGGTAAGAGAAGACCTCCAGATAGCAGTATGTGCCCCAGAAAAGCAGGCCAATCCGGCCACTATCAGCTCAGCTGGCGCTCATTTGTAAGGACAAAAACAATTGAAAAACCTTGTCCCTTTTGATGAGGCATATAAAATAATTGTCAAGGATTAGGTCCCCTGCCACCAAGCCTGTGGACTCACCATGGGTCCCTCGTAACTTAGATGAGACCCTGGGGAGAAGGGGCAGGTAGAAGTCCTGGATTTTAAAATCTAAACCTGAGACAACGGGGAATAACCAAATTTGTATTTTCTTAAAACTCACTGTATTAAATTTTCTACTATCAGCTGGTGCACGCTTATAATCCCAGCATTTGGGAGGTTTAGACAAGAAGACTGAGGTTCATGGATAGCCTCAGGTACTACTTAGTGAGGCCCTTTGCAACTCAGTGAGACCCTGTTTCAAAATAAAGAATAGTGCTGGACATGGAGCTCTGAAGTAGAATGCCCGTGGATTCCATCCCCAGTACTGTGAAAAATTTTTTTTTCAACCATCAGGTAGATGAGGGCAACAGTTATAGAAAAATGATGTTATATAGAAAAATACTGTTATACCAGGCGTGGTGGCGCACGCTTGTAATCCCCGCGCTTGGGAGATGGAGACAGGAGGATCGCGCTGGTTCGAAGCCAGCCTCCGCTGGCTTAAGAGACCCTGTTTCCAAATAAAAAATATAAAATAGGTCTGGGAGTGTAGCCCGGAGGTAGAAGGCCCATGTGTTCCATCCCCAGTACCTCCAACAAAACAAAACAAAACAAAACTACTGTTATGTAGAAAATACTGTTATATTTCCACATATCAGGGTTTGTTTTTTTTACTCAAATCTAATCCTCTGCCTAAACACATGAATAAATTTATAAAGAAGTCAATCTGATGATAGGTTTGGTTCCAGTTGTGACTCTTCCTAGATGCTTGACTCCTGGGCAGTGAGTAACTTCCTAGTCATCAATAAAATAATGATTTCTAAGGTTCCTGCCAGTTCAGATTTAGAAAATTACAGAGAGAGTCACAGCTTTCTTTTCTTGGTACCAGCTAATTAGCCACGCTGCTGCTTAGGTGTCAAGCTTCAGAATCTGTACACAGAAGAAGGAATTTGACCACTCCATTATCACCTATGAATGAGTCACTACATAATAGGCATCTCTCTATGAAACAGGTGGGGTGACAACACAGGTGGATGGTTTGGAAAAGGCTGGAAGCTCTGGCACTTTCCTCCTTGTTAACAGTCTGTCATCTCTGCAGAGAGGAAGTCTGGCCAAAGGGGCTGGGGTGCTACTTCCATCCGAGCCTGCCCTCTGCTGGACAGAAGGATCTGATTAGATGGTTTGGGGATCTCTGAAAATATTTTGGAAAAAGGTCATTTTAGTCTTGAGCTCTTCGTGTTTATTAATATTTTAATAGTCCTATTGGGTTGGGAAAGGGAGGGAGGGAGGAAAGAAGGAAGGGGAAGAGAAAACTCTAGTAACAGGACTCTTAAATTTTCCCTTTTCTCAGTGTTTGAGGGGAAAGTCCAGGGCCAGCGAGTCAGAGGACATGGGTCTGTCTTGGCCCTGATGCCACTGATTAGCCAAATGATCTCAAACAAGTCAGTGGGATCTATTGATTAAGTACTTAACATTGATCTAAGACTTATGATCTTTCAAATCCTGCACTAGACGCTGAGAGACTATAAACATGAAAGAGATGTGGCCTTTGCTAGCAAATGCTCTCAATCTGATGGGAAATGTGGGACTTCTTTCTGTGACTCGTCTGGGAGTTATGGAGAAAATATCTGGGAGATTCCTGGACCCCAGCTCCTGAGGCTCTGTGATTCATGGTAGGGAGCACTGTGAATGCTACGATGCATGCAGAGACAACTAAACCCTGTCTCTGAGAGGCACTGGAGAAGGCAGTCTAGCTGTGTGACCTTAGACATATCATTTAACTTCTCTGTGCCTGCCTGCCTTGCTCTCCCCTCCCTCCCTTTTCCCTCCCTCCCTCCCTTTTCCCTCTTTCTTTCTTTCTTTCTTTCTTTCTTTCTTTCTTTCTTTCTTTCTTCTCCTTTCTTCTTCGTTTTGGACCAGGAACAATTCTAACTCCAAGTTACACCCTCAGCCCTATTTTATTATTTTTATTTTGAAACAGCATCTCACTAAGTTGCTGAGGGCCTTGCGCGGTTGCTGAGGCTGACTTTAACTGGGATCCTCCTGTGTCTTAGCCTTTCAAGTACAGGTGTTAGGTGTGGGATACCATGCCCAGTTAAGCCTCCCTTCTTTTACTGCTTTCCCAAACACCTTGTGTCTCTGGTGCCCTTATGGAACACGTCTTCTCCAGTCTAGCACTTACTGTGCTCAGCTTCAGTGGTCGCCTGTCTGCCCCTCACAGTAGACTCAGCAGTTTGAAGGCAGAGCCCATATCGCTGCATGTATAACTCTATCCCCTGCTCCTCACATAATGTCTGGCCCTTTAGTATCTAGTTGATGTTTGGTAAAGGAATAGAACATGGCTTCTCTGAGCTTCGTGTATTGTGGCTGCCATTTTCTAGATGCAGCAGGAACCCACCATGGCACTTTCACCTCCTTTACTGTAACAGCTGCCACTTATTGAATGTCGAAAACACACCAGGCAATATCATGTCAGATCTGCATTGTTTTTTCACCTACTTTTCTTCTCACAATCATCACTGGTCGTGGCCGACACTACATCTGGCCTCTGTTCTGGCGAATTTCAGAGTGCTACAAAAACTCATCCAAAGCCTCCAGGGTGGGAATTGATGGAGCAAGATTGTGATCCAGGTGCCCTAAACCCAGAGCACACTGCATCCCTCTGTGCCAGCCGCCTCTCCTGGGACCTCCAAGCCATGTGGATGCAGAGAGCTGAGTCCCCTGCCCTCCCTCCAGTGCAGATGGATGGCTGCAGGAGGCCTGTGCAAGGGTGATAACCAGACATTGCTCAGGGGTGATGGCACTTCTTTGGCTGCCCTTGGTCACTGGGGGCTGGGCAGCTGTTCTTGTAATGCCTGGGTCCCGTCTAATAATCAGATGATGAGCACCTGTCACTGCTAGTGTCAGTCAGAACCCCTTATGTGAATAGCCGTGTTTTCCTTACTCTTTCAACCACGTTGATAACCCTCTTTTCATGTCCTTATTCACTGAGGATGGATCAGTGCCTCTATCATCATCCCTACTTCTTGTTGATCAACCAGCATCCTCATGGACCCCAGGGGACAAAAAGGCAGTGTTTTTTTTTTTCTTTCTATTTTTCTTTTTTACTCAAAGAACCTGCCAACATCCTATGTTGGCAGGGGAATTGTCAGTGGTTCTGCTCTGCGTAGCTCAGAATGCATGCTGAACCTTTTCCCTTCATGCTCACAAAAGCCGTGGGGATTTCTCAAGGATCTCTTCTGTCCTTTCCCATGGTCCTCTTCGTGTGGTGGCATACACCTGTAACCCCAGTACTTGGGAGGCTGAGCCAGGAGGATCTCAGGTTCAAGGCCAGACTCAGAAACTTAAGAGAGGCCTTGTTTCAAAAAAATAAATAAATAAAACAGAGCTGAGGATGTAGCTCAGAGGCAGTATTTAATCCTGTATTTAATCCCCAGTAACACACACACACACACACACACAATCACACAATCACGCCCCTCAGACATCTCTGCTCTGCCTTCCGTTTCCTCTGCCCCCAAGGCCCCACTTTATTTTTCCTCTTTGGCCTTTGCTGGAGTGGCCATTTTTTCTGTGCTGTGGAGCTTCAGGGCGTTCCAAGGCAAAGGGACACAAGCATGGCTCTCGCACAGCTCCTCAGAGGCCTGCAAAAGTGTCCTGTGCATCCCACCTTTCCTTGGATCACACTGTGGAAGCCTCCCTCGGGCTCGCACAGCATGGTGAGCCCTGGGACCTCAGAGGATGGCGACGTGCTATGCCACTGAAGAGTGTTTGGGCAATGGAAGCATCCTGCCAGTCATTTGTTGACCCCCACACCTTTGTACCCACCCTCTATAGAGATGGCGAAGGCCAGGCCTTGTCTTATCACACTCTGTTCCTTGTGTGCGTGTGTCTGTGGGTGGTACAGGGGGATTGAATCCAGAGGCATTCTAACTCTGAGATACACTCCCAGCCCTTTCTATTTTTTGGTTTTGAAGCAGGGTCTCACTAGATTGCTGAAAGCCTCACTAAGTTGCTGAGGCTAGTTTCAAACCTGCAATCCTCCTGTCTCAGCCACCCAAGTCCTGGGATTACAAGAGTGTGACACCATGTCTGGCCACTCTCTGTTCTTAAGATTCCTGGGACCCCATTTAAGAGACAGTTGCAAACCGGAATTTCCATGAAGTCAGTTCTGATAGAGCCTGAACTTGAGGAGTGAGGCTTTGTGGGAGCACAGAGGGAGGAGAGGATAGTTTTGAGAGTGAGCTTGGGTAGCAATAGGAAGAAGGCCAAGAAGCTGTGGAGAAAGGTGCTCCCGGTGGTAAAAATGAGGTGAACAAAGGCATAGCAACTCACCAGTGCTCATGGAAACATTCTGCTTGGGGAGGAGAGTAGAGTAGATCCTCCAGCTCCGTGTCTGCCATGTTGTGGTACAGACGTGGGTTGGAGAAGACTTTCCAAGACAAAGAGTAGAGTGACGGGGCGAGACTTATTTAGAAAAGCAAGAAATACACATTCAAGGGAGAAGGTGGGCATCTCCAGAGCGAGAGAGACGGGCAGGAAGAGACAGACGCCTCTGGGGGAACATGGCTCTTCTTTTATAGGAAGTTTTGTAAATGATGAGTGTGTGGGGGTGTCAGCCTATTTCCTTTGATCGTGGGTCTGGTTTTTCTCACAATCTTATCCCGTTGATGGATAGCACTTATCTAATTGATGGAATAGTCTAAAAATACATTCTGTAACATGAGGCTGTAACTGTCTTCTGTATTTCTATCTCCTTAATAAACGTCTTTAAGTCTTCAAAAAAATAAAAATACATTCTGCAAGCTAGTAAGATATGTATGCGTCAATTAACTGGATTTAAGCTCTCTAAGATTTACATGGCAGCGCATGCCTGTAATTCCAGTACTTGGGATACTGAGACAGGAGAATCACAGGTTCACGGCTACCCTCAACAACTTAATGAGACCCTATATCAAAATAAAAAAATAAAATAGGACTGGGAATGTAGCTCAGAGGTAGAATGCTCCTGGATTAATCCCTAGTGCTGCCAAAAAAAAAACTTTATCTATCTATCTATCAATCGATCTATCATCTATCTATATCTATAAAGACAGATTGATTTTAACCAATAGGTTGATTTATTGGACCTTTTAAGATTTGAGGTTGACAGAAAACAGGCCTTCAGAATTAAGAGGAGGGTGAGCATGATGGCATTTTTAGATTTAAAGCTATAGTCCTTCTTTCCTTCTTTGTCTCCTTTCTGCCTATTTCTTTTATCCATTCCATCTGTCCCCTATATGTGTTGTTTTTTTTTTCCATGCCTAGACTAGGCACAATAGGGTATACTGAATGTCTTTCTCTAAATAACCAGAATCCAAAACAGTTCCGGGCACAAAAAAAAGTGCTCAATAAACACTGTTCTGAAAAGTTTAAAAAATGTGCAGGGAATCCTCTAAGTAGTTATTAATCTGCTCTCTCTTATTGTCTCTGCATGACCGACCCTGACTTGCACTCTACTGTCCCCACTACCACAGCTCTCACCCGGCACCTCTGGGCACTGTGGTCACTTTACTCCTTCACTGTGGTTTCTTTTATCCTTGGCTGTGTGCTTCTCCAGGGCGGTGCTGCTCGTAATGTTGGGCTTACTCTCTAGGACTGTGCTGCACTGTCAAACGGGGGCTATAGAATAACTTGCCACTTTGAGGTGCCGGATCTCACCCTTGAGTAAACACATAGAGAAGTGTCAGGCCAGTTCCCAGCCTGTGAGACATGCCAGCTCAATCTAAATCCGGGAGGCTGTACAACAGGTGAGGAGATGAGGCTTCTCTCCTGTCCCAGCAACAGGGAATGTGACTCCTAGACAGCCCCGTCTGGAACATGCACCAGGTGATGATCAATGGCCAGTTTCCCAGGCATAGCCCTTGTAGTTAATGCCCTGGGAATCTCTGTGAGAAGCATTTGCAACTTCAATTCAAAGGACAGTATGTAAGCTGTTGGCTTTGCCCATTTTTTTCCATGCATGGAAAATGAATTCTCAATCACCCGTCCTCTTGGCCTGGCTCTGTGGCTTCCACCGAGCATGAGAACGTTGGCAGCATTAGGTGTGCAGGAGGAGGCACCTCCACTGTCAGCACTGGCCATGGAGGCCTCAGGGGGCCAAAGCCAAGAACTGGCCACCCAAGTAGAAACTGCCCACAAGAGAAAGAATGTAGATCTTCTACCTGATGACCTAAGAGAGGCTGAGTGTATCCTGGGCTGCTAAGCAGCTCATGGCCTCCTTGCTGTTCCCCTGTGCCGGTCCTCTGGCAAAGCTGGTGGCCGCTGGTGTTCCCACTGAGGCCTTGCGGGGAGCCATTCTGCCTCAGCGCATTTGGAGCCAGCATTTCCATCACCACACTCTCAGAACTTGCTTCTGCAGCCTCAGAATGACAGTGATGACAGCCCCTTTTATTAAGTATATGGCAGGCACTTCATATATATGTCTTTATGGCATATAATATTTTTGTGGGTATTGGGGATTTAATTCAGGGACATTCTACCTTTGAGTTACACTCCTAGCCCTTTATTTTATTTTTTCATCTTAAAGCAGGGTCCAACTAAGTAGCTGAAGGTCTCAGTAACTTGTGCAGGCTGGCCTTGAACGTGTGATCTTCCTGTCTCAGTATCCAAAGTACTGGGTCTATGGGCATGAGCCACCATGTTTAGTGAATGCATATAACACCCTTCATCATACTATAGTCATTCCCACAAGAAGGCCCTGAAATCCAGAGAAATTGAATAGTTAAGTAACTTGCTCAAGACCACAGTAAATGATGGTGCGTGGTAATTGACGGTGCAAAGCCAGTGCCTGGATGAGTTTCCTGCTGAGTTTCTGCTGCTTCTCCTGTGTGGCAGACAGAATAATGCCTCTGGCCCCTTCCATCACCACCAAAGAAGGTCATATGTTAGTA
Organism: Muscardinus avellanarius; assembly: GCF_963383645.1. NCBI lineage: Eukaryota > Metazoa > Chordata > Mammalia > Rodentia > Gliridae > Muscardinus > Muscardinus avellanarius. Next base: position 164,868,932 of record NC_137786.1, read on the forward strand.
TACAGAACCTGAGAGTATTTACCTTACCCGAAAAAAGGGACTTTGCAGATATGATTGTGTTAGGAGATGGAAATATAATCCAGGATTATCTAGGTGGACCCAAGCTTTATCTTCTCAGAGTCTTTATAAGAGGAGGCAGGAAAGTCATAATACGAGAAGGCTGTATGAGGGAAGAAGAAGAACGGGAGAGATACTAGATGCTACAGAGCTGGCTTTGAAGATGGACAGGACCACTGCCAAGGAATGAGACTAGCCTTTAAAAGATAAAAAAAAAAGGGGTCCCCCGGGGCCTCCAATGACAAGACAACTCTGACAGACATCTTGATTTTAGACTAGAAGACCCATTTGGGAACTTCTGACCTCCAGCATCATAAGATAATAAATTTGTGTTGCATAAAGTACAAAGTTTGTAGTAATTTTTATAGTAGCCACAGATTAATCCCTCCTGGGAGATAATATTCATTGCTAAATGACAATAGGCACTTTTCAGGTCACTGCTGCACAGAAGCTCTATGCAAGCTGGTGATGTTGGAGGCAGCCCCAGAGACTGGTGGGGTTGGACAGAACTGAGGGCACCACTGGCCAGCTACTCAGGTGTGATTACACAGCACCTCCTCTGACATGGCTTCAGCTCCTGGGCTGCACAGCCTTCAGCACCTCCTACCCCTGCCCTGGTGTTAGACTTGGCTTCCCCTCTGTCCCGGCCATCCCCGCCAAGGAGTGAGCTAGTTGCAGCTGTCTGATTTTCAGTACTGGCTCTGCCACTTCCTGTCTTTCACCTCTGCCAGGTCCTGTATTGAGCCAGGATCACCAGTCTTTGAAGGGGAAAAAAATGAAGTTAAAATAATCACCACTACAGTCTGTGCAGTATGTGTAATGGCTACAATCGCAGACTTGGGGCCAGTTTCTTAAGGTCTCAGGCTTGGTGATCTCATCTGCAAAGCGAGGATAGGAACACATACCTCATGGAGTTGTTAGAGGGAAAGAGATGGTTTATGCAGAAGACGCTGCCTGGTGCAAGGGATGACGTCGTTTCTCTGTGAAGGACAGCTATTGTTTGAATTCTGCATTTTAAACATGAGTCACAGACATGAGCTCCAAAATGATCTCAGGTTTAACATCCATGCAGGTATTTGAAAGCAAGTGCTTTCCTTTGTGTCAGACACTGATTCAATACAGAATTATATAATGTAGGCTTGCTCTACAGTACAGAACTAAATTTGGGTTTTAGTTCTACCCATTGCCTGTAGCTTTATTTTTCTTCTTGTTATGTTAATCATTAGGAAGTCAATATATATATATTTTTTTTGGTGGTACTGGGGTTCCTGGAAGGCCTTCTACCTCCGGGCTACACTCCCAGACCTATTTTATACTTTTTATTTGGAAACAGGGTCTCTTAAGCCAGCGAGGCTGGCTCTGAACCAGCGCGATCCTCTTGTCTCCGCCTCCCAAGCGCAGGGATTACAAGCGTGAGCCACCACGCCCAGCTAGGAAGTCAATATTTTTTAAATATTTTGGGAGGTGGCTAAAGAATTTGAAGTGTACAAAGGGAATTTGTGGGAAAAAATAAGTCTAGGAGTATACTGTAAGTCAAGGATAGAGAATAAATTTAATAGCGTTGAAGGCATTTGAGCTTCTGAAGGTGAGGATTCTGACATACAAGGAATGTCCCTGTGACCCCAAATAAGTACTCAGAACTCTGCAGGGGAATTCCATTCTGAGTTACCTAGGTTCATTTGACTTCTTGGTCCCCCACTCTGGCTCTATGTCACTGCTCTGGGAAGCCGACACTGGGCCCTTAGTAGTACCTGGTGCATTTTCTGTATCTTGTTGGATAGTATGAGAAAATTAGGATGTTTGATGCTGTGGTTCTCCCTCCAAGGATCTCTTGCTCTAGAGAGGAAAAGGTTACATGGAAATAGAAGAATTTAATAGCATCCAAAGCAGTTATCATAGGGCAGAAGTTTTATTATTAGCAACATTATTTTTTTTTCATGTTTTAACATTTTTCTTCCCTTCTCTCTGCTTCTTGCTTTTTGTTTCTCTATGTCTATATCTCTATATCAAACACACACACTGATATTCTGAGAGAGAGAAAGAGAGAGAGAGAGGGAGAACTGTATAGTTGTATTATAGGTTTCTACTGATACCTCCAGTTCCAGTGCAATCCCCCCAAATTTTTTTGTTACATTCCCATCCTATATTTGTATAGTGTGTGTGTGTGTGTGTGTGTGTGTGTGTGTGTGTGTGTGTGTGTATGGAGAGAGAGAGAGAGAGAGAGAGAGAGAGAGAGAGAGAGAGAGAGAGAGGGAGGGAGAGGGGAAGGAAGCATTCTATGTGAAAATACATTCAGAGATGGAGTCACATTATCACAGAGGTTGAAATGTCTCACAATTGGCCATTTGCAAGCTGGAGAGCCAATGTCAGCCCACAAATCCAGAAGAATCAGAGAGAACCAGTGTGCAGCTTCCTGTCTGAGACTGAAAGCCTGAGAGCCCAGTAGGTCCACTGTTGTGAATCCCAAAGTCCAAAGGCTGCAAGAACCTGGGGTTTTAGCCTATATGTAGCAGCAGGAGGAATGTGCTTCTCTCTCTGGAGGAGCCAGAGAACAAACTTCCCCCTCCCATAAGTGGATGGTGCCTACTCACACTGATGGTGAGTCTTCTCCTTTTAGTTTGCTGATGTGAACCAATCACACACACTAATCTTCTCTCAACACATCCTACAGACACACTCAGAAGTAAAGTTTTATTAGTCCTCGGTGAATCCCTTGATCCAGTTACATTGGCATCCAAAATTAATCCATTATGGTCCTCATTTTGTAGATAAGGAAACTGAAACACAGGAAAGTTGGTAATTTTGTGTGTGTGTATGTGTGTGTGTGTGTGTGTGTGTGTGTATGCGTGAGCAATACACACATGTGTGTAGTACTGGGGATTTAACTCAGGGGCATTCTACCTCTGAGCTATACCCCCAGCCTTATTTTTTTAATTCTTTATTTTGAAACAGAGTCTCACTAAGTTGCTGAAGGCCTCACTGAATTTCTGAGGTTGTCCTTGAACCTGTGATTTTCCTGTCTCAGCCTCCCAAGTAGTGAGATTACAGGCATGTGCCACTATACCCAGCTAATACTGTGCTCTTAATGAAGTGTAGCTATGATCACTGCATTCCAGATTCAATCTGACTCTTAAATCAGTGGTTCTGTAATCAGAACCTCCTGTCTTCCTCAAACACACACAGGCCTTATTTTGGTATTGCTATACTTCAGTGTCCATGCCATTGTCTGGGACATCATGGGCACCTCATAAGTATCTGGAGACTATATTAAGGAGTAAGTGGATACATGAATAAGGGGCTGGCCATAGAGACTGGAGAGTGCTCCCTAGCCTGGCATCCTTTGCCTCTGGCTGGAGGCCTGCAGATGGGTCAACCTCACCAATTTTGGAGTATGGGCGAGTGGGAGAGGGAGTCCTCCTGCCTTTGACAATGCACTTATTTTTAATAGCAAAAGGACTTCCCAAACTCTCATCTACCTCACTGGCATGTAATTGTCCATGCAGTGACCACAGAGGGAGTCCCAGCCAGTGTTTGGGGTTTGTTTTCTCTGTAGGGGACACAATCACTGTGGACTTGAGTTTGCTAGCTGCAGTTCTAGACAGTCTTCAAAATGGCAAGGGAAACTCCAGCTCTATTTTTCCTTCCAAGGAATTTCTGGATCCGTGCCATGACATTTGAAAAACCAGTTCTCAAATACACATCTGACTGCTTCTTGCTTTTCCTTGCATAAAAAGTTAAAAGTAGCTGGAGGTCTGGGCTGGATGTGGAGTGAGACATCTGGGTAAGACACTATCCTGTCATCTGTGGCTGTGTGAACTTGGGCGTGTCACTTGAGAGCTGAGTCCTTGTCTCTTCATCTGTAAAATGGGGAATTGTGTGACATGCTCAGGTTGGTATCAGTTACCTTATGTCCCCCCTGCTGGGACAAGAAGCAGTCACAAGACTTTCCACTTGAAGTGTGGGTGGCTCTGAGACTGTTGCTTCCTTAAAGAAGGGGCTCCCCAAATTTCTCTGTCCTGCCTCTTTACTCCTTCCAAAGTCCTCACCAATGACAAATCCTGCCTTGATAGAGTCACGTGACCTATTTTGACTGCCCCGAATGTCTGAATTTGGGGCCATCACCTCTCAGATTCTGGAACAACCCCACCTACTAGCCTCGTGAGTAGGTCAGATCATGAGAGGGACTAGGACTTGCTGAGTCTTTGCTCTCTGGTGGTTGTGGATACAGTAGGCACATATCCACATATCTAGGTTCAGGAAGCACGAAATACCTGGCCACAAGAAAAGACATACCTCATGTCCTCAGCCTCCAGGAAGTGTGTTTGACTTCTTATAAAAACTAATATTATAGCCAGGCGTGGTGGCGCACGCTTGTAATCCCCGCGCTTGGGAGGCTGAGACAGGAGGATCGCACAGGTTCGAAGCCAGCCTCAGCTACTTAGTGAGGCTCTCAGCAACTTAGTGAGACCCTGTTTCCAAATAAAAATATAAATTAGGTCTGGGAGTATAGCCCAGAGGTAGAAAGGCCCCCGGGTTTCACCCCCAGTACCACCAAAAAAAAAAACTAATATTATGATTATTATCATCACTAGAATAATAAACAGGTCGCATTATCCCTAAACACTTCAGAGCTCTTTTTCTAGAAATAATGTTCTTCTTTGCCAAAATAAACAAATTAATGTTGGTTCAACATTAATAGTTCATATTCAAATTTCACCCATGGACATGATTATGTCTACTATGACTCTTTTTCCTCACGGGAGGATCTGTCCAAAAGTACCCAGAGCATTGAGTTGTGGCTTCTTTATTCTCTTCAATCTGAAGGCCCAGCGTTGTTCTTTCTTTGACAATCCTTTTTCCCTGCTCTCAATCATGGGGAAAGAGCTCAGGTAATTCCATAGCCCTGTGCAAATCTTCCCTGGCACCACAGAGGAAACATGTAACTTTCTTTTAATATTTTGCCTTTAAAGATAACACTGTTTATTTAAAATTTAAAAAGTTTTATGAAAGAAAAATTCAAGTCCCAGGTCAGTTCTGTTATAGGCCAAATGTGTGGTTGATGTAGTATCGTGGCTGAAGTACAAAGTTTGGCATTCAAAGAGATGGGTTTAATTCCAAGCTCAACTTCTGAGCTTAGCAGCCTGGATAAAATGATTTATCTTCTTTAGCCTGCAGTTTTCTCACCTGTAAAATGTGAATAATAACTGCTTTATTCGCCTCATGGGATTTTTCCGGATTCATGAGATCATGACTATGTGTTTCTATGTGTTTTATGAACTGTAAAGAGCAATCCATAACTATAAGAAAATAAGATTACAAAGGTGACAATTATGATTCCTAAGGAAGGAGAGCAGAGGAGATAATTATGAAGTGTTCTCTAAAATCAGATACCAAACTAAAAAAAGATTAAAAGATACAAGGGAAGCAAAGGTTGGAAGAAAAATATTTTTAAAAGTCTGTACTCATTCATTACAGATGTAATATTTAATTTTTATTTTTGATTTAACACATATTAATTGTGCACATTAATTGGGTCCTGTTTGATATTCCATACATGCATGCTGCATGCATTGGTTAAATATAGCTTTCTCTTATTCACCACCTGCTTCCCCATGTCCTTTGGAGACTGAGGCAAAAGGATCACAGCTTGGTGACCAGCCTCAGCAATTTAGTAAGGTCCTTAGCCACTTAGTGAGACCCTGTTTCAAAATTTAAAAAATAAGGACTAAATGTGTAGCTCAGAGGTACAATGTTTCTGGGTTCAGTTCCCTCCCCCTAAATACACATGTACACAAACTAAAATTTGATCTATCATATGAGCCAGCTAGCCCACTTCTAGGTTGCTCTAGTAATCACTGTTCTACATTCAGGTCTATTTTTCTTTAGCTTCCACATATAAAAGGGAACATGTGGTTATTGTCTTTCTATATCTGGCTTATTTCACTTAACATTATGTCCTTCAATTCTTTGATTTTGCTGAAAATGATAGAAGTCATTCTCCTTTGTGAGTGAATAATATTCTATTGTGCATATATGCCACATTTTCTTTGTCCATTCATTCACTGAAGGCCATCTAGGTTTATTCCATATTTTGGCTATTATGAATAGTGTTGCAATAAACATAGGTGTGTAGGTGTCTCTTTGATATGCTGATATCATTTCCTTTTGATATATACCCATGTGTTAGTCAGCTTTCTAATGCTATGACAAAATGCCTGAAATAAACAACTTAAAAGGAGAAAAGCCTTATTTTTTTCTCATGATTTCAGATGTTTTAACCCATGGTTAGTTTGCCCATTGTCCATGAACTTGTGGTGAGACAGAGGGGCTGGGGTCTCAATATCCTCTCCAAGAACATGTCCTCTATGACCTAATTTTTTTTTTTCTTCTGAAACAGGGTCTCTAAGTTGCTAAGGACCTTATAAGTTGCTAAGGCTGATCCCAAAGTTGTGATCCTCCTGTGCTTCCACCTCCCAAGGTCTGAGAATCCAGGCATGTACCACCATGCTCAGCTAATTTTAGTTTTTTGATGAAGCTCCATAATGTTCTCCATATTGGTTGAACTAATATACATGGAAAAACATGTCAAGGAATAGATTTAGACATAATACCTTGTTCTATTTCAATAAACACTGTGAGGCACCTGTACTTGGGAGTATAAACTCAGGGTACCATTTATGATTTGTCAGGCTTCTTATAATATCTTAAGGCAAATATTTATATTCCAGATTCAACAATGCCATGGAGCTGTGACTCCAGAGAATTTGGACCACAACTGACAGAGAATGAAGAGTGGCCTGTCCTTTCTCCTGCTTTGGAAAGTCGCTAGATATGCTGATGTGTTTGCAGAGTTGATTTGTTGATGTGAATATTTAACTGCAATATTTGCCCATTTGCTCCTGCTCACAAAGTTATGGCTTCCCACCATCCAAATCTGCAAGGCTCAGAAAGCTGTGTTTGGGTCAGCAATACTTCATATCATCAACAGATTTAAGAAGCTATATCTGATCAAATCCACATCCCAGTAGGCTGGAACCCACATCTCTGTCTCAGTCTAATGCTCATACCTGGTACCCATTGTGGGTGGGGATTCAGTGAGTATTTGGAAGGCTAGACATGGTAGAAGTAGGTGAAATTTAGTCACAATGAAGTAGGTAATATAGGCAGGGCTAAAAGGGAGTCAGCTAGCCAACCATGATCTTTTGCTACTGTTAATTGGTTTTGTGGACTTGAGAGCTCCAAAGAAGAGTAAGTTTAGTTACAATTTCAGAGTCCAAAGTACACAGCTTAGCCAGGCGTGGTGGCGGACACTTGTAATCCCCGCGCTTGGGAGGCTGAGACAGGAGGATCGCATGGGTTCAAAGCCAGCCTCAGCTACTTAGTGAGGCTTTCAGAAACTTAGTGAGACCCTGTTTCCAAATAAAATATAAAAAAGGTCTGTGAGTATAGATCTGAGGTAGAAAGCCTCTGGGTTCTACCCCCAGTACCACCAAAAACAAAAACAAAAACAAAACAAAACAACAAAAAAACAAAGTACACAGCTTTGTTGTTGTTGTTGCTTTAGTATTTCTAATCTGTAAAACTACTATAAAAATTAGTATTTCTAATCTATTAAACCACATCCCTGTTCTCTATTTCCCCTTTACTTCTGGGTAGGATCCTTTTTTTTTTTTTTTTGTAGGATCCTTTTTAACTTTAATCCTTTTTCTCCAAAGCTCCTGGCTCTGAATTCTTGATGAAATTAAAGTGAGCTTGCTTTCCTCCATTTAAAAGAATCAGACTTAGCATGAAGAAATTTAAACATCACTAAGCACACTGCTCTGGGAAGGTGTTTATGAACATGCTTCCTTTATGCTTCTGTGACTCCATGAGGGCAGGCCACTATCTTCTCTGTTCTGGTGTCTCTGATTCTAGGTTGGCCTTAGGACCTAGATCATATTCAGGAGGTACTGTTGAGTTAGCAACTGCGGAGCCCATCCCCTTGCCTTCACAGCAGAATGAGGCCCAAGCGGGGGGAGCACAGGTCTCCCATTTCAGTCCAGGGCTCATTCTACATATTAGGGAGGCATCTGAGCTCAAGTTCTGATTTCACTACTAAATTAGCTGCATAGCCTTAGGCTTAGTCAATTTCTCAGTCCTCAGTTTCCTGATCTTTAAGATAGGATTAATCATGCCTAATTTTTATAGTAGTTTTACAGAAATACTAAAGCAACAAAAAAAGCTATGTACATGTATGTTTTTAACAAATGGAACCTCACTATAATGTGTAATTGCAATGCACCAACAATTTTGGGAAAAAATGCTAAAGATAAAGAGGAACTAAATAAATCCTACGTATAATCGTCATCATCCTCTGCTTCCATGTTTATGTCTATCTGCCAGATAAAGGATCCTGACTATTAAGGGAAAGTAACTTGCATTCATCTCCTGATGGGGTCTCCCTCATTGCAGACTGGGCAGGTCCAAACCTGAGACATTTGATTCCTAGAGGTAGAAGATGACAGACACTTGTCTCCCAGTCATCATTATGCAGAATGGATCCTGCATTTAAACTCCCTCACTGGCCCTTCCACTCAGCCTGGTAATAACCAACAACCTTGGCTCTCCACTCCAGCCCCAGCATCTTGGGATTAAGAGGTAGAAGGAAATGGTGATCCATGTAATCCTCCTTGTCCACATTCAGGGATCCTATACCAGACCCTAAATTTCTTACAAAATACTTCCACTGACAACATACCCCCAACCCATATCCCCTCTGTTCTCAAAGGCAGCCTTATCCTATTTCTGACCAGTGCCAAGTATAACCAGGCACTTCCTTTTATTGAAGGTTTGAAAACAATTGCCCCCAAAAGTCTATTTGTTCTGCTTCTACTTAATTTTTAAAAACATTTTTGGTACATTGCAATTATACATCATAGTGAGATTCAATGTGAAATAAAAACTACATATACAGCTTTTGATGTATTTTCTTCCACATCCTACCCCAATATCCCTCCTCTCTTCCCATACATGCTAGTGAAATGGAAGTTAATTCCTTCAAATATTACCATATTACCTGAATGCTCTCCTTCTTCAGTCCTCCTTTTCCCCCTCCACACCTCTTTCCTTTAATCCCCTTCCACTATTCTACTGCTCTCTCTCCGCATTTATCTGAAGTCCCTTTTGTTTCCCGTTTCTCTCTACTTTCCACATATAAGAGAAAACAGAAGACTCTTGACTCTCTGAGACTGGCTGACCTCAGCATAATATTCTCCAGTCCTAGTTCTACGAGCTATCGCCACATAGAACGTGGGAGCTCCTCGCCTATAGGGCTTCATATGTCTCTAAAAGATGATGATCATTTCTCCCCTGTAACCTCGTTTCAGGGTGAGAACAGGAAATTGCCACATGAGCTGCATAAGAGCATGCATGTCTTTTTAGTTTAACCTAAATGTGTGCCTTACAAGAATAGGCAATCAATAAGTATTTGCTGAATGAAAAATAAATGGACGGATTCCTGCAATGTGCTTACACGTACCATCTCTAGTTCTCACAACTAACTTGCTGGGAAGAAATGACTAGTTTCATTTTACAGACATTATTTTGCATGAGAAAGAGGATTATCTCTTCTTCTTAATACTTTCATTGGTGCAATTTAATTATACATCATAGTGAGATTCAGAGAAATACATACACATCATTTGGTGTATTTTCCTCCATATCCCACCCTACTCTCTCTTCTTCCCTCCCCATAGATGATATGAGATTGGCAGTGAAACCTTAATGTATGGATATAGCCTTATTTGAATGTTCCCTTCTTTGGTCCTCAGTTTTCCCCTCCACATCTCTTTTGCCCAGCCTCCTTCTATTTTCTACTGGTCTCTCTCCTCATTTATCTGAAAGTCCCTTTTGTTTCCTATTTTTGTGATAGCTTCTACATATGAGAGAAAACATAGGACTCGACTTTCTGAAACTGGCTAGGATTTCACATAATATTCTCTAGTTCCAACCATTTTCCAGCAAAGGACACAATTTGTTCTTTTTTTTTTATGCTGGGATCAACTCTTCCTCATTTATCTTCAGTCGTCTATGTAATCAGTCCTTTTATAATTCAGACAAAAGAACAGCTGCTTTTTTCCCTTTAAAATCCTTTAATAAAACCATGTTTTTACACTTTGAAAATGTATTGGTACTCTTACTTATGGAATTAAACCAATAATTGGCTTTTTGCTTGATGAAGGTTTCAAATGAATAATGTGTGTTGCCCTTAGTTTCCTGGCTGTGGTCTAATTGGCACAGGTGGCCAGGACCCCAGCATCCTGCAGAGATTCAGGTCCCTGATGCTTCTATGCCGGGCCTCTCCCTGGCTCTCTGCAGAACCTCAGAGATTTCCCATGTTCTTCGAATGATGCTCAAGTGGCCAGACCAGTAAGCGACAGTCCCAGATACTCAGAGGGAGCCAAGAAGTCTGGGGCTGACTCAGGCCTCCAGTGCACCAACTTGTTTATAAGGGTGAGCGTGTGGAGTTCCCACCCAGCTGTACTTAACACGCCTAATTGGCATTTTCAAGGCACAGCATTGCCTTTAAATCACTGTGGCACCCCCAGATTACCTGGAACAACTCCAATAGAATTCCAACAAAGGGAAGAATGTGAGGGGTGGGCAAGGGACAAACAACACAGGAAAAAAGCAAGAAGCACAAACACAAGGGCAGGATTTCACAGCCGTCACCAGTGGCTCATACTGATCGCCACTAAGTATCTGGGGCACTCTGCATATTTCTCATTTTCAGATGCTGTCTTTGGAGGTTCCTCTGTGCACATGGAGGAAGGTGTGGAAAAGATAAAACTAAAAGCAAATGTTCAGAGCAACCAGGAGTTGCCTAGTAACCTCTGAGAAATGGTCATAAGCTAAGCAAGCCACTAGGGGGCAATCCAAGAACGAGCAAAAGTCAGTCCATGGGACACCCGCTGCCTCTTCCAACACCCAAGGCAATCTGAGGTCATTTAGTCTGACTCTCCAGAACAAGGTGCTATTTCAAACTGCTGATTGTTTCTTGGGTTATTTTTGACAGAGGAAAGTCATCCTAAGTGGTCAGAAACACTAAATAACTAAATAACACTTACTAATCAGAATCACGTTGTCATGAAGAACAAGTTAAAACGACAGCATATCTTACAAACGGAGACCTCTTCTCCAAGGCAATGGGACACTTCTGATTGTTGTCCGTTGGAATTAAAGTTTAATTACTGATGCATTTGATGTAACAAGAGCATAAGTGGAATCTGAGACAATTTGGTTAGCATATGTACATGAAAAGAATCACTCATGGTTTTCATTATACTTGCACTGATGAGACCTTACAAACGGGTACATGTATTTTTTTCTAGTGCATCTTCTTCCCAGTTAACTCAGTATATGCTATCCAAGTGGCTATCAGAGATTAAATTAAGGGTTAAACATCTTCTTCAAGGATTGAGCATCTCCTACACATTGTGCTCCCTGACGTCCCCCTCTCCCAAGCAAGAGGCAAGGTTAGCTGTTCAGTTCTCAGTAGTCCCATGGCACCTTGTTATTAGTCAAACAAGAGCAGGAACTCTAGAGGAATACTGAGGAGATACGGACCCCATTCTAGCTGTGTAGTTTTAGCAAGTTACTTTGCCTTAGTTTGCCCATCTCTGAAATGGAGATGAAATCAATGCCTACTTCATAGCTTTGTAGTGAGAAGTAAATAAATGAATAGATGTAAATCAACTCATGGAAAGTGTGTGGCATATAAGAAATAACCCATAACTGCTTGTTGGTTTCATGAATGAATAACCAGGTACTATATCCTTTTTAGTGCAAATGTATTACAAGAACATACTCAAGAAGAAGTTGCATGATTTTTGAATAGGTTTTCACTGGCTGTAAAAAGTCAACTGACCATTGGCAAACAAAAAGAGTTTGCATGGTTTGCATGGTGATACCCCCTACAAAAGAAACTTAGTCAGTGCTCAGGTCACTAGACAAGCCTCTTTGTCTCACCTCTAGAATATGGTGACAATCAGTGATCCAGAAATACAGGGCATTTCAGTAAAGATGTAGTTTTGTCTCAAAAATGCCAGTCAGCCATTTAGAAAAGTTCTATCTGCATTCACAGAATGTCTTGGTTTGTTTTTCTTTATTTCAATCATAACCATCTAAAGTACCTAAGGATAGTCTAGTCATTAACTTGACGCTTGGGGACAGATTGATAACATTTCAAAAGAAGTTAAATTTTCAATTTTTCCCCAAATAAATCTTCATAGGTTTTTACCATTTTTTGAGGGCTCATATGAATGAAACAAAGAACTAAGTGAGGCATAATGAAGGTGATCATTAAAACTATAATGAAAGAATGGAATTAACTCTTTCTGATATTATGTTATAGTTGATGAATAAACATATCTTTTCCAATTTGAGAAACAGAATTGTGACATTTCTATGGAATATTCTGTCTTTGGCCTGCAAATTATCCTGGAGTAGTAAAACATGTCAGTTTTAAAGGACAATGACCTTATATCCCAGATGGCTTATCAACAGAGGAAAGATTAGTCATCCTTAGGTTATATGGGTTTACCAAACATGGCATTTTTCCATTAGGGAACTGGATGTAGCACAAATACTAATAAATCCATGAAAGGAAATGCACTAATCAGGCTGGACAGCAACTCAAAGACTTATTAAAATGTATGGGAAAATTCAGCTAGTTCAATGTACAAAGAGGTAATTCCATTTCATTGGTGCCAAGATATTTGTGGCAAACGTAGTTACTGAGCCTCTGGGAAATAGAACAAGCATCATGACTACAGAGGCCTTGAAGAAGAAGATGCAGGAACACCTTGAGTTCAGGGTATATCTCATTGTCTCTGCAATCCCAAGGAGAGCATGAGTGGCAGGCACCCATCTTGAGACATTTGCTGATTAAATTATTGAATGACTAAATAATTGAAGAGAGGGAGGAGAACAGACTAGAGACGGGAGGAGAGCTTGGGCAATGACAATGACACACTTGTGTTCAGTACAGCTTTGCAAGATGCCAGGCTGTGTGACTTCAGGAGCAATGGAGAATAAATCTGACCACTGCATCAGAAGGGTTTTGTGTTCAAGGGTAAGAAAACAAAACTTTGTCTGCTAGTGACCAGAGGATAGTCAATAGGAGACATGGAGAGAACCTGGCTTGGGCAGCTATGGTAAGCAGGAAGCCTCAGAATCCAGTTTGGATCCTGTTGTTGTAGTTTAAAGACAGAGTAAGAGAGAGGGGCTGCAGGAGGGAGCCGGGTGGCTCAGCTCTCTAAGCAATGTGTTGTCTAATGACATGTGAGATGTGGCGGAGGAAACAGGCACTGGGCTACTAGCTAAGTCAGGACAGACATCCATTCATCTTCTTACTGAGCATTTCCTGTGCTAGACCATAAGACAGACAATGGAAGACAGAGGAGAATAGAAGTCAGCCCCTGCTCTTCCAGGGTTCACAGTCAAGGAGGAGATGTAGACACATAAGGGTCAACAGCAGTGCCACACATGCTCAGATATAAGAGATAAAAGACATTACAAGAGTTTTATTCTGGAATATGTTTGGACCCAAGGAATGTCCAAGCCGAAGTAATCCCAAGTCATGCTCTTAAAGGCCATTTAAGCTCAATGGCATCATTCATTTGAAAATCATTTTATTGTTGCTGTTGAGAAAAATGTCTTAAGTGTGGAGAGACAACAGACGAATACTCTGCCCTCATGAAATTACATCCTAGCGGCAAAGAAGGACAAAGAAGATAAATAAATGTAATGTAGAGTGTATGGGATGGTGATAGGTGATAAGCAGAGACAAAAGAGCAGGGAAGGGACATAAGAACCATCTCAGGCAGGGCTAGGAGTGTGGGACTCGCTGAGAAGGCGGCCAGGGGAGGCCTCCTGTAAAGACAGGGCAGCTTTGGTGAGACTGAGCCGCAGTTCCCACGCCACTGCTCCATCCAGCCTCTCGCTCTGTTTGTTTCATTTCCGGAGACTCCTCATTCTCTCCAGGGCAAACACTTGAGTCTTGCCTCATTGGATTGGAACTCAATGCTTCTCAAAACTGTCCTTGTTCTTTATGGAAGGGAGTGCCCTAAATCCTCTTAATAGTTGCAAGACAAGAAGGAGAGATAAATCAAGCCCAAGAGCACTTGGTATTTTTACAACTTGGTATTTTTACTACACTTGGTATTTTCACACACACACACACACACACACACACACACATACACCACGCATGCACACACAAATACCACACTGAAACATCATCCGGCCTGCACTTTCTGCCTATCAGAAAACACTGGGCTAGTTAGGCTAGTTAGGAAGGAACAGTAGTGGGCCTTTTTGAGCCCAGAATTTCAGGATCCCCAGAAGCCTGTACCTCCTCTCCCTGCAGGGAAGGTCTGTCCCTGGGTCCTTGTACTTCCTGTGGGCAGAGCTGGCTGCGCCTCCAATGGGAGGATGCAGTTAATCAGTCCTCCATTCACAGGCACTGACTGATCAAGTTACAGAGGAGAGATCAAGGGCAATCAGCACAGCAGAGGAGAAGCTCTGGGTGTCCTAGGAAGAGGGGGTCTTGGAGGACTAGTCTTCCGCTTGGTCCCCTGCCCTTCACCCACCTTGCCCACCACAGTCAGAGGGACTTTTCCCAGCATCTAGAACACAACCTGCGGTTGCCACACCCATTCCTGTTTCCTTCCCTCCCCCTACTTAGCTTCAACCTTTTTTCTCTTGGCTTCCGTGAGGCCACATTTTCCTTGTTTCCCTCTGACCTCGCTGGCTGCTGCTTATCAGCTTTCTGGCTGTCTCCTCCTCTGCCTCTCTCCTGACGGAACCTCTACATGTTGGCAGCTGGGGCTCAGTCTTCAGCCCTCTTCTCAAACCCCTTTCTCTCCCCGGGTGAAACTTGGTCACTCTATGGTTTGAATACCATCTGTATGCTGATCAGAGATCTTTCCACTACTGACCTTCACAGTTGAAGATCCTGCTACTTGACATCTCCGTTTGGATGTCTATTAGACATTCTAAACCTAACACGATCAACACAAAAATTCTTGATTTTTATCATATCCAACCCAAATCCTCTTTCCTATCTCAGCAAATGGCACCCATAATCCCTTGGCACCCTATAATGGCACTCATAATGTTTTGTCCTTATGCATGCTAGATAAGCACTCTACAGTCACTTGATTCTTCTTTTTACTACAATTTAGTCATGTTGGCTCTACTTTCAATATATATTCTATTCAAAATCTGACTACCGCTCAATACTCTACTTCCTTAGTAAAGTTATTCCCATTTCTTACCTGTATTACTACTTTACCTATTTCTACCCTCTAAAATCCATTCCCCATTGAGCATCCAAAGAGATATTGGGAAGTGTGAACCAGTTTCCGGGCTATGTTATGATTTTTAAGGGTTTAGGTACTTTTTTCTTCACAGGCCCCCCCCCTACCATTAAACATACAAAAATTATATTTTACAACTGTGTTGGTATGAAGGTGGATATGTTAAAGGTATATGTTAAAATATTTTAATGCTGAAAGTTCACTTTTTCCTCCCTAATTTTAAAAAATAATCAAACAACCAGGTCTGGTGACACACACCTGTAATCCTAATACTTGGGAGTCTGAGACAAAAAGATCGCAGGTTTGAGGTGAAGCCAGCCAGAAACCCTAGTGAGACCTTGTTTCAAAAATAAAAAAGGCTGAGATGTAGTTCAGAGGGAAAATGGCCCTCAGTTCAGTCTCCAGCATCTCCCCTCCATACACACTTAAACAAGCCAGGTGTGGTGGTGTACATCTTCAATCCCAGTACGGGGTGGAGGGGGGCTGAGAGAGAAGGATCACAGGTTTGAGGCCAGCCTAAGCAACTTAGACCCTTAGCAACTTCACGAGACCCTGTTTCAAACTAAAAATAAAATAGAGGATCCAGCTCAGAGACAGAATACCTCTGGGTTCAATCCCTAGTACAAAAGCAAAGCAAAACAAAACAAAAAATTAAAAACACAATAACAAAACCAGTTTTATGGATCCCTAAAGTTACTGTAGGCACTAGACACTGTCCCTTTTGTCTCTCATGGATTAGCTCTACCAGATCCCCTATTGAAAGTCCTGTGACTCCATTTCCTGTCAAGTAGAGTAATTCAAATGCCCTTCCCAGAACTCTTAATTCCTATAGAAGCTGGCCAGAATCAATCAATCAATAATCAATGAATCAGTCAGTCAATCAATCTCTCTCAATCTCCTTCCTGACACTATCTTCCTGGTTCACTCTGCTCTGACCACACTGGCCACTGTCTATCTCTTGAATAGACCAGATTTGATCCTGACGGAGTCCTTGAACTCCAGTTCAGTGAGCCTAGAACATCTGCCTCCCCCCCCCACCCCCCGCTTTCAAAAGGGAAGCTCACAGTGAAGTGTTGCCAGCCTGTGAGGAGTTTCTCATGAATTACGTAGGTATGGAAGGGCATGACTGTTTGAGGTTTCTCCATTCAACAGGGCTGTTTTCTCACTGGAGCGGCCCCCAGCAGGAGGCAGAAGGTAACATCACCAGAGAGAGGTAAGAGCTGAGGAGGACAGAAGAGCTGGTGTCCTCTGAGAAGCATCCACTTCTGAGGCAAGGACATAGAGCAAATCAAGTAAAGATGCTTCCCTTTTCCTGGGTTCCAGCTCAGCCCACGGAGGGAAGTGAAGACCAGCAGAGAGGGGATCTTTAAATCAGGTAGGATTTAAGTTTCCAATTAAAATGCATTGAGATTTGTGTGCCAGCTGTGGAAGTGGTCTGTTCAACTACCATCTTCTCACCCTAATCTTCTGTCCCAGTCTGTCTTATTTATTCTTGTCCTGGAAGCTGGTTTATTTGCTTCTCTAGGGAAACACCAGACTAAAACAAGAGATGCTGTGTATCTTCCAGACTAAAACAAGAGATGCTGTGTATCTTCCAGAAATGGCTCCACGCTTACCACCTGTGCATTCTGGTCCGCATCAAGAGGTTTCTTCCCCTTTGGAGGACCCCCGAATGAGGAGTCATGTGGGGAAGGTATGCACAGGAATCTCAGGGCAAGTCCAGAGCTGTGAGGTGCAGGGGGCATCAGCCTCATCCTTGTACAGTGTCGTTAGTCTGCCTCGAGGGGATTCAAGTCAGGGTGACCACATGTGCTTGTGTGCCCGGGACATACAAGGTTTGTGCTGCAGCCCCAGCTCATTATTAATAGCATCCCCTTCCAGTCTCAAAAGAATCCCATTTCAGATGACTACCCTATCAAACATCCATAGAAATCAATTGATGGAAGCAACAGAAGCCATCTCTGAGTTGGTTCATCACAAGAATAAAGAACAAAGTCGGAAATGAATAGCAGCAGAGCCCAGACAAAGCAGGAAGGAAACCCTAGCCAGTGTAGGGACTGCTCACTGGCCTCCTTGGCCAAGGGCTCTCCTTAGTCCTCAGTGGGGAAATGCCGAGCTCTGCTCTCAGAAGTCTAGTGGGCGGCTACACGTCTCAACTGTCATATACCCTCCAGTTAGCAGGCAGTAACTCCAGAGCAGGCTTAGTCACTCTCCACATGTTCTGAACTAAAGATCTCCTGATAGAAGCTGTTAGACAAAAATGCTACCTTAAATATTTGATCCAGGTGTCACTGGGGGTTTCCCTGTCAGGCAGCAGGTCCCTGAGATCTACAAAGATTAGGGCATTAGCAGCACAGTCTCAGTATTCGAATCCCTTTCTGATTCAAAATGAGTAAAGAATTTATGTGCACTTCTGCTGATGTATCTTTACCTCTTTAATGCTTTTTTTCTGTTTTTTATACTAACTTCTTCCTAAAACTCAAACTTCTAGGTAAAAAGGGTATCTCTGTTTCTGCGATGATCTTCTAATTTTCAATGATGAATGATTCAAGCTTATCCTACTCTATTTTGTGCTGTGAACATTTACAACATCCTGGTTACTGGGTCTAGTGAGACCCTGAAAGCACCGTTAGCTGGCATCGCTCAGGGCTCATCAGACTGTCTGCAGCATCACCTGGACCCAAAGTCTGTTACAAAAACCCACAAAATGTATTAGGAGGCTCGACTGCTCATAGCATTATATGAGAAAACAAAGATACTGTGACCAATGATGTTTATTGAAATGCAGATTTAAAAACACGAGTTTCTTAACTCTAGGACTTTTCAGAACTTTTAAAATGCAAACAGGCATGTGAGCTCCTGATAAAATTAGGCAGTATTGAGAAGCATCTCCTTTCTACTCAATGGCCCTTTTCATATTTGGTAGAAAGTAAAAAGTGTTTGGAAAACATTTTTCTACCAGCCTAGCTAGGGATATATGCTTACAGTTTATATAACCACACATGCAAGGTACCAGTTATTGTTAGTTAATATTATGAGTTCTTTTTTCTTTCCACTACTAAAATAGTTTAACACCATACCTTCTTTTATCACTACTGAAAAGGTGAACATTTTGAATTATTTTATAATTTTCTGCTACAGTCTTGTGACTACACAGCCTGTTTGTAGCATGTGTATATTGTTCTTTAGTAAACTGCATCTGCTTGGGAACTAAAACATTGATATTATTTTGACTTGTGCCATTATCTAACTTTGTAAGAAATCAAAATCAAGGCACTTTACAAAAGGAATATCTATTTTAAAAATTAGGTTTTTTTAATCAAGCAAAAGCAGAAGCAGAAGCAAAAAACAAAACAAAACAAAAAACCAAAGTAACAACAAAACAACAATAACAACAACAAAAACAAATACCAGACATAGAAATGGTGAGCTCTCTTCTTCCTCAGGCAAGATTCCTACTAGATTCCAAAGAAGGCTGTACAGGAACTCAGAAGATTCCTGTCAGCCCTGATCTCCTTGCTATGCATAGTATTTCTTATATGGCTAAAAGAAAGCATGTGGTTACAAATGTCTTTAAGTGCCTGTACCATCTTCTTAAGGAGCTCAAGGACAAGAACACAAGCCACCAGAATGTTTAAGTGACAGTGCTATTTTTACCATCCTCATAGTCAAAAATGTAGGTTGAAATTATCCAGGGTACAAGCATATTAGACATCTACCTTGTGTTTCATTTGCTTTTTTCCCCACTGATACACTTAGAAGCACTTAGGCTGACAACTATAAAACAAAAACAGAGAATAAGTCAGTCTTTTCTTTATATGCTGTGCTTATAAAGTATTTTTTGTGTAACATTCTGACCCATTTTGTATTCTTCCAATTTTCATTTTGGCTACTGTACCTGACTCTATGTGCCTGTAGCCTAGAGCACTCTAACAAAAGAGGCACTTTAAAGTCAGTGTATGAAAGTCAAATTGCTTTTTCTTAAAGCAATTTCCAAGTAGTTTTTCTTATAAGGTAAGTAGAGTAAGAGAGAAAAGTTTCCAAATTGAACAAGTACACAGCTCTCTGAAAGCACTTTGAAAACCATGCAGAATACATTTTGATTAGGCTGTGTGACTGTGCCAGGCTTCAAACAAGTGGTTATTCTGTTGTGACATCTGCCAAGCAATGCATCCATTGTTCTCTGGAATTTAATTCATTTTAAATTACTCCATCCAAATGATAAAACATGAGATGTGCGACACTCCAGGAGTAAAATGCTATGACTGTTTTTATTGTGACCACAACTGTTAGTGGGGAAGCAACACAGCCTGTTCTAATTAGGCTCTGATTATTGTCTTTTAAAAAACAGCTAGCTCAAGAAATGTGAGTGAAATCTTGTTAAAAGGAAGGATTGGGATACATGATCTTGCTTACTCTGGTGGGACTGCAAAGTTGGCAGAGACATGCATGTGAGAGGAAAGCAGAATGACTGTGTTTGGAAGAGAAAATTTCAAAACTAAAAGCAGCCTGGGGTACTGGTTTAAGATCCAGTTTAACATGTGTATCAATATAGTCAATAAAATATTGGCTATATTGGCTATATTGACTGTTCACGAACTACTTATTGCAAATGCCTCCAAATCCAAACTATTATAACTGCCTAAGAAGTGTTGTGAAAGTTTCCAAGAGTTCTATGTGGTGGGAACATGACCATCTGGAAGCATTAATGACCAAACATTAAAAAAACATAGATATGAGTCTTGGAAGGAAACATATACATTCACACACATAAGGGTTTGTATCTTCTGTATGCCACATATTTAATATAAACCTTTGAAACAAGTTTCAGATGAAATAAAAATCAAAGTTCTCAAAAAAATGAAAGATTAACTTAATTCCCAAATATTCCCTACTGCCCCAAACATCAGTATGTTTATTTCTATGCAAAAGTATGCTTTCAAACTGCTTATGTGATAAGATACACAAATCAGTTTTCAAATAACAAAGCCAGTCATCTTGCAATTTTAAGAAATTAGGAAAAAGATATTATGTGACACATCACACAACACACACACACACACACACACACACACACACACACACAGACACACACCACTGATAAAATCTGGCCTCTCCTACAAAGAGTACATAAAGACCATTAAGTGCTGTCAGGAAGGAATACTGTGTCATCCCTCCCTACAATCCAAATAATTTCCTTTTATCCAGTAGCAAATCTGGGCATATTTGAGAGGAGTGATTCTAACAGCCACGTTGAAGTCCTGTGGAGAACCATTCATGTCCACCCACTGGTGCCCTGAAAAGATACCAATGATTTTTCTCTCCCACTTGTGCTGCTGTCTCTTCCACATCCTCACATAGACCCCCGACCCGCTGGCCCCAGGCTGGGCATCACACTGCTGGTAGAGCAGGTCGTAGGTCTCATCTTTGACATCACAGAAGCGGTACACCAAATTGCCTGGCCGATCGTTGTCATAGCCGGAGAAGTGGATCCTGCCCCCAGGCAGCTGCTTAGCAGGGGGGCTCACCCCGATCTTCATGAACTTTCTCTTGTGGGGCTTTTTGAGCTCCAGGAGGGCATAGTCATAATCCATGCCAATGTCGTTGGCGTTGCCCTTGATCCAACCCTTGGGCACATGGGTGCGCTTTACCCGGATCCACTGGAACTTCATCTTGTCAGGCATGGCTGAGCTGGAGCTGTTGGCCCCTCGGCTGCCATCTTTGAACTTGGGCTTCAGGAAGCCCACCCGTAGTTTCTGTGTCCCTTTCACGTAGGTTTTCCCATCGTGTATGCAGTGGGCAGCTGTGAGGACATGTTTCTCTGCCACCAGGGTGCCGGTGCAGCCCGTCGATAACTTCACGGATGTGGAGAAAGGGTAGTTGAGCAGGAAGTCCTTCCCAAAGATGCTGAACCTGCTGTCGTAGCCGTAAATCTGCCGCTTCCTCCGAGACCTTCCAGAAGAGCTGGTGTCGCGTTGCTGAGCCCCACCGCTGCCGCTGCTGAGGATGTAAATGCCCACCTGCGTCTCTGTGCGGCTGCCATTGGAGTAGAGCGTTTCATAAGACAGGTATTGCTTGGCCTCTTCGTATGTGGGCAGTGGGGTTCCCTTGTGACACTGGGGTCCACATGAGGAAGACACTTCCAGCTTGGCTTCGGCCCCAAAATCTGGCTTGGCTAAGTTGAGAGTAGACTGGGGCAAGACTACAGGGAGGCGGTAGGCAGGCCAAGTGGGCTTCTCGGGGGCACCGTAGGGACTCACCTGCCTGGCGACACAGAGCAGGAGGAGGAGGAGAAGGAAGAGGAGGCCTGGGCCCCCCGCCATGCTGAGCACCATTCTGTAGAGACAAAGAAAGCAGGTCAGAAGGGCAAGGGCTGAACGGTCACTTACTGCTGAAAGACAGGCCGGCAGTGCGCCGGCCATTATTTCTAAGTCTGTGGACCCTCCTCAGGAATCAGGGCGTGGAGAGGAATCCTTAGATAACGGTCACACTTACAATGTGAGGGCTTGACCTTGGCAACATTCCTATGGCTGGGTGTCCCAAGGAAAATCGCGGGCTCATTTCCTTCTGCCTTTAAGTGGTCCCTTATGACGCCACTCCACAGGGCAGCGCTCAGTCATTAGTCACCAGATCAGTTGTTGACCAGCCCGAGTTCTGTGAGATTTTGAGCTTTCTTTGTGCTCGAGTCTAAACCTTGTCCTTTCCTGCCTTCCTGGTCCCCTCCCCTGCTTTTCTCCTTTCATTTTAATTATAAGTGCCTGGAAATTTTTCAGGGCAATTTGCTCATTTAGAAGGAAAATCTAAATTATACCTTACTGAGTGACTAGGACATCAAGAGGGACAGCTCCACAGGGTCACATACATTAGGACTCCTGCCAATTCTACCCGATGGCTCTATTTGCAAGATGGTATGTGAATTCTGGGACTTTTCCCCCATTCTTTTTGCTTCAAATTTAGAAAAAACAATTTTTTTTGTGGTACTGGGGATGGAACCTTTCTACCTCCGGGCTACACTTATTTTTATATTTTTATTTGGAATCAGGGTCTCTTAAGCCAATGAGGCTGGCTTCGACCCTGCGCGATCCTCCTGTCTCTGCCTCCCAAGCGCGGGGATTACAAGCATGTGCCACCACACCCGGCTAGAACAATCTTTATTATTATATGTTTAGTTCCAGAGTAGCAAGACCTCTAATAAATATAATATTCCCTTTTCCTTTGGATTTTGTTGTACACTAACAGGATCATTGTCAAAGGTCTATATCTCTAATATTGCATCAAGTATATATTCATGACTGTTACCACTGGTTATTGTTCAGGTGTTTGTGTCTGTGTTCCCAGCTAGTCTATACGCTTTGAACTTGGGTTTATGCTAGCAACCCACAGATATTTACTGAGTGAATGTTTACATGAAGAGTGAATGAAGAGTACTGGGTCTCATAGAGTATTAGATTATTTATGCTGACTTCTTGTGACAGAGCTGTACATAGATGATGTGGTCCCTCAGACAAAGGGCATAAAAAAGCCGGGTGTGGGGAGAAAGAAGAACATGAAGGCACTCTAGAGGAGGGGATGCCAGACATGGACATTGAAGTCATAAACAAGTTGGATACTGTAAGACAAGGGGAGGAGGACACTGAGAGGGAACAGCAATTTATGCCGGAGCCTAGAGATGTGCAAGAGTGTGAGTCATTTCAGGATTTACACTTAGTAAGGGCAGAGCAAAGGAGGTGGCGGAGGCATCAGGCAAGGGCTGGATGATGAAGGGCTCTATGAACTAAACAAAGGAGTTTGGGTTTTATCATGAAAGGTATATTTAAAGACTCAGATTAGTCATCCCACAAGAAAAATAGCAGCAAAAAAGAAGATTAGAAGTACTTAGTAGGGTGTGGTGGTGCATGCTTGTAATCCCATTTCTTGGGAGGCTGAGACAAGAGGATTGCAGCTTTGAAGCCAGGCTCATCAACTGAGTGGGACCCTCAGCAACTTAGCAAGACCCTGTCTAAAAATTTAAAATAAAAACGGTCTGGAGTATAGATTGGAGATAGAATGTCTGAGTTCAATCTGGAGTAAAAAAAAAAGTCTCCCAAAGTACTTGCATAAATGTTTAAGCATCAGTTGGCTCTGACTGGCTCTGAATCTTCTGTTTCAGCTGACTCAGTAGGGAGGGTAATTCGTTCACGATCAAGCATCCCAGTACAGGACAGGAGAAACGGGTCTCAAGAGACTAGTGGGGTGCAGCAGGAATAGGAGGAACAGTCTGCTTGTTCTCACCCTCTTCCTTCTTGAGGGCACAGACCTACTGGTTTCACATAAAACTGGAAAATCCCATCGATCTGATCTCGTCCAACTGAGCCTGCCAATCCGTGTTCCCAGTGTCCACACACTGTATTTCTAAAACAAGTGTGCTCCACCCAACTCTGGAATCTTTGTGCTGAAGTCTTTCTCTTGGATTTTCCTTCTGTCAGAGACAATAGGGTGGGAAAGAAAGGAATGATATCTTGGAAAAGTCAATTCCTTGGGGTTTCCTGGTTCCTTGAAACTTGGCTGAAAGGGTCCCTGGACCCTTTAAATTACTTCTTTAAGTCCTTGGGGCCATGAATTGCATGTGTATTGCACCTGTGTGTTTATATATTCCTGTTGGGGGTACTCCTGAGACTAAATGTTTTCAGTAGACTAGGGAGGGCATGTGGATGCCACAGAGTTCTCTGGGCAACTGCACAGTGGGATAGGTGTGGGGATGGCAACCCTCGGGCGATCTGTGGAACATAGCTCTGTGTTGATTATTCCTATGTACTGACTGAGGATCCAAGTCTTGGGCTCATCTAGGGTGCCTTTTCTCTATGTAAGCTGTTGTCTAGGTGACTAAATGTTCTACTTACACCAGAATTTTTGCCAAGAATGACACGTACCAAAAGGAATTATGTATTTCCCACATGGCTGTATCTTGGGTCCCAGCACATTATCTCTTCCTCCCTTCACCTAAGGTGGAGATGGTTAATTTTGCTAACACTGAACAGCAGATGCGTTATGCCAAGTTTTACTCAGCTTATCTTAAGAAAGGAAACTCAGATCCAGAGGTCCAAGCTGCCAAGTGTTCCTGTTTTTAAAATATAATTCTTGGGGGAGAGAGTAAGAGATTATATAGCGTTATACTATGCGTTATCAAGAGTTATACATAATATTTTCAATGTGTATGAAGAACATGAAAGTTATATCCTTCTATTATCATCTACAGCATGTATCTTCAAATCCCAAATCTACAATGTGTACATTAATTGGATTTGGGGATTATGAATGATCAAGTACCAAGACTATTCCAGTGGCATCTGTCTTTAGCTTTATCCGCTTATCTAAAAATTCAAAGAGTCTGTTGGCAAGGGTGTCAGGGAAGAGAATGGCCGGGAAAAGACTGAAACTAGTGCAAATACACTTTGCAAAAACTCCATCTAGGAACTTTGTCTTATTGAATCAATCCTATTCTCAGGCAAAATTAATTCAAGTGCATTGCCTGTGTAGTAAATCCTGTTTATTTAAAAAATACTTCCCAAGGCCTCAAAGCATGCTCCATTTCACAAGTGCCATCATGGCATATTTTTCCTTTGTGTTTTAAAAAGAAACAATGTTTATGGGAATAGGTTAATGAGAGTTACAGGGTACTGGACTTTGGGTACCCATCTTCTTGGTTTGTGAGCACTGAGCAGCCAGCCAGCCTCTCACTAACCTATAACCTCATTCCTGCCTCTCGATACAAGGGACTGAATTTATTCTTTGGCTAAATGATAGATGACTCTGTGCCAAGAACTTTTGGGATCACTTACAGATTACAGAATGCTATTAAAGAATGCTAAGGAGTCTACTGTATGAGAGAAGATTATTAACTCAGAGTCTTTACAACTTAAATCCTGTTCATTTAGCCAAGGAGCGAGGAGAAGCCAGCCATCTATGGAAAAAGGACTGCTAAACCAACAGAGCAGGAAGAAACTTTAATGTCTGGGAACCAGCTTTTCATATACTTCAAAAGCATTCGTTGCTGTTAAGTTTGAAACAATGCTAACAAGTTCCCTATATTATTACTGAACTCTACTAACTTGTATGATAAAACCTTGTTCTGACAGCATACAGTCTTGCTTAAAGTTTCTGTGTACCTTTGCAAGTTATAAAATGGCATGCTAAAAAAAAAACTTTAATTCAGATTCAGAAACGAATGCAGACTTTTAAAAAAGTCAAGTAATAGCCAGTATTAAGGTTTTAGGCTTTAAGTTGCTTATTCCATTATCAAATGCTTGTCTAGGGTAGTTCAGAAATTGTTCTGAACAGTAGTCTGAACCAGATGATTTTTTTTCTTGGTACTGGGGATTGAACCCAGGGGCATTCTACCTACAAGCTACACCTCCAGCTTTTTATTTATTTTTATTTTAAAACAAGGTTTTAATTGGGTGTGGTGGTGCACACTTGTTAATCCCAGCATTTGAGACCAGAGGATCACAGTTCAAGGACAGCCTCAGATACTTAGTGAGCTCCTTTACAACTCAGTAAGACCCTGTTTCAAAATAAAAAACAAATAATAGGGCTGGAGGTGTAGCTTGGAGGTAGAATGCCACTGGGTTCCATCCCCAGTACCCCCCACACACACACACAAACACACATACACACAATAATAATCATAAAGCAAGGTCTTGCTAGATTGTTGAAAGTCTCTCTATTAGGCTGAGGCTTCCTTGAATCTGCCTTCTTCCTGTCTCAGCCTCCCAAGTATTGGGATTACAGGTGTGTGTCACCATTCCTAACTAATCTTTTTTTTTTTTTAACTAGTTTTTCCAGGTCCAAGATTCCCTAATTTTGTAATTTTCAGGATCAAAAAAGTCCAGGCCAGGGACTGTTTACAAACAGCAGTTGTACTGTCACTTACTGCTAGGGAGTGTTTATTCTTGAAATTCTGGAGGTTGGAAGCAGAGAAGAAAGGGAAAGGGAAATTTGTTATGTTAATCTTTTACCTAATTGGGAGATAAACTTTCCATGAACAATCTGCAAAAGCAACAAAGGACTCCCGCAGAGGGTGGCTTTCAAGAACTGAGTGGAGGGGTAGCTGGGTGTGAATGCTTTTAGGACAGGAACCAAAGAAAAGTACAGAGGGGAATAGCCCTGCTGTCTAGGCAGGGTCTTTCCTGAGGCACCTGCTCTCTTCCCTGACTCTTTCTCATTAAAGACACTGCTGATGTCTATAACTATGATGCTTTAAAATTAGGCTGAGACCAGAGGATCACGGTTCGCGGACAGCCTCAGCTAATTAGCGAGGCTCTTCATAACTCAGTGACACTCTGTTTCAAAAATAAAAAGACTAAAAAACAGGGCTGGGGGTGTAGCTTAGAGGTATAATGCCCCTGGGTTCCACCCCCAGCACCGAAAAAAAAAATTAGGCAGGTGGCTCTGCATAAAATTTTCAACTCACCTACTGGCAGAGTAATTCCCCCAGAGACAAATAATTATTGTTTTCAATTTTATAAATTCTAGGTAAGTTTGTGCTAAGCTCATTTAAATTTATGTCAGTATAGACACTCTAGGATATAAACAGATTTAATAAAAACATTCTTAACCTCACAACTGGAAAGGTAAAAAAAATGTGTTACAAACCTTTACTTTCTCATGTTTACATATGGATCACTTTATCCCTGTTGAGCTGCCTAGAAAACTCTCACCTTAAAAAATGAATGAGGATTTCTGAATCTTATGTTTATTCTGTCTAAATATGAAAGAAGACCATTTAGGTCTACAACATTTCCTATCTAGGAAAGAGACTTTGTAGGATGAAGATTCCTTACATACATGTAATTCCATATATAATTCCATATATACATGGAATCTATATCTATATCTGTTTATATATATTCTTAAATATTATATTCTTAGGTTTCCACCTGAGTATTTTCATGTATTGCTTCATCTACATAGCAAATCAGAACGGAAAATTAAGGCAAGCAAGTATATATTTTTTTTACCATGCTTAGTAATGCAAAACTGTGTTCCATTTCCAGCTCTGAGTATCTGACTCACAAGGGGGTTACACATTCCATGCACTGTCACACAACATGAGCAACTGTCTCCTTGTCCAGAGTCTCAAAATATTTTTAATTTATGAGGCTGCTGCCACCTCATCAGCTTCTGAGTTGTCTTACAGTAGAGGGACTCTGCACATTATTAGATGTGCCAACAACTATTATCTCTTTGGAAACTGGGAACCCAGACTGCCATCTCTTATTCTGCACTTAAAACTGCAACAATAAAGGTCTCCTCAAGGGGGCGGGTGTTCCAGAAATGATTTAACTCCTACAGCAAACAAGTGCTGCATGGGAAAATCTAACCCTTAGGACATCCATTCTCTATGGCACAACACAGGAATTCCTGTGACTGCTATAAATGGGAACGACAGAAACAAACAGCAGGAGAGTGTGCGAAGATGCTAGTCTGGGATACCATTTGGAAAGATGACAAAGGACCTTCCATGGAATCTCTGGCTGGGAAACCTGAACAGTGAAGCCATGCTAATTCCTAAAGCAAATGTCTGAAAATGAACAAAGCTCTGTGAATACTCTGCAGCCAGGCTTGCTCTCGTTTTCCTGAGACAAGGACCTGTTAAAGTAAAGCTGACCCAAACACATAATGGTTGAGAAAGACAATCTTAGGCAGGAAACTGAAGGGTACTTTCAAGTCCAGCAACTCTAAACACAATCTCCTGATCAAACAAAGTTTAACTCCCCCTTTATCAGATTTTAAGCAAAATGAACTACCCTAGTGACAAACCTGGCAGCAGAACAAGACCAGAGCACATAAAACTGTCAATGGTGAGACCATGAGAAGCAAATTCCCAGGAGTCATGGGAGTTATGCATGAATAATGCCTGGTGTATTAAGTCCTAAAGATCTATGAGAGAGGAGAATGGGAGAATCTGAGGCTATCAAGGACCGCAGACCTGGACTAACAACGTTCTCAGATACACTAATGGACACTTTGGCACTTATGCTACAGATGGAAAAATGCATCCACATTCACCATCTACCTCAATAGTCGTCAGTGTTACAACAATGAGGTCCATATTAGTTACCTTGGAAAAATGCTTCCATCCTGGTTTAGGCACCAGAAAGCATGACAAGTTACCTTTTGACTTCATTTTGGTGGAAATTTTCAAGCCCAAGGAGGACTCATTCATATGCAAATGGTGTGCATAAGATCACCAAACACTTTCAGAAGCAAATGTAGTGGCTTCTGTGGTATTTTCTAAGTTTCCTCTTTTCATTCTACTTCCAGCCCATTCCTGAGAGACTTTTTGAAAGACAGTTACAAGGCCTGTTTTAAATGCTTTCCGGTTCAAAGAGGATCTTGAAAAAAAATATGTGCACTAAATACTGTGATATTAATTTGCCATAGAGATTTTGATCACAGCTGAGTTCAACTATAAACTCCACTTTTTCCAAAACGCCACATGAACACAATTCTAGCAATGGCCTACCTGTTCCAAAGGTGCACACTTGGACCCATCAAGATTAGTTTCGGAAGCTAAAGAAGCAAAGCCCTATTCCACGCCTGTTCCTGAACAACCTGGAGCTTTCCACTAGCCACAGGCAGTTTCTGAATTCTCAAGGGTGTCGCCCAATGTGTGCAATAAGACAAGATTTTTATCAGGAGCTTTCTCATGAGATGCTCCAAAACAAAACTAATTTGTATTGTGGAGGGAAATGTGTTCCTTGATCTAAATGTTTATTTTCCTTAGTTTAAAAGTTATATAAAAAGTTTAAAAGATCTTTTGTTCAAAAGTTAACTTGCAATGAATACCTACAGGCCAAAGGAGAGATATTTGCTTCCAACTGTTGATGGTTCAAACAGTAGTTTCTAGGTTAGGGCCCTGCTGGGAGCACAGGGTCATCAGCAGACTGCAGGGCTAAGCTGTCCCCCCACCTGTGTTTGTGGACCTTTTCTTGCTTGCTAAGGTGTGTTCACAATCACGTGGTGTCTGGGGTTAAAAATTAATGTTCCCAGCGTGGTAGAATCGCATACCGCATATGCCAACTCAAGGAAAACAAGTGGCAGTGGTGGTGAGTCTGCATATAAAGGGGGCAGCGGTGCTGGACCCTCCCGGCCCAGGAGAGTTCTCCCAGAGCCGGCTCCACCCCTACTCCCACCCGGCACCCCGCATCCAAGAGAGCAGGTCCAAAGTTTTCCTTCCCCACCCGCTTCAAGGGTGACACTGTCCGAATCCAAATGTTTGCACCCCGGGGTCTCCCCGGGGCTCCTTCAGGCCCCCATCCTATCCCTGGATCCTGGACCACGGCCGGGGCCAGCTCGCGGTGCTCCGGGCCGCCCGCAGTCACCCGCCCCGCGCGCGCCCGGCCCTTTGTCCCGCTCCTCCCGCGCGCTCCCGCCAGCGCCCGCACTCACCCGCGGGCACCGCGGCCCGGCTCGCTGCGCCGCTCAGACAGGTGTGGGCGCCGGGAGGGCGCGCGCGGCTCCCATGCCGCCCCGCCGCGCCTGCGAGTGCGAGCGAGCGGCCAGCGGGCTGCAGCGCCGACCGCCGGGGCCCGCCCCGCGCCTCCCGGCCGCGCCCCGCCTCCAGCTCGGGGAGCTGCGCGGCCGCCGCCCGCCCCCGCCCCCTCGGGTCGGCTCCAGCCCGCGCAGGCTCCGGGGCACCCACCCGGCCCGCACCAGAGCGCCTTCACCCTTTAAACAGCGCGCACCACCCGGGGCTGCAAAGATCAGGTGAGCCCCCAGGGGGCTCCCCTCCACCCTAGAACTAGGGATGCGCGCCGCACCTGGTGCGTGCGAAGTTCTCGGCAAATTTGAGAAGTGGGCTCCAAACCCCGTGCGCTCACCACCTATGTACCTTGCGAGAGTTTTAAAGTGATGGTCGAGCTCCCTCCTGCTTTGCCCAGTGTCTCAGATGTCTCCAAGGAACAGAAAGCTGCATTCCAGTGGCAGGACCGCCAAAGCTATGCGTCTCCAGCAGGATCCAGGTCGTTGGGTGCCTGAGCCCCCAGCACGGCAAGGGATTAGCCGCGGTTTGAAACAGCAAACTGGTTCACCCCAGGCCTGGCTTTATTGCAGGACCAGGGTACCAGGTGGGGGAGCCACCTCCTTGCCCAGGGGACTTGCTTTTTTGGGTTTCACCATGGAGTCCATAGCTCAGTCTTCTAGCCAGGACGGGCAACCTCACCATTTAAGGACCTAAACTAAGGCCTTGCAATTCTTTGGGGACCCAGCCTTACCCTTAGGCCATAGCGGTGAAGAAGAAGGTGCAGAGATCATCACTAATTTACAATAAGGACTGGAGATTGGGAAAGGCTTAATGATCCGCTCCAAGTACCACAGCTATTGAATAGTAGGACACACTTTTTCCTTCCTTCCTTCCTCCTTTCTTTTCTTTTCCTCTCTCTCTCTTTCTTTTCTTTTTGGTGCTGGGAACTGACCCAGGGGCATTCTACCTCTGAGTTACAGCCCTAGCCCCCCCGCCCCCGTTTTTAAATTTTGAAACAGGGTCTCACTAAGTAGTTGAGGACCTCCACTAGGTTGCTGAGGCTGGCCTTGAACCTACAAACTTCCTGTCTCATTCTCTTAAGTACTGGGATCACCCCATTTTTTCTATCAAGCCACTTAGCTTTTCTTTTTCCTGTCAAAGTGTGTTCTCAGAAAGGGAGGTCTTAGCATACTCTTTGCAAATTGATTTTAAATAGTAAAGTCCCGAACACGATACTGTGTGATGTTTCTCAAATGTAAAAACAACCAATATTGTCCCACCATTTAGGGGCAAAATTTTCTTAGATCAACCTACTCTTGGCTTAAGTCTTCTCTTAAATTATTCCATTAATATAAGTCGAGATGTAAAGCCAGATATAAACTTGTTAATCATTTTTGAGCAACTCAAGAAAAAAACTCCACACATTTATAAATTAAACATAAAAATGATCTCGCAGAACAATAACATTTAAGCTAGCACCCATTCCTCAGTGACTGCCAGTGTCACATGGTACTAAGTGCGTGGGCACCTTTGAGTTCTCCCTGGCTTTAGCACTCTGATGATGAGCCAGCTACCCCGCCGTGACCACCGTGACCGGGTTCTTCCACCGCTGTCCTCCATTCGGCTCATCACATTCCCTCGTTCACTTTAGGTCATTGTAATATTTGGCTTCCACTTGACCCTACTACATTTTCTGGGGAGTAACTTCATACTGTCCATTTCTTATTAGCATAAGTGAAGTGGTAATTTTGGGGGCCAAGGAATACCATACACAGATACTAAAATTCACAGGTACTTAGTATGTGATGGAGCACCCCAAAGACCCAGAATGTGTTTAGACTCGTTTTTATCATAAACATGAAAACAAATTATGGTTTTCCAAGGGTCTTTAGCTCACAATGGAGAAACACCACTAAACGGCTAGTCTCATACTAATGGAGGATTTGGGGAGGAAGTTGGAGGAAGGGAAAAAGGGAGAGACTTCTCAACCATGCTCAAGTTTTATTATATTTATGCCAATCCCACAAATATATATACACAAATACACACATATGGTGTGGGGATTGGACCCAGGGACATTCTATTTCTGAACTACACCCCCAGCCCTCTTTATTTTTTTTATTTTTATTTTTTTGTGGGTCTGGGGATGGAACCCAGGGGCATTCAACCTCTGAGCTACACCCCCTGCCCTACTTTTTTTCTTTATTTTGAAACAGGGTCTTACTAAGTTGCAGATGGCCTCACTAAGTAGCTGAGGCTGTAAGCAAACCGCCATCCTCCTGTCTCAGCCTCCCGAATGCTGGGATTACAAATGTGCGCCACCATGACGAGGTATTTTTGTTTTGTTTTGTTTTGTTTTGAAATAGGATCTTGCTAAGGTGCTGAGGCTGATCTCAAACCTGTGATTCTCCTGTTCCAGCTTCCCAAATACTGGGATTACCACCAAACTGGTCCCAACAAATATTTGTTAAGCACCTATTACATGCAAAACTATTTATGATAGGCATAAAATGAAAGAGATGGTCACAGGTAGACAATAGAGCAACACAATATAGGGCATGTCAATGCATCCAATGGGGTAGGTGGGTACCATTTCAGGTTCATCCACACACTAGCTGTGTGGCTTTTGGCTTAACCTTTCTGTTCCTCAATTTCTTCCTCTATAAAATCAGAACTAATTCACAAAGTTAAGAGTTGGATTAATTAATGCACATAAGGTGCTTAGTTTCTTATATCCACTAAGCCCCTAATAAACATTGGCTATTGTTAAATCTGTCATGCAGAAAGCTAAGACATGTTCTATCTTAGCTCTTCTTTGGAGCATGGTCTTCCAGCACTGCCTCAGATCATTTTGACCGTCCTTGCTTATTTTTCCTAGCAGTTATAAAGTTTTAGGGTAAAGTCAGGAGAACAAGCTGGTTATTCCCATTATTCAGAGAAAGAAACCAAGACATAGAAGGGCCCACAATCACATGCCTCCCTCGGCCAGTTACGGGAGTTGTCGCTGCTCCCCAAATACCCAATAAGCAGTGTTCTAACTACCAATGACGTTCGGGAGCTCAAGGCTTCAACAAGGACTATTTGCTTTTGTTGTTCTCTGCAGCTGTCAGTAGAAAAATAAAAAGAGACTCCGTGGCTCTTAGATTGTCCTTGTGAATGCGATACAGACAGTAATAATGGCAGATTTGTAGAGTACTCTGACCTTTGAGAGGAATATCCTGTGTAAATAACAAGTGTCCTCATGCTGGCCTAGATATTTGTGTTTCTTTTTATACTTGCTCCATCTCCCCCCTTTCACTCTCCAGGAAAAAAAAAAGTCAAAGCCCCTAAACAAACAAAAAACTAACTAACTAACTAACTAAAACCTTCACTGTTTCTTAAGAACTTAGTGTCATTTCATACTTGTAATTCTCAGATACTTTTTATGTGCATAACAATCAGATGGTTTAGTATGCTTGCAGGGCACAGCCCACATTATCTTCTGACTCCCCTCTCTTTAGAAGGGTTCTGTGGCTGGGAGAGAGAAGCCATTCACCACAAGGAATATTATGCTAGGGATAGAAAATAAAAAACAAAATCCAACATGAGAGAAGGTGAGATATAGGCTAGATCAAGGTGCAGACATGAGCTAAAAGACATGCAAGAGAGAATAACCAATTCCCACTCTGGCAGGTGTCAAAGGCTTCCCTGAGGCAGCAGGGATCGAGCTGAAGCTCAAGGGATGATGATCTGGGCAAGATTTTAACATACATCATCTCTTTGGGTTTCACAAAACCACCTTGTAACATAGGCAAGAAGAAAACTCTCCACCATGCAGATGAGAAAAATCAGCGTGTGAGTTAAGAGAGCAGAACTAAATTGTAGTATTTATAGCTGTTTAATAAAACGAACACTATGTGCCAGGCACTGTGGAATATATTTTATTGCATGTAAGCTTCAAGATCAACAGTAATAAAGAGGGATGTCCTGTTGGTTTGGGCTGCTATAGCAGAACAGCACAGACTGGGTAATGTATAATGAGCAGGAATCTATTTGGCTCAGAGTTTCGGAGTCCAGGAAGTCTAAATCTAGGGGACCACACCTGGTGCGGGCCTTCTTACTGCATCATAACGGGAGGAGGTATCACAAGGTGACAGTGAGAGCAAGAGGGGGCCACAGTAACGCGCGCGTGTGTTCGTGCGTGTGTTTTACTGGGAATTGAACCCAGGGGCATTTTACCTATGAGCTACGCTAAGAGCCTTTTTCATATTTTGTTTTGAAACGGAGTCTCACTAGGTTGCTAAGAGTCTTGCTATTTTGCTCGAGGCTATGATCCTCCTGTCTCAGCCTCCCAAGTACTGGAATTCCAGGTGTGTACCACCACACCCAGCTTCTGCTTATGTTTTATTCATGGGTTTAGCTGTTAGAGAATATTGTTACTCTAGCTGCAGGGAGGAGTTTTTGCCTATTTTTTTCTCTTTTCCTCATGCTAGTTCTTATGAGAGAAAAAACGAACTTTCATTTCACCTATAAATTTATTAGTAATTATGCCATCGCATAAACACACGTACAAGGCACTGTGTCACACATTGTAGAAGACAGAAGAGACAAAAGATGCCTGAGAATGTAACACTGATGATGATTACTATTATTAGTAATAGTAGTTTACTGGTTAGTAGTTAATTAATTAATGGTATTACTATGAATGCTCATTAAATGTCTTAATTGTTATATTAGAATACTATATAGTTCAAACTTTCTTAGCTTATTTTTTTGGGGTAGTCTTTATTTTATTTTTAATTTTTTATCTTTTATTTTTGGTAGTGGGGATCAAAACCAGGGCGTTGGACTTGTAAGGCAAGTGGTTTGCCACTGAGCTACATCTCAGCCCTTAATCTGAACTTTCTAAGAAGAAATTTAGCCCAAGTCTTCTGTTCAACCCTTAAAACTTCTTTTCATTGGTTATTGAAAGACAACAACAAGTTTCTTTGTCCTAAGTTGAAAAGAAATCATAGGTGGATATGGGCGCCAATGTTGCATTCCTTGTCTCCTCCTCCAGGCTCCTTAATGGCGTCATCAATTCATTCATTCATCAAATCTCCGTTAGCCGGGCACAGTGGCACGTGCCTGTATTTTCAGTACTTGGGAGGGCGAGACAGAAGAATCACAGGTTCAAGACCAGTTTCAGCAACTTAGTGAAACCTTCTTTAAATAAAAAACAAAAAGAGTAAAAAGGATGGGGGTGTAGCTCAAAAATAAAATGCCCTTTGGTTCAATCACTAGTTCCACACACACACAAACAAACATAACGCCCCCAAATTTCTCCTGAATCACTAATACTATTGGTTCTATTTCTTTGTCAGAAATAGATTGCTTTTCTTAGAACAATAAATTTAAAAATCTTACATCGTAAAAAAATAAAACCACAACAAACTTCCATAATTAAAAAAAGCTAACAAGAGGAACCACTAAAAAACCCCACAAAACTTTACAGCACATAATGGATCAAAACAGATGTATTTTTATTGCACTTAAACATTCTAAAATTTTCTATTTTTGTCAAATATAGGTTTTTCATGTTAAGTGTTTAGAAATCAAGCACTTATCAAACTGAATATAGATAGATGAGGGCATAATAAATAAAATATAACATACAAAATATTTGTAGAGTTAAACTGTCACATTGCTACACGTGGTATTCTAAGGAGCAAAAGAGCTGCCCAGGAAGGAAAAACTTTAATCCCACTTTAGAGTAATCTAAAATTATCAGGGAGGAAAACAGGCTTTAGCACTAGCAATTTCCTGTATACTGTGGGCATTATTCTAAACAGGAAAATTAGAAACATTTTGAAATAACTACATGTTTCTTATGTTCTCTGGTGGAATTTGAAAAGTCCCCAGAGGCCAGCACTGGGCTTCTCTAATGTACTCTAACTTGTATCCTGGGGATGATGATCAGGAACAAACAAACACAACAGCAAATAGCAGATTTTACATTTTAAAGGTTTTTTCTCAAATCTATTTAACATTGAAAACATTTTTGGGAGATTATTTTGTTTTCAATTTATGTTTTTACTTATTCATAAATACTGTATTCTTTCTTTGCTTCTTCTCTGCCTTACAAGGACTAAGCTTTCTTGTGGTTAAATATGGAGTCTGGATATTTGAATTCAGTGTCTTTCATGAGGCTTCTTTTTCTTTTGGAAAATTCTACTCATCCTTCAAACTCCCCTCTTGACTCTTCTCGGAAGGCATTCAAACCCTTTAGTGTTCGATGTGTAAGTCCATTCTCTGTTTTCAGAGAAGTGTATGAAAATTATCTCTCTCTCTGTGTGTGTGTGTGTGTGTGTGTGTGTGTGTGTGTGTGTGTGTTAGGTATTACTAGGAATTGAAGCCAGAGGCGTTCTACCTCTGAGATATACCTCCAGCCATATTTTATTTTTTATTTTGAAACAGATTGCAGCTAAATTAGCACTTGCTGAACTCAAACCTGCAACCCTCCTGTCTCAGCCTCCCAAATACTGGAATTACAGACATGTGTCACATACCTGCAATGAAAATGACATCTCACAGTGTGATTATGTATTGACATGCTCAAACTCAAGTGGTCTAGAACACCTGATGAGCAGAAACTCTGCCTTGTTTATGGGAGAGTCTGTTCTTTATGGTCTTTAAAGTTTTCCTCTATAGTCTAGCACAGTGCTCCTAGTAGAGGCTCCATTAATTTTTATATAATATAAGCGTGAAAGAATTAATACATGCAGTTATAATTAGTTGAAAATACCAGATCTGAAATAATTTGGCTAGCCAGCAGGGCCCACAGTACATGAAATTTTATAACTGGGGTTCCAGTATTTGCCAGGAAATATCTAAACTTCTGTTTGATATCTCTTCACCATCATTTACTTCCAGGTCACATCAAAACAGTAAGATGGATTTCCCCTTGGCTTGCTACTCACACTCCCCAGCTCCTGCTATGGCTATATGACAGTTCTGCGGACCAGGTGTCTGTGGCTCGTGGCATTCCAAAGGACTTTAGCAGCACATTTTGGAGTGAGCGAGCTCTGACTTGGGCTGCCGTAGTGTGCTCTGAATTGCCCCATCAAGGAATCCCATAGAACCCTATAGGATAATATGTGTTTCTCAGACTCTATTTCCTCCCACATTTCCAGATCTTAATAGATTATATGGGGAAAAAGTTAAGTATGTATATTAGTTTCAAAGGCTGTGAAAAGTTCTGAGCAAAGAAATCTGATTAAGCTTGTTTATCTCACAGTTACTTGGTTTTGCTTGACTGTTGAATCTCTTTTTTCAATGTGGTAGTAACGTTTCACAGAACAGTAGAATACTCAAGAGCACAGGTGGAGAAGTCCATCCAAAGACTCACTCTGCTTCTGGGAAGGAACCACTTCTGAAGATGTGGTCTGTGCTTTTTTTTTTATTTCATCGTTTTTATTCCTATTTGACATCCTGAAACCCTCCTTCATCCACTTGTCTATGTTTTATCCATTTTTAAAATGCCAACACAATTTCACATCCTCTAGGAAATATTTTTATTGGTCTTTGATTTCCTGTAACCATTTCCATAACTTTCTTGTGGCTTTTAGAATTCTTTTCTTTTAGTATCAGTTTACATTTCTTCTCTTCTACCATAAAACAGAGAGTATGCCTCTCTGGTCTGCAACTTCCTAGGCTGGATGTATCAGTCAGAGGCTTGCCAGCAACACAATTCACCTCCGATTGGTCCAAATGAAGAGACTTTAATGAAGTGGTTACTTATGAAGGTGTCGACAGTGTTGAGAGAGGCACCCAGCATCCAACAACAGTGGGAAACCATCACTAGGCTTGGGAGGGAGGTGGAGGCATGAAAGACTGTACCAGAGCCGATGAACACGAGCACTATGGAGGGGACCCTGCCTGGAGTTGCTAAATAGTCCTGGAGAGATGCAGCTGCTGCAAGAATTTGGTCCCTAAGAAGAGTGGAAGGGAAAAGAAATACTTGGACTTCTTCTCCTCCCACCGTCTCATCTCTTGAGGCCAATCGATATCATCCTGAAGGAGCAGGATTGTGCTGTCTATAGCGATTGGCCTCCTGGGCACTGAGCAGGCCAGTGAAGGATGGAGAATTGATGGGAGGGAGGCAGACAAAATTGCCAGCAACCTGGGAAAGTCTGTTTCCTCATTTGCAAGTTAGGTGGGTGGTAGCCAGTACCTTCTACACAGGGTTATAATGAGTAAATTAACTAACATGTGTCATGCTGATTCTCCAATTATTTGCAATTACTCCTTTACTTTTATTGCTACCATAACAATTCTGCAAATAGGTGCTCTATAAATCTAATTGAGGAAGGTATCTTGTACTGCTTATTTTGTAGCCCTTACACATTGAGCACAAATCCCCACAAGCAGCAGGGCTGTGGGTGGAGGTCATGCAACAGACAAAGGGAAGCATTTTAGCGGTGGTAACGGTGAAGCCAGTTTGGCCTTTTTGACTGAAATCATCAATCAATCTGACCTTGAAAAGAGACAAGAAGGAGCTAACCTTGGGACTTATTTTTAGTTGTCAGCAGATCTTCAACACGGTCTGAGGCCCCTAGGCTTCCCTTTGTTTCTGTGGAGGAGAGAGATGCCGGGAAGCCAGCTTGTTGTGATGAGCGCAGGGGTGTCCCAGGAAGTGGCAGGGAGGAGGCACATTTTGAAAGCAAGGTCAGGGCAGCCAGCCCAGGGGGAGAACTGGAGGATTTGTATCTACAGAGCATTTGCTTCCTGTTCTTTCAGAGGAGTAACCTGTTTTATTTCAAACACAGGAGCACCTGGTTCCAGCTGCCCTTAGTACACAGATTAGAGAAACCACAAGAATAATCACCAGTGAGCTTTTCACTTCAAAGCCATGAAGAGTACTGAGGAGGGGTGGCTCTCTCCCCCTGATGCAGGAGCAGCCCTGGGCTGCAGCTCTGCTTTCCTCCTGGGGAACTTACCTCGGGAAGGCAGGTCCTCACTGCAGTTCTGGCCCTGGGCTCCTGGAAGACGGGGACCTTCTCAGGGTGACAGCTCTGAGGAGCCCGGCGTCCTGGCAGAGGCAAAGAAGGTCACCCTGGGAGGAGATTCCAGTACTGACACCAGCAGCTGCAGGTAAGGACTTCCTTCAAGGAGGAGTGATTTTCTTATCCGGGTTTCCGGCAGACTAAAATTAGTGAGAACACTTAGCCTTAGAGCCTCTGGATCATGTTAGGGTTCCCAGCCCAAGGGGAATCAAGACACAAACCCAAGCTGCTAATAAACAGCTCTGAAGTCGCTGTGCCCACAGGCCTCATGCTCTCCTGCTGGGCCTGAGCTTGATTTTTCTGTGGCATACATACATTTTGTTTCTTTATGCCAGGCTGGCCTGGACCCTGCGTGGGTATTGTGTATACCCAGAGATGGCACAATCCTTAGGGGAGAAGCACACTCATTCCATCAGACAGAGGGGAAATATGTAAGAATGTTTGGAGGATTATGCTGACAATAAAATGGGTTCTTCTTAGCAATGTGACACCACTCTAGGGTGACATAACATTTTTTATTTTATTTTATTTTTTTGGTGGTACTGGGGGTGGAACCCAGAGGCTTTCTACCTCCGGACTACACTCCCAGACCTTTTTTATATTTTATTTGGAAACAGGGTCTCACTAAGTTGCTGGAAGCCTCACTGAGTAGCTGAGGCTGGCTTCAAACCAGTGTGATCCTCCTGTCTCAGCCTCCCAAGAGTGGGGATTACAAGCGTGCGCCACCACGCCCAGCGACATAACGTTTTTAAAAATTTAATGTTAAGATGACTGTCACTTGGCTCCAATCTAAGAAGAAAGTCTGACCTACATAAAATATTATAACCTCATAATATTGTATACAGTAGTCTCTCTTTAATCCATTTTTTTTTTTTTTTGGTAGCACCAGGGGATGGATACTAGAGGCTTTCTACCTCTGGGCTATACTCCCAGACTTATTTTTTTATATTTTATTTGGAAACAGGGTCTCACTAAGTTGCTGAGAGCCTCACTAAGTAGCTGAGGCTGGCTTTGAACCTGCGCAAACCTCCTGTCTCAGCCTTCCAAGTACTGGGATTACAAGCGTGCACCACCACGTCCAGCTAACCCATGGTATTGCCTTCTGTGGTTTCAGTTATTCAGTTATTTATAGTCAATGAAGTCTGAAAATGTTAAATTAAAAATACCAGTTATAAACAATAACTTTTAAATTGCATGCTGTGTCTGAGTAGTCTGATAAAGTTTCATGCTATACCGTACCATCTTGCCTGGGACATGTATCATCTCTCTGTCCAGGTATATACTACCTGCCTATTAGTCACTTAGTAGCCTTCTCAATTATTAGGTCAGCTCTTGGTGTATCACAGTACTTGTATTCAAGTAACCTATTTCGCTTAATAAGGGTTTCAAAGCACATGACTAGTGATGCTGGCAATTTGGATATGCCAAGAAGAAGCTGTAAAGTATTTCCTTTAAATGAAATGGCAAAGTACAATGAGATATTTTGAGAAAGAGTGAAGTCATATTTACATAACCTTATTATAGTATTGTTATGACAGTACTTCTTTATTATTATTTTGTTAATCTTTTACTATGCCTAATTTATACATTAAACTTTATTTTAAGTATGTATGTCAGTAAAAATATAGTATATGTATAGGATTTAATACTATTCAAGGTTTAGGCATTTTCCAGAGTTCTGGAACACATCCCTTGTGGATAACACAGGAACTATTATGAATAGCTAAATAGCATATTGGTCAAGTGAGGTTATCTAAGATATCTTCTCATTCAGGACAAGAGATTGCAGTTTCTTTTTTCTCTCTCTCCTTTTCAATGCAATCAAATTGAACTGTTAAATCCTTTAAAACCTTCCTGCAGGAAAATTAAAAACAAATAAATGACAAGCCTTTGATTTGTTAGACTATTCTTTGAAGAGTTGATTGCTGACTTCAAGGCAAATTCCAGTTTTGGTAGCAGCCCCCCAACTCTAGCTCTAATCCATAATTTTATTATCAGCTCTTTCATCCCTTGCCCAGACCTAAACAATGATTTCCAGGCTTCAGGGAAATGAAATTTACTCAGAGGTTGGGTGTTCTTGATGTAAGAATCAACCTTTGCATTTAATACATGCTTCAATAGAAGAGAAAGGATGAGTGAATCAATAAAATTGTTTTGTGTAATGTTATGACTTAAAAATTACATTTTAGCCGGGCATGGTGGCGCACGCTTGTAATCCCCGTGCTTGGGAGGCAGAGACAGGAGGATCGCGCAGGTTCGAAGCCAGCCGTGCGCGCTGGCTTAGGAGACCCTGTTTCCAAATAAAAATGTAAAAATAGGTCTGGGAGTGTAGCCCGGAGGTAGAAGGGCTTCTAGGAACCCCAGTACCATGAAAAAAAAAGTACATTTTAAATAAAAGTTCTTATACCATTGATATAGTTGGAATCCATCTTAACAGTAATGACCATTTATAATTGACCATGTGCTGGAGACTTTCTACTACTTACTGCATTTGACCAAATAATCCTGAGCAGTAGCAACCTGTATGCCTCTTTTTATTGATAAGCATTTAAAGCTCCAAATGGTTACTATTTCCAGTTTAAAGAATTAATAGAAGGAACTGAAATCTAGGACGCTACTCTAGATCTATATGTCATAGTCTGCCATGTTGATTCTTTTAAGATTACCTGCAAGTAATGAGGAACCCTGGCTCACACTGGCTTAAATAGTAATAAGGAAATAAATGATCTCACATATCAAGGAATTAGAGGACAGGGTGACTCCAGGTGAGGGGATATCATAACTCTATTTTTGCTTCTGTTGGCCTGTCATTTTTCTGGGTTGGCTCTAGTTCAGGCCAATGTTAAGATGGAGGGAGAGATAACAAATAAAACCTTATGCAATTACATCCAGAAGAAATAAAAACTGGGCATCTCTTTCCATGTCTCTCAGGAGTAAGAAAATTACACCACTCTCCAGTCTTCTGCTCATATTGCAATGGTTGGAATTCAGTGGGCACAAGTCCTTAGCTAACTCCATCACTGACAAGGGAATAAAGCTACTTTGGTTAGCCTAAAGTGTAGAATAATTGGAAGAGCGCTGGAGGAGAGGTCCGAAATCTTGGGGTTTAGTCCTAGTTCTGTCATCTACTTAGTTAGGGAAACTTTTGAGTTTCTTAGCCTTTTTACACCTTAGGTTTTCCATATTGGTACAACAGGGCTGATGATCTCTACCCTGCTGTTCTCAAAGGGTTGTTTTGAAATAGCAGCATTTTGTAAACTGTGGTACAGTACTTAAATACATGTTATTTCCACTATTAATATGATTCAAAGAGAACTGTTGGTCATGTGACACTTTCTCTTTTTTTCTTTATTTTTTTTCTTTTGGTACTAGAGATGGAACCCAGGGGCATTCTACCTTCAAGCTTTTCTACCCACTTCGCCATCCAGCCCTTTTTATTTTGTATTTTGAAACAGGATCTCACTAAGTTGCAAAAGCTGGCATTGAACTTGCAATCTTCCTGTCTCAATCTCCCAAGTACTCAGATCATGGGCATGTGATGGGTCCAGCCCGTCAGCAGTGGGACTAAACAGGATGATGAGTGCCAACCGCCCCGAACAGCAACACACGGAGCCGGGGAGTCGTGTCAAGCAGGATCTCGTTTATTTTTCTCAGGCAACCCAATTTAAAGCAAATAACTACAAGGGGGATTTCCAACAGGAAACTATTCTAACTATCACGCTAAAGGTCACTCTTGCATGCGCAAAGCACATAACTTGTAGCCAATCATTATACAATGCATGAGGGGTTCACGAGCACAGAAGCATTATATGAGCCAATAAGGCTCAACATTACCAAATTGGGCTAGCGGGGGCAAGGGGAGTACTTACACCCTCCATATCCACTTGGCGCTACATGTAGCTGATTCATTGGATGTTCTTGTGGTTTTTTCAGGTGGTTGTGCAGACCCCAACATCCCCCCTTCCTTTTTATATATGAGGGCGAAATGCATGGTCCCTGTCTTAGGTTGTCCTTCTCTGAGGATCTTACCCGTCATTGGGTACTCATGCTTGATAGCCACTCATAAGCCACCCCAGCCCCTGTCTTAGGTTGTCCTCCTCTGAGGATCTTACCCATCTTTGGGTACATGGGGAGCAGAGGAGGGATGTCCATAGTCAGAATGCCAGTCATACTGATTGGGCTCTCTCTCAGTAAGCTTTTGATATTGGATCTCTACTTGATGTATTTTAACTGCTACAAACTGAACTAATCTATTGAGGATACAGGGGCCCAGGGTACAGACAATCAGGAGAGACACAAGGGGGCCCAATAGAGGGAAAAAATAAGGTAAAGGCCCATTGAAGCTTGTCCATAATGGGTTGTCTTGTAGATCTTGTCGGCGTTTTTCAAGGTCTTCTTGGGGTTGCTTTATCTTGTCCTGGACTAAGCCCAATTAATTGCCATTA
The DNA here is from genome assembly GCF_963383645.1 of Muscardinus avellanarius. Classification (NCBI taxonomy): domain Eukaryota; kingdom Metazoa; phylum Chordata; class Mammalia; order Rodentia; family Gliridae; genus Muscardinus; species Muscardinus avellanarius. The sequence goes on from NC_137786.1 coordinate 164,912,319, forward strand.
TAAAAGCATTTTTCCTGTAAAAATAAGCATATGCCTCCCTTTTCGGCCGTTAACAAGTCTAATATTTTCCAGTTTTGTAACACTACATCTGCAAGGGAGTCTAAAGGTGGCTTGTAAAATGGATTACTCTGGATAGCCTATCCACCTGCTGGGGGTACTGGGAAGACACACCCTCCACAATCACAGGGCTGCCCCATTCTTTTATTAAGGATCTCTCTTTCCTTACCTGGGTCTCCAAATCCTTGTATACTATACCTTACTTGTGCTAATAGGATCAGATTGATGAGGATTTTCATCTCCATTTTGTATCTCTCTTTTTGCAATTAAGAAGAGAGAGCTAATCTCAGGGATCTCTTTTTCCCTGGAATCACAATTATTAGTGCATGGCAAGAGATATTTAATGTCTCTTGCTGGTACGCACAGAGGTCTTTTTTCATCTGGAGGGAAGACGCATCTAAATCCCCTTCCAGCCATAATCAATGGGTCTGGCCCTCTCCATATGCCCATGAGTGGGTCTTTCCATTTTACCAAGACAGATGTATATGTGATTGAGGATGACCAATGATTCTGTAATGGTGAAAGTTCTGGGCGGTATTTTAAAAATTTTAATATATTTAGAGTAAGTAATGTTTTTCTAAGCTGATCATGTGGGGGTAATGAGTCCCCCCTTTGTTTTTGTAATTCAACCTTTAAGGTAGGATTAAATCTTTTTTATAATGGCCTGTCCTCTAGAATTATACGGAATGCCCATAGCATGGGAGATATTCCAGGTTTGGAGGAAAACAGCAAAGGCCTTGCCCATAAAGCATGCTCCGTTATCTGTTTTTATCTGGTCGGACAACCCAACGGTGGCAAAACATTGTAGCATATGACTAATAGCATGTTTTGTCTTTTTCCTGCATGGGCTAAGGCCCACCATGCTCGGGAGTAGGTATTGACTGATACAAAAATGTATTTTAATTTACCAGAGGGGGAATAATGAGTTACATCAATTTGCCAAAGATTGTTGAGGCGCAATCCTCAAGGGTTGCTGCCCAAGATTTGTAGTGGGGGTGGGGCGGTATTTGAAGGAAGGGTTGGCAGGATCGACAGGTCTGCATGGTTTTTTTCAGATCTGTTATTGGTATGTGTGGATACATGTGTTTTAATCCCCTTCAGTTTGTATGAGTAAGCTGATGAAAATGAGTGGCTTCCGTTAGGGTAAAGATAGAGGAAGCAAATTAATCAGCAACCTGATTTTCTTTGGAAAGGAGGCCAGGTAAATTTTGATGGCCATGGAGGTGTTGAATGAAGATTGGGTTACTCCTTTGTTTAAGTAAACATTGTGTTTGGATCATTGGGGGGTAATGGGATTGGCATCCAATTTAATGTAAGCTTTCATCAAAAGAGGCAACAGGTTGACCACATATAGGCTATCTGAAAATAAATTTATAGGTTCTTATATTGTTTGTAAAGCCAAAGTCATGGCAAAAAGCTCTTTAAACTGGGGCAAGCCCTATTGGATGAGATATTGTGTGTACAGGATGAGGATCATCACCACTAACGAAGGGGGGGTAGACAATAACTGAGGCCCCCACACGACCCCCATCAGTGAAAATGGAATAGAAACTTGGATTAGGAGTTAAAACAAATATTTGGGGGGGGTATCCATTCTAATTGTATGTAGGAGCTCATCCTCCTATAAGGACCATAGTGGCAATCCAGGTTGCCGAGGAACCCCTCTAGAGCAATCACTATCCTTGCATTATTTCTTTGTAGCCAAATGAAATCTGACAGCCGGTATGGAATTATTATTTCATGAGGGTCTATTCCAAACAGACGATTTGCAATGTCCTTTCCTTTAATTTCGCAATCAGCAATTTGGTCAATTATTGCATAGATCCGGGGCGCCCCTCCTATAGCAAGGTGAATCCAATGAATGGGCTCTCCCATCTGGGCCAAAAGAGCCATGCATAGGGTGCTTCCCATGAAAACATATAAAAGTAAAGGCAGCATGGGATTAAATCACCTTAAGGATGTCTCATTAATTGACTTCTGTATTTTTGCTTTTTGGGTTATCCCAGTAATAGGGGCTTCAGTAGGCCCTTCTTCTAATTTCCTCCAAGCTGCCAAAGTGGCTGTCTATACCTGGTCTTGGTTGGGGGAGGGAGAGATAAGGCCGCCTGTTGGAGGCCAGTGGTCAGTGGTGAACTGATCGCCTGTATCAGAGAGCATGCCATAATTTAGAGGTATAACAGGCTGAGCAGCTTGATTCCGTTCACCCTGGATTCTACACTCCTCCTGAAAATATGGTGTCCACTTAAGAAAAAGAGCCCCAGGGAGCACAGCCTTAGTGAGGTCTCTCTAGTCGCGCGGGACAAGCGCCTGGTGGGCTAATCCTTCTATAAGGGTGTCTTCCAAGGTGAGTTAGGCCCATCCTCTGCCACAGCCTTTTTAAGTTCTTTTAGGTCTTGTGGTTCGAGGCCCACAGTTCCTCCAGCTCTCCCTTCGCCTGCATATAGCGGTGGAGCTGAGGGTATGGAGAAGGAATGGCCAGGGAAAGGGGCTGTGGGGAGCCCTTCCATGGAGCATCCCCAAAGGGATTGAGGGGGAGGATCAGGAGGGTTCTTAGGGGCTTTGGGACCGGAGGAGGGTGTATGCTCTGCAGCCCTTTTTTCCGCTGATTTGGGGCCACGGTCAGCGAGTTTCTTCAGGGGTCGTGGGGGAAAACAATTTTTAAGCATGGAGATGGTGGGGAGAACCCCCAGGGAAGGGATCTTCCCTTGTTCTGTCTGGGCTCGCCTAACAAGTCCCTCAGCTCCATCCCAGGTACCCCAATCAAAAAGATTACTTTTAGGGAGCCATGGAGCAGATTTTAAAAGGTACCCCCGGGTCTGGGTGGCTTGGTTATCAGTGAGATTAAGTCCTCGGCTCTTGAGAAAGAGTAGAAGGGATTCTAGGGCAGGGTCAGGTTTAGAACTGGACTTGACCCATATCTTATGAGGGGACACTCACCCGCAGACCGTTTAGCCTGTCAGTGTTTCACCGAGAAAGAGTGCCTCACATGGGGCACCAGACTGACGGGTCCAGCCCGTCAGCAGTGGGGCTGAACAGGATGATGAGTGCCAACTGCCCCGAACAGCAACACATGGAGCCGGGAGTCCTGTCAAGCAGGATCTCGTTTATTTTCTCAGGCAACCCAATTTAAAGCAAATAACCGCAAGGGGGATTTCCAACAGGAAACTATTCTAACCTATCATGCTAAAGGTCACTCTTGCATGTGCAAAGCACATAACTTGTAGCCAATCATTATACAATGCACGAAGGGTTCATGAGCATGGAAGCATTATATGAGCCAATAAGGCTCAACATTACCAAATTGGGCTAGCGGGGGCAAGGGGAGTAGTTACACCCTCCATATCTGCTCGGCACTACATGTTGCAGATTCATCGGAAATTCTCGTGGTTTTTACAGGCGGTTGTGCAGACCCCAACAGGCATGTGCCACCCCACCCGGCTATCTTTCATTTATACTTATTTGTAATACTTGATATCATCAACAGGATAATTTAGAATTTATTTTTATTTTATTTATTTTATTTATTTATTTATTTTTGGTGGTACTGGGGTTCCTGGAAGCCCGTCTATCTCCGGGCTACACTCCCAGACCTATTTTATTTTTGGAAACAGGGTCTCCTAAGCCAGCGTGGCTGGCTTCGAACCTGCGCGATCCTCCTGTCTCTGCCTCCCAAGTGCGGGGATTACAAGCATGCGCCACCACGCCCGGCATAATTTAGAATTTATAAGAGCTTGGCCTAAAATTTACCAACTTTTACCCTAGTACTGGCAAATCTATAGAGAAAATAGTGAGGAAATGTGAAACTTAGTGCTTAAGAAAGCCAATTTTCAAGCAGCCTCATGAATTTCAATAGGACATTCATTTAAACTTAGGATAGGGCAATAGGATGGATTTCTTATAAGTTATTTTTAAGTATTTAACAAAAAGAAAAATTTGAAATTATCTATTAAACAACCTTCCTATCCCTTCATTTGTATCAATCCAATAAATACATATATAGAGTATTAGTTGGGAAGAAAGAGGATGAGGTGCACACGAAAGGGAGTCTGAAACAGGTGCTGCTGAGTAAAAGTGGCTAGTAGGGAAGAATTTAGAAAGCAGACTAGATAGAACATATCTACAAATGGCTATAGTAAAGTACTAAAAAGGTAAGAAGTCATAGGTAAAGTCCTCAGGAGTAAAGCGATGAAGACATGGAAGAGTGCAGAGGGTGGAGACATGGTTTCTAGTTATGAATCAGGGAAGACTTTGTGGGTATAGTGTCATTTGATCTAGAGGTTGGAAGATTTGGACTTGGGAATAGCAAGTCCACCTGGGATTTACATCAAACTTGCTCCGCTGACCTGACTACCCAACCAGAATGCATAATCCTTGAGTATAAACTGCATGAGAGAGATTACAGAAAATTAAAGTTGGAAAGGGAGAGGCCACATCTTGTTGAAATGAAGATGACAAAGTAGATATGAGACATTTTAGAGGGAGAACCCATAGGTCTTGGTACTTGATGTAAAGACTAGGAGGGAGTCAGGGATCTTTTATTTGAAAAATGATAAAATGTCAACAGAAACTTGCCCAAGTAAAGAAATGAATTTACTGATTCACTTAACTGAGCAGTGTGAAAATTAGGTGTAGCCTCAGGACTGTTAGATCTCAGGGCTCAAATATATCATTAAAACTTGGGCTTCTCTAACACTTAATTTTTCTTCTGTGAGAATTAAAAAAATTTTATTGGTGCATTATAGTTATACATTTAATGGGATAAGAGACTTGTGGAGACATACATGCACACATCATTCTCTGAGAATTTTACTTTAAGGCAACTCTCAGAAACCACAAATTTATATTTTCTGAGGATTAAATCAAGTGAAAAATATGTCTTCTTCATCGGTTCCAACAAACATCCTTGACCTGATTCCGATTGGCCAGCAAGGGATCCCTTCACATCCCTGAGGCAATCCCTCTGGTCATGAGATATCATTACTGATTTGCTTAGACCTGTATTTGGTCTTTTATTTCCTGTTATTATTTTAATACATGAATACAGATGAACTGTAGGCAACTATAAAACACTGCACCTATGACCCAAATCAGTTCTCATTTTGGTGAATTCTTGTTAACAAAAAGGCACTCATTCTGAATAGTGCTGACTCCTCATAGAATTTTGTTAACTACTTTAAATTTCTGGGCAAATGTCTTGAGGGCTTGGCACTAAGATGAGCTCTACAATGAAGCAAACCACAACCATTTTTAGGACAATATTCAGATTTCACAGTACAACTACCGCATACATGCTAGAAAGATTTCAAGTCTAGGAAAGTGGTTGGGTTACCCTAGAGGGCTGAACAAGGAATCACTGTTAACGTATGTCTTGAAATGACTTTGTTTCAGAATGATCTAGGCAGGGTACCAGATGTCAACCAGATGTTGACAGGTCATTTGTATTCCATTTGAAAGAGGATATTGGCTCAGAAAAATAACACGAGCTATCTGCTTGACATGAGCAGTCTTCTTTTTACACTGTACACATGATGTCTAAATGGTGACTTTCAGTTAAAATTATGCAGTGTTTAAGTATACTGGAAAGATTACTAATTTCAGAAATTACTATGAAAATTCATTTGATAAAGAATCATTTCATAAAGTGAATATTTTGTTCCTGATTGGATGGGTGTACATCCGTTTTCATATACTAGGTTTGCTTTAAAGCCAGGTATACACACCTGAACTGCATTAAGAAAAAAATGTTAAATATATTATGAGGTTATTATGTTTTGGGTCTGTTTTTATGTTGGAGAAAGTATAAATCTGAATATCACTAGAGGGTGCAAATAAGCCTGAGTCAATTCTTATCAAACACCACATTGCCACGCAAATAAGCCTGAGTCAGTTCTTATCAAACACCACATTGCCACGCGCACATTTAAAAGCATATGGTAGAGCCATTCTTTGAATTTTCCAGAATTACCATCATCCTCCTGATGCACATTTCTGTAACATATAATTTGGAATGAGATCAAAGTTTTGAAAATTAGAAAAGACAATGGGTGAGAAACATTTTTGATTCTGTAAAGGACACAGGTACACTGGTGTTGTCAGAATGGGATTTCACTAAAATAAAGAGGTGCCATAACTAACAGTCCTTGTGAGCCTATGGGCTTGCTGCAATATGTCAGCAGGCTTTGCGGAGCCTGGGGAGCTTCTTGACCCTCATTAGTTTTGGAAGAGTTATCCTGAAACAATCACAGATGTTAACAGCAAAACTGATAAAAGACAGAGGTAGGGAAAGAATCACCCCCCCCCCACCATTTATGCAGCTTTCTAACTGGACCCTGGCGAATCCGAGGACAGGTGGAGGGGAAATAAGATAATTTAAGAGATCTGTATTGCTTTCTTTTATTTGAGTGCTCCTTCCAGAGATTAAATTGAATATACCAGGGAAGAAAAATTGTATTTGGAGATCTGCATCAGTAATAGTACCTGACACGTAATACATAATAAAATGTATTGAATGATTGAACAATAGAACATGGAAAGTTCCCCTCTAAGCCAGGTGTGGTGGTACACTCCTGTAATCCCAGTACTTGGGAGGTTGAGACAGGAGGACTGCAGGTTCAGGGCCAGCCTCAGCAACTTAGAGGAGAGACCCTATTTTTAAAAAGGGGAGGTGGGGCAATTGGTGAAGCTCAATGGTAGAGTGTCCCTGGGTTCAATCATCTCTCTCTTTCTCTCCCTCTCTCTTCTCGTCTCTTCTCTTCTCTTCTCTTCTCTTCTCTTCTCTTCTCTCTCTCTCTCTCTCTCTCTCTCTCTCTCTCTCTCACACACACACACACACACACACACACACACACACACACACATTTCTCCATCTGTGTAATTTTTCTGGGAGACAGATGTGCTTGAACTCTTCATAAAACCACAGGATGGAGATTTGTCATTTTGGTTCCTGATTAGCTGGGAGACAAGGAGTTATGCAGAAAGCTTGTTCATGTTACTCATCTTAAATCTGCAGAGGGCCCAGGCAACTCCTTCCAAACTTATTTTGATGTGCTTCCAATTCTTTTCCCACAGGGAAAAATATTTGGGGGAAAGAATTCAGGAGCCAAACCTAGTAAACAAAGAATCTCCACTCCTCTGTTGAATATACAACACTCAAAAAAATAAAAAAATTAAAAATTGGTGGGATTTTTAGTTATTTAAACATTAGAAAACTGGAGAAACTGTTTAAGTTTCAGTGCTAAAATGACTCCTCTTTTCCCTATTCTGTATCTGTACTTGCTAAAAATCTGCTACAGGAGGATATCCAGTGCAAGGGGTAAAGTACAGAAGTAGCATGAAAAACCAGTCTGATTTCAGTGCTTGGGGACTCTCCTGATGGGTGATGGAAAGATAATCAGGGTAGCTCAGCCTCTTGTTTTCCTACCACCCAAATTTTAATTTTGCATAGTGTCAGATTTGCAAGCTCTAGTTTTGTCCTTAAGTCTGAACATCAGGAATTTTTTAAAAAATTGAAGACAGTAGGAGGAAAAAGAGGTAATTGAGGAATCAAAGCAAGTGTGACCCATAGTGCAAGACTATGGGTCATGGATTGGATCCCATGATTGGATCATGGGAAAGAACATTCCAAGGTAAGTCTTGGGTGGTGTGTGTGTGTGTGTGTGTGTGTGTGTGTGTGTGTGTGTGTGTGCGCACAGGAAGGGAAAGAGGAAAGAGAGATCACGACAGAGACTGATGGACAGAGAGAGAGAGAATGAGTGGATAGCTGAAGGCTTTGGTTTAGTCTGGTTCTGATGGGAGTAGAGGTGTACATACCATATCCAACGTGGTGATTCAAGTTTGAGGGTATCTGCTAATGGAAAACACACACAAGATTAAAAACTAGAAATACACAAGCTGGAAGCACACTTGTAATCCCAGCATTTGGGAGGCTGAGACCAGAGGATTGCAGATTTGTGGCCAGCCTCAACTACTTAGTGAGGTCCTCTGCAACTCAGTGAGACCCTGTTTCAAAATAAAGAATAAAAAATAGGGCTGGGGGGGTAGCTCGGAGGTAGAACGCCCAGTACCCCCCCCCCCCCCACACACAAATGCAAAAACATTAGACAAGTGCTTATTGTGTTTTTTTCCTGGACTATTTCATCCACTTATCCATGAGAACCTCTTCTCTAAGTGCTTGTTTTAGGGTGTGAATCATAATAATTGAGGTGATGGCCAGGGCCCTGTCTTCCTGCTGCCAGCCACTGTCTGCTGAGGGGCCATCGAGCTCAGTTAGACATCAGCCCTGTCCTAGAGAAACTCAGTGCCATCTGAAGGAGACCCCTGATCTCGTAATTATGGCGCAGGCTTGTTTGCACCACCAAAAAGGAAAACACAGGTGGTCAGGGAGAGGACCAGTCTCAGTCCTCTTAGGTGGAGACTACATATCCCGTGGACTTCTGACCTTTGCCTCTGTTCCTTCAATAGCACTTCATGCCCCCCTACACAAAGTGCTGCCCCTCCATTCCTTAACTCTAGGATGCCCCATCTTTCAGCATCTGGGAGGAATTGCAGGTGTCAGGGGAGGGCTGGTGCTATTGTGGTTCAGGATATGGGCTATAGAGCCAAAGTCCCTTGGTTTAAATCCCAGTGTGGCTGCTTGCTGGCTATGGGAGATTATAATTATCCTGCAGTATTCATGAGGGATTGGTTCTGGGACCCCTGGGGATACCCAAACTGCAGATGCTTAGATAAAATGGCATGGTATTTGCCTAACATCCACACACATCTTTCTGTATAGTTTAAATCATCTCTAAATTACTTATAATGCAACATAAATGATACATAAATACTTACTATGCCATATTTTTAAAGGAATAATGACAAGGAAAAATCTCTCTATATTAATTACCAATGCAATGTTTGTTTTCTACTATCTCTAATCGGCAGTTGGTTGAATTTGAGTGTGTAGAACTTGCAGATATGGAAGGCTGACTGTGTTATAGCCCCTCCTTAGAAAGGTCATCTACTTCTAGTTGTGGTTATTGTGAAGGGCAGGAGCATTGATATCTATGTACTGCTCATAACAGTGCCTGGCTGCTATTATTATTACTATTATTATTATTATTATTATTATTATTATTATGAAGACTACCCTTTTTTTTGGTGGTACTGGGGTTCCTGGAAGCCCTCCTACCTCCGGGCTACACTCCCAGACCTATTTTATACTTTTTTAAAATTTGGAAACAGGGTCTCTTAAGCCAGCGAGGCTGGCTCTGAACCAGCATGATCCTCCTGTCTCCACATCCCAAGCACGGGGATTACAAGCATGTGCCACCACACCCGGCTGAAGACTACCTTTAAATGTTCATCAATCCTAGATGGATAAATTACATTTCTAAGAACTTCCAGACAGAGCAACACCCATCTCAGTGGGATTAGTCTGGAATGCTGGAATGATCCCAAGAAGGTAATTCCTCCCAGGCCCTATGTAAAGCAAATGGGCAAAAAACAAACACAAGCAAATTAAAAAAAAAAAAAATCTTTCAAACAGGACAGAACCCTGGTGATTTAACCTGAGAAAGAAGGGAAAGCATTGGCCTCTGCCCCACAAGGCCTTTCAGCAGGTTGGGGCACTAAGCTTTCTCCTGCACCCACCCACATAGCTGTTAGCGCTAATCAGAGAAATACTCATAACAAGAGACAGAAACCTTCAGTGTTTTTGCTCCAAAGCCTTCAGAGGACTTGCCTCAAGACTATTTTCTTCTCTCCTTTGCCACTTGAAAAGTTCCTAGAAGTGTTTTCTGGTCCTTTCCATATTTCACAAATGGAGAAGCTGAGGCTCTAGGTCACAAAAGCAGTGAAGAGCGGAGCCAGGCTTTGCACCGTGAGCACCTACCTCCAATAAGGTTGTGCATTCCTAGAGAACCAGACCAGGAGACCCTTGGCAATGTCTAAATTCTAGGGTGTAGAGGTACAGGGGCAGAGCCAGGGACCCAGAAGCAGTAGAACAGCATGATTTAACAATTACAGGGATGAACTTTAAAGTCTGGCAAGTCTAGGTTTGTATCCTGGCCCTGTTGGTGTTAGGATCTGACCACTTGTATCCCCTGTCCCTGATAATTCATCTGTTGCTATGTGAACCCCAAGGCAGCTGCATTTTGAAATGGTACTTCTAGGGAAGTAGTTAAGGTTAAATGAGGTCATGAGGATGGGCTTTATAAGGTGAGACATGAGCAGAGGCCCATGAGGCTTTCTAAGTGGCTACTGTTATCAGCTCAAGGAAGAGGTGACAGGGAGCTAGAGATGAAGAGGAGAATTCAGATGGCAGTCTATAATGGAAAGAGAAATGACAAGATTTCATGTTAGATTTGAAGTGGAGGTGAGAGAAAGAGCCAAATCAAGAATTATTCCTGGCATGGTGGTGCACGCTTTTAATCCCAGCATTTGGGAGGCTGAGACAGGAGGATCGGGGTTTGCAGACAGCCTCGGCTACTTAGTGAGGTCCTTTGCAACTCAGCAAGACCCTGTTTCAAAATAAAAGAAGAAAATATAGGGCTTGGAGTGTAGCTCAGAGGTAGAATGCTCCTGGGTTCCATCCCCAGTACACACACACACACACACACACACACACACACACACACACACACACATTATTCCCATGTTTGAACATGGTGCTAGTTACTGGCAGGGATGGGGAAAGAGGAGAAAAAAATTAGGGATGCCAGGGGTTCGCAGTTACATTTTGAGAACTGCTGATATAGGGGATAGAGGGAATGACAGAAATGTGCTAAGGTTGCCAGAGGGAATGTGGTGCAGAATACAAGTTAAAGAGTTGAGCGTGAACAGAAAAGTGACAGTTCTTCCATTTTAACAAGTGAGGGAAATTTTATTTTATTAAACTTTCATTTCATTTTTTAAACATTTTTTATTGGTGCATTGTAGTCATACATCTTAATGGGGTACAAGATGGTGGAGACATACATTCACACATCACCCTTACCCAATTCCCGCCCCATTCCCTCCCCTCCCTCCTTATGTTTGGCTTGGTGATTGACATTTATTAGAGGTAATTTGAGATAGTTCTTTGACAGCATGCATTTTCTCAGTGCAGTATACATCAGTGTCTTCCATTGAGAGAGGAAAGGCAGAAGAATGAATGTGGGAAGTTTTATAAAGCAAGCAAAACGCATGAGCTAGTTGGTTTGGAGAGTGGAAAATAAATTTGCTGGGGAAGCTCAGTAGGTTTTCTAGGCAGTGAAAAGTTGAAGTTTATTTTTATATATAAAGGGAAACCAATTGGTTTAGCTTTGTGCCACCCACCCAGGAGTTGTCAGTTGCCCTAGAGAAGGCACAAAAAGGAAAAATTTTGTTCAGTGGTTAACGGAAAGAGAGAGAGAGAGAGAGAGAGAGAGAGAGAGAGAGAGAGAGAGAGAGAGAGAGAGAGAGAGAGAGAGAGATGAGCGACAGAGTTGAGGGCAATTGCAAGTGAGGGGCTGTCTAGTTGTATGAGGAAGGGTATGAGGACAGCGATGATGAATTTTAGAAGAGTGACAGGGACAGTAGACTGGCAGCATTGACAAGGTGGGATATTTGAAATCAGGTGGGGTTGCCACTCATAACAAGGGCTAAGGTGTGATCCTGCGAGTGGATGCCTGAGGCTGGAGAAGGTGAGAAAGCAAAGAACAGAAAGGGCAGGGATTTGATGGTATCTTAATAGTATGTTGAAGGCTTCCAAGATGATAAGAGTAGGGGAGGAGACTGTGAGACTTTATGAAAAAGAGAAAAGCTAAATTGAAGGATCCTGAAATAGGATCAGGGAACATTGAAAAGTGAGGGAGTCAATAGCAGGAGGTTGAGGACTTGGAGGAAACATTTGTTACAGATAATTACAAAACCAGAAAATCCTGCATTGAGTCAAACTCTACAGATGAAGAAAGAGAATCTAAGTAACAGAAACTTCTATTCACTGATTATTATTTGCTTCTCCTCATAAGGGACTCTGAGCTTATTAGTGTGGAGAATTTGGAGGTAATAAAAGCACTGTAGTCACTTCTGATGGAAAGCAAGCCAGGGAGTACTTTGCTGATGAGAACTTTGTAGAATCTGCAGAGCTGGATATGTGTTCTTAGGAGCATTAGAAATGGGTATTTGCATTAACTTGTATACAGAAAAATGAAGACAGTTTTAGAAGACAGAATTAGAAAATTGATTTATATTCAAGGAGGGATATAAATCTGATTTCATCTGATAATGAAAGAAATAAAATGGCTACAGCCTGGTGTGGTGGCACATGCTCCTGTCATCTTAGTACTTGGGAGGCTGAGAAAAAGGATTGCAGGTTCAAGAACAGCTTCAGAAATTAGCAAGACTCATCAACCAAGTGAGTCTGTTTCCAAATTAAAAAATAAAAATAAAATAAAATAAAATAGGGCTGTAGGTGTACCTCAGAGGTAGAATGTCTCTGGGCTTAATCCCAGTGCCAAAATAAATAAATAAATAAATAAATAAATAAATAAATAAATAATTAAAAGGAAGGAAAGAAGGAAGGAAGGAAGGAAGGAAGGAAGAGTGGGCTATGAAGGTAAGCTAATAAGTAACCCTCGTGACTCTAAGGAAAAAAAGCATAATATAATAAGGTTTTTAAAAATGAAAAATACAACCAGATAAGATGATGTCTATAATGCCAGTACATGGGAGACTGAGACAGGAGGATCCAGGTTCCAGGCCAGCCTCAACTGATCTTATCAGCAACTTAGTGAGATCCTGTCTCAAAATAAAAAATAAACAAATACAATAAATAGAGCTGGGAGTGTAGCTTAAAAATAGAATGTCCCTGAGTTCAATCCTCAGTGCTGTCAAAAAAGAAAGAGAAAAAAAAAAAAGAAGAAAAAAATACTATTAGATTTTCTTTTAAGAAAATCTATCAAACAAAATAAATGTTTTTTAAATATTAGGTTCATAAATAAGCAAACAAAAGAATTATTACGTGTTTCTGTATTCATTTTTATAATATTAGATATAGGATCCATAAGCTACTTTTTAAAAAATACCTTAGTTAAAAAGTAACGATCTGTGATTTCCTGTGATTAAATATAATTTTGAAATTTTAAACAGTAGATGAATTTAAAATTAAATGCTAGACAAATCTTGCTGGGCATGGGTGGTGCACACCTATAATTCTAGCAGCTTGGGAAGGCTGAGGCAGGAGGATTGCAAGTTATAGTCTAGCCTGGGCAAGTTAGTAAAATTTGTTCTTAAAATAAAAAAAAATAAAAAGAGCAGATGTGAAGGTTAGTGGTAGAATGATCCTGGGTTCAATCCTTCGCATTACAAAACAAACAACAACAAAAAGTAAACAAATGTCTACTCAAAGTGACATTGTTAATACAAAATCAAACAGCTTGGTTAAAATATGGGCAAAAGGCTTGCATAGATAGCATATCTTTGAAAAAAGAATACAAATGATCAGTAAGTACATGAAAAGATGCTCGACATCACTAACCATTAAAGACATAAACCAAAAGCACAATGAAATAGAACCATCAAGATGGCTGTCATCAGAAAAACAAAAAGTAACATGATAGTAAGGATGTGGAAATATTAGAACTCTCATCTACTTTTGGGGGAAATATAAAATATCACAGCCATTTCAGCAAAAGAATATGACTGTTCCTCAAAAAATTAAATATACAATGATGTTTATGATCCAGCAATAATTATACAATGTGTTTTATCAGAGTAACACAATGGACTTGCATTATGAGTAAATTAAAGAATATAAAAGGGAACTTTTGATACTATAACTTCAATTAATTCAGAAAATACTTATCAGACACATACTATGTGTTGAGTATTGTTTTTTATACTGACTGTTAAAGGATTATTAAAGCATGGAATCCATTATTGAGAGAAATCATGAATTTTCTTTCTCTTCAAGAACTTTAAAAATGACAATTTATATTCAGTTGTACATAGAGACAGGGAAATGGGGATGTTGATAATTGGACTTAATGATACCAGAGTGACCTCAAAGTAGCCCTCTCTGCTGATGCCCCATTCAAGTACACAGGGAGAAGTCACTAAACCATCTTGGAAATTGCATATATATACAATACACACACACACACACACACACACATATATATATATATATACACACACAATACACACACACACACACACACACACACACACACACACATATATATATATATATATATATATATATATGCAATATACACACACATGAAAGTAGGGACTTGAAGATATATTTTTCCTGGTTTTTTTTTGTGTGTGTGTGTGGTACTGGGGGTGGAGCCCAGGGGTTTTCTACCTCCGGGCTATACTCCCAGACCTATTTTCTATTTTATTTGGAAACAGGATCTCACTAAGTTGCTGAGAGCCTCACTAAGTAACTGAGGCTGGCTTCAAACCTGTGCCATCCTCCTGTCTCAGCCTCCCAAGCACAGGGATTACAAGCGTGCGCCACCATGCCCGGCCTTGAAGAGATATTTTAAACTATAGTTTATAGCAGCATTATTCACAATAGCTAAGAGTTAAAAGCAACCCAAGGGTACTTTAATAGATGAAGAGATAAACAAAATATGGTGCATGTGTACAAGACTCTTTTTTTTTAAGCCTTAAAAAGAAATGAAATTCTCACATTTGCTACAGTGTGGGTAAGTCTTGGAGATATTGTGCCAAGTGAAATAAGCTAGTCAATATTATATGATTCCACTTAGTAAGAAGTACCTAGAGTGATCAAATTCAGACAGAAAGTAGGACGGTGTTTTCCAGAGGCCAGGAGACGGCAATGGGGAATTACTTTAATGACTATGAAATTCCCAATTGGGGAAGATGATTATGTTCTGGAAATGCGTGGTGGTGATGGTTACACAACAGCGTGACTGTATTAATATCACTATTTGTACATCTCAAAATGGTTAAAATGGAAGAGTTTTATTTATGTGATACATATTTTGCTACAATTTTTCTTAAAAAGTCATCTTGATTAAAAATTGACCAAAATATCCTAGACAAAGGGGAATTGGAGCTGGCTTTTCTGTGTCAAGCCTGGTGTCAGAGCTGTGTCGTTCCCATTCGGGGCATGTAATCTGGAAGAAGTCAGCATGACACAGATGTAATTTGCAGCTGACCCAGCACTGGGAGGTGTAGCATGTATAATCAAGACCGAGAAATGACTGAAATCTGACGCAGACATGCTAGAAATATTGCCTTGCAGTAATTTTAGGAGAGAGAGAGAGAGAGAGAGAGAGACGGCGCGAGTGCATACAAGACCAGTGCCACACAACATTCAGTTTGTCAACAGTGGTTGGAACTAGCTGTGACATGGTGGAAAGAGCACTTAAGTGTTTTTGCAGTAAGAGGCCCTGAGCTGGAGTCCTAATTGTGTCTCCCAGGGACTGTGTGAACTTTAAAATTAGAATAATAAAACCTCCCTCAAAGGGCTGCTGTGAGCATGAGCTGTTGTTCTCTAAAGGGCTAAATGAATGTCACATTCTGCCCGAGTGATGATGACAAGGCCGTATTTATGAGAAACTGCACAATACAGTGGAAAGAACAACACATTTGAAGTGAGGCAGACCTGATCTCACCAGCAGTCAGACTGGTGGAGGTGAATAGTCTTCCTCTTGGAGACTATTGGACATTGGGCAAGTTTGTCTCACTGGGACACTTATTTTTAAAGTATATATTTGTCTGCCTCAGAGGGTTGTATTAAGAGCTAAATAAAACAGCTCATGACACAGAGAAAACTTCAATGTGCATTCGTTTTCCTTTTTCTCCCCATGACTTCAGAAAAGACCCTGTAATAAGCAGTAGAGCAAATAGTAGATGAATGGGATTGTCTTTTCTGAAGCTGGAAAGATAGTAGGTCATGAGTAGCTCTAACAGAAAGCAGGGGCTCAAAGGGTATAATATCGTTATCTGCAAGCTCAAGGCTGATTGATTCTTGTGGAAGGATCATAAAAGACATGGAGGAGGTAGATTCCAACAAAGCCTTGACGGTGGATGCTTGAGAAAAGGGACTTCGGAAGACTGGGAGAAGAATGCAGGTGGGTTGGGGGATCTTAGGTATCGAGCAGTACCATCACAAAGTACCACGAATTAGCAGATAAACCATGCAAATCCTTCTCAGTTTCTGTAGAGCAGAAGTCTCACATGGGTCTTTCCACCCTAAGGTGTAGGTGTTATTATGCTTGTGCTCCTTACTGGAGGTTTGAGGAAGAATTCACTTCCAAGCTCCTTCAGGTTATTGGCCAAACCAGGTCCTTCCCAGGCTCGCTGTTTATGTACCTCCTGCATCCCGGCCCTGAATCCAGAAAGGCTCATGAGCAGTCCTCAGATGCGGCCCACTCCATTCTTCACACCAGAGCAGCCAGTCTCTCATGTCCTGAATCTCTCTGGCTTCTTCTTCTGCTGCATCTCTTCTGCCTCTAAGCAGTGAAAGTTCTTTATTTTTAAGGACTCGTGTAATTCAATTTGGCCTTCTCAGATAATACAAGATAATTTCTCCCTTTGAAGATTCTTAACTCTTCTTGGGGCCATCCTGCTTGCTGCACACTTTCCACTTATTATCTCATTTAATGTCTTCAATAATTCATGTAGAATCATTCTGTCAGTCACTCTGTGACACAAAAACTGAGACCCTGCGATAATGTGTTTGCCCCAAATCATATAGTTGTTAAGTATAGGAGTCAGAATTGACCTCAGACCTCCAGAATGTTCTTTGGAGTCTAGGCCACATGTCCCTGTAGAAGACATACCTCTAGAAGGAAAGGGCATCAGGCTGTGAAGACTTGAATGTCAGGGTGAGATGCACGAACCTTTCTTTATGTGCAGCAGTGGTCTACACAGTCATGTGGGGAGGAAAAGATCTGAAGTGTAGAGACTTAGCCAAAGACCAGTGGTACTTTGAAAGCATGGGTTAGAAATGTTCATTAGCAAGCTGGGCATGGTGCTGCATGCTTGTAATCCCAGTACTTGGGAGGCTGAGACAGAAGGATTCGGGTTCGCAGCCAGCCTCAGCTATTTAGTGAGGCCCTCTGCAACTTAGTGAGACCTGGTTTCAAAATACAGAATAAAAAATAGGGCTGGGGTGTAGCTCAGAGGTAGAATGCCTCTGGGTTCCATCCCAGCACCACAAAAATAAATAAACAAACAAACAAACAAATAAATAAATAAATAAATAAAGATAAATTCATGAGCAGTAGGAAGCAGATTAAAATTTTAATGAGATGTTGAATTGGTCTCTGGGAATTAATATTCTTGGAAGGCATCCAATGTAGTCTATTTAAGCACAGTATGGAAACATACCATTTAATAAATAGAAATATAGTTTTTAGAGCATGTGCAGGTGTGCACACTTGTAATCTCAATACTTGGGAGACTGAGATAGGAGGATTAAAGTTTGAGGCCAGCCTCAGCAACTTAATGAGAACCTCAGTAACTTAGGGAAACCCTGTTTCAAAATTAAAAAATAAAAAGGGCTGGAGGTTGGAGATACAGCTCAGAGGGGGAAGGAATAGTTTCTAGGCTGGATTCTGGGAGGTCTCAGGAAGATGTGATGAAGCTTGACATTAAATTTTATTCCACTAAACATCTCCACCAGTGATCTTGGAACATGGAATATTCATCTTTTTTTAAAATGCAATTCACTGAAGATAACATAATGGCTAAAGTTACAGTCACCAGAGAGGACAAAAGAAATGTCAACAGGAAATATTTCTTATTAAACTTGGGAGAAAAAAACAAGGAATTGATGGTCACTATGATAAGGTGACCTGGACAGAGGCACCACAATTAAAGAGGCCACAACTGTCCAGAAGGACAGAAGCAAACTCATACTGAAGAAGAAATATGGTAGTTGGCCTGAGTGCTATGTTCCAGATGTGTGAACTTCCAGACGTCCCACACTTCTGTGCTTTGGAGCACAGCTGAAGGAAGACTTTGCTAAGGCATTGTGCTGGCCTCCTGGGTACCAGAAAGCAAGGAATGGTTTAGAGAGAAGCTGAGACAGAGCTGCACAGGAGAGGCTTGGGAGGACAGGGCTAAGGAATTAAATGCACAGAGTAGCCGTGACTCCTCTCAGCAGCCTGTGGCCCTCCCTCCTCACCAGCCAGGTGGGGCTGGCCCATCCCTGAGGGCACTGTAAGGTGTTTCCCCTGAAGAGTCTCAGGGACCTCCTCCATCAGCCCAACAACATTGTGTGTGTCCAGTTGATTGCTAGCTACGTGACTTTTTCCTTCTCTAAATGGTGTGCTCCCCAAGGCAACTGGAGGAAAGCACAGGTTAAGACTCCCCACAGAAGTGGCTCTTTATCTTTTTTGGTGCCCCAGATCCCTTAGGAAATTTGGTAAATGTTATGGGGTTTTTTATCTTCCCAGAAAAACGCACAGTAACACAAATATTGGCAAACAGTGCCAGGGGTTTCCTGAAGTCCTAAGGTCACTTTGGAAACCCTGGGGAATGTCCTGTTTCATAACAGGTTAAGAATATCTGCTAGAGCAATGGCAAATGTGAGGCTCCTTGTAACGGTCAATGTCCTGTCCCGCGCTCAGTGCCCCCAGTACAACGCACAGTGGGAACAATGCTAACGGATGCATGCACATTCTCCTGGTAAGACAGAATGTGGTTTCAAAAATTTGTCTTAACACAGTACTCAAGTGAGTTCTTTAGAGTTGATACCACGTTGAATCTGGAAGTCTGGAGAGGAGCTAGGAGAAAGACTCACCGAAGTCTAAGAAAATTTTACAGGTGGAAGTGAGGGAAAAAGCTCACCAGGATGAGGGCGGAAAAAAAGAATACTAGATGAGACAATTAGAAAATTTTTATGACCTTGAGAGAGGGACTGCAGCAAGACTACAGTAGAGTATATTGACAGGTTTTTAAAAATACATAGTGGAATATATTCTAAATACATATTTTTGAATATGTTCTCAACTAGCAGCCATACATATAGGGATATATGGACTAGGATGTTTACTGCAGTATTATTAAAACAGAAAAAAAAACTGGAAATAACGTTAATGGCTTAATGTTATTTTTTATTCTTTCTTTTTGAAACCAGGTCTCACTGAGTTGCAGAGGGCCTCACTAGGTAGCTGAGGCTGTCCGCGAACCGCGATCCTCCGGTCTCAGCCTCACGAATGATGGGATGACAAGCATGAGCCACCATGCCTGGCTAATAGCTTAATGTTAAATAATTTTTTAAAGTTAATTTTAGTGTATCCATATCAAGGAACAATATTATATTATAGCAAGGCTCTTCATTTTAAGTAATGTAATCCTGAATCAAATTAGATCAAGCAAAGAAAGCCAAAAGAAATATATTGACTAATGCAATTGAAGAGTCCAGAAGTTGCCCAGCTTTATAGGTAGGTCTGGAACCAAATGCTAAGATAATGTTTTCTCTACCCTTCTCCCATCTTTCACCTCTCCTCTCCTCTCCTCTCCTCTCCTCTCCTCTCCTCTCCTCTCCTCTCCTCTCCTCTCCTCTCCTCTGGAATAGCCTTATTTTTAAACAGGACTCTCTAGATAGTGAGAAAGAAGACCTCCAGAGGTTATAAGGTTGCTAGAGCTCACCGTCTCAATAAGATAAAAGCTTCCTTGTCTCCCACATCTATATTAGGACTCTCCCCCTTAAAGAATCTGATTTGTCCTGTTCGGGTCACATGCCCATCCTCAGCTCTGCCCAAAAGGATGGGATTCTGTGAATGATCAACCTGATCCATGTAACTTCTTTGATAAGCTTGCCAGAATCATAGGCTATGGGGGGATCTCACACACACACACACACACACACACACACACACACACACACAAACACACACACACACACATCCATCATAATTGCAAACATTTTTTAAAAAAGAGAATGTAGTTTTATATTCATGGGGCTGAAGGCTGGACACTTGGGGAGGGGTGGGTGGACAGGGCCCTGGTAGCTGTGCTGTTCCTTGTGCCTAGAAACTCCCCTCCCACTCTCCCACTCCTTTACACTTCTGTGTGGGCTGAGGGGCTGCTTGTGATCAGCAGAACTGCTTGTGATCCCCTCCCCAGAGAAGTCTTCATTCTTAATCCCTGGAGTCTTTGAATATGTCACTTTACTTGGCAAGAGGGAATTTGCAAATGAGATTAAGAATCTTGAAACTAGGAAACACAGAGGATACCAGTGGGACTCCAGATAATGGAGGGGAAATATCAGCAAAGTTTGAATGGAAAGATAGGAGAGGAGGAAGGCTGATCTTGATTAATGAGGGTCTACATCTGAATATGTGTAAAATTATGAATATGACATGGTTAACCTGGACAACCATTGGTGGGAGGGTGGAAGGGAAAACGGGGGCAGAGGGAGAGGGCACCAAATATAGTTTAAATGTATACTGTTTATGTTCAATAAAAAAATTGTTAAAAAAAAGAATCTGGAGATGAGAGGTTATCCTGGATTATCTGTGTAGCCGCAATGGAATGATGACAAAATACACTGAGACTAAGAAAAGCACATTGTAGAGTATAAAATATAAGAGAATATGATTTTATCTTTATTTTTAAACCTGTTCATCTTTATGTATATATATTCATATATATGTATATACATACACACACACACACAGAGAAAATCATCTGGAAGATGTACTTCAAAACGATAGCAAAGTTATTTCTGAGGGGTTGTGATAGTAGTTTTTTTTTTTTTCTTTTGCTTATATGCAGCTTCTAACTTTTCTGCCATGGCCATAGATTTCTTCCAGAATTTAAACTACTAAGCCCAAGAGGTAAAGAGGAGGAAGCAGCCATTAAAGGGAAAGGTGGGATGGTAACTTGAATAGGAAGTATGTTGAAAAAATTCTTTATTCATTTATGTATTTATTTGCACAGAGAGCACTGGAGCCTGTTTCTAAGCTGAGACTTGGAGGAGCTGAAGAGAGGGTACTTGAACAAGGGAAAGAGACAGGGGACAGGATCCCTAAGTAAATAATTGAGGGGGGCAAGTACCCCATAAACCCTACAGATGGAGAGAGGAAAGGACAGGAAGAATCAGGAGATTTTTAATGGGAGGGAAGAATATCAACCACTGTATCTTCTAAAGAGATATAGGCCAGGGTGCGGGCATGGGTTGAGGTTTAAGTGGAAACAGTTGGAAAATGTGCTCTGGGGAATGTGCTGGAGTGTCAAGTAGGATCAGTAGGGATTTTGGAGTGGCACTGAGGGCCCAGCTGAGATTAGATAACAAGCTAATCATAGAAGTTGTGTGACTTTTCCCAGTAATGCTAAGCAACTTGGGAATGAGGGGAGAAGCCCGCAGAGAGAAGCTGAAGGTACCTGGAGGCACCACAGCTTCAGCTTCTGAGCCGGGTGCTCCCAGTGCACCTTAGTGGCTCAGCTGAGCTTCCTTATCCAGCTAGGCCTGCTCCATGCACACTGACTCGGCCCTCAATAAATGGCAGAAATTAGTCCTGCTCACGATGACTCTTGAGGGAACAGATTCAGGGCTTAACTGACTTCAAAAACACAAGGTCTAGCTCCAATGGTTTATATATCTGCCTTTAGAACAGTACTACACTGTTTCAATTATTGTAGCTTTATATGGCTTGAAATCAGAAAATATACATCTTCTAGCTTTGTTCTTCTTTGAGACTGTTTTGGGTATCTAGAGTCCATATTCCATATCAGGATAGATTTTTTCTGAAAAATAAATAAATAAATGTATGATAGTTTCACCTAAAAAAAAAAAAGAAAAAAATATTCTCTGGTAAGAAAGAAAGCAAAAAGAAATATTGAAATGTTATCTTTAAGTCATCAAAAGTTTGGTACCAGACAAATGAAACTGTTATGTGAGATTATCAATGTTAATATTGTATAAATTGCTATAATACTAGATGTCAACCAGTAAGCCAAGCGTGGGAAGGAGGGATGGGGAGGGAATGGGGTGGGGATCGTGGTAGGGGCTAACTGGGCGAGATGTGCATGTATGTCTACAAAAGTATTTTCTTTATACCACTATGATGTATGAATACATTGCACCAATAAAAAATAAATTAAAAAAAAAAACACAAGGTCCAGATGGATGCAGTGAAGGACCCGAAAGCCAAGCACATATAGAAATCTAAAGGCACATGTCTAAAAAAGGAATTTTTTTTAGTAGTATACACATTGTTTTCTAGCCCCTGGGTGATGAGATTTGGAAAGAGGAGCTAGTCCAACAGAGTAAAAAATATTGCAAGAGAAGGGGCCATGTTATAAAATCAGAGGCAGAAACAACTCCAAACTCACTGTCTGCTGTTAAAGCCCAACCTGCTACTCCTGGGGCAACTGACTGATTGCAGAGAAAGGAAGACTAAAACAGAGGCGATGCCCCTGGGCCATTTGAGGCGTTGTGGTCCCAAACAGAAATGAAATGATTCTGTTATTGGGATTGGTGGAGTAGCTAGCTCTATTTCAATCTGTTTCTTTTTAACTTTTTTCCAGTGTTGGAATGAATGTTGATTCAATATTCTTATAGGCCCTCAAAATCAACAAAAAAGAAAGCTGGGTAGAGATTTTGTTAGCATGTCCCTGATTTTATTGGACCTTCCCAGGTGCAGCAGCAGGCTGGAGCCCTATCCCAGCCCCCTTTTGCCTGTGGCACTGCAGGCAGAAGCCAAGAGCTCCCACTCCATGGCTGCACCAACTGGGTTTGACCTCTGCTTCCCGGGAGTGAAGTTGGCCTTGCCAAGTCACACAGTTGGAAGAATGTGACATATTCTATTTCCGTTTCACTCATCTCTAGACCTTTGCACCTGTGGTTCCTGCTCCTCTTCCTTAATGAAATACTCTGCTTCAGTTCCCTCACCTGTAAAATGTGAATAGTATAAGTATCTATTTCTAAGAGCCCTCTGGAGTATTAAATGAAACGGTGTTTAGGCTGTTTGGTACAATGCCAGACAAATAGGAAATGATCAATAAATGCCACTCCTTGTATTAGGCCAGCCTTAGACTTTCCTAAGTCATTCTCAGGTTTATTGTTTTTTTTGTTTGTTTGTTTGTTTGTTGTGGTACTAGGGATTGAACCCAAGGTCATTCTATGTCTGAGCTGCACCTCCTGCCCTATTTTTTATTTTAATTTTTATTTGAAAACAGGTTCTCACTAAGTTACTGAGGCTGTCCACGAACCTGAGACCCCTGTGTCTCAGCCTCCCAAGTACTGGCATTACAGGTATATACCACCATGCCTGGCTTGGGTTTCATATTTTATATTTAATTTGTTTCCACTCTGACCTTTATTATTTCCTTCACTGCCCTCCTACATCAGCCTCCCAAGTGCTAGGATTACAGGTGTGCTCCATCATACCGGGCCTTATTCTCAGTTTTTAAATGAACTTCTACCTGCTAAATTGCTCTGATGATCTATGAACTATAATCTGATGTGATTTCAGAAGATAAAGCAGCCACAGTCAAGGTTTTCTTTTCTTTAGAATTTAGTGATGTGTGCATGTATGCCTCTACCATCTTGTATTCCATTAAGATGTATGACTACAATGCACGAATAAAAAAAAATAGAATATTCCCAGTTGCCAGGATTTGTGGGATGGCAAGCAGATGCCATTCAGACAGCCTTTCAAACAAAAATTGGCTATGTATGTTTTATCAATAGCATCAGTGTTGTGAGGAGGGGAAAACTTGGCCTCTGTGGGCTAGAGGAAGGAGGCTGTGCAATTCCAGCCAGTGATCCTCCTATGATCCTCTTGTCTCAGCCTTCCCAAGACTTTTGCTCTCTCTAAAGTGTTAAAATAGACTATTCCATGTAAAGTTTGAATGAAAATATATAATCTAGAGTGGCTAGGATACCCTAAGAGTGGACAGAAACAACTAATAATTTATAGCTACAGAGATAAGTCCAATCCTTCTTGAAGTTGTGGTCGCTATATTGGTTCTAGAGGCTGCCATTTACTGAATACCAACTATGTCCCAGACATAGCACTAAGAATGAGACATATTTTTTTCCATGTCACTTTCCTCTAGCCCTTTGCATAAGTGGCTCCTGCTCCTCTTTCTTAACTAGAATTCAGCCAAGTTGCCATTTTTCCCCAAGAAATCATTCTTGATTACTCCACCCCCACATCCACCCCTTGAATGTTTCCCCCACATCCTTCATCCTTTCTTTTTTTCCCTAGTGCCAAGGATTGAACCCAGGGGGCATTGTACTTCTGAGATACAATCCCAGCCATATTTTTTATTATAATTTGAAACAAGTTTACTTTCTAAAAAGAGAGGGAATGAAAAGGCAAGGCCCCTGCCTTCATGGAAATTATAATTTGAAAATTGATATACTTTTGTTATTCCTACAGGATTATCAATAGTTTGTAGAATAAACTGATGAATGAAAAGCTTAGATTTATCCTGACACTGAAAGTTAGGGAACATTTTTTAAGAGGGTGGCTGGTCAGACTGATGAGTCTAATTTAACTAACTAAGGGAAAGCTTAGGTTGTAAAGTCCATAGATTAAGTCACAGGTGGGTCATGAACTAGGAGATCGGCACCTTAGGCACCTGGTAGCAGGCTAGGCCACACCAATGAACTGAGGTATCCAAAGCACTAGTTATATGAATCCCAGGGGTGGCACACTGTGAGCTAATGGGGTAGAGGGCTGCTCTTGCTTGCTTGGCTAGGCAGTTGGGGCTGGGCTTGCCAGGGAATAACAGGAGTCATTTGTTTGAGAGGCATACTCCTCCTACTGAGGTTAGAAGTCACATTCCTTGTTTTAAGATCAGTGCCCCAAAGTGGGTCTTTCACTGAAGTGATGGTGCGTGTGTGTACTAATTAATAACCATTATGACTTAATTTTGCCCTTTGTATTTGCAACAGGAGGTTGAGCAATTTTATATTCAAACTCTTAAGAAGTTGCAGTTAGTTTAACTAATTCTGATGCTGGAAAGGAGAAAGACAAAGTACGCTGCCTTCCATCGAGGCACTGAGCAGCTTCCTCACCTCCTGCAGGGTCAGTAGTAAGAGCTGAGAGCTTTTAAAGCAATTCACCAGCCGGGCGTGGTGGCGCACGCTTGTAATCCCCGCGCTTGGGAGGCAGAGACAGGAGGATCGCGCAGGTTCGAAGCCAGCCGCTTGCGCTGGTTTAGGAGACCCTGTTTCCAAATAAAAATATAAAAATAGGTCTGGGAGTGTAGGCTGGAGGTAGAAGGGCTTCCAGGAACCCCAGTACCACCAAAAAAAAAAAAAAAAGCAATTCACCCACCATGTGCCAGGGCTTTGCAGACACGAGATCACATTTTATTATTACAGCTGTCCTATGATCTTCCTCAAGTTACCCTTGAGGAATCAGGCACAAGAGTGACTTAAAACCCTTGGCCAATGAATGTCCTAAGACTCATAAATATCAGTGGCAGGACTTGAAACCAGACTGAATCTAAAGGCTATGCTCTTAACCATTACCTTATATGGCATCTTCAGACAAAACAGCACGTGGTCAGTCATGAATCACACCTCCCAGGTCCCTGCCTCTCTTCAGGGTGTCATTGCTGACCTTCTCATCAAGATGTGCTCCACCCTCTTGGAACAGGGATGATTCTGTGACTTAATTTGACTAATAGAATATGGCCAAAGTGATACATGGGGGTTCGGGAGTCTGGGCTTCTTTACAAGCTTTCACTCTCATCCTCTTGGAATGCTGAGACTACCATATTATGAAGAATCCCAGGATGTCCTCCTGGAAGACCACAGGTCCTGTGTGGCAGAGCCAGGGATCTCTAGGCAACAGCTGGCACCAAATGCAATCAAGGAAGACTGTCTCGGATGCCCCAACTTCAGCTGGGTCTCCTCTGCTAGCAGCTGCACCCATGAGCCCAGTGAAGGCCAACAGAACCTCCAGCCCATCCACAGAATAGGAAAACAGCACAAACCATTGTTGTTTTAAGTTGATGCGCTAGGGAATGAGTTTTAAATTCATTATCCATCTTAAACTACCTGATTTTGGCAATTTATGGTTACATGACATAGTTATAGGAAAAATGAGCAGGAGACACTCTAAGGTGGCACTTAGTTGTATTCTTTTATTTTATAGAGGGAAAAACTGAGATGCTGAGGGGAAAGGTGACTTGTCCCAAACCACTATTATTATAGCCTGAACCAGGGTTAACTTTAGCCTACAGAGTCACATTTCTACACAGTCCTTCCTAACTACACATGCATCAAGAAAGAAAAAAAAGAATATTTTAAACCAATTTTAAGAATCAACCATGAAAACTGTGTATGGTCTTAAACTCTGATAACATAAATGCAAAGAAATCTATATGCAAAGGACTTATAAAATACCAGGAAGCAATGACCGTAGGCCTGGCAGTGAGGTGTTATAACTGAGTATACATTGTCTTGTAAGATTTGGTCATTTATGGATGTGCCATCACATTAGTAGGCTAATTATTATCTTGGCTGCTTACTGGATAGTCTGGAGAATTTTAAAGAGCATCTGTGGTGTGGCCCAGCCATCAGGAGTTTTAACATCTGCCTTGGGAAAACCTAATGAGTGTTCGGGGTTGGGAAATACCATTCTGGATTCCTAGAAGACAACACTTTCATGTCCACACCCTGCAGGGTACCATGCAATATAACTGTTTATTTAATTTGGGGATATGATGCTGAAAGTATTTACAGAGATCAGTACTTATAGGGGCACATGGGCTTTGGCATCAAGAAATACCGCCCCACCTCTCCTTCCTACCACTCAGGAGCCATGTAACTTTGTACACAAGTCTAAGCCACTTATAAAATGAACATAAAGATGATACCAACTTCTCAAGAATGTTAGAAGGCTCAGCTAAGATTATTAGCATTTGCAAAGGTGCTTGGCAACAGCAAAGACTTTGTCAAGTTTTGTTATTCCTATTCAAAATAGAGATTATAGCTTTAAAAATGAAAAAAATCAATGGAAAATGATTGTAAGATGTGGGTATTACAGAGTTATAAAGAAAAGTGAGTATAAATCAACTATAATTCTTTAATAAATAAATTTTGTTGTTTTTTCTTCCGCATCATCTATGTGTCTCTGCGCACATGCACAGACACACATGCACAAAAACACAGTATTAAAAACAAGTACAGGATTGTACTGTGCCCAACTCCTGTAATAATAACTATTTATAAAGTTAATAGCCATGGATTATAATTACTGTAATATTTATCTAGCTTAGTGATTTGGTGAGCAACTGAAGGAGGTGAGATAGAATAAAATGGAAATAAGAGAAAAGTCAGTGAAAATTTGTAGAAAATTAAATAATTTGAGGACCTAATGATTTCTGAAAATTATGTGAAGATTCCATTGAGGTGTGCCCATTTCCTCTGATGTTTCCAACAAGAGCTTGTGAACTGACACAGATGAAATGAAGGTCTCAGTCCTGTTCTCTCTGAAGAACCCCCCCAAGCCCTGCAAAAAAAGCCTTGGCCACAGCCTGAGAACCCTTCGGGCTAGCAACACTAATTTGCACATGGTATTAAAGGTAGGGAGAAGAGAATGGAAGGGAGACCTAAATGTGCTTATTCGAGTTAACTTATTAATTTGGGGAAAGCAATTTTTATACCCAAGCCAATCTAGAGTTGATCCAAAAGTCAACAGTTAAAAGAGCCAGAGCAAACACACGGGCCAAATCTCCAAGGCTGAGATTGTCTGGCAAGGAATCCAGCTTGGGGGAGGATGGGAAGACAACTGAACCCTTTTCAGCTCAAGCCTCCCCCTTCTCTGAACTTAATTCCTAACAGCATCAGAGCCTTATTGTGACTGTTGGCCAGGGGCCTTTTCATAAGGACCCTGTGTTTACAGAATCGATGAGAAACAGATGAAGGGTGACTGTAATCTGAAACAAGCATATGTCCAATGTGGGCACGTGGAGTATGGCTCTCTTAAAATGCAGCCTTTGCCAAAGTGATGCCTAGGTCTTCCTGGACACTGCTGCTCAGAATAGCCTTAAATTCTTCTTTTCAAAGGGTCCTTAGAGCTCCACAAGAATAATTTTATTTTATAATGCCCTGGTATGTTTTGGCATGAAGATCATCCTTCCTTCCTTCCTTCCTTCCTTCCTTCCTTCCTTCCTTCCTTCCTTCCTTCCTTCCTTTCTTTCTTTCCTTCTTTCTTCTTTCTTTCTTTCTTTCTTTCTTTCTTTCTTTCTTTCTTTCTTTCTTTCTTTCTTTCCTTCTTCTTTCTTTCTTTCCTTTTTGTACTTGGGATTGAACCCAGGGGCATTTTAACTCCAAGCTTTACCACCAGCCCTTTTTATTTTGAAGCAGGGTCTTCTTGATAAGTTGCAGAGGGTCTTGCTAAGTTACTAAGACTGGCCTTGAACCTATGATCCTCCTGTCTGAACCTGCCAAGTACTGGGATTACAGATGTGCATCATCATGCCTGTCTGAGGGTCCTATAGAAGAAGGAGGAGGGGGGGGGAGAAGGAGGAGAAGGAGGAGGAGGAGGAAGAGAGAGCTTCAAGTCAGAGAAACCTGTGAATTCTATTTAATCTACTTCATAGCCATATGACCTTGGGTAGGTCTTATATGCTTCCTACATCTTAATTTCCTTTTTGGAGGAGATCAAGATGTTCACCTTCCTCCCATCACTTGTCAAATGGGGAAGTACTTGGCTGAAATGATGTCCTCCTCCAAGGTGATGACCAGACAAGCTGGTCACAGAACAGGAAGGACCACTGACCAACCTAAAATGCTCAAATCACACAGGTTCTAAGATCAGTCTACAGTGCAGTGAGAAGCAAGGGGAAACCTTAGCACTCTGGAGAGGGTGGGATGGAAGGACCACTCTACCCGACAGCTAGGATGGGTGGCACTCATCTGCCATGTCGGGCACAGAAAGTGCTGTGGCTGAGATCACGTGATTGACATTTCAGAGAGAGGCAGGAGCGAGAAGGGATACCATTGATTTATGACCAAATGAAAGCTTCATGAACACTGCTCATAAATATTTAGAGCATCTAGAATATTTAGTATCTCAACATCTCATGCATATAAACATCATTTACATTCAGTGTACAGAGTCTTCATGAATATTCAATGCCTTATCAATAATAAGTATCTTTTGGCCCTTCTATCCCTTTCTATGTTAAATCTATGCATGCCAGGGTTTCTAACCTATTTATTTTATGAATACCATAATCTAAGTTTTCTCTTGTTCTATAGCGTAATTGAATATTCTCAAAAGCTATAGCAAATATGTACTGCATGTAGAGACTGAGGGACCGGAGGCACTTGTGACAATATGAGTGATGAAAATGTGTCCTGAAGTGGGCTGGCCCACCATGGAGCGAATGCCCTGGGACTCCGAAGTCTAGTATTGGTGCTTGGCATCCATTCTTCCAGCTTTTTTGATAATTTTCTTCCCCTTATTCCCTGTATTAAATCCTTTTGTTCTGAATTACTTTGAATTATTTTTATTACCTATCGTGAATCTTGCTTCATATAATCAGCCTATATCAAAACCATGGCCCATTTATTCTGTATTTAATTCTGACAATGATCCCAAAACATTTTAAGGAAAAAGGAGATGATGGTCATCCAGCAATGTTATTTATTGAATAAACCACAACAAGTGCATGACTGGCTTAGGAGAAAGCTGAAGCTCGGACCTCAAGTGATTACTTAAGATCATGTGTCTTTGGAGGAGCACATTTAAATGTCATTCTAGGCCCAACCGATACCTGGCTGTGCTATTAAGAATGTCCTGGGTTCCTTGCTGCCCCTGCACTTGTTCATTCCCTAAATTTCTATTGCATATCCACCATATATTCTATGTCATGCTAAGCACAGGGAACACACATGCTATTACTCTAATGGAGATGAGGCTGATAAATGAGAAAACACAGTTACCAGCTGTGAATGAAGCTCATGATGGGCAAGACACAGGATCCTGAGGGAATAGTGAGAGACATCAGGCTGTCTGACTTGGGCATCAGCGAAGGCTTTCGGAAGGAAGGGGCTCCTGGTGTTGGCATGGAATAGTCACCCTATTCATTGGTCCTGAATCTCTGGTATCTCCAGAGCAATGCTGCCCGGCAGGGACACGGGCAGAAGTCTCAGACAGTATTTCCAAGCCACGGTGCCATCCTGGAGGGCCCTGCTCTTTCTCAAAGCGGACTGACAAGCAAGCTCCAGCACACCACAGGCTTGTTCTATTTAGTTGTTTGGCTCTTTGCAACTAATGTGCTTCTAATTAATGGTGGCTTTCAAAAATTAAATTAAAAGCCTTTGATTTACTTTAAACATGGATCTGGCTAACTTTTATTAAAGCTCTCCTATCAGGAGGGGAAAAAGATTTAAGAGTTGAAACCTCAAGCAGAACTCAGATTAGGTAAGTTGCCAAAATATCTTAGCTGTAAATATATATAGGCAATTTTGAACCCTTCTAAACTCCAGTCTCTTTATCAGAAAAATGAGATAACAATGTTTGTGCCTGTTTGAGAATGTGGAAATTAGACCAGGGACCTTGAGGCTTCTTGAAGAGGGCATAGGTCCAACACTGCAACATATAGGCACAGGTAAAAACTTTCTCAACAAGACCCCAAAGGCACTAGAAAGTAAAAGATGAATCAATACATTGAATTACATTAAACTGAAGAGCTTCTGTACAGCAAAGGAAACTATCAAGAACCTCAACCGAGATCCAACAGAACAGGAGATTTTTTTGCCAACTACTTCTCTGAGAGAGGATTAGTATCTAGACTATACAGAGAACTCAAGAAATTCATCAATAAGAAAACAAATAACCCAATCAAAAAATGGGCAAGGGAATTAAATAGACATTTCATGAAAGAAGAAATTCAGATGGCCAATAAATACATGAAAAAATGCTCAACATCATTAGCAATCAGAAAGATGCAAATCAAAACTACCCTGAGATTTCACTTAACTCTAACTATAATGGCACCCATTCAAAACACAAACAACAACAAATTTTGGTGAGGATGTGGAGAAGTGGGAACTGTAATACATTGTTGGTGGGATTGCAAATTAGCGCAACCACTTAGGAAAATTGTATGGAGGAATACATTCAGAAGAATGAGAATGTGATTGCATGTGAACTAAACTAATACAATTGCTCCTGCTCCTGGTAAGCTTGCCCTTGGAGGCACTCCATGTCTCTCCTCCATGGGCTACAGGCTGCCTTGCCCTTCTCCTGAACTGGCTGCCTTCCATCAGGGGCTAGTCAATGGGAGGCACTGGTGGGAGATAATAGGGTGGGCAGGAGAGAAACATAGGTGTTCTTCCTCTTTTATTTCTCTAGCAAAATCTCCAGCAGTTATTGCTTCTCCTCTATGGAGCTGGCTTCCTACAGGCCTAGCCACCATAGTCTGGTTTCAGCAAGTGAGCCCAGCACCTTGCCTAAGGGGCACCACCTCCTGCTTTTCTTCCTATAACCTTCGCTGCCAGCAGCTTCCTGCAGAGGTTCTATCTGGGCCACTTCATCACTTCCTGTTTTGCTTCTCCCATCTTCTGTCTTTTCCTTAGCCATTTTTTTTCTGGTGCTATATCTTTTTTTTTCTATTTTAAATACTTAAATATATTGTTGTCCTTATTGGACCCTGACTGCTGCAGTGAATGGAAATGCACTTGCCTGGTGGGATCTGTCTTCTCAATGAAAGATCAGGCAAGGTATCAGACAAAAGAAAGGGAACAGAGATAAGGAGAACACAGAGAAGATTGCTTAGAGATGATTCTTAGGGTTATTAGAATTTTGGGCCCAGTTTCTTGTGAACAGGTGCTCAATAAATGGTGGCCATGAGAGGGAGGACTGTTTCCCTTCTGCATAAGGAAAATAGACTGTAATGAGGAACACACCTTTATTTGGAATTGAAGGGTAGAAAGACCTATGGATTGCTGTTGACAGTTAGCAGCCTCTTTAGCACCTGGTCCTGAGAGCTGGGAAGATCCAGCCTCAGCTCTAACCACTTGGCTGCCTGGAAGGGCTGGTGCCTCTGCACAATGGCCCCCTAATGAAGAGCAGACGTTTCCACCCCCACAATCTGAGGCAAGAGCTCCTTCTCCTCACCCCAAGAACAGAGGAGGAATGTTCCAAGAATATTCACCACAACTATTCAGCCCAGATCTTATTTTCACATTCCCACTGACAGCTTTCCAGCCCAATACCAGTCTATTGTTTATGTCCTGTGGCCATCTTGCTTTCATTCCCAGAACAACCCAAGTCCGAGGCATAAGAAATGGCCTTTAAACAGAGCAGTAAATATTGGCACAGTCTGTGCCACTGAGAAGAAAAGTGGACAGTCTTCAGACTGAGCTCCTGGCATGGTGTAGAGACGAGGAGGTGAGGGTCACGACTCTTTATAACCAAGTGCCCAGGATTGGGTGTGGCTCACCAGGGATGAAGGAGTCAAGCAGTACTTTGATGGGGATCTAAAACAAGCCTAACCCAACTACCCTGCCTCAACAATGACTGTCAAGCACCTTTCACATACTACTAATCCTTACAACAACTGTGTGAGGTCAAGTTTTCAAGCCCACTTTATGGATGATGAAACTGAGGCTCAGAGTTCAGTGATTTGTGCAAGGCTGCACAGGTGGTCAGAGATAGACTTAGCATTCAAAGCCACAACTTTCAGGTTGCAAAATCTGCATTATTACAACAATTTGGTGTGGCCTCCCTGACATCCTTGTGGTAGAAGTTTAAGAATACTCTGCAGCCGCCCTGCATATTTTGCAGCTGCCCTCACTAAAAGCCTGGGTGGACCCTAGTTGGCAGGGCAAGAGACAGAATGCCTCTGAGCCCAGTGGAATTCACTGAGGTCAATCCCCAAGGTCTTTCCTGCAATTCTGAAGCTAAACATCAACACATTACCAAGGAAACCAGAAGCCATCTGCAGAGACGGGGCTCTAAGGAGGGCTCTATGGATGACGGTTCTTTTTGATATACCTCCCATCACCCAAACTTGGAGTTGAATGATACAGCGTGTTGGCTTTTGTGGGGGCTTCAATGGCTGGAATAAGAATCAGACTTTTATTTCGAGATCATATACTACTGTAATGAACAGCCCTTAATCCAGAAGAAGCCTATAAAGCAAAGGAACAGCCAGTGTGTACCTACTTGATAAACACTGCTCTTGACCTTACATGTCTGTAGTTTGAATCTCACAGGCATGGCAAAGGCAATCACATCTACACATAACACTCAGGTTTTTAGGGTATTGGGCCACCACCTACTCGAAGGTAGGAGAACCAGTCTGCTGGTGCTGCTCTAAACATTTGTGAGAAATCCCAGATATACTTATAAAATGTCCAAGAATCAGCTGCTAAAGATTAGATGCTCCTCTTACTACTGGAGAGAGAGAGAGAGAGAGAGAGAGAGAGAGAGAGAGAGAGAGAGAGAGCGAGCGCGCTCCTTGGGTGTCACCCTCACAGATTGGTGTGTTTCCTTAAAGACCTATTTACATTCATGCACACATACCCTTTCAAGCTGTGCATTATGACTGCCATGGGCCATGGTCAATTATCAGCTAACAGAGTGGGGTGGATCAGGAGCCCTGACTTCCCTCCAGCTCTGGCCTGCGCTGAGCCTGGCTGCCTGCTGGACCCTTTTTCTCTAATGTGTAATCAATTACAGGACAATCCATAGTTCCTCTTGGCAAAAGTGTCTCTTATCTGATAGTCTCTATATATTGTATTTAAACTCCACTGGAGCCCTCCCTTTGAAGCCCTCCCTTACTCCTAGTAGAGTTTCTAGTTATCTTGTAAATCAGTAAGTACAGATGAGAAAAGGGGAAAAGAAGCAGTACTACTTTTGTGTGTGTGTGTGTGGGGGGTGTCAGGATTACATGAAGCAGTGGTTTTTACCCAACCAGGATTACTTTAAAATGTGAGCAAAAGAACAAGTGCTTGGTCAAGTAGCCATAGTCCTCTGATTTGAGTGAAAAATTATTAAGTATGAGGCAGGACTTTATAGATAATGTACATCAGTGATTTCCAGCGTGTGAGCTACATACCCAGGACAGAGAATACCAAACATTATTCAGATTATGAATACATAGCGTATCCCCACATATACAATGTTTTGTCAAACATTGAAGCTAATAAATTATAAATACACGTATGGTAGTATATATATAAAATTACCAACATAAAAATTTATTCATACAGCCAGGCATGATGGCACATGCCTGTAATCCTAGTACTTGGAAGATCACAAGTTTGAAGCCAGACTGAGCAACTTTGAGAGACTGATTTCAAAATAAAGATAAAAAGGGGTGGAGATGTAGCTCATGGATTCAAGCCCCAGTACAAAATCTCCATCTACATATATGGGGTGGTGTCAGAAACTGTTTGGTACAAAAAAAGGCATCCTCACATTCAAAAAATTCTGTAAAACTTTTCTCTAGGCCTGTTCCTAAAACCAGTAGGACAAGGTTGGTGAAATGCACCCTGACCTAGCAATCTGTACCTGGCAGTGAAAGTTCATTGTGTACATGATTCATCTACACACTGAAATGTAGAACCTCAGCTCAGGTCAACACAACTAGCTCATAGGTGAGGAAACTCAAGCTCGGAGGGTGGAAAGGATTGTCCCAAGATCATAAGACACATGATCAATAGAATCCCCAACTAGCCCCCATATCATTCCTCTTTGGCCCAGAGAGAGGCAAAGCAAGCCATTCCTCTCTTAGGAAGGGTCCAGCTAATGGTGATCATGGGACTCTCAGCATGTCAGCTTCTTCGATGGGTTTTTATTATCCCCCCTCATCTCTCACAACCTCTACCCACCTGGCTCAGGCTGGCTTGGGTATGTGTCCAGCACTTTTTGTCTCCAGGCAGCAATTCTGCTTCCTGATGTGTCCCTTGCCTTGTCTATTAGCGGACCCTCCCAGGTCTCTCTCCCAGTTGCCATTTCCTATGTTCTGAATGTTTGCATCTCCCCAGACTCATAGGTTGGATCTCAACCACCAATGTGATGGTATTAAGAAGCAAGGACTTTGAAGATGATAGGTCTTTAGGGCAGAACTTCATGAAAGAGATTTAGTGCTCTTATAACAGAGGCTGAAGGATCATGTGTGCCTGGCCGCACCACCTAAGAACCAGGAAGAGGGCCCTCATGACACCAAATCTGCAGGTGCCTCATCCCAGACTTCCCTGCTTCCAGAACTGTAAGAAATAAATGTTGGCTGTTTATGAGCCACCTCGTTTCTGGTATTTTTGCTCTAATAGCCTGATTGAACTAAGATACCAATTCTGTCTCTGAAATGTTTTTTAGAGTCACTCTGTCTTTACTTGTTCTGTTGGGGCCTTGAATCCTCTCTGTTCTTTAATGTGCACTTGTTTTTGCATCGCATTGTGTATGGACAGCTCAGTTGTATCTTATATCATTTCTGGTGCAGAGCTGTGCATGCAGTTTCTTGCTTGGTAGATGAATAAAGCTGGTGTCCAAATATGCATGATGCAAACTCTAAAATAATGTTTAATGTGTGAATATACACCATTCAGCCTTTTGTTTATGTACAGTCACTTATTGGGCACTTAGTATCAGGCTCTGAAGATACAAAAAATAAAAAATAAACCAAATGTGGCCTTTCTCTCAAGGAGTTTGTGTGCTGGGGGTTATTTTTATCTCTGCTGCTATTTGATTGTTTTTTTCATTCCTTGTCATAAACCTAATTTTTATAGCATCTTAATAAATAATTTTTAACGTGGTAAGCATTTAGTAAAATTGTAAAGAAAGGCGATCATCAATGAAAACACAAATCCTTAGTGAATTCTAGCATATTCATTCAATTACAGAGGACATCCTACATTCTGGGCTATTTATAGAGTGTCTCGAATGTTCCTCCATGAAACTCTTCAAGTGCACTTATTATTTCCTCTTATTTTGAAATTGAAACAAAGAAATGAATTATTTTGTGGCTGAACCAACCTTCTTGGGGAAGAAAACTGGAGTGGGGAGCATCAGAAATACCACCTCCAAAGGTCCAAGGCAGCTGCCCCACCTCTGCCAGACAAAGTAAAGTGCAGATGACAGGGTGGGAGAAAGGGGACAATACATTCAGGGTGGGGATGGCTGACAGAGTTCCAGAAAAGTACAATTTTCAAAGTTGCCACAATTACAAAATAAAGTAGAACTCATTAAAAATAAAAACAGAAAACAGTCACAACAGTCCTCCAGCCACTCCTTGATTTATTTGTATGCATAAAAATAAATTTCATAGGAAGTAATGTCTCAGGACTGCATACCCATCCACTCTGTCTCAGAGGAGGGGGTCTTTTAACTTGAGCTGTGGTTTCAGAAAGCTGGATCAAGATTCTGAAGAAAGGGGAGAACCCAAATGGTAGTAGAGGATGCTTACTCATTATGCTATCTAGTGAAATTCATTTTGAATGCCTTACATAGCAGTGGCCTACATACAATTTGCACAGAAATGTTACAAGTAGACCCCCAGCCCCAACATGGGAAAATGCCATGTCAAAACTTGAACATCCTCAGCACACACGGGACAACTTTGTTCCTGGTCAGGAGACAGGAGTCACCTGGCTGGGAGGGCAGAGGTGAGACCAAGGCAACTCATTGACAGGGATGGGGTGAGGGATGCAGCCAGCCAAGAGATGGACCAGGGAAGTTGGAAGGTGCACTGTTATAAAGTAAATAATTTGCTCCAAATCTCATTGAATGTAATGCGAGGTTTCAAACCTGGCTTTGGGTAATAATCAAGGCTGTGTTCTTTGTCATTTCCCATGTGGCTAGAGAGTCTTTCTGCATCTGGGTTTCATAAACACTGAAGCCAGGCAGTTGCTGGAGGAGAGAGAACAGTGGTGATTCACTAGGGGCAGCCTGCAAACCTGGGTGATTGATGAATTCATTGTCAGTAGGTAAAGTCGAGTTTTGCAAAACAACATTAGAATCTACCACACAAAGCTCCACTCTCAGCAGTCTATGCAAAAAGCCAAAACATGACTGTTCTATGATGGGGAACTTGGTGTCTCAACAAGCTTTTCCACCTGTTTACCCTGGAGCCTTCTTTCCTTCAAGGATGGCTGTCTAGAAGCAGTCTGGAGAACACAGATTTTAAAAGTTTGTCCCCAGGCCTCCTTTGCTTGACTCATTGTGTGGTCTCCAGCCAGTGAGTCACCAACCAGTGACTCAGTTTTCACATCCTACGCAAGGCTCAGAGTTTGACTTTTGGGATCATGAGGATGGCTTTATATGGAGAGACATAGGCCACTGATGTGCTAGAGAGGCAGGGATGTGGGGTATACTTAACCAATCAGAGGTGCTCAGGGGTGGCTGTGAACAGGGAAACTGTTCCCTCCAATGAGGGAAGCTTCTGTTAATGATATGCCATGTGACTGGTGGGTGTGTAGCCTCTACTTTGTGGGTGGTCCTGTGTAATGATGGGCTGTCCGCTGTTTAGATGGGAGAATCCATCTAAAAATGGATTCACTTCAAACCTGTCCTTTCTCAGTTAAGCGGATAAAACTAGTATTGCTTCTTCTTCTCAGTCCAGGCCACAAATCTCCCAGGTAAATTCTGGGATAAAAATTTTTACCTGGGATGTAAACAAGAAGCTCTGGAGTTTAGCTGAAAAGCATTGAAGACTTGATCTTGAGAATAAATATGTCTTGAAGAAATCCTGAGTCTGTGCTTGCTAGCAGACAGGACATAGACCAGTTGAGCATCCTGGAGACACAATTTCCAGCATGCCTTTGTGACCACTATGGGACACAATAAGATGCATGGACCAGGATTTTTCTTGTCACTAGCTCACCTCAGACGCAAGATGAGAAATAGCAAGTTTTAAAAATAAGTATGACATCATACCCACAGAATGCAGGTTTTCCAGACTTGCGTGGTTTTAGTCTTGGCCCTCAGCCAGATCAAGACAAGAGAAAAGACTGGAAAGAGAAATAGAGAAGAGATACATTAGAAAGAGCTGTGACTGTTCTCTTCCTGTGTGGGAAGTTGCTGCAGGAGGAAATGGAAAGATATTCCTTGCAGCAGGAAATACAGAGAGCTGGGGCCTGAGCTATGCTTGAGGTCACCCCCACAGCTCCCTTGACCTTGGCAGATGCACCTCCATTCCTAGTGCTCCTTGAGGCATTGGGAAGCATCACATCTACAGTCTTCCTGTCAGACCCCTCATTCCTCTAGCAGACACTTCAGATAAGATCTGAGATGACCCAGTTACGGGATGGTTGTTTCTGGTCT
The DNA here is from genome assembly GCF_963383645.1 of Muscardinus avellanarius. NCBI lineage: Eukaryota > Metazoa > Chordata > Mammalia > Rodentia > Gliridae > Muscardinus > Muscardinus avellanarius. The sequence goes on from NC_137786.1 coordinate 164,950,553, forward strand.
TGTTTACTTCCAATGCGAATGACCTCATGTTTTACACTGAAAAACTCTTGGGGAGTACAGTCTAAACCCACTTGCGCACTACCCTGTCCCCTGCACTTAGATAGATAGCAAGCCATCTCTCTTCCTCTCTATCTCTTGGGACCAGGAGCCAGACACCAGCCCAGGTCACCACACCTGGCTTTGTTTTCTTAATTACTAATAAACATTTTCACTTTTCTCTTGGAGCATGACCACATTTCCACCTTTCCACTCCTTCTTTCTGTATCTTGTACTTTATATGGATTTCTATGACAGCATACCATTTGACATTATAAATAGTGGTTTACCAATTTTCCTATATTAAAGGATGAGTTCCTTGGGACAGTAGTTATAACTTATTCATGTTATATTATCTGTACCCAGCACAGGCATATGGCTTATATGCATATGGCTTAAATGAAATCAGATCTTGTTAGATGAATGACCAATAGGAAGTACTTGGCAAAAAAAGAATAGATTTAGACCTTATGGAGCCTCTCCTCCTCCTCCTCCTCCTCCTCCTCCTCCTTCCTCCTCCTCCTCCTTCCTCCTCCTCCTTCCTCCTCTTCCTCCTCCTCCTCCTCCTCCTCCTCCTCCTCCTCCTCCTCTTCTTCTTCTTCTTCTTCTTCTTCTCTCTCTCCTCCTCCTCCTCCTCCTCCTCCTCCTCCTCCTCCTCTTCCTCCTCCTCCTCCTCCTCCTTATGGTGGTACTGGAGTTCCTGGAAGCCCTTCTACCTCCAGGCTACACTCCCAGACCTATTTTATACTTTTTTTAATATTTGGAAACAGGGTCTCTTAAGCCAGCACAGCTGGCTTCGAACCTGCGTGATCCTCCTGTCTCTGCCTCCCAAGCACGGGGATCACAAGCATGCGCCACCTCGCCCGGCCTTATGGAGCTTCTTGAATCTCACCATCTGTGCTGTGTGTGCAGTATCTACTTAGAGGTCCAATCATGTTTTCTGGAAACCTGGGTAGCTCTTTGCCCATTTGGATTTGCTAAGGGCAATCCCAATTATACCCAAGAGACAGCTTGTCCCTGAGGAGGAATGGAGACATTGGAGAGAACAAGCTCTCCATCAGGACAAATAAAAAATGGGAACTGAACCATGACAGACTGATTTCAACAGAACCCTCTGTTATACAGAGAACAGTGGAGAAATTGTTCTTCTACATCTCATTCCTAGTGGAAATATTCAGACTGTAAAGTCAGTGTTAGCTTTTTCTTCCTACCCCAGGAGGAAGCTCAGTCTAAAGGCACCAAGTGGGCCTGTCAGAGGAGTGAGTCTGGGCAAGAGGAGACAGACCCTCACACTCCATCTTTGGTCATGTGGTGAACTTCCAGAGCTGTGATGGCCAGTCTAGCCCAGCCCCAGCCTTGGGCTTCTTGGAGAACTCAATCTCCCCTTGGAACAAGACAAGATCACAAAAGAACTGGGGTCAGATCAGGCTTGAGAGTGAATGCCCCAGGCCTTGGCTTGCCTCCTTGGAAGGAACAAACACAGAGAGGCCCTGGAGTTTTTGGAGGCTGGGGAACCAAGGGCAGGCAGAAACTGGCAGAATTTATTCAACTCTTCCAGGTCCCCTTAGAAAGGGGGCCAACTGAAATAACCCGGAAAAGGCACTTGCAGAGCAAAAGCAAAGCCAGTTGCTGTCTCAAAGCTAATTTTAAGAATGTCCTTTCCTCTTGAAATTTCATCACCATGACTCATCGCACCACAGGCCAAGATTCTGAAGCTCTGAGTCAGACTGGGCCATGGGAGCTGCAGCTCACTGGGAGTTTTACCTAAATAAAGCCTGAGAGCCCAGCCTGCTGTGAGGCACGCACCACAAACTTGCTAACTCAGCAACGCACAAGTCCTTGTACCTCTGCTGTCCACACCATTGTCGTGTGGTTTTGGGGGCCGGTGGTGAGAGAGGCCTTCTCATAGAGGTCAGACCCTTCTGTTTTCCTTGACCTTCAGTTAGTACATTTCCATATTGTCTCCACTATTTAGTTCCTTTTCCACACCCAATCAGCACTGTTTTCAATGCTTTCTTGATACTTGTAGCCAGAAGAGGTGTAGTAGATGATAAAGTACACATTTTAGAAAGGATCTAGGGTCCTGTCTCTAAATGCCAATCAAGTGAAATGACATTTAAATTTGGATCTGAGAATGTCAGAGCTGAAAAGGATGGTACCTCATATCACCTACTTTCTCTGTCATTATACAGATAAGAAATCCAAGACACTGATATTTTGGCCCAACTTGAACAAGGTAACATAACCAGTTAGGAAAAGAATCCAGACAAGAGGTCAGGGGCTTCTCAAGTTGTAATCTCTTAACTAAACTGTTTCTGTTTTTGTTTATTGTGTATTCTATTAATCCCTAGAGTCTACAAAACCCACACGCAGGTCCTGGCAGAGGCAGCCGTTGTTTCATGACCTATAGGAATGAGAGTTCAGAGCTACCTCCTGTCCCTTAGTGTCTTGCGATTTCCAGATCAATGAGCTCAGAGGGCGACTGCCAGGGGCAAGAGGTGGAGGCCTAGAGATAGGCAGGAGAAGGGAAAGATGGCTGGTTGGAAGAGGCCTGGAGGTAGACAATATTTACTCAGGATGGTGGTGGCAGTAGGATAACCAAAGTAACAGAAACAAGGAACTTGGCCCGTAAGAATGGTGGCTTGTCCACTATCCTTGGAGTGCATGGTGGGTGTTGCCATTATTGTAAGTGAAGCAGAGGACATGGAGTCAGGAGGTAAGACTCTTTGGCACTAAGCTATGACAACAGGGATTTTAGGGATTGCAACAGAGGCCATTTCACTCAGAGCTCAGGTGCAAAAAGGTTGTTGTGAAGAACAGAAATCTCACAGCAGCCCAAGGATGGGTGCCTCAATGTGACCAGAACCCTGTCAGACAGAGGCTGCCAGCTCTAGCCTCCATTCCCTTTGACTCTGTGAACTTTCTTTCTCCCTCTCTGTCTCTTGATGTTTCTCTGTCTCTGTCTCTCTAATGTTTGCATCAACTTTTCTTGACTTCTGTTTCTCTCTGTGCATGTATCCAGCCTCCCTGTCTCTGCTGCCTGTACTTCTCTTAACTTTAGTCTGTGCATGACCCAGAATGGCTGCCTCATCACCAACCTTCACCTTAGCTTCTATAACCAACTAGCTATGATTTTCTAGATTCTAAAGCCAGAAAGGAGGAACCAAATTGGCCCCAAACCCATTTCTGGGCCTGGCCACATAGGTCAAAGGCTGCTGGCCACCCCAGGGGTTAGCTGCCCCTAGTCAATGTCCAGGCCTTATCCAATCAGCTGTGCCACAGACACCAGACATCCAGGCCTCAGCCCATGAGCAGGGAGTGGGAAGAGTGTAGACTCCAGGTATACAGATTCCAGCGTGGCCACTTACAGGTCTTGGGACTTTGGTAAAGGCTCCTTATTTCTCTGAGCTTTAAACTTCCTCGTATGTAAAATCAAGGAAACAATGACTACTTCACAAGGTTGTAGAGAAGACCAGATAAATACATATGTGATGAACCGAAGCCTGGCTCGTGTCACATACCCAGAAGATGACTGTTATCATCTAGCGCTATCAATTCAAGAGAATTTATGTCTTAAGCATTCCCAGCTCAGCCTGACCGGTGGCCCTCTGAACTTCACTCTCTTTTGTCTTTCTCCATTTGGAATCATTTTTCTTTTTTGACTCTTGATGTTTTTTAATTTCCCCTGGTTGTTAATGCTGTAACCCAATGCTTGAGGATTTCACAACAGGATGTGCTGGAGCCAATGTTTTCCATTTTGATGTGACTTACACACTCTACCCTGCTGCTGTCAGTAACACCGAAGGGGTGGAGGGTGTGGTCTACTGTACTGAATAGTGCTGTGCTCTGTGATTTTAAAGATTGCTCCAGCAAAATATAATGAAATTGTCTATGATGACACTGTTGGCTTTTATAACATAAATATGAAGCTCTGTGTTATTATTGTTTGGCAATAATCCTGAAATTTTCCTCAAGAATCCCAGGACAAGTTAAAAAGCCAGCTACAGAATGAAGAGATATATTTAATAAAAAGCAAAAATTCCTCCAGATGCCAGAAATGGCTATAAACAAATGCTTTGCCAAAAAGACACAGCTTATCTCTCTCTCTCCTCTCTCTCTCTCTCTCTCTCTCTCTCTCTCTCTCTCTCTCTCTCTCTCTTTCTCTTTCTCTCTCTCTTTCTCTCTCTGTCCTCTCTCTCTTTCTCTCTCTCTCTCCCTCCCCTCTCTCTTTCTCTCTCTCTCTCTCTCCCTCCCTCCCTCCCTCCCTCCCTCTCTCTCTCTCCCCTCTCTCTCTCTCTCCTCCTCCTCCTCCTCTTCTTCTTCTTCTTCTTCTTCTTCTTCTTCTTCTTCTTCTTCTTCTTCTTCTTCTCTCTCTCTCTCTCTCTCTCTCTCTCTCTCTCTCTCTCTCTCTCTCTCCCCCCCCTCCTCTCTCCCCTTTCCTTCTTCCCTCCCTCCCTTCCTCTCTGTCTTCTATCCTCTATCTGTGCACATTGTAAAGTCTCTGCCTGGTAAGCTGAATGGATGAGGTGTGTATGAGAACATCAGAATGTAAGGACTGGCCTGGGGAAAGTATGGGACCTTGAAAAACTAGGGAAAGAATTACAAACGGGGGAAGAAGGCAAGAAATGAAGACCATCTTCTAGCAGAGCCACGGTGAAGTTTGTTCTGGCTCATAGGGGCGGAGTGATGTAAAAATCCGAGGAAAATCTGCAGTGAAAATCTGAGTCATTCCAAAAATTCCAATGAAAACTTGCCAGAGCCTGGACTAACCTCATGGGCATGTGACCTGTTGGCCACACGGGGCCCCCTCCCACACTCAGAATAGCCGTATTCATGGTTTAATATTCTCTGCTGTTGCCATTTTGAAATTTGTAGTCATTTTTGAACAAGGAGCTCTACGTTTTAATTTTGCACTGGGTCCTAAACATTATGTGACTGGTGCTGGCCAGGGAGGATTTAATCAACAACTCATTTCCAGAAGTTACAACTGGAAGGAAGACTAGGAGGCCCCTCTTGATTATCAGGGCAGGGAGTAGGGGTATCTCTCAAGTGATTTTGGAACCAAACAAAACCAGGCAGAGGTCAGTAGCCCATCTTTAATGGGCAAGGATGGCAGCAGTAATCTGCACTCTCCATGGGGCTGGAACTTGAAATGTGTCCCAGGATGAGGAGCCGCTCTGAGCTCTGGCCTTAGGAAAGCTGCCCTCAGGGCAAGTCTCAGTTTTTATTGAATCAGCTATCGCCCTGGGGGAAGGGCTCTTGGGCACAGCCAAAAAGATGTAGAGGGAGAGTAATAGAAGCAAAGTTCAGGCAAACTGGGGGCTTAAACAGACAAACTAGGTATAGATTCCAGCTCTGCCACTTATCAGTGCTCCAAATGAAGATTCCTGGTGTCTCTGAGCCCTAGTTTCTTTCTCTGTAAAATAGGGAAACAATACCTTTTCACAAGGCTAATGAGAGGTTGAGATGAGCCGTAGTATAGGAAGTTACTTTGACTGACAAATGTAAATACTTAACCAGTTGTTCCTGTTATAACCTTCTATTGATTTAAGGGAACTGCGTTTAAGGAAGATAGTTTCTAATCTCACTGATCCTGATCGCAGCCTCAATTTTCTTATAAGAACAGGGATAGAGAGATCCAGTGCCTAACAGAATGCCTTGCGCATAGTAGATACTCATTAAAAATACATTCAGTGCTCAGCGGGTGAGTGAAGCTACACGTCCTGCCGCACCATGATACGGGATCAGAAAGTTATTTGCAAGGCTGCAAAGGGCTTTACAACTATAATAATTATCTTTTTTTTTTACCTAAAGTTCAGATTTATTACTTCAGAGGATAATTAAATGTACTTGAGGTCACCTCACCCCGAAAATAACTATCTCAGCTTTTGCCTTTTTGGGGATTTGGGTCCATCTCTTGTTACTGATATCATCTCAGAGCTAACTAATCCCAGTGTAACCGAAATGGGCTGAGAATTAGCATTGCTTTTCCCACACACCCCTGAGGCCTTTCTTCCTAGCATAAAAAGAAAATGCTATGATTTCAAAGGTTATCACTAACCAAAAAGCACAGTTAATGACAAGACATTTAATGTGCATGATTCTAAGTCCAATGGATTCAGAGTATGTCATTATAACTAGTGAAACATGGAGAAGAGAGAGAGAGAGAAAGAGAGAGAGAGGAGAGAGAGAGAGGAGAGAGAGAGAGGAGAGAGAGAGGAGAGAGAGAGGAGAGAGAGAGAGGAGAGAGGAGAGAGAGAGGAGAGAGAGAGGAGAGAGAGAGAGAAAGAGAGAGAGAGAGAGAGAGGAGAGAGAGAGAGGAGAGAGAGAGAGAGAGAAAGAGAGAGAGAGAGAGAGAGGAGAGAGAGAGAGGAGAGAGAGAGGAGAGAGAGAGAGGAGAGAGGAGAGAGAGAGGAGAGAGAGAGGAGAGAGAGAGAGAGAGAGAGAGAGAGAGGAGAGAGAGAGAGGAGAGAGAGAGGAGAGAGAGGAGGGAGAGAGAGAGGAGAGGGAGAGAGGAGAGGGAGAGAGAGAGGAGAGAGAGAGAGAGAGAGAGAGAGAGAGAGAGAGAGAGAGAGAGAGAGAGAGAGAAGAGGAGAGGAGAGGAGAGGAGAGGAGAGGAGAGGAGAGGAGAGGAGAGGAGAGGAGAGGAGAGGAGAGGAGAGGAGAGGAGAGGAGAGGAGAGGGAGAGAATTTCATTCATTAGCCTCAGCGATGCCAAGAGAGGAAATGCCCAGATGTACGGCATGTACTTTTCTTGTTCTGAGTTTCTATATTCCATATGGGATAAAAGGAAGCCCAAATGTTTTCACCGTACCCAGAGCCCTGAAGAGGAGGATTTCCAGGCTTCAAAGATGGAATAACAGTGTGGATACAGAGAGGCCACAGATGAGCCTTACTGAACTGGATGGAGTTAGCTTGAAATTAAACAGATTGTTCTTGTTGTTCTGGGGACCGAACTCAGGGACAGTCTATCTCTGAGATACACCCCCAGCCCTTTTTATTTTGGGCTTTGAAAGAGGGTCTCACTAGGTTGTTGTTTCACTAGGTTGTTGAGGCTGGCCTCAAACCTACAATCCTCCTTTCTCAGCCTCCAGAGTACTGGAATTACAGGTGTGTGCTATTATGCCTGGCAAGACCAAATCAATTCTTAATGTATTGTGGTACATATTTTCTACTCTGAATGATAGTGTGACATGGTTAACAATCGCTACTGAGGTAGACCTGTTAAAGTCTTCACCTAAACATTTCATTTTTAATGTTACTTTAAGAATTATTTTCTTAGTTTAATTTCAATATTGTTTATTCCTAGTATATGTGTATTCAATTGATTTTTGTATGTTGATCTTATATCCTGAAGCATTGCTATACTAGCTCTAATAGTTATTTTTGAGATTTCTTAGAACTGTAGATATACAAATTCATTTAATCTGAGAATGAGACAGTTTTGCTTCTTTCTTTCTAATCTGGGTGCCTTTTTCCCCTAATTTTCCTGACTAGAAGCTCCAGTGCAATGTTGAATAAAAGAGAAGAGTGGACATTCTTGTTCCTTGTACTTGATCTTATTGGAAACATTTTCAGTCTTTTACCACTAGGAATGACAGTAGCTTTTTTTTTCTTTTGTAGAGATTGGTAGGGTTTTTGTAGACTCTTCTTCATTAGGCTGGGGAAGCTTTCTTCTATTCCAGTCTGTCAAATGGCTTTTGATGAAAGATTGCTGGATTTTTGTCAAACATGCTTTCTGCATCTATTAAAATGAACAAGTGATTTTTATCATTAATATATTAATGTGGTACAATGCATTCTTTAGTTTTTGTATGTTGAACCAAACTTGAAATCCTGGGATATATCCCAAGGATTGACTGTGGTATGTGATCTTCTTTATATGTTGTTGATTCAACATATTTCATGTTGATATTTTGTTGAAAATTCTTGTATCTTTATTCACAAGATAAATGGATTGTTATTTTCTCTTCTTGTGATGTCTTTTTCTTGGTTTGATTATTAGGGTATACTTGTCTTGAAAATGATTTGGGAAGTAGTCTCTACTTTCTGGATGAGTTTGTAAAGGATTGGTCCTAAATATTTAAAGAAATTTTTGTATCAATAAATCAATCCAGTTTAGGGCCTTTTGTTGAAGTTTTTATTACTAATAATCTCTTTCCTTGTTATACGTCTATTAAAATTGTATTTCTTCTTGAGTTAGTTTGTGGTTCGTGGCTTTCTAGGAAGTTGTTGATTCCATTTAGGTATTCTCATTTGTTTCTATACACTTGCTCATAGTATTTTATAATATTTTGTATTTCTTTAGGGTTAATAATAATATATCCTATTTCATTCTTGATTGTAGTAGTTGGGGTTCTCTCTCTCTCTCTCTCTCTCTCTCTCTCTCTCTCTCTCTTTCTCTCTGTGTGTGTGTGTGTGTGTGTGTGTGTGTGTGTGTGTTCTCATGGTCAGTCCAGCTAAAGTCTTAACAATTTTGTTCATAATTTCAAAGAAGCTATTGTTGTTTTTGTTTATTTTTCTCTATTGAATTTCTGTTTTCCTTTTATTTGCTACTGTGCATTGAATCCAGGGGCATTCTACTGCTGATCTACACCTCCAGTGCTATTTTATTTTTTTATTTTAAAACAGAGCCTAGCTAGGTTTTGAGGGTCTCACTAAGTTGCTGATACTGTTCTCAAAGCTGCAATCCTCCTGTCTCAGCCTCCCAAGTACTTGCATTACAGGCATGTACTACCATGCCTGGCATTGGTTTTCCATTTCTTATTTAATTTGTTTCCACTCTGATCTTTATTATTTTCTTCTCTCTGCCTCCTTTGGGCTTGTTCTCTGTCAACATTTTTTTCTTAAGTCTTTATTTAGCTTATTGATTTCAGGTTTTATTGCCATCTTTAGTATAGAAATTTACAATCCTCACGAATTCTTGCAATAATCTTATAGCAGGGTAGGATTGCCCCTGTTTTCAATGCAGAAAGTGAGAGAGGTTAAATGATTTATTTAAGGTCTCACACAGCCCGTCAGTGATAGAATTGAAATTATAATGTTAGTCTTCTAAATGGGGAAAAATGCATTAGAATTCAAACCCACTACATGTCCCTCTCTGCCACATTACTCTAGCTACATGGTGACACATGCCTGTAATACCAGTACTTGAGAGGCTGAGACAGAAGAATCACAGGTTCATGGCCAGCCTCAGCAAGTTAGAGAAGCCCTCTACAACTTAGTGAGACCCTGTTTCAAAATAAAAAATAAAATAGAGCTGAGGATATAGCTCAGAGGTAGAATGCCCCTGAGTTCAATCCCTAGTGCCAAAAAACCCTCCCGCCCCATAATTGCATTGTAGTATACACATTCTACCACACTGTCTTACACTATTCTGAACCAATGCAACCACCACGTACATGAATAGGAGTGTGTTTTCACAGCTTCTATAATCTGCATTTGTGTATCTTTTTTTTTTTTTTAGTGGTACTGGAGGTGGAACCCAGGGGCTTTCTACCTCCAGGCTATACTTCCAGACCTTTTATATTTTTATTTGGAAACAGGGTCTCACTAAGTTGCTGAGAGCCTCACTAAGTAGCTGAGGCTGGCTTCGAACCCGTGCGATCCTCGTGTCTCAGCCTCCCAAGCGCTGAGATTACAAGCGTGCGCCACCACGCCTGGCATGCGTTTGTGTATCTTTTGAAAGCTCAAGAAAGACTCTTTTTTTTTCATTTTTTTTATTCGTGCACTGTATTCATATATCATAGTGGGATACAAACTTTTGTAGACATACATGCACACATCGCCCAGTCAGCCTCCACCCGATCCCCACTCCATTCTTTCCCCATCCCTCCCTCCCATGCTTGGCTTAGTGGTTGACATCTAGTATTATAGCAATTTATCCAAAATTAAAAATGATAATCTCACATAACAGTTTCATTTGTCTGATACCAAGCTTTTGATGACTTAAAGATAACATTTCAATATTTCTTTTTACTTTCTTTCTTACCAGAGAATATTATTTTTCTATTTTTTTTAGGTGAAACTATCATATATTTATATATTTATTTTTCAGAAAAAAACTCTATCTAATATGGAATATGGACTCTAGATACCCAAAACGATCTTGAAAAAGAACAAAGCTAGAAGATATATATTTTCTGATTTCAAACCATATAAAGCTACAATAATTGAAACAGTGTAGTACTGTTCTAAAGGCAGAAATATAAACCATTGGAGTTAAATACAAGCCTAGAGCTAAATTCTTCCCTATATTGTAAAGTTATTTTTGACAAGGTTTCCACGAACATTTGGTGGTGGGAATAATAATATTTTAACTAAATATTGTTGAAACATAATAATTACATGGAAAAGAATAAGGTTGGACCCTTACCTAATCCCATATACAAATATTAACTCAAAATAGATAAAAGACCTAAATATAAATCTTAAGACTATAAACTTTTAGGAGAAAATCTGGGTCATAAAACCTCACAACACTGAAATTGGCAGTGATTTCTTGGATATGATTTCAATGGCACAGGCAACAGAAGAGTATACAAACTCCCTAAAAAAATAAAAAAAATATTGTATATCCAAAGACAATGTAAACAGAGTTAACAGTTACTAATAGAATGGGATAAAATATTTCCAAATGCTATATCTGAAGGTATATTAATATTCCAACTAGAAATCCTAAAAATTAACAACAATAAAGGCAAACAATACCATTTAGAGATAGGTAAAAGACTAACATAAATAATGAATCTCCACAGATAACCAATCTTAGTTGACTGTTGGATGGAAACTCTTGTTTCTCTGGTTCTGGTGTGTGTTATCTATTTCTTCTTTGTAGTTAATCTCTTTGAGTATTTTCTCTAGTGCTGGTTTTGAAGACATAAATTCCTTCAGTTTCTGTTTGTCATGGAAGCTTCTTATTTCTCCATCTAATTTGATAGAAAGTTTTGCTGGATAGGAAATTTTTGGCTGGAAGTTGTTTTCTTTCAGAGTTTGGAATACGTTACTCCAAGCCCTTCTGGCTCTCATGACTTGGTTTGGGAAGTCTGGAATGATTCTAATTGGCTTGCCTCTGAATGTCACTTGGCCCTTTGTTTTTGTTGCCTTTAAGATTCTCTGCTTGGCTTCCACATTGGTCATTTTGACAATTATGTGGCGTGGGGATCCTCTTCTCTGATCCTCTCTAATGGGAGTTCTATAGGTTTCCTGGACCTGTGTATCGACCTCTTGCTCTATGTTTGGAAAATTTTCTGCTATTACTTCCTTGAAGAGATTGTTGATCCCTTTGGTTTCACTTTCTTTTCCCTCCTCTATTCCAATTATTCTTAGGTTAGCTCTCTTAAAATGGGCCCATATTTCTTCAATATCAGATTCCTGCTGTCGGATATTTTTTCCTAGATTAGAAACTATGCGTTCATTTTTGGAATGATCATCTTCTAAGAGCGAGATTCTGTTCTCCATGTGGTCTAATCAGTTGTTTGTGCTTTGAATTGAGGCCTTTACTTCATTAATTGCATTATTTATCTCTTTTTGGCTCTCTCTGAGTTCTTTTAGAAGCACCTCTATTATTTCTACAGTTATTTTCCTGATTTGATCTTCTAGAAATCTCTGATTTTCTGTTTTATTGGGTTCTGATGTTGTGGGGTTGTGGGCATTCATTGCTCCAGTATTATTCCTCTTTCCCATGATTTAGGAAGTTTGTGCCTTCTCTGGGTTCTTCCCTTGGGTCACTATGGCTTCACTTAAGGTGTTCTGGATCTCGAGTCAGTAGTATCTCAGACCCCACTACTCCTTTACTGGGTTGTATCACAGAGTCTCTGACCCAGAGAGTCGATAGAGGCTGCTTTAGACTGTGGGGGGTGCCAGGTTGCACGTTCTCCTATGGTGTGATATCTCTGCCACCGCCAATCCCTCACTGGGTCAAGTCCCAGGGAGTACAGTACTGGGATTTCTCCTCTGTGGCCCGCAATTTGACTCACTGTTCTTGAGTACGCAGATGTAGCTGTACTGGATTCGGTGAATTCACTGCTGCTGCCTCCGGTGGCAATCTGGCGCCGCTGCCACGCCCTCGGCCGTGAGGCTGGCGTATTTCTTCTTGGTTTTGATTTCTACTCTGAATCCCTACGGCGTGTGCTGAGCTCAGCCACTGGGAACTTTAGATTTTACCTGCAGCGAGAAATCCTGCCTGGCTGTTCCACAGCAGCTCACCTCAGCTTGCTGTAGCCCTCCGGTGAATTTGCCGCTGCCGCTGGCAGTATGGCGCTGCTGCCGCGTCCTTGGGCGTGAGGCCGGTTATCTCCTCTGTGGCTCTGAGCTCCGTTCTCAGTTCGCTTTCTCTCTGTAGCCTGGTGATTTTTTTGTTTCTGGTGATGGTGTTTTCTGGCTATGAAAGGCGCTGATTTTGTGGTAATGGAGATTGGTTGTTACTGGGGCTTTTAAGCCCCGCTTTTCTTGGTCGCCATCTTCCCGGAAGTCCAGAAAGACTCTTTCTTTAGGGCAGAAAGTATTCTGTGAAATTCTGTACCAGTGGCACTGAAAGCAATAAGAGATTTAACAATTGTAAACACTAATGGAATCTGTTCACTCTCTTATTTAATCTGTTGTGCATTTTATTTTCACCAAAGACCAAGAAACAAGTGATCCTTCTGGACTCAGAAATGTTAGTATATTTCCAGGTCATTGTTAATAAAAGCTAGGTTATAAACCTAAAACAAGTTGCCCAATTCCAAATGTCATGTGGTGACTTTGAACCTGCAATCCTCCTGTCTCAGACTTCCAAAGGACTGGGATTACAGGTGTGCACCACTGCACCCAGATCATTACTACAACTTTAAATACATGTTTGTCCATGCCACTTCTTACTTAAAATGTCTCTGTCTCTTTATTGTACACAAGTATTTTCTACACAAACATGGTTGTTTTAAGAAATAGAGGAGTGAATGATTTTAATGGTGGTATATTTATTTTTAGTTGTGATATAAATTACACTAGGGGTTTTATATACATTATTTCTTAGGGGAAATCTTGAGTAGCTCCTCCCATGGTAATTTGTCTTCATAGTTGACATGAATGACAGGTGCATTTTCCAGCCAAATGCAATAACCTTGTAGGACATCAGTAACTGAACCTCTGCCTCTATAGCACAGGACCTATACTGTGTGGATGACAGGAATTGCTGGTATGCTTCCTTTTTTTGTACTGGGTATCGAACTCAGGGCATTCTATGTCTAAGCTACAGCTCTAGCCCTTTTATTATTTTTAATATTTTTAAATTTTGAGTCAGGGGCTGGCTAAGTTGTTAATGATCTCGCTAAGTTACTGAAGCTATCATTGAACCCGCAGTCCTCATATCTCAGCCTCCCAAGTACTGCCATATGCCACCACACCCAGCCAGTACAAGGCTTTCTAGGTTCTGGGTGCTGCTACACCATGAAAGAACACATGAAGTCCTTACAACAGTTCTATGAGGCATAATTACCATTCTTCAATGAAGACATTGAGGCACAAAAAAGTCATCTCCCCAAAATCACATTTCCAGAAAGTGGCAAAGCTGAAACACAGACCCAGAATGGCAGCTCCAACATTCCTGTGTTTAATCATCACATCGCAGGCTTGGCCAGACCAGGATGATGGGACAGAGAAGAGTGAAGGTTGAGGAACAAGAGTACAGGATGGGGTAGGATTCCTCTCCAGGGTACCCCAGCTTCCTTCTGCCTATCTGGCCTTGTTTACTGACCTTTATCTCATGTCACAGTGGACTAGTAACCAATCTCCAGCTGTTCCAAGGCCCTTTGAGCCTCAAGGGCTCCAGGACAGCACCAGCCATTTTTTAGGATTTTAGCACCACACAGACCCAGAGCCTGAATCCCGCTCACTGCTATGTCCACAGCTTCCAGTGCAGCCTTCACACAAAGAGCCTGTCTGATGTTGCAGCAAAGAATATTAGAGCCAGAGAGACTTTAAATTGATGCAAAGCCGGGCATGGTGGCGCATGGTTGTAATCCTAGTACTTGAGAGACTGAGACAGGAGGATCGCGGGTTTGAGAACAGCCTCAGTAATTAAGTGAGGCTCTCAGCAACATAGTGAGACCCTGTTTCCAAATAAATAAAATAGCTTGGAGGTAAAATGTTTCTGGGTTCAATTCCCAGTGCCAAACAAAAAAAAAATAGAAGTGATTCAGGGCAATTTAGGAAAGGAAAAAATATCACCCAAAGCTATACATCAATTCATAGATGGGGAGGACCAAATCTGGCCCCTGTTCCTCGGCCAGAGCTCTTGCTTATACACACGGCCTAGCAGCCATTTATTCTCTTAAGTACTGTAGAAAAAAATTCTTAAAAGTATAAGATAGAAAACCACTATGGAGATCATGTGGAGTTTCCTCAGAAGACTGGGATTGAAACTACCATGCAACCCAGCTATACCACTCCTGAGTTTCAGAAGCTAGAATATTACAGTGATATGTGCATATCCATTTTTATAGCAGCACAATTTGAAATAGCCATATGTGGAACCCACCTAGGAGCAATTAAACACATGAATAGATTATAAAAGTGTGAGATCTAGACACAAAAGAATTTTATTCAGCTATCAAGAAATTATGTCAGGAAAAGGGACAGAACTAAAGAATATTATACAAAGTGAGATTAGTCAGTCTCAGGAAGTGAAGTGGAAAGGTTGTATACTTTTTCTCATATGTGGAAGCTGGAGAGAAATTAGGAGGAAAAAGAGACTTCAGATAAATGAGGGAGGTGCCAGTAGAAGAGTGGAAGGAGATTTGGAGTGGAGGGGAGAGACTTCATAAAGGAAACTGTTCAAATAAGACTAAGTATATATAAGAGGTCACTAATACCAATCTCAATAATATGTACAGGAAGGGGAGGTGGGGGTTAGAATACACCAGAAGAAGTGTGTGTGTGTGTGTGTGTGTGTGTGTGTGTGTGTGTGTCTGTCTGTCTGTCTGTCTGTCTGTCTGTTTCTAGTTCTCTGAACCTTGTTATAATGTATAATTGAAATATACCAATAAGCCGGGCGTGGTGGCGCACGCTTGTAATCCCCGCGCTTGAGAGGCGGAGACAGGAGGATCTCACTGGTTCGAAGCCAGCCGCGCTGGCTTAAGAGACCCTGTTTCCAAATTAAAAAGTTAAAAAAATAGGTCTGGGAGTGTAGCCCGTGGAAGTGTAGCCCGGAGGTAGAAGGGCTTCCAGGAACCCCAGTACCACCAAAAAAAAAAAAAAGAAAAAGAAAAAATATACCAATAAAAGGATATAAAAATTAAAAACCTGGAGCACAGATAGCACGGGGCTTTGGCTGTTTATTTTAATATTTTTGTGTACTTCAAAGTACTCTAGAAACTCCAGATGAGGTTGGGAAGTTAAAGCTGTCCTGAGAGTGCTGGATCTGCATGTCTCCCTGGGGGTATACCCAGGATAGAAGAATAGCATTTATAGTGTTCATGTACACAAGTCCTTCATGTACACATCCATGAAACAGCTGGAGAATAAGACGTGTACTTACGCCAAAAAAATAGTCTCCATACAAAGAGTAACAGATTTGCCCCAAGACCTGTGGGGACTCACAGAAGGATTCAGGTGTTCTTCAACCTGATTATTCCATTTGAGAAAACACCATCCACATGAGCCTTGCAGTGAAGATACTATTCTTTCCCTCCTCCATTTGACACACTGGTTGAGTGCCCATTCTGTGTCAGGTGATGTACTTGGCACAGAGGATGTTGATGGCTGGAACACTGTCAGGAAAGCTCTGTGGACACCTACCTACAAGAGGTGCTAAGGAGGAATCAGGATGGGAGTAAGGCACGCGGATCCCAGGGGAGAGAGTCATTTTGCTGTAGTCTGCAGGTTCCATCTGGTTTTAGTCTTTTCTTTCCATCTTTCTGGATCTGAGGCCATCATTGAGTTACTCAGCAGCTCTTAATCTTGGCTTGATTTTAAAATGGGAGGAGGATGGAGTAGCCATATCTACTGTGTAGGACTGACATAAAGATTAAGCAGTGTGGTATGATGGCACATGGCTGTACTTGGGAGGCTGAAACAGGAGGATTGCCAGTTTGAGGACAGCCAACCTGGGGTATAGCTCAGAGGTAGAATACCCATGGGTTCAATCCTAAGAATGAGAAAAAAGACGGAGGGGGAGGGGGTGGGGGGAGGAGGAGGAGAAGGAGAATGATTAAGTAAAATAACACTTTGCAAGCAGTTAAAATTGCAGCTGACTCATTAATGCTCATTAAGGGGCCAAAGGCTCTCTGTTTCTAGTCTTTCAACCATAACAATGTTACTCAAGTCAAAGACGTAATTTTCCTGAATTCCCTACAATATCATCTCTAGGTAGCAGGATATTACACCAGAAATGAAAGATACATTTCCTCCTTATTCTTCAGCAAAGAAACTACCAGGAAAGCACTTTAGACTCATAGAAAATAGCCTCCAGCCGGGTGTGGTGATGCACGCTTGTAATCCCCGTGCTTGGGAGGCTGAGACAGGAGGATCGCGCAGGTTTGAAGCCAGCCTCAGCTTAGTGAGGCTCTCAGCAACTTAGTGAGACCCTGTTTCCAAATAAAATATAAAATGGGTCTGGGAGTATAGCTCGGAGGTAGAAAGCCTCTGGGTTCCACCCCCAGTACCACCAAAAAAAAAAAAAAAAAAAAAAAAGAAAAGAAAAGAAAATAGCCTCCAATAGAGGCATAAGTGTGGGGCACTTTTGTGAGTCTCCTTTAAAAGATGTATTCGTTTGCTAGGGCTGCTGTAACAACATACCACAGACTGGGTGGGTTAAACAACAGAGTGTCGGCTCCCAGTTTGGGAGGCTGTAGGTCCATCATCTAGGGGCTGGCTGGGGTGGTTTCTTCTGAGGGCTATGAGGAAAGGACCTGTTCTAGGCAGTTCTCAGCTTATAGATAGTAATCCTATCTCAGCATTGTCTTCTATTTGTTTCAAATTCATTCTTCATTCTCATTCATATTCTGTCTGTCTGTCTGTCTGTCTGTCTCATTTACACCCCTAGTCCTATTTTATTTTGAAACAGGATCTCACCAAGTTGATGAGGGCCTCACTAAGTTGATGAGGCCGGCCTCTAACCTGCCTCCTCCCAAGTACTGGGATTACAGACATGTACCACCAGGCCCAGCAGAAGAACCTCCAATCTTTATACATTTTGACACTATGGCTTTATGTATATTAATGCTTCTTTTATCTTATTGATAAATGTATACCTTTAATGATATTGAAATATTTTTGTTCCTTCTAATGATTTTTTTTAAATGTGATTTGCTTGGTATTAATACTCATGCCTGATTTTGATTTAGTGTTTGCTAGTTATATTTCATAACTTTTCTAGGTTTCAAATTTCTGTGGTTTTTTTTTTTTTTTTTTTTTTTGTTTAGGAGTGTGTCTTTGAATCAACATTTTCTTTTTTGTGCTACCAGGGGCAATCTACCTCTGAGCTACACTGTAGCCCTATTTTATTTTTTATTTTGAAACAGGGTCTCACTAAGTTGCCGAGGCTTGCCTCAAACCTTTCATCCTCCCCTCTCAGCCTTTTAAGTACTGAGATTACAAGCATGCACCATCACACTCAGCTGAATCTACTTTTAAACCAAGGCGAGAGTCTTTGTTATTATCATTCTAAAAATATTGGAATTTATTTTTCATATTTTTATTTTTTATATTGCCTTTTTGTTTCCAGTTTGTTTCCTCTTTTTCATCAGATATTGCTGTTTTCTTTATTTCTTTCATTTTTCTTCCAGTGGCTAGATTAGATTAAATTCCAGTTATATTTCTCTTGGTGGTGGAAGAATAACGCACTCCTTTTATAGTATATACCTGTCTATAAATAAAATATCTGTTAAAACAATAGGACTTCCAGCTAATGAAGCAAGTGAATACTTAAAAGAATAACTTATAAAAATAAAAAGATATTATAATATTTGGGCACCAAATTTGTGTAAAGTTCTAACTGCATATAAAAAGGAGATAATAATTTGATGTGCTCACCCTGTATCATAGGCGAATAAAGAGTTAAAAAGAGAAATAAAAGCTCATTCGCTTCCACTGGTATTTATATTAAGCTAGTTATAGTTCAATTTAAGCATGTTATTTGAACTAATTCTCAAAGCTTTATCCTGACTTATGAGTTCAGCATGACTGGATAAATTTCTAGGCACAAGGAAAAACAAACCCTTCTCTAGGTCAATATTGACTTTTCCCCATTTGCAGGTTTCTTTCTACACTTCAGACATCTGAACAGATAACAGCTACAAGGTAAGATAATGAACACAGAATAGTCGACTCCCTCCAGGATTCCAAGCACCTTTTCTAACAAGATATATGGGAAATCTGTGTAATGTCTTATAAATCAAAAGAAGGAGTCATAGGAGTCATAGCTGCTTAATATTTGCTTTGGATTTTGTTTACACAGCTCAAAATTTTGTTGATGTGTCCTGGCTTTTTTTTTTTTTTTTTTTTTTGGTACTGGTGGTTAAACCCCACGGCATTCTACCCCTGAGCTACACCTTCAGCTGAGGGCCTCCTTCCAAACTTGTCGAGGCTGACCTCAAACCTGCAATCTTCCTTGTCTCAGCCTCCCAAATGCTGAAATTACAAGCATGCACCACCACACCTGGCTTTTTATTTCTTTTTCTTCTTTACTTATGTTCAGTTTATTCTCCCTTTGTAATGTTCCATCTCTCACATTTCAGTGATTAATTCACTTGTTCATTTTTGTAGTCAAAATTGATCAAGTGCCTATAAAAACGACAGCACTAATGACACAAAGAGGAACCAAAGGTGTTCCTTTCCCACCAAGGTAGAAAAGCCGGTTCCTAAAGGATGACTTCTAAGAATTTGGAGGAAATTCCAGGCAGAGTGAAAAGTATGCGCAGAATTCTTCTTCACTTCTGTAGTTCTTTTCTAATATGCCTGGCATGTCGTCTGAGCACTACGTGATGACACAGAGAGCTTAAGAAAGTCTCCACTGAGGAAATTACAGGAAATGTGTCCCTTGGCTGATCCTTCACTCTGGGAGAGAGCCCTCCTGCATAGGACTCATTTTCTTTTGGGGGGGCCCTCGTGGATGGTTCCTGAAATCCGTGCCAGAAGCATCAAAAAGAGAGGGGAAGAAGGAGGCTGGGGATGGAGTGAGATCACTAACTCCTGAATCCTCTGGAGAAACTGAGTCACATCCTCCAAACCTAACACATAGGCTCTCGCACTCTCTCCTTCCCTGCCCCAGGGGCACTGTAACTCTGAGCTCCACCCCCAGCTTTTAATTGATTTAATTTTCTATTTTGAAATAGAGTCTTTCTAAATTGCTGGGGCTGTCCTTGAACCTGTGATCCTCCTGTCTCAGCCTCCCAAGTACCAGGATTATACGGGTGTGCCACCAAGCCCAGCCCAGCCCAACATTGTTTTTCTAGGTAGAAAAATCCTGCCTAGAGCTGGGGGCAGAGCCAAGTTCTTTGGGGCCTAATGATTATACAACTTAGGGCAAAGAAGCTCTTTTAAAAACGAGTACAAAATTACAAATTGTAAAATAGAAGCAGGGCCTTGGAAGGGTCCTCCCATACAAGTAAGGAGCTCTGAAACCTTCATTTCATTAGCTTCTTAAAAAATATAATTTCGGATAGAGAGAGACATTTGGGGTGTGTGTGGTGTGTGTGTGTGTGTGTGTGTGTGTGTACCATGAAGACACTGGGATTTGCTTTTGTAGCATGCTTCATAGGATGCAGCCCACTCAGAGATCTTCATGATATGCCCCTTAGTATCAATTTTACCCTTAGTATCAATTTTACCCATCCTATTGAATAACAAAGATTTTGGAGCCCTGGATTCATGCAAGTGATCAAGAAGAGTGTTTGTGGAGTACTACAGGGATCTTGGGACATGAGTCTCTTCACTGGGACAATTGTCCTCAGGAGAACAAGCATTTTCATTCCTTTTGGAGTCTGTGAGTGCTCTGAGCCACCAGGGCAGTCTCCAAGGTAGTCCTTTTTTAGAGTAAGCAGCTTTGCTCTGGGGCATCAAGCATGTCCCCACAAGAGCTCCTGTGCTAATCAACTTGAGTTCTGGATTAAAGGCAGTGATTCACCTTGAGGGCAGACTGTGCTGTTGATGCTTGCAGAAGGTTAGATGGGCAGCTTGGAATCCAGCACTCTGTTGAATTTATAAGGAAAAAAAAAAGATAAATAAGTCCTGTTTCTCTTTTCTACCAAATAAACAGGATTAATCCTTATTAAGAAGGAGGAGACCTTTGGTGACTGGCAGAGAAGGAATGTCTGGGGGAAACAGCAGTTGGCTGATTGACTTAGTGTCTTCACGTCTATTTAACTTCTTTCTTTGTTTAAGAATTCTGGCTGGCATTGCATCTGCTTAGTCATTTTGTCCTTCTTACTCCAGGGCACTATGAGTTCCAGGCACTGATGGGAGTTAGGTCTACACAGAAGCCTAAGAAATAGATTCTGCTTTATAAGGAAAGAATCTGACCCTGAGAAGTGTTAATAAATGTCTATGGAGATTAATAGGATTGGATTAAATTAAATTAAACTAATTCATAATGTAAGGACAGAGTAAAAATAAAAATGTAGTTATCCTACAACATAATAGTTTTATTTTTCTTTAGATAAGTAGAATTATATAAAGATTAAGGACTCTAGATTTAGAGAGATTGGCATGAAATCTGAGCTCAAATCTTAGCTCCGTCATTAATCACCAGTATTACTTTGAGTAAAATGCTTAATACCTATGCACTTGTTTCTTCATTTGTCCAATGGGTTTAAGGATGGTAGTTACATTAATGTGTTGTTATAGAACTTCCGGGAAGATGGCAACCGAGAAAGCAGGGCTTAAGAGCCCCGCTAACAACCAATCTCCATTACCACAAATCAGCGCCTTTCATAGCCAGAAAACACCATCACCAGAGAAACAAAAAAATCACCAGGCTCCAGAGAGAAAGCGGACTGAGAACAGAGCTCAGAGCCATGGAGGAGATACACCGACCTCACGCCCGAGGACGCGGCAGCAGCGCCATACTGCAGGCGGCAGTGGCAAATTCACCGGACGGCTACAGCAAGCCGAGGTGAGCCGCTGCAGAACAGCCAGGCGGGATTTTTCAGCGCAGGGAGCATCTAAAGCTCCCAGTGGCTGAGCTCAGCACACGCTGCAGGGACTCAGAGTGGAACTCAAAACCAAGAAGAAATACACCAGCCTCACGGCCGAGGGTGTGGCAGCGGCGCCATATTGCCACCGGCAGCAGCAGCAGAGAATTCACCGAGTCCAGTACAGCTACATCTGCGAACTCAAGAACAGTGAGTCAAATTGCGGGCCACAGAGGAGAAATCCCAGTACTGTACTCCCTGGGACTTGACCCAGTGAGGGATTGGCGGTGGCAGAGATATCACACCATAGGAGAACGTGCAACCTGGCACCCCCCACAGTCTAAAGCAGCCTCTATCAACTCCCTGGGTCGGAGACTCTGTGATACAACCCAGTAAAGGAGTAGTGGGGTCTGAGAAACTACAGATTCGAGATCCAGAACACCTTAAGTGAAGTCATAGTGACCCAAGGGAAGAACCCAGAGAAGGCACAAACTTCTGAAATCATGGGAAAGAGGAATAACACTGGAGCAATGAATGCCCACAACCCCACAACATCAGAACCCAATAAAACAGAAAATCAGAGATTTCTAGAAGATCAAATCAGGAAAATAACTGTAGAAATAATAGAGGTGCTTCGAAAAGAACTCAGAGAGAGCCAAAAAGAGATAAATAATGCAATTAATGAAGTAAAGGCGTCAATTCAAAGCACAAACAACCGATTAGACCACATGGAGAACAGAATCTCGCTCTTAGAAGATGATCATTCCAAAAATGAACGCATAGTTTCTAATCTAGAAAAAAATATCCGACAGCAGGAATCTGACATTGAAGAAATATGGGCCCATTTTAAGAGAGCTGACCTAAGAATAATTGGAATAGAGGAGGGAAAAGAAAGTGAAACCAAAGGGATCAACAATCTCTTCAAGGAAGTAATAGCAGAAAATTTTCCAAACATAGAGCAAGAGGTTGAAACACAGATCCAGGAAACTTATAGAATTCCCTTTAGACAGGATCGGAGAAGAGGATCCCCACACCACATAATTGTCAAAATGACCAATGTGGAAGCCAAGCAGAAAATCTTAAAGGCAACAAAAACAAAGGGCCAAGTGACATTCAGAGGCAAACCGATAGAATCACTCCAGACTTCCCAAACCAAGTCATGAGAGCCAGAAGAGCTTGGAGTAACATATTCCAAACTCTGAAAGAAAACAACTTCCAGCCAAAATTTTCCTACCCAGCAAAACTTTCTATCAAATTAGATGGAGAAATAAGAAGCTTCCATGACAAACAGAAACTGAAGGAATTTATGTCTTCAAAACCAGTGCTAGAGAAAATACTCAAAGAGATTAACTACAAAGAAGAAATAGGTAACACACACCAGAACCAGAGAAACAAGATTTTCTATCCAACTAAGATTGGTTATCTGTGGAGATTCATTATTTATGTTAGTCTTTTACCTATCTCTAAATGGTATTGTTTGCCTTTATTGTTAATTTTTAGGATTTCTAGTTGGAATATTAATATACCTTCAGATATAGCATTTGGAAATATTTTATCCCATTCTATTAGTAACTTTTAACTCTGTTTACATTGTCTTTGGATATACAATTTTTTTTATTTTTTAGGGAGTTTGTATACTCTTCTGTTGCCTGTGCCATTGAAATCATATCCAAGAAATCACTGCCAATTTCAATGTTGTAAGGTTTTATGACCCAGATTTTCTTCTAAAAGTTTATAGTCTTAAGATTTATATTTGGGTCTTTTATCTATTTTGAGTTAATACTTGCATATGGGATTAGGTAAGGGTCCAATTTTATTCTTTTCCATGTAATTATTATTTTTCAACAATATTTAGTTAAAAGATTATTATTTCCACCACCAAATGTTCGTGGAAACCTTGTCAAAAATAACTTTACAATATAGGGAAGAATTTAGCTCTAGGCTTGTATTTAACTCCAATGGTTTATATTTCTGCCTTTAGAACAGGACTACACTGTTTCAATTATTGTAGCTTTATATGGTTTGAAATCAGAAAATATATATTTTCTACCTTTGTTCTTTTTCAAGATCGTTTTGGGTATCTAGAATCCATATTCCATATTAGGATAGATTTTTTTCTGAAAAATAAATATATAAATATATGATAGTTTCACCTAAAAAATAGAAAAAAATATTCTCTAGTAAGAAAGAAAGCAAAAAGAAATATTGAAATGATATCTTTAAGTCATCAAAAGCTTGGTATCAGACAAATGAAACTGTTATGTGAGATTATCATTTTTAATTTTGCATAAATTGCTATAATACTAGATGTCAACCACTAAGCCAAGCATGGGAAGGAGGGATGGGGAGAGAATGGGTTGGGGATCAGGTGGGGGTGACTGGGTGATATGTGCATTTATGTCTACAAAAGTTTGTATCCCACCATGATGTATGAATACAGTGCACCAATAAAAAAAAAAAAAAAAAAAAAGAGGCGTTCCACAATGGAACCACAGCCTTCATGGTCCATCATGAGAGTCAAGGGAAGAGGGTGGCGCTGAGCAAGGGAGAAGGAAGCATGGCATCTAAATCCAGCTGTGATTCTGAACTTTTCCAAATGAAGACTATCACTGGGAAAACTGGCAAAATTTGAATGGGGTCTAAGAAGTAGACAGTAATAAATTATCAGTGTTAAAAAAATTTGTTGTTATAAAGTTATGAGACAATATATGTAAAGCATGTATTAAAATACATGATGCGTAGGCTTAGTTTTAAAGCAGCTGAGTTGTAAATACTAAGGGAGCACAGAGAAGTGAGAGAGAAGGAAATTATGTGTGTGGATGTTTGGGAAAAAGGATGTGGTTGGGGGTGTGTATGAGGATGGATGCAGGCCTGTGTGAGTGGATAGAAGCTGGGCAATGGCAGGGCAGGAAAGCAGTAATCACAGGTTCTGTTGTTCTGTACAACCTTGCCAGAAGCTGTTTTTCCATCCTGCTAGCTTTCATGTCATCCAGAGGATGGGCAAGGTGACAACGTGCTGTTACTCGGGCTCTCGTTCCAATTATGTACCACGATGTATGATTCTGGTGCAGCAAAACATCAACACACCAGGGCTTTGGATATGGAAAGTCAGACAGAAAAATGGGTTGTCCAGGAAGGGGCTAGCAAGGCAGGCACACTCAGGTGCCTTAGAGCAGTGGACATTAACCAATAAGCTGAGGCAGTAGGACAAGGTGGAGTGGACTTGTTCCGAGTGCTGCTAAGACACAGGGACTCCACTCTTGGAGGAAGAGATACTGCAGGTCGGGCCACGAGCTTGCAAAATTTGGGGATTAGTGAGAACTTATTCCCTCAGGTTGATGGGACTGGGGACATTCGGGTTACACAAAGTTTTAAGTGTTTGCTGTTAGTGGGAATGCAAACTAGTTCAACCACTATGGAGATCAGTGTGGAGATTCCTAAGAAAGATGGGAATAGATCCACCATATGATCCAGCTATACCACTCCTAGGTATCTTTCCAAAGGGGTTGAATTCAGAGAACTACAGCAACATATGCATACCTATGTTCATAGCAGCACAATTTGTAATAGCCAAAATATGGAACCAACCCAGATCACCATCAACAGATGAATGGATAGCAAAACTGTGGGAAATACACACAATGGAATTCTATTCAGCCATAAAGAAGAACAAAATTATATCATTTGCAAGAAGATGGAAAGCCCTGGAGAACATTATGTTAAGTGAGATCAGCCAAGTACAGAAGGAGAAGATACATATGTTTCCTCTAATATGCCCAAACTAGGAAACACAAAGGATACCAGTGGGACTCCAGATATTGGAGGGGAAATACTAGCTAAGTTTGAATGGAAAGATAGGAGAGGAGAAAGGCTGATCTGGATTAATGAGGGTCTACACCTGAACATGTGTAAAATTATGAATATGACATGGTTAACCTGGACAACCATTGGTGGGAGGGGGGAAGGGAAAATGGGGGCGGGGGGGAGAGGGCACCAAATATAGTTTAAATGTATACTATTTATGTTCAATTAAAAAATTGTTAAAAAATAAATAAATAAAATAAAATACTCAAAAAAAGTTTTAAGTGTTTGTAATAATATTTCTTCTGTTTAGTGATTCTGCTGTGAATTGTAACCATCTTGTTCACCTTTTAACAATTGTGCTTTTAGAAAAAATATTCTCACATCCAAATGTCTTATCAGATATTATGTTAGGTTTAGTCACATGCCGTTAGCATTCAGGTTCCAAAATCTTTGGTACCCAGTAGAGGTGAATAAAATGTAAGACAGAAAGATGTATATGTATATGTATATGTATATGTATATGTATATGTATATGTATATGTGTGTATGTATATGTGTATGTATATCTCCTTTTTTTTTTAATGATACTGGGGTTCCTGGAAGCCCTTCTACCTCCGGGCTACACTCCCAGACCTATTTTATATTTTAGAAACAGGATCTCTTACGCCAGTGCGGCTGGTTTCAAACCTGCGCGATCCTCCTGTCTCCGCCTCCCAAGCGCGGGGATTACAAGTGTGCGCCACCACGCCTGGCTATATCTCCTTTTTTTTTTTTTTTTTTTTTTTTTACAAAAAATTATGGGATCAAATGGATCAAATGACTTACCTAAAGTTACACAGCATTGATTAAAATTTGATTAAATAAATCTGTTATGTTTTTCTCTTGCTAGTCTTTTTTTGATATTATTATTTTTGCAGTACTGGGGATGAAACCCAGGGGCATTCCACCTCTGAGTGACACCCCCAGCCTTAATATTTTATTTTTTATTTTTGAAACAGGGCCTCACTAAGTAGCTGAGAACCCGTGATCCTCCCGTCTCAGCCTCCTAAGTACTGGGATTATGAGCATGTGCCACCATGCTGGGCTCCTATCTTTTTATAGGTGTGTTGGCCTTGACCTCTGAGGTGGTTGAGGAAAAGGTGCCTTCTCACTCTTACACTCCAAAGGGTATGATATGGCCTCTTTTAACTCAAGAAAGCCTATCAGTAAACAACTATATGGCAGTGATATTATTATAATCAGACATTTTAATCTACTGTGAGGGTGTGTGCGATTAAAATACATGTTTAATCAAGTTTACCATCATGTTCAGTGTTAAGCTCACTGGTATTAAGTATATTCACATTTTTGTATGAACATCACCGCCATCCATTTTTTTAACTCTTTTCATCTTTAAAAACTGTACCTATTAGCCAGGTGTGGTGGCGCATGCTTGTAATCCCAGCATTTGGGAGGCTGAGACTGGAAGATCGCGTTTCACAGACAGCCTCAGCTACTTAGTGAGGCCCTCTGCAATTCAGTGAGACCCGGTTTCAAAATAAAGAATAAAAAATAGGGCAAGGGGGTGTAGCTCGGAGGTCAAATGCCCCTGGGTTCCATTCCCAGACCCGCAAAAAAATAAAAATAAAAATAAAAATAAAAATAAAAAAAACTGTACCCATTAAATACTATAATATGTTGTAAAAGAAATATGATCTACCCAACTACTGTTCATAACAAATTGCTTACAATGACCTCTATAGACCATGATCCATTTCTATGTCATAACATCTTAGCTGAGAATGCTGTTCTGCCTCAGGTCATCCGAGGTGTGGTGTGGAGTTAAAGTCTCAAAAACCACCAAGTTACCCACCTTAGGTCTGGGCCACTTAGGCATTGTTATACACTAGCAGGAGTTCTTTGTCAACTGATCCCATGATCATATTTCAGGTCCTGGGATGAATGAGCTTCTACAGGAGATGGAACTGGGCTACCTTGATTAACAGATCCTCTCTGAGCGAGAGTCCATAAATAAAGACAGTTTCATTAGAAAAAACCAGCTCTCCATATCCTACTGCCCTGATTATGACAGAGAGTCAAAGCATATATGACATTTATTCCTGCCCTAAAGTCAGCCCTAGGAAAATAATTTATCTAAAAATTTACTCATTCTTTATTCAGCTATTAAGCTCATCCAAGAACTTTTAAAATTTAAGATATTCCTCTTTATAGTTATGGAATTTTAATTAGTCTCTTTTAAACATTTCCATTTCTTTTACCTAAGATTTCCCTTCTAGACATTCATTTTGATCCTATTTTATATTAAGTTCCTTGAATGGATTTGTAGAAACGTCTTTATAGTGTTTGTGCACTGATTCCAACAGTTGAGTCAGCTTGTGGTTGGTTTCTAGTTACCGGTTCTTCAACTTTGTATGGGTCAAATTTCCTTGTATTATTTTAGTGGTATAATCTTTGATGTGCACTTATCATTGTGAATCATATGTTGTAGAAGTTTTGGGTTTTATTATGTTCTTTGAAAAAGTGTTGTTTAATCTAGGCATGGTGGCACACACTTGCAATCCCAGTACTTGGTAGGCTGAGACAGGAGGATCGAAGGTTCTAGACCAGTCTCGGCTACTTGGTGAGGCCCTTTGCAACTCACTGAGACCCTGTCTCAAAATAAAGAATAAAAAATATGGCTGGTAGTGTAGCTCAGAGGTAGAATGCCCTTGGGTTCCATCCCCAGTATTAAAAAAAATTGTTAATTTTTTCTAGCAAAATGCTAAATGAGTATTAGTAGCTGGGACTGTGGAGCTCTGGTTGTAGTCTTTGCTAGAACTTGACGATTCTGGTTTTGCATCCAATTCTAGGTTAATCTCCTTAGTCCTAGCATGTGATCATCCCAAATCATTGCCTTTCTGAGATTCTGATAGAAAGAATAAGGTTTGTTAACATATAGCTCTAACTTTGTTGGACACAAACTCCAAAGTTGGTCTTCCCTAGTCAGTTACTGAAAACTTTCATTAGCTCCTTAGCTTTCTAGCTGTTAAGATTCCTATTGGACAACCTGATGTTCCCCCTAAAACATTCATAGGTCAGTTGTAAACCAAGGATTTGAGGGGATTTTGTTTGCAGATTTGGAGATTCCTGTCTGTGGCTCTTTGCTTACCATGACTTCTTCTTTTTTTTTTTTTTTTGGTGGTACTGGGGGTGGAACCCAGAGGCTTTCTACCTCTGGGCTATATTCCCAGACCCATTTTATATTTTATTTGGGAACAGGGTCTCACTAAGTTGCTGAGAGCCTCACTGAGTAGCTGAGGCTGGCTTCGAACCTGCGCGATCTTCCTGTCTCAGCCTCCCAAGTGTGGGGATTACAAGCGTGTGCCACCACGCCCGGCTTACCATGACTTCTGATCTCAATTTCTTGCTGCTCTAGAAGCCATGGACTCTGCCAAGTAGTTTTTAAGGCAGGTAAAACTGTGCCTTTCCACTGGAGCTTCATCCTCTGAGAGCTGCCCAGGCCAGGGAATGCTCACAAATGGACATCCTCTAAATGTGGGTCACAGTCAATGTAGTTCCTCCTTTCAAGAGTCAAATTCTTTCCAATGTATATGTTATGTTTTTGTTTTTGTTTTTGTTTTCTTATTCCCTGATGCCTTCAAACAGTTGTTTTTTGAAAATCTTTTATCTCTGCTTTGTCATTATTATTGGTAGAATTATCAGTTTGATATAAGCTTCTCCATAAATCCTGAAAATACAAACCTTAAAAAATTAATTAACTTATCTTTGTCCTAAATGAGATCCCACAAAATAACAGGTTTGATATGTTTGCTATTTTTCTAATACATATTAAGTAACTATTAAAGATTTTAAACTATTTACCCATATTCCACATAAAATGGTCTCAGATACCACCTTATACAATTCAAAAAAATATTGGGCTGTGCAATTCCTGAGACTTCTTTTAGTTCTAAAATCCAAAATTAATGTCTTTAAACTATTATTCTGTTGAGTACTGATATTCCATGAGCAATTTACAACTTTGCCATAAAGATTTGGAAAAAGTAACTAAAGGGCTGGGTGTGGTATTGCACACTTTTAATTCCAGTACTTGGGAGGCTGAGACAGGAGGATCACAGGTTCTCGGCCTGCTTCAGATACTTAGTGAGGCTCTTTGCAACTTGAGGCTCTTTGAAACTTCTGTTTCAAAACAAAATAATAAAAAAATTAAAAAGAATAACAAATTAAAAAGTAACTAAAATATTGTGTGTGATGATACTGGGGATTAAACCCAGGGGCATTCTACTTATGAGCTTCACCCATGGCCCTATCTTATTTTAATATATATATATATATATATATATATATATATATATATATTTTTTTTTTTTTTTTGGTGGTACTGGGGTTCTTGGAAGCCCTTCTACCTCCGGGCTATACTCCCAGACCTATTTTTATATTTTTGAAACAGGGTCTCTTACGCCAGTGCGGCTGGCTTCGAACCTTCGGCATCCTCCTGTCTCCATCTCCCAAGCGCGGGGATTACAAGCGTGTGCCACCACGCCCGGCAAAATAATGGGTTTTTTCCAAAGCTCAGGAAATTAAAGCAAGAATAAACAAGTGGGATAGCATCAAACTAAAAAGTTTCTTCTCAACAAAGGAAACTATCAATAACCTAAAGAGGAAGCCTACAGAATGGGAAAAGATCTTTACCAGCCACCATTCTGATAGTGGGCTAATATCCAGAATATACAAAGAGCTCAAAAGACTCTACACTAGCAAAACAAACAACCCAATCAAGAAATGGGCAGATGAACTAAATAGACACTTCACAAAAGAAGAGATACAAAGGGCCAATAGATACATGAAAAGATGTTCTTCATCACTGGCCACCAGGGAGATGCAAATCAAAACTACACTGAGATTCCATCTAACCCCAGTCAGAGTGGCAAGCATAAAGAAATCAAATAACAACAAATGCTGGTGAGGATGTGGGGAAAGAGGAACTCTTTTACACTGTTGGTGGGAATGCAAACTAGTTCAGCCACTATGGAGATCTGTGTAGAGATTCCTAAGAAAGGTGGGAATAGATCCACCATATGATCCAGCTATACCACTCCTGGGTATCTTTCCAAAGGGGTTGAATTCAGAGAAATACAGCGACATATGCATACCTATGTTCATAGCAGCACAATTTGTAATAGCCAAAATATGGAACCAACCCAGATCACCATCAACAGATGAATGGATACCAAAACTGTGGGAAATACACACAATGGAATTCTATTCAGCCATAAAGAAGAACAAAATTATATCATTTGCAAGAAGATGGAAAGCCCTGGAGAACATTATGTTAAGTGAGATCAGCCAAGCACAGAAGGAGAAGGTACATATGTTTCCTCTAATATGCCCAAACTAGGAAACACAGAGGATACCAGTGGGACTCCAGATAATGGAGGGGAAATATCAGCAAAGTTTGAATGGAAAGATAGGAGAGGAGGAAGGCTGATCTTGATTAATGAGGGTCTACATCTGAATATGTGTAAAATTATGAATATGACATGGTTAACCTGGACAACCATTGATGGGAGGGGGGAAGGGAAAATGGGGGCGGGGGGAGAGGGCATCAAATATAGTTTAAATGTATACTATTTATGTTCAATAAAAAATTGTTAAAAGGAAAAAAATAAAAATATTGGGGTTTTTTGTTTGTTTTGTTTTGTTTTGGTGGTACTAGAGGTGGAACCCAGAGGCTTTCTACCTCTGGACTATACTCCCAGACCTATTTTATATTTTATTTGGAAACAGGGTCTCACTAAGTTGCTGAGAGCCTCACTAAGTAGCTGAGGCTGGCTTCGAACCTGTGCGATCCTCCTGTCTCAGCCTCCCAAGCGCGCGGATTACAAGCGTGCACCACCACGCCCAGCTGAAAATATTTTAAAATTTAGAGTAACTACTAATTATTTATTTGTGCTAAATATATTAGGTCTGTTTAGATGTACGTAGAAGAAAGTACCTAGAGCTGGTTTTCTTAGGCAGCCCGCATAGGTCCCAGGGTTAGACATGAGACAAATGTCCCAGTCTCTGAGAACAATTAAAACTACAAACCACTGCCCTCCACCTCCTCGCGTTGCTCTCCTCCTTCCTCAGTTGCTTCCTCCTTCTCAGCCTGAAGCTGTGCTCTCTTTACTATGACTAATAATAATTCCTAAGCTTAATAATAATAAAAAGCAAGTAAATATATAAGTAAGGTCCAGGAATGTTTGGAAATGTATCATTAGTCTTAGTGTAAGAAAAAGGGGATGCCGGGTGTGGTGGCGCACGCTTGTAATCCCCATGCTTGGGAGGCTGAGACAGGAGGATCGCACAGGTTCGAAGCCAGCCTCAGCTACTTAGTGAGGCTCTCAGCAACTTAGTGAGACCCTGTTTCCAAATAAAATATAAAAAAATAGGTCTGGGAATATAGCCCGGAGGTAGAAAGCCTCTGGGTTCCACCCCCAGTACCACCAAAGAAAAAGAAAAGAAAAAAGAAAAAGGGGAAAAATTGGGTCAACTGATAAAAACAAAAATTTTATTAGTAATGATTACAACTGTTACTCATTGGATGCCTTCCACATACCAGACGCTCAGTGAACACTGCACTTGCTTCACCACAGCCCTGTGGATAGACACCCACTCAGATACCCCCTCTACAAGAAAAGAGCCGAGGCTTAGTAAGGCTGAATAACTGTACGCACACAGTTCTGAAATAAACATGTCAGATAATATCTAATTGCTGATCCTAAATCCAATACAGGCCTTTGGTATAACACAAATAATTTGAAACAAAAGGCAAGAGAATAAAATGTTAAAACAACAAACCTTGGTATTGTGGATGAGTTCATATTTTCTATACATGGCACTATAAAGATGATTGTTGGCAATTTGCTATAGGAAGATTTTTGTCTAATAGTACTATTACATAGTCAAAGTTTGGGCATTATTATGATTGTTATTTGTAATCCTAGAGCTTGAAGCAAGGGGCTTCTAAGCCACACCCCAGCCTTTCTTTTTTTTTTTATTTTGAAGTCTAGCTAGGTAGGTGAGTGTCTTGTTAAGTTGCTGAGGCTGGCTTTGAACCTGCAATCCTCCTGCGTCATCCTCCAAAATACTGGTATTTCAGGTGTGTGCTACCATGCCTGGCTAAATTACATTTTTTTTTCTTTTGGTGGTACTGGGGTTCCTGGAAACCCTTCTACCTCCAGGCTACACTCCCAGTACCTATTTTTATACTTTTTTATTTGGAAACAGGGTCTCTTAAGCCAGCGCAGCTAGCTTCAAACCTGTGTGATCCTCCTGTCTCCGCCTCCCAAGCCTGGGGATTACAAGCGTGCGCCACCACGCCCGGCCTAAATTACATTTTAACAATACAAAAAGGAAGCTTTTATATTTCAAGTAGTCAACCAATCATTGCTATAGCAGAAGAATATCAGAAAGGATGAGAAAAATAACTTGGTACTAAGAAGAAATTATATATCATGAATTACTCAGGCAAAAATTAGATAACAAAGATTATGCTTTAAGTATTTACTCTGTGCCAAGTGCTCTGCTAAGTGTTTTATCTTTATCAGCTTATTTGCTGGTTACAACAAGCCAAAGAGTGGGTGTTATTGGCTCCATTTGAGATGGAAAAATCAAGTACAGAGAGATACAGAAAATTTCCAAGGAATCACAGCAAGTAAATGGCAGAATCAGAGATCTAGTTCATGTGGTGACAGAAAGGTTCTATGAGCATGGATGGGCTCCTTGCTTTGCGAGTGGTGAGGCCCACTTAATTTGGTTATTCTGAAAAAAGTGTCTTATTCCAGTGTCTCAGGGTTCCTTGCTCCCCTTCAGGAGAAGACCACATCCCATACCTGGGCACTCTGACATGCTCTCCTTCTGGTTTTGACCCATAAGAACGGGTGCATTTTCTGTCCCCAGCAAGCACCAGCTTCTGAAGCTCTGAGGCCCAGGGATCATGTCTACTTCTAGTCCCCGAGAAGTGCTGAAGGCTAGAATGTAAATAGTCCTTCACTATGAAACAGAGCAGGGCAAATACATCCACAGGCATACACAGGCTAGAAAGCTTGTTCAATACACAGAGCTCTAGTGGCAAATATAGCAAAGCAAACATGAAAATAAGAGAAAAGAGTTATGGGGCTGGAGAAAGTCTGCTGATCTCACATGGAGGTTTATCAGCTTGAACATCTGGTTCCCTGGAGAGGAACAGGGAGGAAACTGGGAGGCCCAGATGTGCCTCCTGCAAATACTTGCTGACCCAATTTTGACCTGGTCTACAACTTGGGCAGTAAAGCCATTCGGAGAGGGCTTTTTTTCCCCCTGGCCATATCATGTTTTGACATTCAGGATGAAAACATTTTGAATATTTACATTTGTCTCAGGTGAGTTAAAGCAGGAAAAGTAAATATGAGATTAAGGTGTTCTTACTGTGGAGGTCAACTGGCAATGTTCAGATAGCTTGCTCTGGACTAGTGAAAACTCAGATGAATGAAGTTGGGCTAATGAAAGCTGGGGGACACTTGGCCTAATGGATCTCCTTGGTACCAGCTGTTGAAGGTACTTCCTTAGACAAAGATTGTCTCCAGTTGGGGCTCCATGAATAAGGACAAAAATATCCTTACCCATGTTCACCCCCCAGACTACCTTCATGATCTTAGTGCCTGCCCAAACTAAGAAGTCTAATAAGTGACTGTTGATTATTTAGTATTAAAATTCTGAGGATAACCAGTCAGTTGTTAAAATAGAACCCTCAATCCTACTGATTTTCTAATTACTAAAATAGAAAATGACATTGCCCATTTATTAGATAAAAACATTTGTTGTCAAGACTGGAAACACCCTTTAGATACATAATCAATAGGACAAAAAGGCTAATCTATAGGGTACCAAGAGACAAGGTAAAGATTAAAAGCAAGGCATTTTCTGCTATCCATTGGTCAATGTTGAGGAGTCTCCAGGGAGAGGGAGCCGCACATTACAGAGGAAGCCCACATGCAGTGGGTGGGTGAGCTACTTGATCTCAGGCATACTACCAGTTCTCAGATACAGTTTTTCTAAATTGTTCTGAAACATATCTTGAGCTTTCTCTCTGTGTCTCCATGCTCTGGGCCCAATGCTGGTCGTTGGGGTTATAAAAATGAAGACAAAGCTGGGCGTGGTGGCACACGCTTGTAATCCCCGCGCTTGGGAGGCCAGACAGGAGGATCGCACAGGTTCAAAGCCAGCCTCAGCTACTTAGTGAGGCTTTCAGCAACTTACTGAGAGCCTGTTTCCAAATAAAATATAAAAAAGGTCTGGGAGTATAGCCCGGAGGTAGAAAGCCTCTAGGATCCATCCCCTGGTGCTACCAAAAAAAAAAAAAAATACAATGGATTAAAGAGAGACTACTGTATACAACTATGAGAATATAATATTCTAGGTAAGTCAGACTTCCTTCTTAGATTGGAGCCAAGTGACAGTCGTCTTAACATTAAATTTTTAAAAATGTTATGTCGCCGGGCGTGGTGGCGCACACTTGTAATCCCCGCGCTTGGGAGGCAGAGACAGGAGGATCGCACTGGTTTGAAGCCAGCCTCAGCTACTCAGTGAGGCTTCCAGCAACTTAGTGAGACCCTGTTTCCAAATAAAATATAAAAAAGGTCTGGGAGTAGAGCCCAGAGGTAGAAAGCCTCTGGGTTCCACCCCCAGTACCACCAAAAAAAAAAAAAAAAAAGAAGACAAAATTCCTCCAAGATGCATGCAGTATGGTGAAGGCTGGGGTGGGATGGGACACATAGACCCTTTCCACTGGGAGTATAAATGATAAACCAGAGTCATCACCCCTGATGTCTTGCACAACAGAGGGGTCACTTAGCCCAGGCAGGGGTAATGGGAAAGGGAAAAGGTAAAGAAATGCTGCCTGGTAATGATGTCTAGGCTGAGTCTTAAAGAGTGAATAGGGGAAGGGCCAAGTAGAGATGGGGAGTGAGGACAGAGTGGCAGTGTGGTCTTGCCAGAATCTGATGTAGGAACTGGGATGGGCTGAAAACAAAGCCAGAAAGACAGGCAGGGGCCCAGTAATAGAGAAGTATGTTTGATAGACACAGTTGCCTCTCTTAATAGATGACTTAAGTGATGTGTGAAGAGGTTACATCAAATGCCCACCATTGGAAGTCAGAGAGCCCTAAATTCGGGCCTCAGGTCTGCAGCTTGCTCATCAAGGGAACACCTTGGAAGTTATTTAAATTAAATAATTTATTTATTTCTCACCTGTAAACTAGAAATGATGATAGTCTTCACTTACCAGGGTTCTTGCCAGGATTTAATAAGGCAATGTATGCAGAGTCCTTAACATGGTCTCAGCACATTGTAAGCACTTAATAATTACATGAAGTAATGTGTTTTAAAAAATATACAATTTTGTTCAAGAGTGAGTGCACAGAAAATGCCACAGAGTGGTTGTAAACTCACCTGCAGTGAACACCCAGAGTGACAGTGGAGTGATCTGCCCTGAGTGCTGGCAAGGATGAGGTGCACGGTTAGTGGAGAACTTAAAAACTATCATGAAACAGAATAAATGTGGGCCTGCTTCTTATTATTGCCAAGTAGAATACCATGCAATGTCAGCGATAAAATGCTACTTCCCCAAATATCTTTTGTTGGTCTAAAAATTTCTAAATAATTGCTGCATGGGTGCTATTAAGTTCCAATAATATATTAAGAAAATATAAAACCACAATGGCCTTTGACACACATTGTAAACCAAAGAAGTTCCCCTGGATCACATCTAGCTGGGCACAGTTTTCAAATGACCAGTCTAACCCCTCTGTTTTCCTGTTTTAA
The DNA here is from genome assembly GCF_963383645.1 of Muscardinus avellanarius. Classification (NCBI taxonomy): domain Eukaryota; kingdom Metazoa; phylum Chordata; class Mammalia; order Rodentia; family Gliridae; genus Muscardinus; species Muscardinus avellanarius. The sequence continues at coordinate 164,986,345 of NC_137786.1, forward strand.
GTTTTCAATAGATTAACATTCCAAATGAACGTCCAGGTGACAGAATAAAAAGACTCAAGTTCTGTTTCATTGTATTTTCAATCACATTGCAATTATTGTTTATTGTGAATCTATCATTTATACAAAGAAATGTACTTCCATGGGGGTTGAAAATTGAACAGCATCCAAAATGTGCTCAAATGATCCTGAAGCATTAGGACTCTATAAGGACATCTCTGAATTAACTTCCACATGGGTGAAATGTTTATTATAGAACACTTAATACAATGGCCTAACTTAAAACTATTTACTCCAATTTTTTTTTTTTTTTTTTTTGTACTGGTGATTGAACTCAGGGGCATTCTACCTCTAAGCTAAACTCCAAATCCTTCTTTTTTAAAGAATTTTTTTTTTTAAACAGGCTCTCACTAAGTTCCTGAGGTTGGCCTTAAGCCGGTGATTTTCCTTTTCTCAGTCTTCCAAGTACTGGGATTACATGCCTAGCTCAAATAATTTATTTTTAATACAGAGCAGAGTGCCAAAAAATTATTGTTTTGAAGTGTCAAATATTCTATGGCTGCAAGTTTGTCAGGTTCCAATGCTTGTGAAGATGTTTCCCTGTTCTGTCTGGACCCCTGCAGGGTTCTAACTGTCCCCGTGTCTCCTTGTTTATCCGAAAACCCTGGGACTTTGGCTAGTAGAATGAGTTGAGTGAATTGTGTTCAGCCTCACAGAATACAATCCTACCACTCTAAGATGGGCGATGCCTTAGTGCTCAGTGGCTATGAATAGCTTTTGGGGAATGGTGCTCCCTGGGATGCTCTAGATGAGGCATTAAAACAGGGGATGAAACAGGGCATGGAAGTTCATACTTGTAATCCCAGTACCTGGGAGGCTAAGACTGGAGGATCATGGGATTCGAGGCTGGTCTCAGCAACTTAACAAGGCCCTGTTTCAAAATCAAAAAGGGCTGGGAGTGTAGGTTGGAGGTAGACTCCCTCCGGTTTAATCCCTAATATATTTTAAAAAGAAGTGTGGAGAAGAGAGGGGGTGTTGAGTGAGGTAGATGGTCACGGAGGGGTGACAGTGGAGATGCTCTCCCAAGTGAGGAAGGAATCCCAGGAAGGAGAAGTAGCTGACAGGGTGGGGATGGGAGGGGCGTCCACAGTGAAGTTCTTCCACTTCAGTTCTGCCCGAGGCGGAGGAGCATAAATTTGTTCTTTGTGTTCTGGGTTGGAGGAGTTCCAAGGAAAAAATCCCTACAGCCTTGGAACTAATTACAGCAGATGATGGGCATTTTTGAAAAAGAGCTTTTGGAAAGAGAGTTTAGGTGAAGTAGCAAAAAACATGGACAGTGAAGAGACTGTGGTATCAAGGCAGGGAGACCCTACGTATGTTGAATCCTACTGTGTGCCTGGTCCTCTGGGGGATTTGGGGAATTGATGAGGATCAAATGAAAGATCCCTACATGGTTCACAGGTGGTTCTGCAGAAGGCACTGTGCCTGGTGATGGCCAGTGCTACCCGCTGTCTTCTGTCTCATGACACAAAAACTTGAGTCAACCAGTCAGTCACTTTGTATTTCCTGGACATTTCCTTTGCCTCCGGTACTTTGCTTGGCTTTGCAGATAGACTCCTCACTAGATTAGAATTTTTGTTTACTGGGGATTAAACCCAGGGTATTTCTATCTCTGGGCTTCTACTCCAGCCCTTTTTTATTTTTATTTTGAAACATTATCTCATCAAGTTATCACACACTTGTCTTGAACCTGCAATCCTTCTGTCTCAGCCTCCAGAAAACTGGGATTACATGGCTCAACCATAACAAATCTTAATGGCAAATCAAGGTTAAGGGGAGACTAGGAGTAGCATGGTGGTACGATATCCTCCAACATGCATCCTCTAGCATTGGCCAAGGGCAGCTCTGTGAAGTTCTTTGGCACACTCAGACAAAGCTGTATTAAAGAGGACTTATACTCACATTACTTTGTCTTGCAGAATGCAACATTTCTGGGTAGAAAATATATGTCCACATTGTATACAGGCAATTAATACACATTGGCAGCAGCACCTAAAGTGGAGAACTCAACACTGGCCCAAACACTTTTGAGTGAATACTAGACAAAATTGATACTATCCTAGAGGGCCCTAGACAAGCCAAATGCACTTAGAGAGAATAAAGTAACAGACTTAGTAGATATGACTCATAGATTCAGAAAAACACTTAGTATATGGGATAATATCCTAGGAAGAGAGAAGAATATTTTAAACAACCTGATTTAAAAATTAGCATTCAAAAATCTGATAAAACAAACTCAATAATTAGGTATTATGGTAGTAGCATGGGATGGGCAAGCACTTTCACTAGAGCTCAAGAAGGACTAAGAAATAAATTTATTCTCAAGGGATAAATGGATTATAAAATTATGGGATAGTCATACAATGAAATTCTACTTAGTAATAAAAAGGAAAACATCATGCCATTTACAGGAAAATGAATAGACCTGGAGAATATCATGTTAAGTGAGACTAGCCAGTCATAGAAAGTGAAGGGACATATGTTTTCTCCCACATGTGGAAATTAGGGAGTCATAATGATGTAAGAGGGATTTTAGAAAATGAAGAAACCCCAGTGGAACGATGAAGAAGTTCTACGGGAAGATGGTGGTGGTGGACAGGGAGAATTAATGAAGGAAATATTTCCATTATGTACATATGTGAAATTATCAGTGCCAATCTCAATATCATGTATGGGGAATGGGGGTTAGAAAGGGAGCTAGTGAGAAGTTCATCAAATGCTATGTGCAGGTATGTCCCCGTCACTCTGAACTACATTATGTGAGACCATGATGCCCCAATAAAGGTATATAAAAGTGGAAATAGAGGTAACTAGAGAAATTTGGCCAGAAATTTTGGCATCAGAAGCACAGAAAAATACATTTATGAGAAAGCTATAGTTTTCTTAATCTCTGGCAAATTACAAATGGAAAATACACTTTACATAGGTGCTCTCACAATGCCAAGATTCTTCATCTAAATAAAAAAATAAGACCTGCTCAATTGTGCAAGTGGCAGGAGTAAGAAGGTTTGGTAAGTTTGACTGAGTGTTGCCCGTAGATGGAAAGACAGCTAAGGGACTGTAAAGAACGGTAGCTCCTGGATCCACTATATTGATCCTCACTTCTTATCACTTTTCATGGTCTGGAGTGATTTTATTTATCAGTTTTCTTTAATTGTAGAAGTCTCCTTATTTAAGTGTCTATATAGTTTCTGAGGACCAGGATTATGGTTCATGGGCACAGCTTCAATGTTTCACACAGCCCTGGAGCAAAGTTCACCCTGAGATAAGTATTTGAGAAATGAATGAATGAGATGATAGAAAAACTGAGACATAAAGAACAAACCAGATTTGGCCAGGTACTGAAGGAAGCACACTTCAGATAAGTGATAGAGAGAGGAGGCAACCCGTACTCCTCCAACTAGGGAAAACTCTCCTACAAAACAAGACCCACACTACAATTCCCCGGCCCAGGAGATAAACACAACAGGGCATGGTTGGTGCACACCTGTAATTAAAAAAAAAAATGAAATAGGGCTGGGGTTGTAGCTCAAAGGCAGAATGCCCCTGGGTTCAGTCCCTAGTACCATTAAAAAGTAAAGCAGATAGCCAGGCATGGTGGTGCACACTTATAATCCCAGCATTTGGAAAGCTGAGACGATGGTAGGATCGCAGTTAACGGACAGCCTCAGCTACTGAGTGAGGCCCTCCGCAACTCAGCAAGACCCTGTTTCAAAATAAAGAATAAAAAACAGGGCAGGGGTGTAGCTCAGAGGTCAAATGCTCCTGGGTTCCATCCCCAGACCCACACAAAAATAATAAAGCAGATGAATTATTTTCCAGAAATAGACTAAACTTGGGAAACTAAAGAAGAAGAAAAAAGAAGGAGCAAGAGGAGGAGGAGGAGGAGGAGGGCAAGGACGAGAAGGAGGAGGAGGAGGAAGAGGAGAAAACAAAAAACACACAGGAGTTTTAGTTTGGGACATAATGAGTATGAGATCACCTATTCTCCATCCAGCTTAAGTATTAACTAAGCAGTTAGATATACAAGTCTAGAGTTCAGGAGAGAAGTTGAGGCTCCAACTAAAACTTCAGAAGACAAATGATAGTTAACTTGGCTGGATTTTATGGTGGATGAAGGTAGCTGTAAAATACAGGACTGAAAAGATAGGTTGGGGTTAATATGTTAAAGGATTTCAAGTGGAAAATAAATGCCAAGGCTTTCAGATGATAATTATCATAACGAACTTCCCTGCTGAAACAGAGTAAATGTAAGGGTCAGGGCTCACAATTGGAAAATTGAGAATGAGCGTCTAAGCCGACAGGCCCTCAGACTGGAAAGCTCAAGCTTAATGACTCCTAGATGCCTACAGACCTGCCAGCTCCATCCACTGTGCCCCTCAGAAAAGAAAAGAAAAAGGAGCAACAACAGATGAAAATGACAGCACAGTGCCCAGACAGACGCCCTGCTTGGTCTACCTTCTGACTCAAAGGGACCAGATGTGAAATTAATCATGAAGAGATACACAGAAAACTGTTGTAATGGGGGTATATAAACCTGTTCTCTGAGCTAGGGATGAGGAGATAAAGGACACTGATACCATTTGGGGTGCTTCTTCTATGACTAAACACCAAAATATATGAAGAAATCAAGGACTGGAATTCAGAGCTCTCTTTGCTTTAGCCACAGGTCAGAGCTGTATTAAGCAGCAGACAAATCACCAAAATTCTCTGCAGTGGTAGCAAAAAAAGCCCTGCCCCTAGGAGGGGCTCCTGACTGACTATTGCACTCTCACTGTATGCCACATCCTGAGCTAAAAGCTTTATGTACACGATCCCATTAAAAGCCTATAATGGGCTTGGCACTGTAGTGCTTGCCTGTAATCTCAGTACCTGGAAGGCTGAGACAAGAAGACTGCAGGTTTGAGACCAACCTCAGCAAGTCAGGAGAATTCAGCAACTTAGTGAGACCCTGTTCCACATTTTATAAAAAGGGCTGGGAGTGTAGCTCAGAGGTGGAATACTGCTGGGTTCAAGTCTCAGTACAAATAAAATAAAATAAAACCTAGAACACACATTTTCTAGAGGCAGAACCAAGAGAGACACCACAAATTATAGTCATGACTCTGCAAGTGACCCCAAGGAGGGCTTGCTATAAGGAAGACAGTAAATTTAAACTTTATGAAGATAACATTTTCCATTCAAAACATTATGTTTACATTCATTTGGAAAAATTAAATTCTGGGGCTGATTCATAACCCTACAGTTTGCTTAAGTATTTCCTAAAGCTATAGAACAAAGAGCTATGCACTTAAAAACCTCAGTGAAATAATTAATTGTAGCCCTAAAGATGCACAAACATTATTTCATGATTTTTTTTTTTTTGCCTACTGTTCTTTGTGTGGGGCAGGGAAAAGACAGCATATTTTTCTTTTTTTAATTACCTAGGACTGCTAAGAAGTCTTTCTTTGACACAATGTGCTATACCACTAAAAAACTGATTTTTATTTTGCATGTTACATAACACACCTGAGTACTAGATGAGCAGTATGTTTACCCAAGTACTTTCTTATCTACCTGCCTTTTATATAATAGTATTTTTATTTTAAAAAAGAGAGCCAGGCGTGGTGGCACACACTTGTAAACCCAGCATTTAGGAGGCTGAGACAGGAGGATCACAGTTTGAAGACAGCCTCAGCTACTACTTAATAAGGCCCTGTGCTACTCAGTGAAGCCCAGTTTCAAAAAAAGAATTAAAAATAGCTCAGAGGTAGAATGCCCCTGGGTTCTATCCCTAGTACCGCAAAAAAAAAAAAAAAAAAAAAAAGGAATACCATTGCCCATTGCATTGACAGCTTATGACAGGAGCATTTATTTTGTAGGATTTTGGTGACTTAGAAATATGTACAAATTTTGAAACCAATCTCCAGAGGATTCAAGAACCAGTAAAACTGCAAGTGATATGTATCTCTTATATTTGCAGTTTCTCTAGGGTGGGTCCTTTAAAAGTCCATCTGACTTTTAAAGATGTTCTTGACCTCACCAATGATTAGAATCACTACTGAAGAACTTTCTAGAATCATTATTAACAAAATTCATGGGCCAGAGAGACTCTTTACTGTAGTAATTATAAGTAAATGTAGCGATGCATACCTTATTCTCAAAGTGTATGAAATGAATTACGTAGTGCATGTTTGTGACTCACATTTTCTCTCTCTGATGTTTTCTACTCTCTTATCAACAGTACTCTACCTACAACTTTGGCATTACATGAGATTGGTGTCTTTTGTTTGCTGATATTTAGTGTAGAGGAGGTAGTTTTTTTTTTTTCCTAGTAAAGAGGTATGACTTGCACCAACACAATTACTTTTCCAGTTACCCTTAAATATAATAAACCATTTAGGAGATAAGTGAATAGATGAAATTAATTTCTGAACATGAAAACCTAAGAGTTTACATATAATAGCTAATGCTGAAAAATGCCTGCTGTTAATCATTCAGTAGATAAAGCATATGTCTCCACTATCTACTGATTCCTTCTTTGCATGGTTTCTCACTGAAAGGAATTTAATTCTGAATCTAAAAAAATCTAAATAAAATTTATCTATTTTTTTACTGAAATCTGTCAGAAAACACTAAGTGGGAGATAATAGAAAAACAAAACTTGTTTGATGTTCTTTTTCTATCCCACACACTTTACCATCTCTGATGCATGGAACCTGCTCCAAAGTATTTCCAAGCTCTCCAAATTCCACCAAGTCAGTCTATCTGGGCTCTCATCTCTCCTCTCTTTCTTAATTCTCCAATATGTGGATCAATTGAATCTCTTGACTTCCTTCTTCCTGTTCTGTCATTATTCCAATCCCCCCGCCCCAGATCCATCTAAAAGCTCATCTAGAAAATGATAATTCTTTCTGAGGTAGGGCTGGGGGCTGAGAAGAAGGTTGACATTTGGAATTCATTTCTTTTGTCTCTAAAACCAGTGTAAAGAAAAATATCACATGTATTTGAGAGCTAAACATAACTTCAACTTAGATTGTATCTTTCTTGATTAATTCATCCAGTAAACTATCCACACCTGATTTAATTTCCTAAAATGAGCTGTTGATAAATGTTAATCAAAACATAATTGCTTTGGATTATCCTCAGCAAGTTAATTTACTGTATCTGTAAATTAGCATGGGCCTACACAAGTGCACACGCGTATGCGCGTGCACGCGCGCGCGCGCGCACACACACACACACACACACACACACACACACATTTTAATTGCACTGATCTTTCAACCTAAGTTCCCTGGTGGGGAGTCTGATCCAAGAAGGAAAAGCTTTAGGCCCCAGGCAAGTGGAAAGCTTATTTACTCAAAAGCACCTCAATACCAGTGAAAGTTTGGCACACTCTAAACCCTGAAAATACTTAGCTTCTTTTACTTCACCATTAAAATCTGGAAAACAAACCTCCGGGGGAATACGTCATGATGGGACACGTGGATCAGGCATGTTGTTAAGTGTAAGACACCAGAGTCTTTCCTCTTTGTTCCCATAGCAGGGGAGCCCTGGATGCCATCTAACAGAGACAGGAGGCAAGCACATACAAGATTTCCAGAATGTGCCAGGCCATCCTCTTGGAAGCCAATAATCCCAGAAATGACTGCTGCCAAAATCTGCTGAGTTTTATTTATTTATTTATTTATTTATTTTTATTTATTTATTTATTTTTATTTTTATTTTTTTTGGTGGTGGTACTGGGGTTCCTGGAAGCCCTTCTACCTCTGGGCTACACTCCCAGACCTATTTTTATATTTTTTTATTTAGAAACAGGGTCTCCTAAGCCAGCGCGCGCGGCTGGCTTCGAACCTGCGCGATCTTCCTGTCTCCGCCTCCCAAGCGCGGGGATTACAAGCGAGCGCCACCACGCCCGGCTAAAATCTGCTGAGTTTTAAAAGCAAGAAGAATAGCACAAATCTGCAAATATCCCTTTGAAAAGAAATCCATCAGTAGTAAAATCTTTTTTTTTTTTTCCTTTTGATGGGGGTGGAACCCAGAAGGTTTCTACCTCCGGGATATACTCCCAGACCTATTTTATATTTTATTTGGAAACAGGGTCTCACTAAGTTGCTGAGAGCCTCACTAAGTAGCTGAGGCTGGCTTCGAACCTGTGCGATCCTCCTGTCTCAGCCTCCCAAATGCGGGGATTACAAGAGTGCACCACCACGCCCGGCTTCATTAGTAGTAAAATCTTGAACTCTATTAGTCAACAAATGACCTTGGGGAGGCTGCATTATGGGGCAGGAGCAGCTATCATCCAGGGCAAACAAATTCACTTTTTCTGTTTTTTGCAATACTGGAAATGGAACCCAGGGACATCTCCAAGCCACACCTCCAGCCCTATATTTTATTCTTTATTTTTAAAATAGACTCTCACTAAGTTGTGGAGGGCTTCACTAAGTAGCTGGGCTGGCCACAAACCTAGATCCCCCTGTCTCAGCCTCCCAAGTACTGGGATTACAAGTGTGTGCTACCACACCTGGAGTAACAGATCCACTTTTGATGGTCAGCAGTGGCTATGATGCACCACAGAGCCTCCCTTGGGTCACAGGGCACCAGGCCGAGAATAGGGAGATAATTTCTCTTCCTGGCTCAGTCATCGGTTACTTGTGTGACCTTGGCCTTGCAGATGCTTTCTAGGTCTAATATCTTCTGATATGAATACCTTCATAATTCATGATTTGGAACCATTATACCTTGTGAAAAATATATAAAAGAGTGCACCATAAAGATATTTCCTGGCTCTGGTCCTTGGTTTTATCATTTGTAAAATGATTGGGAGCAGAAGGGGAAACTAAAATTATCTCAAAGCTCTGTGTAAAGCAACATTAAACACAAAAACAAAAATATGCTCACAAAAAGATTACAACCTACTTAGCAAGAAAAGATTCATAAGCACGAATAATTCATTTGTGAATAAGAATTTGATGGTCTAATATATGACACTACTAGAAAGTATCTGATTGTCTGGAACAGGCTGTTAGAAATAAGAGCAACATACAAAAATTTGTAATATGTATAACAAGAAAATAGTGTGAAAGCTTGTAATCCCCGCGCTTGGGAGGCGGAGACAGGAGGATCGCACAGGTTCGAAGCCAGCCTCACTGGCTTCAGAGACCCTGTTTCAAAAAAATGAAAGAAAGAAAGAAAGAAAGAAAGAAAGAAAGAAAGAAAGAAAGAAAGAAAGAAAGAAAGAAAGAAAGAAAGAAAGGAGAAAAGAAAAAGAAAAAGAAGAAAATAGTGTGAAAGATAGTTTTCTACATTCTTTTTTTTGGCTTCTCTACTGTGCATTTGGTTCTTGCCTTTATGAGTAAATTCCATATCTCCATTTGCACATAGTTCTAAGCATTGCAATCAAAACCTGTGGCTTAGGGAAATATTAATGGCCCATTGCAGTGGCTTTCTGCCTTAGTAAGGTATCACTTCTGCTGATTGTACAGAGGTTACCTTGGTTCCTTTGACTTGTACTTCATTTATTTATTAGCAGTGATCCTAGGTACTTTGTTAGGTGTTGAAATTTAAAGAAAAATAAATTTTAACTTAAACATAGCTTGCTCAAGGAGGTCAAATTACATGATCCCTCAGCAAAGAGCACCTTAGCTCCCTGGATCTCTTAGTTCATACAAGCTGCTGCATGCATCAGTAGTTCATTCTTAATTTATTGCTGAATAGTATTATAAAGTATGAATGTATCATGGCTTGTTCAACCATTTAGCCATTGAATGACATTTTTATGTGTTTGTTTTCAGGTTTTTGCTATTGTGAATAAAGCCACTATAAATATTTCTGTATAGTTTTTCTGTAAACGTATGTTTACATTTCTCTGGGATACTCAGAACTGTAATCGCTATGTTGTACGGCAAGTGCATGCTTAGTTTTATAAGAAACTTCCAAACTGTTTTCCAGACTGTCTGGACCATTTTACATTCCCACTGTTAGTGTATTAGAGATTCAGTTTCTATGAATCTTTTCCAGAATTTTATATCACTATAATTTTTTATTTTTAACTGCTCTTGCAGGTTTGTAGTGATATCCTATTGTAATTTGCATTTCCCTAGTGGGTGATGGTGTTGAACATCTTTTCACACACTTTTTTCCTATTATTCATGTATCCTTTTGCCCACTTCATAATTAATCTTTTTGCTGAGTTTTAAAGGAACATATATGTGTATATATATAAATATATATATTTATAATGTATAATATATATTATATATTATAATATATATATAATATTATAATGTATAATATATTTATATATATGTTATATAAAAAAGAAATATATATTTATTTTGTTTGTTCCCACAGCAGGGAAGCCCTGCTCCCAACAATATATATATTATATATATGCATATATAGAGAGATCAAGATATATAAGGCCTGTTTGTCAAATAGATAATTGTCAAATAGATAATTTGCAAGTTTTTTTCCATTTCCACTAGCTTGTCTTTTATCCTCTATTAAGAAAGTCTTTTGTAGAATGGGGTTTTTAATTTCCATGAAGTTTAATTTATCAGTTTTTCTTTTATGGATTGTGCTTTTGGTATCATATCAACTTACATTTCACTTAGCCCTAGATTCCAAAGATGACCTACAACTTTTTTCCCCAAAAGCTTTGTAGTGTTATGCTTTACATTCAAATTCATGATCTGTTTTTAATTAATTTTATGTATAATGTGAGATTTAGGTTGAGCTTTTTTTTCCTGGCCTAGAGATATTCAATTGTTCCAACAAAACTGTTGAAAAGACTAACCTTCTTACTCTGCTGAATTTTTTTACATCAGCAATTGACATTTAACACTGACTTACATGAAAGCTATGGTTCATGCTCTCAAAGAGCTTACAAACTCCAGAGGGAAACAGCAACAATAACAATACCTTCAGATAAAAGCCAGGACAAGGGTGAGTGCTGGGGACTGAGGAGGCGACGCCCCTTGACTGCTTCCTGTCAGCTTCCCCATGGCTGAGTGCCTAGTCCCTGAAGGCTGCTTAAGATTTCGCCACTTGCATTAAAACAATGAACAGTGAAGAGTGAACTCTGTGCCTGGATTTTCACCTCAAATCTCTGCTCCTCTCCCCACAAAACAACTAGACTCTCATTCTAAGGTTACTGCAGTCTTTGCCATCCCTACTACCCTAGATGCATACACTCACAGTTCCTGCCCAGCCCAGGGCTTTTGGCAGAGTGAAGCAAAGAGCTGTACATTTTCCAGCAGTCTGGTGACATGCCAGTGTTGGGGCTGAAAAAATGATACCCCAAAGTATGGCTCATTGTGATGTTGAGTCATTGAATGAACTGAAGGCCTTTGGAAAATATCAGAAGCATAGTCTCTCTTTGACCTTCTTCTGCCCTTCTTTTTGCTGCTCTCCTTTGTCCCCCAAGGTAGACCAAAGAAATATAAATTCCCCTTCCCTAAGGTGGGTCATAGAGACTATGACTCCTCCCCCAAAAGCTAGCCATAAAACCTAGAAATATTACTCTAAATTTACGCCCACCCTTTTCTGTATGAGTTAGCTATAGCTGGGCATGATGGTGCACACATGTAACCCCAGTACTTGGTAGGCCAAGACAGGAGGATCACAGGTTTGAGACCAGCCCCAGCAATTTAGTGAGACCCTTAGCAACTTAGTGAGACCCTGTTTCAAAATAAAAAGAGCTGAGGGTGTAGCTCAGAGCTTATGAATGTTCCTGGGTTCAACCCCCAGCAGCAGGAAAAAAAAAAAAAAAAGAGTTGACTATAAAGAAATTCTTTCATCTACCTTGCCTGATAGATTATGAGACCTTTATTCTAGAAAAAGTATTTCCCTGTACCCAAGAGGAAGAAATTCCACACAAAGGCCAATCCTAGCATACAGGCCTTGCTGGGTTTTCCTCCTCCGTCTTTTATCACTAGGTCATATTTTTTGTTCAATCACATTTTTTTTAAATGTATTAATTTTTTGTGGTACTGGGGATTGAACCCAGTAGCATTCTACCACTGAGCTGTACCCCTAGTCCTTTTTTTTCTTTCCTTTTTTTTTGGTCCTGGAAATTGGACCCAAGGGCATTCTACCCCTGAGCTAGACCCCCTGCCGCAGCCCTTTTTAATTTTAAATTATGAAACAGGGTCTTGTGAAGTTGTTAAAATGCGGAGGCTAGTCTCAAACCTGCAGATCTCCTGTCTCAGCATCCTAAGGACTGATATTACAGGCATATGGCATTATACCCAGCTTTTATTTTTTACTTTGAAATAGGGTATCACTAAGTTCACTGTGCTGGCTTCAAACTTGGGATCCTCCTGTCTCAGCCTCTCTAGTACTACGATTACAGGGATTACAGGTGTGGGCCAGCATGCACAGCTTGTTCAGTCACCTAACATGGCTGTCCATTCTTCATCAACTGTAAACATAAAAGTGAACAGTTTTCCCTAGGTCTTTTGAGGGTTCATTTATGGATGCTCCTATATTATATAAAACTTAGTTTAAATAGCCGGGCATGGTAGCGCACACTTGTAATCCCCGCACTTGGGAGGTGGAAACAGGAGGATCACACAGGTTCGAAGCCAGCCCTGCTGGCTTAAGAGACTCTGTTTCCAAATAAAAATATAAAAAAATAGGTGTCTGGGAGTGTAGCCTGCAGGTAGAGGGTCTTCAGGAACTCCAGTACCACCAAAAAAAAAAAAAAAACCTATTATTTATGTTTAAATAAATAAGTTATGCCTTTCTCTAGCTAAGGTGACTTTTGTAATGGGGGTTTTGATTCCATGACCCTTATGAGTCAGGGAGAAGAAGAGTATCTATCACATCTTTCTGCCCCAACACAGGCAAACAGTCGGGATTATTCTGACTCACAATGAAGGAGATGGTGGTCAGCAAGAACAATGGAATGCTGGACTGACAGCCTTCTCCATTTGAGCTTATTGGTCCTCAATGTATACAATATAAATAAATAATAATAATAACATGATAAAAGTAACAACAACAATGAGACTCCGTTACATGGCCTAAAAAATCTAGAATGCTGGTGGTCGAATGGGCTACCAACAGAATTGCTCTACTTTCCCCATCTGAGGGTTTCTCAAGCACCATTCAGATTTAGCAATCTTAGCTTTAGCTATCTGTGGCCTGAGCTCTGAATAAGTGTTTAGGGGCAATTCATCCTTGTAAAACATAATTAGTGGGGTTTGCTGGCATGGGTTGTGTTCTTCTATGGTGACAGTGTCTACTAGAAACTGAATAATATTTTTTTCTTCTCTGCTAATAGCTAGAACTGTGATTCATCAGTTGAGGACTGGAAACACTGGCCTCTTTCATAATTCCAAATGCTCAGGATGTTAATCAACCAAAGCCATCCTATTCTGTGGCAGACTTGGCATATAGTCAAGGCTTAAAAGGAAAAATTCTAAGCCTGACCTATTAGCACTAGAGAGCTTTCTTTGGAAAGTTTTATCCAGTAATTAAGTTCTCCGGCTTTGGGATGTGTGCTAATTAGTCATAAACTGAAGAGATCCACCTTGCTAAAGTGATGCTAACTGCTGTTTTAACACATAAACTTCAAAATATTAACAGATTAAGAAATTTGAAATATGTGTTTTATTCATTTGGATGGATATTCCTGCTTAGTGGCTGGTTCTGGTCTAAGTAGTAATTATATAATCCAGGCTCCTTCCATTTTGGAGTTCCTCCATCTTTAATTTGTGTCTTCCAAGACTGTTAACTTGGTCAAAAGAACACAGATGATATCAACTGGGTAGTTCTAGTGTTCAGCCTGAAATTATATAATTTCTGCTCACCTCCTATTGGCTAGAACATGATCTCATGGCCACGCTAACTTCAGGGGTCCTGGGGAATATCATAAAGCTTTGTCCAGGAGGAAGAGCAACAGGTCCCATAAATACCCTGTAATGTCTGTCATTGCCCCTGAGTCACTGCACATCATTGGTCTGAGACAAAATCTGCAATTTGCAAAATATTTAGAGGTCTTCCAGGGTGTATAGTCAATAGAGATTAGCTTGCTGAACATGAGGATAAAAATGAGCTATAGGGTTCCTGATGCAGCAAAGAGTTTCTGATGAGCTAGTGAACTCACCACCAAAATTTGTTTAATCTTGTTTTTTAAAAAAACTATATATGAGTGAAGATATCCTTTCTTTACCAATGAAATATATTAAAAAGCCGGGCATGGTGGTGCATGCTTGTAATCCCTGCACTTGGGAGGTTGAGAAAGGAGGATTGCATAGATTCGAAGCCAGCCTTAGCTACTTAGTGAGGCTCTCAGCAACTTAGTGAGACCCTGTTTCCAAATAAAATATACAATAGGTCTGAGAGTGTAGCCCGGAGGTAGGAAGCCCCTGGGTTCCACCCCCAGTACCACACACAAAGAAAAGAAATATATATTAATGATAAGTGGTCATTAGTAAGGTTCTCATATATCCACTCAGTTATGTAATTCTTTACCAGGAGAGGCAATACAGCTCATTGGTTATAAACATAGCCTTGGAATTATACCTAAGTTTAAATTCTATCATATAAAACTGCATTAATTAAGACTTTTTTATTGCAAATAATAGAGACAAACTTGAGCTAGTTTATGCTAAAAAGGAAATTTGTTTAAAGGATAGAAATATTTCATGTAGAAATCAGGTGTAAAAATACAGCAAGGGGCCAATAAAGGACAATAATTAGGAGCTGAAAGGCTGCCGTAATCTGCATCGCAGGAAAGACGTTCTGCTGCTTGCTAAGGAGTACTGAGGGGTATAAGATGCCCTGGGAAGGATGGAGCTCTTCTATAAACACCTTCCACTATCACTCTACTCCACTATTTTGACTTCCATTTCTTTCTATAACAGCACATCAAATAAAACCTTCTGCTGAGAAACAACGGAAAGAGCTGGATCACAATTAGAAGAAACAAACGTGTTTGAAGCCATCTGAGAGCCATAGGGAAGGCAAGATTAAGAACCTAGGATTAAAGTCCGAGAGAGACGGTAAACACACCAAGGTGAGCAACATTCTCCACTGTAAGGCATTCACTCATCAGAAATAGTAAGATGTGAAAAACGCCAAGCAGAAAACAAGCAGAGAGCAGGAGCTGAGTAGAGCTTCATCCGTTGTATGAAGATAGTGTTCAAAAGTCAGTCAAAGCCAGCATGGTAGCACATACCTGTAACCTCAGTGCTTGGGAGGCTGAGACAGGAGGATCACAGCTTCCAAGCCAGCCTCAGGAACTTAGTGATGCCCTCAGCAACTTAGTAAGACACTGTTTTAAAATAAAAAATAAAGTAGGGTTGGGGGTGTAGATTGTAAGTAGAATGTCCTTGGGTTCAATCCCAGTATCACACACAAGAAGGAGGAGGAGGAGGAGGAGAAGAGGAAGAGGAGGAAGAGGAGAGGAAGAAGAAGAAGAAGAAGAAGAAGAAGAAGAAGAAGAAGAAGAAGAAGAAGAAGAGAAAAAGGAGGAAGAGGAGGAGGAGAAAAGAAGAAAAGAAAAGAGAAGAAAGCAAGCTAGATTTGAGGATAACCAAATGCTATGGTGCTGTGGACTAATGTTTATGTCCTTCTAAAATGAATATGTTGAAATTCTAGCCCTCAATGTTCATTTGGAGATTGAACCTTTGGAAGGTAATTTGTTCATAAGGGTGGAGCCTTCCTGGTAGGATTATAAGAAGAGGCAGGGGGGCACTTGCGCCTCTGCCCTTTCTGATACCATGTGAGAATACAAGGAGGTGGCATTTGTGAAGAAAAAAATTCCTCACTCAGAGCCAAATCACACTGGCACAATGATCTCTGGCCTCCAGCCTTTAGAACTGAGTGAAATAAATGTTTGTTGTTTAAGCCATTCAATCCATGTTTATTTTTATTTTGTTTTTTGGTTTTTGTACTAGGATTGAACGCAAAGCATTTTACCTCTGAACTATACCCCAGCCCTTTTAAAAAACACTTTTTTTTTTCTGAAATAGTATCTCACTTAGTTGAGTTGCTGAGACTGGCCCTGAACCTGTCTCAGCCTCCCAAGTACTAGGATCATAGTTGAGCACCACCATGCCCAGCCGTTTTTTTTTTTTTTTTTTTTTTTTTTTTTTAATAACAATCTGATCTAAGACACCAAGTTGTTGTTGTTGTTTGTCAGTACTGGGGATGGAACCCAGGGCCATTCTAGCTCCAAGCTACACCCCAGTCCTATTTTTTATTCTTTGTGTGTGTGTGTGTGTGGTACTGGGGGTGAAACCCAGGGGCTTTTCTACCTCCGGGCTATACACCCAGACCTATTTTATATTTTATTTGGAAACAGGGTCTCACTAAGTTGCTGAGAGCCTCACTAAGTAGCTGAGTCTGGCTTCGAACCTGTGCGATCCTCCTGTCTCAGCCTCCCAAGTGCTGGGATTACAAGCATGCGCCACCACACCCGGCTTCTTGTATTCTTTATTTTGAAACAGGGTCTTGCTGAGTTGCAAAGGGACTCACTAAGTAGCTAAGGCTGTCCGTGAACCTGTGCGATCCTCCTATCTCAGCCTCCCAAATGCTGAGATTACAAGCGTGGGCCACCACACCCAAATGACACCAAGGTTCTTGAGGGTCACAGAACCTTGAGGGAAGAAGGAAAGTGCAGAGAAGTGAGCTCTCCAGGCATCTGCCAAGTCCCAGTGGGTGCCAAAAGGAAAGCAGCTGATAGGAAGCGGCAGGGCCCAGGCACATCTCACTTAAAGGCTAAACATTAAGTTCAGTGTCCTCTAAGGAAGAAGGACACTCGATAATCTAGGTCTTCAACTGGCCCAATGTCTGTACTCTAGATAATAAGTGAGCTAGAAGCAAAGAAGTTCTTTTAAAAAGAACGAAATTAGGAATCACTTGTATTTCCTACTTTCTCTTAGAACATTAACTAAGAATTTACATCTTTTCTATTGTATTTAAATTTTATTTTGAAAGTGTTCTTTCAGGTCAATTGTTTAGGTTTTATAGACAAGAATCCCATTTCACTTCTTTTTTTTAAGATTTAAAGAAGTTTATTAAAAAGATAGAAATACAGAAAATAGAAATACAGCCACATGCCAAAATGGCATGGGGGGGTGACTCGAAATGAATACATCCTTCACTTCTCTTTTAATTTCTGCTGTAATAGCCTTACTCAGAATAACCATTGTCAAAGTTGAAGAAGACACCTGGCTTAAAGAGGGAAAATAGTATCAGGTGCAGTGGCACACACCTGTGATCCCAATACTTTGGTGGCTGAGACAGGAGGATCACAGGTTCATGACCAGACTCAGCAACTTAGAGAGACCATGCTTCAAAATAAAAATTAAAAAGGCTAGGGGTTTAACTTGGACATAGAGTGTCCCTTATTTTGATCCCCAGTACCAAAAAAGGAAGAAAAAATCAATTGCACAAATTTATATATCCATTAGATTGAGATGATAAATCTCACTATTGGAAGCTCTGGGAACAATAAAGATAATAAATGTGAAGTATCTAATTCAGTGTCTAGCACACAGTGGAACTGCAATTAATTATTATTCATAATTCTGTCTTTAGTGGCAGTTTCCTTGAGAATAAAGATTAGAAATTGTTGCAGTTTGGGAGAATGTGGTCTTGGGGAAACTGTTCCCAGGGACCCCTGTTAGGGTCCTGGACACAATTTCCCTCTAACCACAACAAAACCCAAAACGACCAAAAACAGAACCATGGGGTCTTGTCCTAAGCTAAGAATAAATATGCATAGCTTGGACAGTTGCTGAAGATTTAAAGACGTTTATTAGAAAGATAGAAATATAGAGGATAGGTACAACTCCATACCAGACTGGCATGGAGGGGTGACTCGAATGAATAAACCAAAGGGATCACACGTGGACCGGACTTTTTATACCCATGACCTTCATCTTGTTTACATAATTCTGACGTAGTGAAACATCCCTGTAAGGTACCTCCCCTAGCAAGGTGTGGCAAGGTGTCTCCTTTCATCAAGGTCGAGACCCCTCCTACCATCTTAGCTTGCTTATCTAATCAAGTAGATCTGTCTTTAGATGGAGAAAGGCCTAGTTCTAGAACTACCTCTCCTATTGACTTGCTAATTACATTTAGCTAAGTCAATCTAAGCCTTTCTCTTTCCAGGTCTGCCGCCATTTTGACACAATTATTTTTGAAATATATTAATAATCAGAGCTTTCTCAAATCTTTCTAGGCCATTCCCAATACTGGTACAGAAATGTTCTTTCCAAACTCAGCCAAGTGTGTGTTTGAAAAGGCAGCACAATAACTGTTACGGTTTGGGAGAATATGGTTGTGAGGAAACTGTTCCCCAGAAACCTCTGCGAGGGTCCCAGACACACTTTCCCCCAACCCATAACAAAACCCTAAAAGACCAAAAACAGAAAAACTGCGGGTGTAGGAATGCTGGAAGAAGAGAAGAAGAGCCCCCACCCCCACCCCCAGCATGAGAATTTAGTTAGAGAAGCCTTCTCCCCTATTAGGATTAAGAAAGTAGGATATAAAATAAGATATTAGTATATAGAGTTAAGATATAGAAGTAAGGTAGGATTGGAAGCAGAATGAAGATCTGTAAGCCAAGCTGTCCAGGTTGCAGGATTCAAGGACCAGGGTAGGGGACCCGCCAGGTCAAAGCTTCTAATCTCTAGCTTGCCGGCCAAGGTCTCTGTCCTCCCCGCGCTGCCCCCCACAGCTGCAAGCAACATGGACCCCATCCCCATATCTCTGAGCCAGGTCAGCCCTCCCCCTCCAGCCTGGGGAACAAGGCCATGCTAATCTGCTCTCCAGGCAGATTCCTCAGTGCAGAGATAAGCCTGGCCCAGCCAAGGTGGGTGGGAAAGGCAGCCCTAGGGAATGAGCACATACCATAAGGGAGATGAGCAGTCTTTAGCAGGCTCTGACGTGTGTGGATGCATGTTTTAAAATTATTGGTTGTACTTGTTTGTCCTTGTATCTGATTGGTTGTATTCTAAGGTTGGCGGGCTCGGACTTTTGGCGGGCTCTGACGTGTGTAACCACTCCCTCCTGGGGCTATAAATTCAGACCTTGGAGTGAGCTCTGGGTCGAACCTCGACCATGTAGTGTCTTGGTCTCTACCCCTGGCTTGCCGAGACAGAGCTGCAGCACAATAAACCTCGCTTGCATTTTACATCTCTATTGTCAAGTCTGTGTCAACTGTGGTTAACTTGTGCTCCTCAGTAGCTTTGATTTCTTGTGAATGACATCATTGGGATTTCTAGGACACATGGTTTTACAGACACCCATTTGATGGTTTCAACCCTTTAATGGAACATGTTCAGAACAGACATGACCTTCGGCACTCCTATGGCACAACAGCCAGAGTTAGGCTGCTGACCACTGACTTAATGTTTCCTTCAGTATTGTAATTGGTGTTACAAACATGGCAGCGATTTGTGTAAGTGTGCTATCCATAACACCAAATAAAAGTGACATTACTGAAACTTATGCAAAAACTACCTCTAAAAAAGCATTGATGCCGAGCGTGGTGGTGCACGCTTGTAATCCCCACGCTTGGGAGGCGGAGACAGGAGGATCGCGCAGGTTCGAAGCCAGCCACGCGCGCTGGCTTAGGAGACCCTGTTTCCAAATAAAAATGTAAAAATAGGTCTGGGAGTGTAGCCCAGAGGTAGAAGGGCTTCCAGGAACCCCAGTACCACCAAAAAAAAATAATAAAAAAATAAAAAGCATTGATTAAATCAATGAAGTTTTTATTAATAACACATTTTGGTAACACATTTTTTTTTCAAACATGAAATTCAGAGAAGGAAGAAAATCGTCTTTGGGACGTGTGTCAAGATTTGGAAACTCACTTTCTTGAAGACCAGCTCAAGACTTTGGGTGGTATGTCATTCTGATTGGACAGATAAGCTGAGCAAAGCTTAGACAGAGTTTTTACAAATCTGAAATAAGATGAGGCTGCATTACTAGAATTTAGATGGATTAGAGTAGGTAATAGTCGCACTGTACTTTACTAGCAGCTCATATCTGTAGTTGGTGGTCAGGCACGTGGATGAGAACATCTGCTATGAAGAGAACTTCTCTTAATATTTCCACTTTAGGGATTTACATTTAGTACAATCTTTTTTCCCTCCTTTTTTATGGTTTTAGGGTTTGGACCCAGGAGCATTCTACCTCAGAATTATACTCTCAGCCCTATTTTTATTTTGAAACAGACTCTTGCTAAATTACTGAGGCTGGCCTTGAACCTAAAATCCTCCTGTCTCAGCCTCCCAAGTACTGGAATCACAGGCATGTGCCACCACACCTGCCTCTTAATACAATCTTCTAGATTGAATTTTCATGGATATTTGTCCCAAACAGCTAGTTCCTTTCTAATGATATTCACTGAGAACATATATCAGCCTGCCTCCCTAAATTAATATACTTAAAAAAGAACCAACCAGAGGACTTATATTAGAAAAGCATAAACCTCTAATGTCAGCATAAGTGGCTATTGAGTATGTTAATCACAAAGGAACAGAACCCCTTCAGTACCGGTTGGTCAGTTCTCCCCTTCAGGACCCTGGACAAAACCTCAGGTGGATCTCAAAACTCTGAAGTTGCTTTGACATAATGAAAGTTTAAGAAACTCAATACTAAACAACAACAACAATAATCTAATAAAAAAAAAGTGGGCAAGTGAATTAAACACTTCACGAAAGAAAAAATTCAAATGGCCAATAAATGCATGAAAAAATGCTCAACATCACTGGCAATCAGAGAGATGCAAATCAAAACTACTCTGAGATTTCACCTAACTCCAACGGCAATCATTCAAAACACAAACAACAACAAATGCTGGCAAGGATGTGGAGAAGTGGGAACTCTAAAACATTGTTGGCGGGATTGCAAATTAGTGCAACCACTTTGGAAAACAGTATGGAGAATCCTCAGAAGACTGCGAACAAATTTACCATTTGATCCAGCAATACCACTTCTGGGTATCTACCCAAAAGAAAGGAAACCAAACTATCAAATTAATGCATGTGTATCTATGTTCATAGCTTCACAACTCACCATAGGCAAATTATGGAACCAGCCAAGATGCCCATCAGCAGATGAATGGATTACAAAACTGTGGGATATGTACACAATGGAATTTTACTCAGCCATAAAAAAAAATTACATCATTTACAGGGAAATGAATGGAACTGAAGGACATTATGCTAAGTGAGATTAGTCAGTCACAAAAAAGAAGAAATAGGATGCTTTCCCTAATATGCGAAAGCTAGGGAGAAATGGGTCATAGGAGAAACTCTAGATGAAAAAGGAAATCCTATAGAGGAGCAAATAAGACAACCTAACTGAGGGATGGGAGGAGGGAAGAAGGAAACTCTCTAAAGCACACAACGTACTTAAATATATTAAAGTCAACAAGTTAATATATTTTAATATATTAATAAATATATTAAAAATTTTAATATATTTTTAAAATATATTTTTAAAAAACCAAGCATGGGAAGAAGGGATGGGGAAGGAATGAGGTCTAGATTGGGTAGGGGCTAACTGGGTGATGTGTGCATGTATGTCTACAAAAGATTTTTACCCCATTATGGAATACAATGCACCAATAAAAACAATTAAAAAAAGAAAGTTTAGCGAGCTACAATTTAAAGTTCAAATTTCACATTCATTTAGAAGACTTTCCCCAAGACTTGGGCCTGTGTCACATGGGTTGGGACTCTCTGGACAGGGAATGAGGATGAGCACTTTGTTGCTTCCTCCCCACCCCACCCCACCCTGCTAGTTCTAATCCCCACCTGATTAAAGGAGGAAAAGAGAACAAGGAATGTAGCCAGTTAAATTGTACCCGCTTCCCCACCTCAGATATGTTCCAATCCCTGAAAACTGTGATTGCGAACTTATTTGGTAAAATAAAAGACTCTTTGCAGATGTAATTAAAGTAGGATCTTGAGTTGAGATTATCCTGGACTATACGAGTGGATACAAAGAAGAGGAAGAGGCAGTGTGACGACGGAAACCAAGTAGAGGGATGGAGCCACAAGCCAAGGTCTGGAGCCATCCGAAGGTGGAAGAGGCAAGGACCCGCCTGTGCTCAGGACCTTTTAGAGGGAATACAGTTCTGCTGACACCTTGACTTTTGGCCTCTGGCCTGTAGAAATGTAAAGGAATAAAGTTTTGATGTTTTAAACTATCAACTTTATAACAATTTGTTACAGGAGCCCTAGAAAATTAATATAAGGGGGCCAAAGGGCAAGTTGTTTTTTAATTTAGATCATGTTCTCTATGATTCTTTCAATATTCCAATGCCCTTTGTGTGGCAAGCATTCAAAGCTGGCTGTGCCATCAGATGCAATAGCAGGGCTTCTTGGGAGCCTTTATGGAGATTTGACCTGGGTAAAAAGCTTAGCTTCCAATTAGGGCAGTAGGCTCCATAGCCTTTAAATTCTATACTCCCCTTTTCAATACAGGGTAAGAACTGAACTTGGGTCCTCATGGGCACCATACTCATAAATTACTTAACTTTTTCCCATAGTATCCCCTTGGCCTTCAATAATCTCATCTATTCCTTGGCCATCTATCTTTCTTCTTTTGAGACATGTCCATTCATTTCAGTAGCCCATTTTAATTAGTTTATTTGTGAGTGCTTTTTAGTGTTACATTTTAAATAATATACATATTTTATAATATATGTTATGTTTTTGGTGTTTTTAATCACATATAAGAATATAAATATATATTAGTCCTCTTTTCAAGGAGTACTGGCTTTATTCTATCCTTGGCTACACAGATATTTTTAGTTTGATGGCATCACACTTATTGATTCTTGATTTATTTTCTGAGCTTTAGGGAGTCTTGTTGAGGAAGTCTCTACCAGTACCCATCTTGGAGAGTTAAACTTATGCCTCTTCTAACAATTGCAAAATTTCTGATTTCATTTCTATGTTTTTGATACATCTTGAATTGACTTTCATGCAGGGTGAGAGATGAGAGTCTTATTTCCAACTTCCTCAGTTATGGGCTCTAGTTTTCTGCTAATGGGATCCCTTTGTCCATTCAGTACTGGAGTTCATGGCTGGTGTCTCCTTCGTCTTCACAGAATGTGGATTATCACCTACTAGCCTTCGCTTATGGCTTTCAGCTGAAACTCTGAACTAATAACTAGTAATAAAAATCCCATTTAATATCCTCTCATACACTATAAAAAAGTAAGCAAGATTTTAAATTTTTAAATGCATTGTTACAGTTTGATAGATTTTCCTCTAATTATTACTCATTATTAACCACGTCTTATTTTGCCCAGGATTTTCATCTTCTTGGCATGATTAGTGCTTGTTGGAAGTTATGGTTAGCATTTTAAAATCTCTAACTTTCAATTTTAATTGCCATGAACATTCTCTTTGTGACAACTCCAGTGCTCAGTATCTGGATTACTTACCAATCTAATCTTTAGTTTTCTTCTTCTTCTTCTTCCTCTTCTTCTTCTTCTTCTTCTTCTTCTTCTTCTTCTTCTTCTTCTTCTTCTTCTTCTTCTTCTTCTTCTTCTTCTTCTTCGCAGGTCTGGGAATGGAACCCAGGGGCATTCGACCTCCAAGCTACACCCCCTGCCCCATTTTTTATTCTTTATTTTTGAAACCAGGTCTCACTGAGTTGCAGAGGGCCTCACTAAGTAGCTGAGGCTGCCCATGAACCGTGATCCTCCGGGCCTCCACCACGCCCAGCTCAGCAGCCTTATTTTTAAGAAGCTCCATGCTACATAGAACATTTTCTCCTCTTTAAGAAGAAAACCAAGCCAGGCATGGTGGCGCCCGCCTGTAATCCCAGCATTTGAGAGGCTGAGACCGGAGGATTGCAGTTCGTGGACAGCCTCAGCTACTTAGTGAGGCCCTCTGCAACTCAGTGAGACCCTGTCTCAAAATAAAGAATAAAAAATAGGGCAGGAGGTGTATCTTGGAGGTCAAATGTTCCTGGGTTTCATCCCCAGACCCGCAAAAAATAAAATAAATAAATAAATAAATAAATAAATAAATAAGGCTGCTGCACGTGATCATGCGATTTAATCATCAGGAATGCTTTCTTCCTAAAGGGCCCCCTACATTTCATCAGGTCTCCTACCACTGCAGGGCTGCTGAGAGTCTTCTGGCATCCAGAAAACGCTTCCCAGGGAGCAAAGTTTCTATTCTTGGCACCGTCATGAATTTATTATAAAACCTAGATGATTTCTAAAGTCCCTTCCAACTTTAGAATTATGTAATTTTTAAAGTCTATAATTACCATGAATTTTAGAAAGCTTCCAACTAAACTTCAATACTTCTGATCCATAAAGAAATGCCAACCCACCCTTACCTGTCACATACATCTTATTAAAACAAATGTTTTTAAAGATGTGCATCGGGATATCCTGGCTGAGTCTGTTGATTGCACAGCTTTATCCATGTTCAGAGATACTCTGAATTCTCTAGGCAATCAAAAGTCTTAGATAGGACAGGGGCTCTGGGACATTTACATGGCTGTCTGGGTACACTGCTGATTTACATGAGGACTTGGAGTGTCATGAAGAGAAACTTGAACCTAATCACTACTACTGAAGCTTGAATGCTGAAAAGCAGAATGCCTCTCTTCCAGAGAAAGCATAATAGAAAAGCATGTTTTCAGGATAGACAAGAATTAGAAGCAGGGTCTAGAGGAAGCAGAAGTTCAGAGTATGGTATAAGGTTGTCCTGGAATCCACTTGATAGGACCATTTGCGTTCTCTGAGAAGAGATGCGGAATTTGTAGAGGCCTATGCTATTCTGCTGGGGGACCTTCCAGAGGGTGATAAATCTGGAGGAACTGTGTAAAGAGGAGTTTTAGACCTTTCTCCCTATCTGGCTTTGCCACAGCAGGAGGGAAAATGTGGAGATCAACGGAAATGTGGAGAAAGGTAGAATCAGCTGTTTCAAGCATCACTGGCTAAGAAATCAGCTACTCAGAAGTTATATCAGACTCCCTGCCACAAGTGGGATCTGATCAGAGTTTCAGCAGTGCTGGGGACTGGAACAGGGAGCCATATCCCCAGTGAGCAGAAGGTAAGCAGAGGAGTCACAGGTGTGGCTCAGATCATAAAACCTCTCTCTCTGCTTGGGGCACTCTTAGATTTGCACACAGTTGGGGTGAGTTGAGGTCCTGGCATTTTATAAGGTGTGGAAGATAGATCTAGGACACTGAAGGCTAATGGTGTGAGTGTATTTGCATGCAAATCAAGATAGGTGGAGCCTAGGGGACTATCACATGACTCCTGTGTTGTTGTTGTTGTTGTTGTTGTTGTTGTTGTTGTTGTTGTTGTTGTTATTGTTGTTGTTTTGGGGGGTACTGGGCACTAAATCCGAGGGTATTCTACCTGTGAGCTATACCCCATCTCTATTTTGTTTTGTTTTGTTTTAAACAGGGTCTAAGTTACTGTGTGCTCTCCACAAACTTGAAATCTTTCTGTCTCAACCTCCCAAGTACTGGGACTACAGGTGTGCACTACTTTGCCTGGCTATGATTCTCATTTTAATAGAACCTTAGTATCTGAAATGGTGTGTGTGTGTGTGTGTGTGTGTGTGTGTGTGTGTGCGCGTGTGTGTGTTCTGTGATCATTCGGGTGCAGGTAAATTCAATGCATATTCATTCTCTACCTCTGAGCATTATCTACTTTTGAGGTATACCAATATTTCTCATTGAGACTTTGAAAGTTGAACCTTTGAAAATCCAGCCAAATGCAATTTAACCAATATTTATTCAGCAATTGTTACATGCCCAGAATTGTTCTGTGAGAATACAGAGGAAGTATTGAAATGGTAATACTTAGCATTTATTGAAGATTTACTATGTGCCACATATTTAATAAACTACCTTATGAGCTAAATACTATTATTATCATCCTCATTTTATAAAAATTGAGCTTCAAAAGATTAAGTTACTATTCCAGGATCACACAGCTTTCGAGTGGTTGAACTGGGATCCAAACCCAGATGTAGTTAATTCCCAAAAGAAAGTTCTTAGATACCACACAAAAAAATTGAAATGTATCTTGGCAAAAAAATCTGAGATGGCAGCCCAAAATGGCAACCTTGGCTTATATTCCTTATTTGTTTTGCAAAGTGTTAAATAAACTCAAGTCTCAACACCTGCTTTGAAACATCAGCATGAAGTCTGTTAAGAATACATAAAAGACAAATAAACGAGATCTGTTACGATCTCATATGATGCCTGAAAGTAAAAAGCCATCTCTCCAGTCTGTATCACTTACATGCTGCTTAGTCAGTCCCTACTTTTAACCTTTCTAAGCCAATCCTTTTAGATTTGAGACCAAGGCCAAAGTTCAAGCTATGGAGAAATAAATTCACCTCTTCTCAGAAGCACGGGTATTCCTGATAATACGGTAAAATGCCTGTAGTGAGTAACTGGTAGGACACAGAGGGAGAAACATTGGAATCCACATTGGGTTTCACAGCCCAGGGAATGCCTGCTCTGTAGGCTGCCTGATGCCACAGATAACATCCATTATGATAATAAGCTACCCACACTGAGACTCAAGACCTGTACAATCCACAAAGGAAACAAATTACATCTCTTTGGGAGAAGGAGCAGTGAACCGGGCAGAGAGATTTGAGGCTGAATCCAGCTGAGAGGAGGAGTTGAGTGGCTGAATCTTGTGAAAAGGGAAAACAAAAACCAAATGAAATGATAAAGAGCAGAAGAAAACCCAAGTTCTTTCACTAGGAATAGGCTGTCCTAATCTCACCAATTATGCACAGAGAAAACACACTTTAAAAAACACTTAAAATAACCCAAACACAAGTGAGAACCTTCGGATTCCTCCAGGTTGCTGATGAGTTTGTTCCACTAGGAAACCAGACTGTCAGCAGGGAAAATGTTTTTTCTTTTTTCCCCATTATGGAAGTGTGTCGGGACTGTTGCAAAATTAATTAGGAAACTGGAGGACATGCTCATTACGGTTTGACAAGCTGGAGCCCATGCAGGAGCCCAGGAAGCAGCCAGTGGCCTGGGTCAGCTGGTCCAAAGGATGCTGAGTGGGCCAGATGGGCAAATCACACCGTGGACAAAGAGCCCTCCCCTTATCCCGCTGGGCCGCTGCCCTGACCTCCAAACAAACGCAAGGGCACAAATTTGTTTCCCCTTATCGGCTGCTTAACTCAGCAGCTGCTGCCTTGGGTTTCTGTTTCCGTGTCCTGCCTTTTTCCAACAGTTGCTTTTTTGTCTAACTTTTGTATGAGGAAGGAGGAGGCGGAGGGCCTGGAGCATAATGGAGAAATGGTGCCCTGGCTGTCAGAGGATGGAGTGCTTGAATAGAGTATTTCAAGAGGCACAGAAAATAGAATTTTTAAACAACCTCTGGGAAATCCGAAGGCTAAGACACACACAAAGTACTAGCTATTAGTTCTTTCCCTGGTCACTCTGGTCAAGGACATTTTCTTCTTGGAAATCTTTTTTGCAGGGTGGGCGTGGAGACATGTATGCAACAAATTATAAATTGCACCTACACTAGCCATGGAAATATGGACTGGTGTGTAGGACAGGTTAGGAATGAAAAAGCCCATTGAGAATTAGTTGCAGGACTAATTAAGGATCAGTCAGGGAGACTAGTGAAAAAATGCAATATATTGTATTTTTCCTTCTAGAAGCAATTATGCTTGGTGCAATAATTAGTTGGGTAGAAGGCAGAATAAGTTTATAAACAAAGATTTCACAGTGTCTTTGTGATAACAGTATGCAGATATGGCAAAGCCTCTATTACAGGTGTAGTTATTTAACACATATTCTTTTCTTGTTAAAACCAGACATTAAAATTATGGAATGCATAATTGAATAGAGACATAGAATGTGGTGCAACGGAAAAATAAGGAACGTTTCTATCTTCAGCTACCAAACAAAATTGCTATTTCATTTCTCTTTGCAATGTTTTCAGAATGTCACAGAACTCTTCTCAATAGATGAAGCTGAAGTCAAGAAGCCAAGGTTTAATGGAACAGGGGAGGGCAGCCGGAAGGTGGGGAAAGGGATGAGAAGAGAGGGGGAATCGGTTACCCTGGAAACAACTTCAAAGGAAAGCGATCAGAGGCAAAGGAAGCAGAGGCTTGGTGTCCCCACTTCTGCTCTGTGTCATTTCTGAATCAAGCTCTTCTGTGCCATTGTGTCCTCTTCTGTTCAGGTCAAGCAAACCCAACTCAGTAGCATTCATTGCACACACCCTGTGCAAGTGGCGGTGTAGGATGCAAGGCTGGAGAGTGGCCATGAGGAGGGATGTGGGGCTGGCCAGGCAGCAGGCCTGACTCAGCGCTTCAAAAATGTAAGCCCTCCACGTCCTGGGACCACCAAGGCATTGGGGGCCTGGGCTTAAGTCCCAGCCCACTTCAGGCAACTTAGCTCCTCTGGGTTTTGTGTTCTTATTTGTAAAATGAGAATAATAATTGTATTAATTCATAACAGACTTGGTTAAATTAGAAGACACATCAATATAAGGTGCATCTCAACAAAAAGAATTTAATATAAATAGCTGGCTTTCCATGTGCTAGAGGGGCAAGGAAGAGAATGTTGAGCAGCCACAAATGGTGAACAGAGGAAGCAGTTCCCATCAGTCCCTGCAGCTAGAAGAACAAAGGAAGACTGGGTGACCATCAGAGGCTGATGCGAAGTCTACAGGGGGATAGTGAGGTTGTTCTAGGGTGGGGAAGGATGCTGCAGACTGGGGCCAATGGTTGATGTTGGGCAAGGGTTGCTGCTAGGAGACACTGAAGGGAACCAATAGCAAACCAGCATAAAAAAGTCTCTCCTCTCTAGCTTTTGATCTCCCTCTAGTGCCCCGACTGGCAGAAATTAACAGGAGATCTGCTGCCAAAGAACTGGTTTGTAGGGGGCAATCATTATCATTAAGCCAAATACAGAAAGATAGATATGGAACTGAGAGAAATCACTTTAAAATCAACTCGGTATCTCACAGAAAAAATATGAGCTTAAATGAGTTAGTTCAGATGTCTCCTGATTTATGGTGGAGTTATATCCTGATAAAACCCACTGTGAATTGAGGATGATGAAACCTGAAAGTACATTTAATATATCTATCCTACTGAACATCATAGCTTAGCAACACAGTGCACTTAGACTATCAGTTGTTTACTCTTGTGGTCACATAGTTGACTGGGAACTGGGGCCCGCTGCTGCTGTCCCACATAGCAAGAGAGTATCTCAAACATATCCCTAGCATGGGAAAAGATCAACATGAGGAGAACAGTTTCTACTGAACCATTGTAAAGTAGAAAATATGAAGTCGAGGACTATGTATTTATAAAGTGCTTAGAACAGTGCCTGTCATAGGGTAAACATGTTATAATGTACTTTAAATAAACAAGCCCACCAAAAATCAATGTGAAAAGTAATATTAGGTCCTGTTTTTATCCAGGAGAACTTAAGGATTAAGGAAGCCACATGAGTCTGGTGTGGTGGCATGTGCCTGTGTAATCCCACTACTGGGAAGATAGAGACAAGACAAAGGCAGGTTTGAGGCTAGTCTAAGCAATTTAGCAAGACTCTCAGCAACTTCACAAGATCCTGTTTCAAAACAACAAAAAGTTAAATAAATAAATAAATAAATAAATAAATAAATAAATAAATGAAAACATCTGGGGGATATAGCTTGGAGGAAGAATGTTCCTGGGTTCAAGTCTTAGTACCAACAACAACCACAAAAAGGCACATCAAGTGCACAAGGTCATAGGAGCTAGTTACTAGTGGAGTCTGGACCATGTAATTTCAAAGTGCTTACATCTGTGAGTTCTTTTCAGGCTCAGGGGAGAGAGATACAAATAGCAGCTTTTGGCAGGAGGGTATAGTGTGAGCTGCTGACTGGGAATCAGTAAGACTTGCTGGAGGAGCTTGAGTGGAGTTGTGGAAGTTGTGGAGGAAGGACAGGGCCTCGACTGGCAGATGCCCGGAAGAGAAGAAACTGCTTGAGCAAAGAAAGACCCAGGGCACAGGGCGCATATGTGGAATGGTGAGTATGCAGAGTAGGAGGAGACAAATACTTCTCATGATTCTCCTTGCTGTAAAAATAATACAGTAGAAGTATTTACAAATAGTAATAGCAGCATTACAAATTAAAAAGTTCTTTAAGGCAATCATGAGCAAAATTACTCGTATAAATTATTATAAATAAATTTGTGAAGCAATGTGATTAGCTGAGATATATTGAATTTTAAATTAGCCTCATTTTCTTTATAATAATACTTGGATTCACACTCATATTTTCATAGTTAGAAACTACTAATTTAAGCCTCGTTTGGTGGTGCATACCTGTAATCCCAATACTTGGGAGGTGAGACAGAGGATCACAGGTTTAAGGCCAGCCTCAGCAACTTAGCAAGACCCTGTTTCAAAATAAAAGATAAAAAGAAATGGGGGTATAGTTCAGAAGTAAAATACAATCTAGTACAAAAAAAGTAAAAGCTATAGCACAAATCTCTAGTACATAAATCCAATCCCTAGTACAAATATGAAAAAACTCACCTCCTTGCTAAAGCCCTTATGTAGGTTCATTAAAATCTGTTTTTAAAAGACAAGTGATGTTAAAAAAATAAAAAAGAAGAGAATTTAATCTTATTTCATCATTTAATCAACCTTAATCATTTTGGAAGAATTACAAGACTTGCTTGTACTTTTTTTTTACAGATAGCTCATTATCACTCTGACTTGAGGGGTCACTCTTCTGAATATAGCTTTCATTTTGGACAAAACACTGAGTCATAGCAATAAATAATTATGCATTCAAAAACAATAAATAAGTTAACTAAAATATAATAGAAGACAAGTGATCTTGTTCAAAATAGCTGCCTGAACTAAAAACTAACTTGCAAAAAAAAAAAGCTACCTTCATGCCCTTTTAATGTGCCAAGTTTGGTTTCAATTAAATCCACTTAGAAGGTAATCCAAAAATTTTCTTTGTATAAGTTTAATTTAATTTAAAATACTGAACACATTCTCAGTGCCAGGCACTATCTAAAATACTGGAGATGCAAAGCATTATAAATGATGGCTACAACTTGAAAGCTAGAAGGGCAACAGGTAGATGCTCAAATCTCTATAATCATAATTAAAAGCAAAGGTATTGAATACACTTGGAATGTGAACCTCTGGCCAAGGGGATGGAGAGATTCCTTCCCTGCTGCCTCAGGAAGCAGCAGTACAATGATGGCAGAGGTTGGCAGATGGGGCATGAAAGGAGAGGAGCCAAGGCCAATTATGGAGACTTGCTAGTTTTATCTAGTGCTGGACCAGACCCCAGGTTAGCTGACTGAAGAGGTAGGAGCTGTATGGAGTTGGAAGAAGTTCTTGCATGTTCTCATGATCTTAAACCTGGTCTCTAGAATTCGCTATTCAGATCTAAAAGTAAAGAAGTTGCCATGAAACCAAGGAAAGAACCCACACATGTGAATAACACTAGAGAACAGTTCTGAGCATCCTCTCCATGTCAGTCATTTTAATATAAAATTATTACTGCACCTAGACTCCTAGTTACAGCCCCTAAGAACCATTCTACCTCTCTTTCTTTCAGTAAGTCTCCCCTACCGAGCTTTAGGCATGCTGTTCTATGAGAAACAATACTTTCCAGCCTGCTGGTGGATTAATATGACTTAGTTTTCTCCAGCTGAATATTAATAGAAGCAACATATACTGTGTTCAAGTCCTCCCTCTAAAGGAGTACTGTGTGTCTTCCATATTTTCATTCCCCTATTCTCCTTTCCTTGGGAAATGGGATGCCAATATGCATCTGGTGGAGGACCACAATGCCTGGAAAAGAGCTCAGCTGCAAGGGAAGATCTGGGGTCCTAGGACAACTCTGTGGCTCTGGGAAGCCACCTCCTCTGGCTCCTGCCTTCTGTCCCTGCACCTAGTAGATTTGCCTTTAGCACTTTACTGTGGCCAATGAACAAACACAAACAAGGAAAAGCAGTGTTGTTTTGATCGTGTCTGGTTGAGGGGATATAGGGTACAATGAGGACATACAAGAAACTCTTGCAACCTGTACGTGCCTTAGTGGATTGATCCTATAAAATATTTGCTTTTCTGGACACTTCTGTTGTGTACGTCCTTAGTTTCTAGCCAAGTTTCCAGTGACTGAGGTTACCTACTAAATTTCACCCGGGTGAGGAGAAGGTCATCCCATCGAGCAAAGGCAGAGTCATTGAACAAACAGTTGCCAACGACTTGCTATGTGCTAGGTACCAAAGGTGGAAATACACAGGGTCTCTGCCTTCAAGGAATTTGTAGACTGATGGAAGGAAGTGCAAATACAATCGCCTTAAAAGGAGTTAGATAATTCTCTAAGTTGCCAAGAAACAAATATTTGTCTTAAACTGATTTAGGAATAAATAAAGATCCTTTGTAGACTTACAGAAATATACAGTCCAAGAATAATCCCAACTTCAGGAATTTAAACTTTACTGAAGGAGACTCTACAGAATGGACCTGGAAATCTATATTTTTGCCCCTGCCTCTGTCCCTCCACTAGGTAATTTTGATTCCATTTCATAAAGTACAGTTTTTAAAAATTTGATATTATGTAAGTGGGTACAGTTGCATACATCTGTAATCCCAGTATTTGAGAGGTTGAGATAGGAGGATCTCAGGTTTGAGACAAGCCTCAGGAGTTTAGTTCAACCGTACTTTAAATAAAAAAATAAAATAAAATCAGGCTGGGGGGTGTAGTTCAGAGGTAGAATGCTCCTGGACTCAATCTCCAGTACCCAAACAAATAAACAATAATTTTATACTATCTTAATAAAATACTAGGTTTTATTTGAGGCGGACTCTACTGCTAAGCTACACCCCTAGCCCTTTTTATTTATTTATTTATTTTAATTTTAAAACAGGATCTGCCTAAGTTGCTTAGATTGGCCTTCAACCTACGATCCTCCTGTCTCACCTCCAAAGTACTGGGATTACAGGCATGTGTCACTGTTCCCGGCTTAAAATGGTAGTTTTTTTTTTTTTACTATGAAAATATGAGTATAAATCAATTATTAATGTAAAAAGAGGGACAATTCCACATTACAGCAATTGGATACACACATGGATATTTTCTTAACGGGAATGCTAGTTTTCATTGTTAGAGAATGATAGTTGATAAAAAAAAAAACAAAGAAAGCACTGTTTTATATAAATCATTCAAGTTGCAAATTAGATAAATCAGACCAGAGAAGGGAGAGACAGTTATTCCTGAAGGGATGAGGGAATCCTAAACTGCACGGACTAAACACATTATGCACCAAGATGTCTGCTTTGTACTTAGAACCTGTGACAGCAGTGGGCTTTGAAAGGGATTCAGCAGAGAAGCAGCTATCTGTCTGGCAGTCTGTCTGAGGATTTGCAATCCTTATGAAAGAAAGAGGCTGACATTTCCCTTCATTCACCTAATAGCTATTTATTGTGCAACTACCAAACAAGCACTGAGCTATGTGTAAAGATAAATGGGTTTACCAGCAAAGAACCTCTCCTTGTAAGACTTATCTTCCAAGAGGGAGACCAACTGTAAGCATCAGGAAAACAAGCTAAATTACTGACTATGTTATCTTCTGTGAATTGAAAACCTCCATCATTATGTATCCCTGGTGGAGGTCAACATCCGATGAAGCCAAGGAAAGAAAAGCCATCAAGCAGACAAATTAGTGGAGCCCTGAGAGACGGGAATGAGCAGCTCTTTGGAAGGCTAGAGTGGGACATAAAGGCATTAAATGGCAACTGCAAAGGCCCAGGTGGGAGGGGATTGAGTGGGACAGAGAAACAGGGAGGAGGTGCAAGGGAGGCCAGACCTCCAGCAGAGGAAAGCATGGAATGGGATGGAGAAGTTGCCTGGGGGCAGGCTGTAGGATAACTAGTGGGCCCCAAAGGATTTGAATTTTGTCCCATCCGCAATGAAATGTTTATAAGTCTCTCCAAACTGTCTTTTGGAAACAGTACAAAATCAGGCTAGGTCCAGGTCTGACTTCAGCAATCCATGGCAAGCCCAATGGGGTCCCCAGGAGGCGTCTCAAGAACTACAGAGCCAATACCAGGGAGGCCCAATAGAACTTTCTGCAAAGATGGAAATGTTCTATATCTGCGTACACACAAGTGGCACTTGAACCCTCGAAACACAGCAGGTGTGACCGAGAAACTGGATTTCAAATTTTGTTCTATGTACATTAATTTATTTAAATGTGTACAGCCTCATGTGGCTAATGGCTATTGGATTGGATAGCACAAGTCCACGTTGAGCGCTGGATGCCTGAGGATGTGTACTTCCAATCGCGCAGCCAGGGCCTTCTCCAAACGGTGGGAGCGAACAGGGTATGCTGCTCTCTCGCGCTAACCTCCCCACCCTGGTGTTGTGCTCCTCAGGGTGCAGAGCCTGGGAGGGGGGGGCGGGGGGCGCTGAGCTCCATCTCCTCGTCACAGGGGACGCCAGCGCACACTTTAGCAGAAGCCAGGCGCGCATCCTCAGGGGACGCCTGGCACTGTGCAGGAAGGTTTCAGGACCTCTCCTTCCAGAACGCACCGGCCTGGAGAGAGGAACAAGGGAGCGCAGCGCCTTGCCCCGTCCGCCCCGCAGCCCGGCCGCCAGGACCCCCAGCTGGACTCGCTCTGCAGG
This sequence comes from Muscardinus avellanarius, assembly GCF_963383645.1. Taxonomy (NCBI): domain Eukaryota; kingdom Metazoa; phylum Chordata; class Mammalia; order Rodentia; family Gliridae; genus Muscardinus; species Muscardinus avellanarius. The sequence continues at coordinate 165,021,038 of NC_137786.1, forward strand.
TGAGCGCGGAGGGAGGGGGCCGAGGCAAACGCTCGAGCAGGACCCAGAGTCCTGGGATCTTCCCTGGGCTGGGGGCGGGGACGGTGCGGGTTGTCACCTGCCAGGCATCTGCTGTCTTCGCTTGCTTTCGCTTTGCAGGGTGCTTGGCGAGGCCTGGCACAGCGCAAGCAGAGCGAGCCGAGCAGGTGGCCCTAGAGAAGGCTTGGAGCTGGTGCTTTTAACCCTTGGGCAGCTCCTGCCTTCTCCAGGAGGACGCGTCCCCAGCTCGGAATCATTACCCTGCTGGCGCGTGGGCACTGGCTGGCTAGAAAGCGCCCTGACCTTGGTCTCTCCCTGGTGCCAGGTCTGCGCACGGACAATGGGCGCCGCGCTGGGCAGCGGGCGGCTGGCTCTTGTGCCCGGCAGGGCCTGCGGCGCCCTCCCGCGCTGGGCACCGTCCGCGCCCGCCAGAGGCTGCCACTCCAAGCCGGGTCCGCCGCGCCCTGTGCCGCTGAAGAAGCGCGGATACGATGTGACCAGGAACCCGCATCTTAACAAGGTAATGGGGCTGGGGCTGGGGCTGGGAGGGGAGGCTGGCCCGCAGGGCCCAGGGCTGGGGCGGGGGGGGGGGGGTCCCGCCCCCTCGGCCTGCGAAGGCTCCTCCTGGGCGCCCTTCCAGTGGCTTTCTGGTTCTGCAGCTTGGTGTGATTTGATTCGCCTTTTTTGTCACCCTCCCTCCGCATGGGGAGAAGTGAACCGGTAATGCAGAGAGCTTAAAATGCACACACACACACACACACACACACACACACACACACACACACACACACACACTATACAGACCATGATCCTCATGGTCGGGTCCCTCCTTCAAGCGCACCAATTCTGTTGGTCTTGGACAGTTGTTCAACCTCTGTGAGTCAAGTTTCCTTATCTTTTAACGAGTTTTAATGGACACACGAACGTTATAGGAGTTATGTAGAAAATGGAGGCAGAGTTCTTAGCATGGTACTTGGCACCAGTACTGGAAAAAATGTCAGCAAAGGTTATAATTATTATTCTGGGAGAAAGATAAGTTGAGAGTAGGGATAGAAAGGTCTAGAATGTCAGCAAAGGTTATAATTATTATTCTGGGAGAAAGATAAGTTGAGAGTAGGGATAGGAAGGTCTAGAATTATACAACGTTTAGAGCTTGGAGAATCAGAGATTCTACTTCAAACCTCTCCTTTAACAGAAAAGAAAAATGAGAGGAGAGGAACTTGCTCAAGGTCTCCATCCAGGTACTTCTGGCCCTGCCATGGGATTCACATCTTACAGGCTTTGGTCAAGTTTATCCCACTGCTATGCTATGTATCAACTCATATTTGTTTCTGGGAATAGAGGCAATCTCTTTGGCTTAGAGGACTGAGTTGAGAGCGATAGAAGCAGGAAATACATTTAAAGCCTGTGCCCCCACCTCCCCACAGCAGCTTGGACAGTTCATTTAAATTTCATGAGACTTAACATTCCCCAATCTAAAACAGATATCTTGACAGACCCACCATTCTTACTTCATTTTGTCATTGTGCAATTAAGTAAATCACTGAATTCAAACTACACACACACACACACACACACACACACACACACACACATATATATATATATATATATATATATATATATATATATATATATAGGGATTTAATCCAGGGCTATTCTACCTCTGAGCTACATCCCTAGCCCTTTTTATTTTTTATTTTGAAAAGGGGTGTTACTAAGTTTCTGAGGGCTTTATTAAGTTGCTGAGGCTGGCTTTGTACTTTATAAACTGGGCACAGTGGCACACAACTATAATTACAGTATATATATATTCTACTTCCCAGGGTCTTGAAGTTCTGAATTACTTTGGTAATATTAGAAAATGCAAGCTGGCTTAAAAAAAAAAAAAGGGCTCCTTTAAATGCCAGGCCTGGTGGTGTGCACATGTAATCCCCATGCTTGGGAGGCAGAGACAGGAGGATCCTGAAGGTTTGAAGCCAGCTGGCTCAAAAGACCCTGTTTCCAAATAAAAATATAAAATAGGTCTGGGAGTGTAGCCTGGAAGTATAAGGGTTTCCAGGAACCCCAGTACCACAAATAAATAAATAAATAAATAAATAAATAAATAAATAAATAAAATTTTTAAAAGGCTCCTTTAAAAAAAGATCTAGAAGACGTAAGGTTTGACTGAGAAGTCCAAGTGACATTCCTAAAGATGCAGATATCTCTGGCTCTACACTCCTCTCACCTCTGGAATGTCACCTTTATCCTCATGCTCTGTTCTATGGATTCCCTCTCCTTAATAGTGCCACAGTGTCGCCAGGCATGGTGGCGCACGCTTGTAATCCCCGCACTTGGGAGGCTGAGACAGGAGGATTGCACAGGTTCGAAGCCAGCCTCAGCTACTTAGTGAGGCTTTCAGCAACCTAGTGAGACCCTGTTTCCAAATAAAATAGAAAAGAGGTCTGGGAGTATAGCTTGGAGGTAGAAAGCCTATGGGTTCCACCCCAGTACCACCAAAAAAAAAAAAAAAATAGTGCACAGTGCCCTATCTCCTGTGCTCACACCACACTATCCAGAGAAGCTGCTGCTAAAAAGAAGAATACCTCCTTTGATGCCTCAGAGAGTGACTCTGATTGGATTATCTTCCAATTCCCAAATCAATTACCAGTAACTTAAGCCCTTGTAGCCTACCTCTGGGGTTGAAGATAGTGTTAAAGGTAGGACCACCCACACCGATTGATTGAGATTAAAGGGGATGTGGTTTTTATGTAATAAGTCTAGATATTTTCATCAGAGGGAGAAGGGATGGATGCTAGAAAGCAAACCTATACATTCCCACTACAGGCTCCAATTATTATGACAATAATTGCTTAGAAGTGTGGGAATATTACCAACCAGCATTAATTGCTTTGTGAATAGTTAAGAAAATAAAGGGAGAGCTCAAATGCCGAAGTTTTGGCCCCCTAGAAACACTCTTGTCCTGGCTGTAATTTATTCCCTTTCAAGTCATGTAATTGGAATGTGATCCATAAATCTGTGGGGCTTGACCTTTCCATGATGTCAAATAACATTTTTACACACCCTGGATGCAGGTCTGGGTTGAGGAAGGTATCTAGGTCACTAATGAGAATCTGCTGGCACCCCCTCCACAACTTTACTAACAGTGAGAGAGGGAAGCATCCCAGGCAGGGACATCCTTCTCTTCCCAGTGGCGTGCCCCCATCCAGCTGTCTTGCCACCTTCACCACTTAGAGTCTCAGAGAAGGGTTAGGCTTCCTGCTTTTCTGCAGCCAGATGGGAGGACTGTGCTGAGGTTCAACTGAAAAATGAGGCTATTAGTGAGGAAACAAAAGAGAAGGGCAGCTTTGAAAGAGTCTTTGGTGCCACGATGAGTGGGCAGGTTTGTGGGAGAATTTTTTTCCCCTGCTAGAACATGAGCTCTTCCAGGATGAGGACTGAGTTCCATGTACCTGTGACTAGCATCTACCTGAGGCAGGGCGGTCCTGAAGGATAGAGCAGTTAACTGTGTTTACCTCATTTCCATCTCTACTCAGACAGATGAGGAGAGGCATTTAAGTTGAAGCTTGAGGACCAGAGTGGTCAGGAGGTGGAATATTCTTAGCAAAGATGAGCTGCTAAGCGAGATAAGCATTGCTGTGCAGTGTAATCACTGGGTTTTAGGCCCAAACTGTCCTTCCTTGGCCGTGTGGTCTCTGATGACTCTCATAAGCTATCTTCCCTGTTACCCCACTGCTGTGACTCTCATAGGACACGACCTCTGTGAAACGTGTACTGCGCAAGACAATGGATGAACCTGGAGAACATTTGTTGAGTGAGACTAGCCAGTCACAGAAAGTGAAAGGTCATATGTTTTCCCTCAATATGTAGAAGCTAAAGAGTAGCTGGGATACAAGAGTGACCTTAGATAATGGAGGCTACACCCCAGTGGAGTGATGGAGAGGGATTGGGAGAGGGGAAATTAATGAAGGAAACACTTCTATTGATGTTATGTGTGTATGTGAAAATATCAATGCCAATCTCAATATCATGAATGGGGAAGAGAAGGGGTGGGGAGGGAGCTGGGGGGAGCTCACTGAATGCTTTAGAAGTGAGACTACAACGCACCAATAAAAGCGTGTGTGTGTGTGAGTGTGTGTGTGTGTGTGTGTGTGTGTGTGCACCTGTGTGTGTATATGATCTATGTAACACACACACTGGATGATTATATGCTATGTGGTTGTGTGGATGATTCTCAGGACTGGAGTTGGAAGGGCACTTAGAGATGATCTAGTCTGGAATTGTTTGGACCCTGGATCCCAAACTATGGGATAGACTATTAGTTTAGTGGGTCTACTAACAATTTATTTTAAAAAGAAATAGATTTGAATAAACTAGAAAAAGAGCAAATGGATTAACATGAATAAAAAGAGCTATTTGCCAGGTCATTGTCTATAATGTCTGCTTTTATTATGGATTATAGTAAATTAAACATTTTTAGAAACCATTGCTCTCATCCAATATCTTCATTTTCCAAGGAAAAGCCAAGCCTGGAGAGACCAGTGACTCTGAGAGATTATCACTGGCCATAAAGGTGGGCAGCGGCAGCCTGCCAGTGTTCCAGTCCATGGCGAGGACAGTTCACATCTGCTTTGGCAGATTTTCACATGTTACTATCACAAAATTGGCCCTGGATGATTCCAAGTTCCCTTCAGGGGTCTAGATTTTCTAGGTGAGACAAATTGATCAATATGTCAATTTCTTGTCTCTTTTCTTTCTTTCTTTTCTTCTTTACTAGTGTCCTGCCTTTTTTCCCTAAAATATACATAGTGACCTATTCTATTGTTCAGGTAGATTGTGGGAAAAGAGTATATCTTAGACATCAGTTTTGTTTTACTCACTTAAATAGACAAATATCAACCCAATTCTGTAGAAGTATCTTCATAGACATGAAATATTTCCTTAGTCTATAAGTATAGCAAGCTAACTATTGAAGCGTTTTGGCCTCAGCGTACCTATAGCCTCTTTTTCCTTCCTTCCTTCCTTCCTTCCTTCCTTCCTTCCTTCCTTCCTTCCTTCCTTCCTTCCTTCCTTCTTTCCTTCCTTCATTTTTTTTCCAGTACTAGGGGTTGAACCCAGGGTCTCATGTATGCACTCTAGCACTGAACCATCACGCCCGCCCCATTTATATCTTCTTTAGGAAGCACTGTCCTATTCCCCGTTCCCAAACTGGATTTCAATATATATTTTGTCATTCTGTTTCCTCTTGGCACTGAGCACACTTAACAATGGCTAACTGCTTTCTCTTTCCCCTCAACCCTGATCACTGTACCTTGAGGACAAAGACTGACTTGTCACATGATGTTCTCTCTGCCTGACTTGAGATTTTCAATAAATATTTGCTCTTTATCTCATTTGGGTCATGGCCCTTTTCCTCTCAGCTTTATTAATGTCACTACTTCACAGCTTGATGCCCTCATTGCCAAGTTAAACACCTACACATGACCCGTTTTGGAGGAACTACACCTATAGCACCTTAATCTTCCCAGCATTCCAGTCATTTCACCAGAGGGTCATGTTATTACCCAAAGTGCACCAGCCTCTCCCTTCGAATTTGACCCAAATGCCACCACCACCAAGAATAAAAATAACTATATATTTTCTATACAATCTTATTAACCCCTTCAACTGCTTCTCTAAAGTTTTTTTTTTATCTCTTGCACTTGACATGCAAGGAAATAATGAATGAAAAGGGTGGTTGATCAAATCACTTGGACTGTCACATTTCACACAGCGAGCCCCCAAATAGCGCAAGGTTGAATAGGTGGGAGCCTTCCTGCTTGGACGTGATGGTTTCTGTTTGGGAATGCGTGAAGGCTTGGAAGCCAACACTGCAGCTTTGGCTGCACATCTGAGCTGCACAGAATCCAACTGAATTCCTTCTGCATCCACTGATGGCTTATTAGGCTCCCTCACAGCTAGTATTTGTATCTGAATAGAGTATATATTTTTGTTCAGTGGCAGCTTAGAACTCAATGCTGTTTTCTTTGGATAATGGGTGAGTTGAATCATCACAGATATGATGACAGGGTTTTATGGAGAATTAGAAGTTCATTGGTGATGCCATTTTCTGCCCCTATGGCAGATAACATATGTTTGTCTGAGATCTCTGCTTTGGATATGATGTAGAATTGGGCCTCCTGATTAAAAGAGAAGCAATGAGTTATTAGGTAAACATTAGTTCTATAAGCAGCAATTTGCTCTAGACCGGGGTCTCTTGCACAGTGACTCAGGGCATTGAAATTCAAATACTAATTAGATATTTTAGGAATGAGTGAGCTGATGCAGGTTGGAATTAAATCTTTCTCTGTTGAATAGAGTCCAGCTTCATGAAATTGGTAAGCATTTGGTGTATGTGCTTTGTGCTTGGAACTGCTAAGAGAACTTGTATTAGACTAAAGGGCAGAGAATTCTAACAAAATGAATCCCTTAATAGAGAGGCTTAAACACGATGGATAAATAAATCAGGGTAGGCAGTCATGGGTTGGCATGGGGTTTAATTTTGCTGTTCCATCATCCTCACAGAACGTTTTACTTTTCATGGTTTAAGAAGGCTGCTCTTGCTTCTGCTGAAAATTCCAGAAGCCAATAAGAAGAGAAGATACCTTTATTAAGGGCATAATTCAAACATCTTAAATATCACTTCTACTCCAGTTGGCCATAACTTTGTCATATACACACTTAGCTATAACAGAATGTAGAAAACTTAAGCTTTGGCAGGGTACATGTGCTGTCAGCTAAAAAAAAAAAAAACTCTATACCATTAAATAAAGGGAGAATAGGTATTCTCTGCTATAATATGTTGATTTGAAACTTTCATTCTTTGCTCTGTCAATTTACCCCAACCTTTACAATTTATCTGTTTTTCTACATCCCTAGCAACACCATATCTCTTTGCATATCATCACCTCATACCTTGATTATGCAAGAACCTCCTTGCTGGTCTTCCGCTTTCCACTCCTTTTCAATTCACTCCTCAGGGTCTGGTAACCACACTATGAGAGGCTAAGACCTTGGACATATCCCTAATTGCTCTCTATCAGACTCCATATCTAATCCACCAGAAAAATCCTCTTGCTATCTTCATAGTAAATCTGGAGTCCCACCCCTGTTGCTGTGAGTTCTGCTTTGTTTCAAACCATCAACATCTCTCTTCTGGAGGCAGCTGCCTCCCGTCTGGTCTCCTCATTTCCACTCTTGCACCTCTCATTTATTCTCAACACAACAGGGGAGTGGCCCTTTAGACTTTTATACTGTGCATGACATGAGCATTTGTGTGATCATTATGAAGATCCCAGAGACAGGGCCCTGTGTTTCTGAATGCTTAATCTATACAACCATGTTACTCTTCCCTGAAAAACCTTGCAAAGTTGAAGATGTCCCAATGCCTTGCAGTATTTGGGTCTCATTGACCTCATCTTCTGCTCCTTGTCCATCTTACCCACAGCTGCAACCACACTGGCCTCCTGGCTACTCCTCACACACGGAGGCACGCTCCCCTCTAGTGTCTTGGTGCTGGTCAGTACTGGTTGCTCTTCCTAGAGCACATTGTCCCTAAAGAGCCACAGTAGATAGCTTCCTTTCTCCTTCAGAGCTTCTCACTTTGTCAAGGAGACCCACTCTGGCCACCCATTCTGAAGTTGTCAACAGTCCTTTCAACCTTTTTCTTCCCCTTAATATTTTCCCCTTCCCCCAGATTGTATATGACTCTTCCTAACATTATTTAACTGGCCTACTTATTATTTCTGTTGTACATCATTTGCATTTCTGTGGTATAGTTCAATATCCTTTTAGGCAAAGATTTTGTCTGTTTGTTCATTGATGTATCCCAGGTATTTAGATGACATTCAGTTAACAGAGAGTGAGTGGGTGAGTCATTCAGAGAGATTTCTGCTGAGGCTACCTGCTTTCATCTCTTTCTTTTACCTCTTCATTCACTAGAGATCCCTCCTTTCACTCTATGCCTCTCCATCCTCAATATCCTCATCAGTGCTGTTGACATGCCCAGTTTACAGTGTGGATGAATTGCATATTGGCCCCTTTTGTGCTCAGGGGCCTATAATAGAGTGAAATGCTGAAAGTAGGGGGTTGGCAGAGAGATATTTATTTTCAGTTTTACCAGCATTAAACAGGGCCCCGGGAAGAAAACATTTCTATACAGAAGGTATGATTATACCTTGGAACTGGAACTAGGTAGAGACAATTCTTGAGGCCCATAAAAAAAATCAAAAAGGGATTATCTACAGGACAGAGCAGAGGTGGGAGGCTCCAGCTTCCCTCAGCATCTCCAACTTTCCCAAACTCCCACCCTCCTCTTTGACTCCTTGGATCCTCTGTTCCTGCTCTGAATCCCATCAGTTTCCCTGTCCTGGAGGAGCCCTGTTGAAGATAAGGGAAACTATACCCGAAAGAGCCTCATCTCCCAGGGTCTGAAAGTTCAGCAAGCATGGCAGGATCCTGGAGCTTGGGAGGGAGATTTGTTGCTGCTGGAATCTGAAGTTGATAGAAAATATTTTCTCACAAACATGTTGTTAGACATAGTCAAATTGTTACCTACTGAAAGTATAATATGTGTTAAATGCACATTTATATGATCATTATGAAGATTAGAAATGTTGGTTTATGTTAACCAATGCTTAATTCAAAATGCAATATACTAAGTGAAATCTGTATCCACAAGTGTTACTGTAAAAAGATATAACTTGGAAAAATGGCTTAGAAGTAAATGTATAAAAATGATCGTGTTAAGCAGGAGGATTGCAGGTTCAAAGCCAGCCTCAGCAACTTATAGTGGGGCCCTCTGCAATTTAGTGAGACCCTGTTTCAAAAATAAAATAAGGCTCAGGGGTATCTCAGAGGTAAAATGGCCCTGGGTTCAATCCTCAGTACAAAAGATGAAAGAAAAGAGAGAGGAAGGGAGAGAGGGAAGGAAGGAAAGAAGATCCAGAGAGTGTTCTTGCCCCTCTTCTGCTTGCAAGGACACAGCAAAAGATGGCAATTTAAGAGCCAGGAAAAGGGTCCCACCAAACAAGGAGTCTGCTGGAGCCTTGGCCTTGGATCTCTCAGCCTCCATAACTAAGAAAAATAAATGTTTGTGGGTTTTTTTTTAAAAGATTACCTTAAGCTGGGTGTGGTGGTCAATACTGGGTGACGAGGTGGTAATCCCAATACTTGGGAAGCTGAGACAGAAAAGAAGGATCACAGATTTTGAGACCAGTCTTGGAAACTTAATGATACCATGCTTTAAAAAATAAAAAAATAAAATTGAGCTTGGAAGTAGAATAACCCTGGGTTTAATTCCCAGTACACACACACACACACACACACACACACACACACACACACACACACATGTTAGGACAGTGAGATTATGGGAGATTTTTTTTTCCTCTTCATATAATTTCCCTTAATGTTCCATTGTCTTTTCAATTTTATTTTACGGTTTCTGTTGGTAGTCCATTTTCTAGAACCAAGTACCTAATCTGCAGCCCATCTGCTATATATGGGTGGAAATCTCTCTAACGTACTCTTTTATAACTCACTATTCTATAGTCAATAAATTTAGATTCATGTAATAACAAAATGATAAATGTAATAACAAAATTAACATAGGAACCTGCTGCCAGTTCTAAAAACAGTTGTAAACAGAAATATCTAGATTATGTAAGCAACAGCTCTGGAGGGCAAATCCAGGGCAGAAAACATGTGTTGTCTGGCTCCAACCTGGACTGACTGGCATCTCAAGTTGGTCTCAGTCTGAGCTGTATATAGAGTGAGTCTTTCTTTCTCCTTCCTTTCTTTCTTTCTTTCTTTCTTTCTTTCTTTCTTTCTTTCTTTCTTTCTTTCTTTCTTTCTTTCTTTCTTTCTTTCTTTCTTTCTTTCTTGTACCAGATATGGAACCCAGGGGCATTGTACCTCCAAGCTACACCTCCAGCCCTATTTTTTAGTCTTTTTTTTTTTTTTTTAACGGTGAAGTGCCTCTCTAAGTAGCTGAGGCTGTCCGCAAACCACGATTTTCCTGTCTCAGCCTCCCAAATGCTGGGATTACAAGCGTGGGCCAGCAAGCCCGGCTCTGTATAGTTTCTTAGGATGTTTATTTACTCATCTTCTCCTCAGTTCCAGTTTCTCTTGGTTGTCTTCAGTCATTGTAGACTCTCCAGTTTATGGCTTTATTTTACTTTGCATTTTTGTCATTTCTACCAAAGATTTCTTTTCTTTTCTACCCTCTTCTTTCCAAAGGCCAGTCTTACAGTGAGAAGGGGAAAAAGGGTCTTTTGATTTGCATGGCAATTGCACAACATTCACTAATGTGCAGCACTTTTGTTTGCAAAGACAGGGATTACAGTCAGCTTCAGAAACCTTCACTTTGATGTGTAGAAAGTATATTGGGAAATCCTTTGGGGTGGTGTCCGGCTGCCTCTCTGATGCAGAGCACAAAACATGGTCTATGGTTGTGTGATGAATATCTGACGGATGTCCTACAATTGAGGGTGCCGAGGTCAGCGGTTAAAAGCATGCATTCATTTTGTACCCAGATGGTTGCCAGGCAGCCTGGTTAAAACACGGTTCCTACCAAAGGACACATTAAAGAGTAAAACATATCCAGTCATTTGAGGAGAGGGTTTTTTGATGGAAAGATCATCAGCTTTTGAGGAACTTGAATAAGAGAAAATCAAAGCTGCATTTGTTTTTTAAAGTGGTTACTGAAAACTAAAGAGATGATAGGGGTATAGTTGAATGGTCAGCAACTTGAGAATATTATTTTTAAAGCATTTTGTCTCATTCTGTATTGTTGCTTAGAAGTGAGTCGCATAAAACCCATAACATGAATGGTTCTGAAACATACTCCCTGTGATGTGGAATTCTGGAGAAAGCAGGCTTTCTTGAGTCCTTTGTTCTGCTCTTTCAGAAAACATAAGGAGGGAGTCTACATCTACACGAACTGGTGTCGTTTCTGAGTTGTGGAGCTGTCCAGGGACTTCTCAATAGGAGTGAGGCCACCAGGTATACAGTAGAGTTAGCTTCTAGTCATGGCACATGGTCTCTATCTTCTTCTTCTTCTTCTTCTTCTTCTTCTTCTTCTTCTTCTTCTTCTTCTTCTTCTTCTTCTTCTTCTTCTTCTTCCTTCTCTTCTCTCTCTCTCTCTCTCTCTCTCTCTCTCTCTCTCTCTCTCTCTCTCTCTCTCTCTCTCTCTCTGGTTTTGAAAATGGTACTGAGGATACCAACCCAAATCCCAGTTCTACTGAATTTTCTTTGAGAGGGTTATGGGGAGAATTTGTGTAATAATTTTAACATTGGCATTTTGTAGGATACACAACATGCCAAGAGTTGTTCTAAGCAGTTGATATGCATTAGCTTACTTAATATAATACTACAACCTTTTGAAGTAGACACAATCATTATTCTGTTATAAAGGAGAAAACTGAAGTATCAAGAGACTGGGCCGCTTGCCTATAGTCACACAGCTCATGATGGCGGAGATGGGTCCGAAGCCCAGGTCATCTGCTTTTAGGGCCCATGTTCACATCATTTTGCCATCACTATTTGTGTGCAAGGTCCTTCTTATTGGGGACTACTGCATGAGATCTGATATGCTCTGGTCCTTCTGGAATAGGTATTCTTTCTCCTTGCTGTGGGTCTCTGAGTGGCTGTGATCACTTCCACAAGCTGGGTTAGAAACAGGAAATCTTGGAGAGAATGTTAAAGATCATTGGATGCCTTCTACTCACCCTCAAAATAGGCATAATTCTCTCAAGACTCATTTGTTTATATAGTAAATTTATCAATAGACATTTGCTGAGTTCATACTCCATTCTGGACAGTGGAGACCTTGTGGTGAATACATTTCTTCTTCTGCCTCAAAGAAGCTTAGCATATGAAGGATGTCAGTGAGCACAAGTGAGTAAGCAGGCACTTTTCATTCAATGGGGAGGTAGGTGTGATGTGAGGGGCATTTGTACAAATGTTAAAGAAGCACGGAAGAGAGGAGCCGACAAGGTTTTCAGAGCCAATACCCATGGAAAAGTCAGAGTTGGCAGATGAAGCTGCTGGAGAAGAAGCCATTCAGGTTAGGTCGAGAATGGTACTCCCTATGAGAACAACCATCCATTACTTTTGTGGTCTAGTGTGCAGAAATTGAGCCATACTCCTATAGCTAACAAGGGGCCTCATTTTCAAAGAACCAAATAATATAAACTCTCTACTTTAACAAATAGAGTTAATATCCCAGGATTTGCATATGCTCTTTGATTTTGTTCTTTTCCTTGCTTTTCTTTTGCACAAAGCAAGAGAAGAGACCCATTCATGTTGGGCCTCTTAATAAAATCTTCAGCAAATTTCAGAACTTAGTATCACCCAGGGTCACTTCTATCACACTGCCTTCAGCAACAGTGCCATGTGGAAGCAACTGGTTCACACCTCTGCACTCCTTTGGCATGTGGAGGTAGTCACAACCCTTTTCCACATTTGATCACAGCATACATTTATTAGTGCCTGAGTCCAGATGTATCATTGTGTCATCTTTAGGTCCAGGGGATGGTCTTGGGCATTAAATAGCCAGCACAATGCCTTCCGCATAATAGATCCTAAATAAAAATGAACTACATAAATTACTTTCTTTTTTATTATTGTATTTTTTTAATGTGGATCATATTGAAAAAGTGGCATCATTCACACAGTGCTTGGTTCCCTGCTTTCACACTCTCCCTGCCTCCAGAGATCAGAAACCACTAGGATGAAGATGGATAATAAACACTCCAACTACAACCTTCCATCTCTTCTGAGAAGATGGTAAAAGGCTTCATCTGACCATATAAATTATTTTAAGATTTTTCCATGACACTCAGAGAATTTTTAAATCCAAGAGAAATCTCTCATTTGGCCATATAAATTTTGGAAATACATTTCTTTTCTGTATGAGAGTTTTCTGCTCTGAAGCTGGGCCAGGTGCATTTTATCTAAAGAACATCTTTATGATGAGGTTATTTATTGTTACCCTGGGGCTGCTTTCAAGACATTAAATTTGTACTTGCTGGAACTAGCAACAGGTTAAAGGATTTTGAGGGTGAAGGAGAGTAGTCAGCTAGAGTCAATTGTGTGTGACCTCCCCTTCCCACCCCCAGAGGCATAGCTAGTAACCAGATATTGGCAGCAGGACACACTGCCTAAAATCTAGGGATTTACAATCAGAAGGGTCCATGCTTCCTGCTATTGTTTGGCTATGGTTCCAGTGTATTGCCCAAGGGTGCATGTGTTGAAATTTCATCTTCCTTGTGAGGTATTAAGAGGGTGGGAACTTAATTGAACTACAGAGTCCAGATCTGAGGCCCTTGGGAGGCAATTAGGATTAGATAAAGTCATCAGGGCGGAACCCCATGATTGAATACTGATGAGTTTCTAATAAGAGAGTTGCCAGAGGGCACACACACGCAGGGGCATGCAAGCGCACGCACACACACACACACACACACATACACACACACTTCCTGTCTCTAGCCATGTGATGTCCTGCACCACCTTGGGACTCTGCTGGCAAGAAGGCCATTATCAGATGTGATCCCTTGACCTTGGTCCAGAACCATGAGCCAAAATAAAACTGTTTATCCAACCTCAGGTATGTAGTTATAATAATAAAAAGTGAACCAATGCAATTCCAATTTCAGTTCCACCATTCACTAGCTGTAGCATCTTGGAAAGGCCACTTCATCTCTCTAATCCTCTGCTTCTCCATCCGTGAACAGGGATGAAAATAATAAATATCTACTTGCCAATTTGATGTACTGATTAAGTGGAATAATGTGTATAAAGCCTATTATAGGCATTCAATTAATTCTCTATTTATTCACATCTCTAAAGCCTTTGCTCCATTCTGGACAGCATGTGTAAAGCCTTCTGTGGGCTTCAGCAGTCACAGACCCAGCAGGGCTCAGACCTGGCCCATTCCCACATAAAGCATCCAGTCTGGAAGAAAAGGGGCAAGCCGAGGATCAAACTCTTCTCCAAGGGCATGGGCAACATCTGATTTTGGCAGACTGGTTAGGAGAGGAGTGAGTTAGGGAAAAGGCAGACCAGGTTCATTGATAATTTCTCTGTACTTGATGGGACATACATCTGAAAAGACATTTATCTGAAAAGCCTAGACATTCATTTGAAAAGAATCATATAAAAATAACTCTAGAAGCAGAAATCCAAGTCATTTAAAGATCTAGTACTTCTGTAAGTCAAAGCGGGTATGATATTGAAGGTAATGACTGCCATCATGAATCTCAGTCCCAATGTTTTAGCACATTCGAAACAAGGTTTTAAAGATTACTCTAAAAAAGCAACCCCAAATTTAGTGCCCCCCCTCTCCATATCTTCCTCTCATCAATATAATACTCCTAGTCTTGTGAGGTTATTATAGCAAGACAGCATGATAAGATAATGTCTGTGATGATAGTTAAGTATAAAATTTAATATGTTGCTTCAAATTCAGTAAAATGGGAACTTGCTAGGCCAATGTCCTAACTAGCAGTCAGATTAGGTAAAGAGTTTTAACAAAGTCCTACAGTCTTCATATACTCAGCTATGGGTAATCAAAAAGTACTTACACATATGTTTGTTTGCTTGTTTGTTTGTTTGTTTTTGTTTCTGTTTTGTTTTCATACTGGGGATTGAATACATAAATATTCTACCTCTGAGATACACCCAAAATGAAAATACTTTTTATTTTAAAACAGGATCTCACTAGGTTTCTGAGAGTCTCCTTGAGTTGCTGAGGCTAGCCTGGAACCTGTGATCCTCCTGTCTCAGCATCTCGAGTGCTTGGATTACAAGTGTGTGCCACCATGCCCAGCTATATATGCATATTTTAAATGAGCATTTATCCTTTATTAGAATTCAGGATGAGCATTTCCCCAAAAGACCAAGAGGTAATCTCTGCCTTTGGGAAGATAATGTCCTAGCACTTCACCATATTGTACAGATAAGATGTTAGAGCCCCAGAGGAGTTGATGCTCTTCCTGCTAGGATGTGAATGGTGGATGGGAACTCTGACTGTGTCTGTCTCTTACACCCTCTGCCTTTGAAAGTAACACTTTTCCTCCAGTCCTGAAATAGTGCCTGGAATCAGCCTCAGTCCTTTTGAGTCCTTCCACAGAAAATCAGAGGAAAGACTTTAATATTAAACATTGTCATATATTGCAAACTTGAACACCAACTTAGCATCTCCTGTCATCCTGCCTGTCTATTTCTGATGAATGGATATGTTCCCAACTCCCAACTTCTTTTTAAGTCTCTATTTTTTTTCTTTGCAGTAACGTGATCTCAAAGATAGCCCACAAACTGTTTGACAGAAAGTCCAACCCTCATGTCAGACTCTCCTTTCTTATCTCTTTTATTTTTGGCCTCCTCTAGTTCATAGCTATTTGTTTTGACTGGTAAAAATCACTTGAGATGACAAGGACAGTGGATAGCCATGCATTGCTACTTGATGAAACAGGAGTAGAGACAGTTGGTGTGAAGAAAAACCTATTAACAACCATTTTTAGAAGCAAGCTTTATCCGCCCCTCAGAGCTGAAAGATTTACCCTGATCTCACACTCCAAGAACTGGCAGCAGCTTCTCCTCACGTCTGCGGAGCCTCAGAAGCTGTCTGGCCCATGGAGATGATGACATAGGTGCTGGTGCGGCAGCCAGCCAGCTGGTGCCAGTTGGGTGGGGCTGCCCAGCAGAGGGACAGTTCCCCAGTAACCTCAGGTTACCTCCAGTAACCAGTTACTGGCTTCAGCCTGAGCATCCTCATTGCTCCTTTGCTGACTGAGCTCTTCAGCACTCTGCAACCTCCTGCCAGTCAACAGGACAGCATAAGCTGCCTCCTCTGGGACTCACAACTACTGGGATGATAACATTAGAAATAATGGTATCAAACCTTTATATAATGCCTACCATGACAGGTACTCTTACAGGTGCTCTACATAGATGATTTCCAAGCAGAAGAAACATTGCGAAGAAGGTAAACTTGCCTTGTAGTTATTATCCCTTCTATTTTCACGACGTCTTCTCCTTTATACATTGCTATACAAGCATATCCTGAGGGTCTTCATGGTACCCCTGAGCTGCCCAGGGATGCCAACCTAGAAAGAACTTTTCATCTTACAGTGTCCTGCTTCCTGCCCTGGATTTCATCCCTCTGTACTTCATTTCCTGCCTGTCCATCCATCCATTTATTCAATCCTTATAGAACACCTACTAAATATCAGGCACTGTTAGATATTGGAAATAACATGATAAAGTTGACAGCTAAGAACCTTCTTTTTACTGAGTATATAGTCTAGTGAGAAAAGCAGATCATAAGGAAGAAACATAAATCATAAATATAGTTATTGGTGATAGGGAAGAAAGAAACAGCACTGTGGGAAAGAATAGTAGAAGATGTGCTTCATATGAAAAGAGGAGATCTTTTTTATTTTTATTCTTTTTAATTTTATTTTTTATTAAACAAATTGTTATTGAACATAAATGGTATACATTTAAACTATATTTGGTGCCCTCTCCCCCTGCCCACGTTTTCCCTTCCCCCTCCCATCAATGGTTGTCCAGGTTAACCATATCATATTCATAATTTTACACATATTCAGATGTAGACCCTCATTAATCAAGATCAGCCTTCCTCCTCTCCTATCTTTCCATTCAAACTTTGCTGATATTTCCCTTCCATTATCTGGAGTCCCACTGGTATCCTCTGTGTTTCCTAGTTTGGGCATATTAGAGGAAACATATGTACCTTCTCCTTCTGTGCTTGGCTGATCTCACTTAACATAATGTTCTCCAGGGCTTTCCATCTTCTTGCAAATGATATAATTTTGTTCTTCTTTATGGCTGAATAGAATTCCATTGTGTGTATTTCCCACAGTTTTGCTATCCATTCATCTGTTGATGGTGATCTGGGTTGGTTCTTTTTTTTGGCTATTACAAATTGTGCTGCTATGAACATAGGTATGCATATGTTGCTGTAGTTCTCTGAATTCAGCCCCTTTGGAAAGATACCCAGGAGTGGTATAGCTGGATCATATGGTGGATCTATTCCCACCTTTCTTAGGAATCTCCACACAGATCTCCATAGTGGCTGAACTAGTTTGCATTCCCACCAACAGTGTAAAAGGGATCCTCTTTCCCCACATCCTCGCCAGCATTTGTTGTTGTTTGATTTCTTTATGCTTGCCACTCTGACTGGGGTTAGATGGAATCTCAGTGTAGTTTTGATTTGCATTTCCCTGGTGGCCAGTGACGTAGAACATCTTTTCACGTATCTATTGGCCCTTTGTATTTCTTCTTTTGTGAAGTGTCTATTTAGTTCATTTGCCCATTTCTTGATTGGGTTGTTTGTTTTGCTAGTGTAGAGTCTTTTGAGCTGAAAAGAGGAGATATTTTAAAGAGGTGATATTTAGCCGGACGTGGTGGCGCACGCTTGTAATCCCTGCGCTTGGGAGGCTGAGACAGGAGGATCGCGCAGGTTCAAAGCCAGCCTCAGCGGCCTTAAGAGACCCTGTTTCCAAATAAAATATAAAATAGGTCTGGGACTGTATCCCAGAGGTAGAAGGCCCCTGGGTTCCATCCCCAGTACCACCAAATAAATAAATAAATAAATAAATAAATAAATAAATAAATAAATAAATAAATAATGTTTGAGAAGAGACCTAGAGAGAGGAACCAGCCAGGGAAGAAGCCGGGGAAGAGCATTTTGGGGGAAAGGGAATAATTTGTGTAGATTCTAGAGGTAACAAATAGCTTCACATGGTAGTTCTGGAAACTGACAACAAGCAGATCAGTAGAAGTGCGATGAGAACATGGGAGCTGTATAAAATCAGGGTAGAAAGAGCTGGGGATCAAATGGCAAAGGGCCTGGGTGTTTGTGGAATGTGGGCTGGATGCCATCCTCTATAAAACAGGATACTAGTAAATAGTTCTAAGCAAGGAAGGGGTATGACTTGACTTACATTACAGAAGATCTTTCTCAGATTGGAGGTGGGTAAGGGTGTAAGCAGGAGGATTTGTTAGAAGTGTGGTCAGCAATAGGAGCAAGAGAAGATGGGGACTGAAATGTGGGGGCATAAGGGGAGAGTAGAGGAGTGGTTAGATGGGATATACAGTTTCTTTCTTCCTCTATTTCTGAGAAGACTTGAGTGGAATAAAAATAGAATTTGGAGTTCATGTGATACAAACTTTTCACAGATCTGGCCCTGCGCAGGCAAAGTGTTGTCACTTTATCCATTGGACTGAGTTTTAGCGTGCCTTTCTCTTTGCCAAAGCCTAGTTTGTCTTTATGAACCATGATTCCTGGAGAATAAAAATAGAATATCAGAAGCCTGCAGGAATGATTTTCTTGGCTAGTTTGGCTCAATATCAGCCACTTGTCTAAGTAAAAAGCTGTCTAAAGATTTTTTAAAAGTTGATATTTTAATAGAATCAGCAATAAGCATATAGCTGAAAGCCTACTCTTGTTTCATATACAGTTTATTTTGTATCATCTGCACAAGGTCATCTGTCATATGATATGACTCTAACCAGGATGACACAGACACCACAGACAGCCCAATGGTGAAATGTTTTCCAGAATGAAATATTCTTGGGAGGCCAGCAGTCTTACAATTCTTGCACAATTGTGAAAGATCTTTTGGTTTTACACCATGGTTTTCCCAAATCTTTGATCTTGTGCAACTCACTCTATGTAATATAACTGTAGTGTTTGTCTTCCAAAGAGCAAATTTTTATAATGGAGTATGACACTGTAAACATTTCGTGGTTTTGTAGCTTCAAAGAAGGAAGGCTGTAAACACATTTGCGTCCACTTAGCTGATGGTTTATAGATCTGAGGGAGTCTTTGGCTCCTGCTTTCCAGGGAAAGCATTTGTTTCATTGGCTTTGCCTCAGAGGTATCATTCCCATCAGCCCATTCAGAGAGGAAGTGCTACATTAGTGTCTTTGGTCACTAGTGTCTTTTCCTTGTACTTTGTCTTTTGTGTTATAATTCCATTTCTGTCTTTAGTTATTTTTGCTAAGTTTGCTATTTCTTTCTTGTGTTTTTTTTTACCAAGTTAGAAGAAAATTTCTCTTACTTTCTTCTTTTCTGCTTGATGTTAGGACATGGTATTTAGCTCAGAGAATTTCTTTAGGCTTACTAAAAATTATACTTAATATGAATATGTTTTATTAATCTTATTTTAGATATCTTCTCATATGTTCCTTTCATTGACACCATTAGAACAGAGATGAGGTCATTTATGTGTGCTTAACTGACTCTCTGGTTGTTGAATATGATGATGTTGAACTCTGGGGAAACTGTAAATGCCTTCTTCCCCATTATCCTTCTGGAAGTGTGGGGAGACAAAAAACATTTTGGGGGCTGGGTGACAAGGAAAGATGTATTTGGGAATATCAATGGGGAAACCACTAACAAGGATAAAAAAGCACCAAGTGCAGTGGCTCATGTCTGATCCCAGTTCTTGGGAGTCTGAGACAGGAGGGTTTGCAAGTTTGAGGCAGCCTGTGGCAACTTAGCAAGGCCCTGATTCAAAATATCAAATAAGAAAATGGTTGGGGATATAGCTCAGAGGGATAATTCCTCTGAGTTCAAGCTCCAGTAGCATAAATAAATAATAAATAAATAAATAGTGAGTTCGTGATAGAGCCCAAAAGTCTTGTGTTTTATATCATGTTGGAGAGCATAACTGAAATTACAACATGGAAAATAGGGATAGAGTTGAAGAGAGATAAGAATGGGGATGGAAATGTGCAACAGGCAAGGTGAAATAGTTCAGGATCAGAATGAATGACTGCTGCACACCTGTGGGGAATTATTGTCTTAGTGAAACCAAACCAGGCTGTGGCCTGCCCAGTCAGTGTGAGAACCTATGATGGTCCCAGGAGATGTCTTGAGAACATGTTAGTCACATACTAACATCAGTGTCCAAACACAGGAGACACGGCAACCCACCTCCACAGACCTTGGCAATTGCCCTGTGCAGCTTGAAGGATTTCAAAGCCAAAGAGGTTGAAGAAAATAAGACCCAGAGAAACCCCATGTTTCCCCTCTTCCCATACTGTGGTGAACTTTTGTGCCAGAAGATAACATGCTCTGTGGACCTCACCAAGCTTGAACTCTCCCACTGTAGGATCCTCTATACAAGATGCCCTTGCAGGATTTGGGGCTAAGCACCAAAGGACTATGAGGCAGTCCTGTTTTTGTTCACTCCTTTTCCTATATCAAGGACTTTCAAGTTGTTATCATTGAATCATACCCACTTCTCACTCGTTGGGGAATGATGGAAACTGGATCCGAAACATGTATGTGGCTAAGATTTGATCTTGAGGCCTAAGATCAATTCTAGCCTCACATCTACTCTCTCTGCCCAATAGCAGATGTTGAGATCACATGATCACATCAGAGGGGCTTCTGATTCACATCAACTCCACTCCTTCAGTTCTCCTCATGTCCACTCAATTGTATCCTCTAACCCACTAACGCCAACACAGTTGGAGAGCTATGTCCTAATTATCTGCCCATCTTAGAAATTTTGAGCCACATACCCTTAGAAACAAGCTATGTTAATAGTATAATTTGAAAGGATATTAGGTTTCTTTCACATTAATGTTTTCTGTTTTCATGTGAAGCTTCAATTTTACTTTCTTTTTTTTTTCTTTTTTTTTTTTTATTGGTGCACTGTATTCATACATCATAGTAGGATACATACTTTTGTAGACATACATGCACACTTTTCCCAGTCAGCCCCCACCCAATCCCCACCCCATTCTCTCCCTATCCCTCCCTCCCATGCTTGGCTTAGTAGTTCACATCTAGTATTATGGCAGTTTATCTAAAATTAAAAATGATAATCTCACATAACAGTTTCATTTGTCTGATACCAAGCTTTTGATGACTTAAAGATAACATTTCAATATTTCTTTTTGCTTTCTTTCTTACCAGAGAATATTTTTTTCTATTTTTTAGGTGAACTATCATATATTTATATATTTACTTTTCTGAAAAAAATCTATCCTAATATGGAATATGGAGTCTAGGTACCCAAAACGATCTTGAAAAAGAACAAAGCTAGAAGATATATATTTTCTGATTTCAAACCATATAAAGCTACAATAATTGAAACAGTGTAGTACTATTCTAAAGGCAGATATATAAACCATTGGAGTTAAATAAAAGCCTAGAGCTAAATTCTTCCCTATATTGTCAAGTTATTTTTGACAAGGTTTCCATGAACATTTGGTGGTGGAAATGATAATCTTTTAACTAAATATTGTTAAAAAATAATAATTACATGGAAAAGAATAAAATTGGACCCTTACCTAATCCCATATACAAGTATTAACTCAAAATAGATAATAGACCTAAATACAAATCTTAAGACTATAAACTTTTAGGAGAAAATCTGGGTCATAAAACCTCACAACATTGAAATTGGCAGTGATTTCTTGGTTATGATTTCAATGACACAGGCAACAGAGGAGTATACAGACTCCCTAAAAAATAAAAAAAAATTGTATATCCAAAGACAATGTAAACAGAGTTAACAGTTACTAATAGAATGGGATAAAATATTTCCAATTGCTATATCTGAAGATATATTAATATTTCAACTAGAAATCCTAAAAATTAACAACAATAAGGGCAAACAATACCATTTAGAGATAAGTAAAAGACTAACATAAATAATGAATCTCCACAGATAACCAATCTTAGTTGTCTGTTGGATGGAAACTCTTGTTTCTCTGGTTCTGGTGTGTGTTACCTATTTCTTCTTTGTAGTTAATCTCTTTGAGTATTTTCTCTAGTGCTGGTTTTGAAGACATAAATTCCTTCAGTTTCTGTTTGTCATGGAAGCTTCTTATTTCTCCATCTAATTTGATAGAAAGTTTTGCTGGGTAGGAAATTTTTGGCTGGAAGTTGTTTTCTTTCAGAGTTTGGAATATGTTACTCCAAGCCCTTCTGGCTCTCATAACTTGGTTTGGGAAGTCTGGAGTGATTCTAATTGGTTTGCCTCTGAATGTCACTTGGCCCTTTGCTTTTGTTGCCTTTAAGATTCTCTGCTTGGCTTCCACATTGGTCATTTTGACAATTATGTGGCGTGGGGATCCTCTTCTCTGATCCTGTCTAAAGGGAGTTCTATAAGTTTCCTGGACCTTTGTATCAACCTCTTGCTCTATGTTTGGAAAATTTTCTGCTATTACTTCCTTGAAGAGATTGTTGATCCCTCTGGTTTCACTTTCTTTTCCCTCCCCTATTCCAATTATTCTTAGGTTAGCTCTCTTAAAATGGGCCAATATTTCTTCAATATCAGATTCCTGCTGTCGGATATTTTTTCCTAGATTAGAAACTATGAGTTCATTTTTGGAATGATCATCTTCTAAGAGCGAGATTCTGTTCTCCATGTGTTCTAGTCGGTTGTTTGTGCTTTGAATTGAGGCCTTTACTTCATTAATTGCATCCTTTATCTCTTTTTGGCTCTCTCTGAGTTCTTTTAGAAGCACCTCTATTATTTCTACAGTTATTTTCCTGATTTGATCTTCTAGAAATCTCTGATTTTCTGTTTTATCGGGTTCTGATGTTGTGGGGTTGTGGGCATTCATTGCTCCAGTATTATTCCTCTTTCCCATGATTTCGGAAGTTTGTGCCTTCTCTGGGTTCTTCCCTTGGGTCACTATGGCTTCACTTAAGGTGTTCTGAATCTCGAGTCAGTAGTATCTCGGACTCCACTACTCCTTTACTGGGTTGTATCACAGAGTCTCTGACCCAGAGAGTCGATAGAGGCTGCTTTAGACTGTGGGGGTTGCCAGGTTGCACGTTCTCCTATGGTGTGATATCTCTGCCACCACCCCTCCCCCACTGGGTCAAGTCCCAGGGAGTACAGTACTGGGATTTCTCCTCTGTGGCCCGCAATTTGACTCACTGTTCTTGAGTACGCAGATGTGGCTGTACTGGCCTCGCTGAATTCGCTGCTGCTGCCGCCGGTGGCAATATGGCGCCGCTGCTACACCCTCGGCTATGGGGCTGGCGTTTTTCTTCTTGATTTTGATTTCTGCTCTGAATCCCTGCAGCGTGTGCTGAGCTCGGCCACTGGGAGCTTTAGATGCTCTCTGCGCGGAGAAATCCCGCCTGGCTATTCCGCAGTGGCTCACCTCGGCTTGCTGTAGCCGTCCCGTGAATTCGCCGGTGCCTCCGGCAGTATGGCGCTGCTGCCGCGTCCTCGGGCGCGAGGCTGGTTATCTCCTCTGTGGCTCTGTTCTCAGTCCGCTTTCTCTCTGGAGCCTGGTGATTTTTTGTTTCACTGGTGATGGTGTTTTCTGGCTATGAAAGGCGCTGATTTTGTGGTAATGGAAATTTGTTGTTAGCGGGGCTCTTAAGCCCCGCTTTTCTCGGTCGCCATCTTCCCGGAAGTCTCCCTCAAAGTCCAATTTTACTTTCTTTAGCATCTCAGTTTGAAGAAAATGTAAGGGATTTCTGTTCAAAACATTGGATCTATATAACTGAGTTCATGAACTGTTTTTTCTTTTGAGGAAAAAATTAGCTTCGAATCCAGACCCAGTAGAAAGCTCAAGTCCAGGAGTCTAGGACAGGCTCAGCCACACTAGTGTCCATGAGCCCTGGCTCTGGAGGGCATCATTTACATCCTGGATACAGATACTCGGATGTGTGCTTTGTTCCAGCAGGAACTGTTTATGACAACATATAGGGGACATGTTTACACTTGGGATAAATACTTGGGTGGGAGGTTTGTGTTTCAAGACATTGAGCACTAATTGTAAATAAAACCATTTGCTGTGATTTAATTCTTATTTATTCTCTTGTAGGATCTTGTGGATGCAGACTGTGTACATTAGGGACACTTAGCTCATGCATTTCCATTGAATAAATCTGCTAAAGAAAAAGGTATTACTTCCCCAGCTCCTTTTCAGACTCAGGCAAGCATAGAAATCTGATGATTTTGAAAAGAACAATAACAGCTTCTGTAGGAAACCAGTAACTCTAACTCCTCAAGCAGGCGACCTCCTGAAGTAGCAGTAGGAACAGTGGCTAGGGGACTGAAGACAGTGATTATAGAGTGAGTGGACTGACTCTTCACCTGGGCTACCTGGGGCCTTGTCTTTTGTTTCTGGGGAACTGGCAGGGGTCCTTCTAAGGCTCCTTCCAATCTAAAGTTCACTTAGAAACAATGTACTGCCATTCTAATGGTGACCCCCCCACCAGGGGGGCTTTGTGGCCAATGGGGAGTACAGTCATTCATATTTTGATAAGACAATGAGCAGAAGAGTGAAATGGAAGGCACATGCACAACTTTGGAATTCAAGAAACTTGTGTTTGCATCCTGACTCTGCCACAAACTAGCTGTATCATCCTGGGGAGACTTACTTGATTGTCCTTTCCAGAAGCTGCATGTGCATGGAAAGAGGGTAACAATTCCAACCTCCCAAGGTTGTTTTGAGGATTAAAAAAGATAGTATATCTTTTTGAAGTGCTCAATCAACAGTTTCTGACACATAGTGGGATCCCAATAAGTGCCAGTAAGTCCTTTACCCTTTTACTAACATTGACAGAATTGCAGAAACTCGAAAGATAATGTGCTATCCATCTTTACCCAAAACACTCTCCAAGAGTTTTTGTCTTTTTTGAGTGATAGCTTTTATTTTTAACAAAGGCACATTTAGTACTACTTATTCTTTCAGCATGTGCTGTGAGTTATCTTTTGGGGGGGCAGGGAAAAGAGTTTGCATTTGTTTATAAAAATCCACAGTGAATGCTGAGTTCCTGTTCCCTTGGTAGCTGTAATTGCTGTGTGAATTTAGAGGTCTGATTGCTGAAGTGAGCACAGCTGTGCTGCTCTCGAGCTGCAGAGCCCTGGGGGAGCTGTGTGGTGTCCAGGCACCTCGCACACCCTGCACTTAGGTCGTTTGGGAGGAAGTTTCCAGTACCACAACCTCACAGGCAATATTTAATCACCTCCAACTCTGGGATTGAGGTTAGTCTGGAAATGAAAAGCTATTTGGGTTTACCACTACAGGGAAGTAAGAAGACAAGCCATATCTAAGGCAACCTACTAGGAGCCAGAGGCTCCTCTGGGAGCCAGGTGGGAGCCAAGATGTCTGTCTTTCTGATAAAGACAGAACCAACCAGCTGCTCTGTGATGTGTGTGTGTGCATACATGTGTATTCACACACATATTTATGGGTGCATTATTTCTCTATCTCAAGCCAAGACCTTGTTACCATTAGTGTCTAAATATACATGTGTGTGTAGTTATACATATATATATATATATATATATATATATATATATATAGACATTTGTGTGTAGATAGTTAAGAATCTCACCTTTATTCATCTGGATATTGCCATAGTCCCCCTACTGACTTTCCTGTCTTCAGCTTCTCCAACTCCCAATCCAGCATTTACTTCAACTTTTACCAGATGAAAATTTTAAAACATGAACTCCCTTAGAATGGTTTCTTGTGACCCCTTCCCTCCCACAGTACAACGTTCCAACTCCTGAGCACAATACACAAGCCCCTTC
This sequence comes from Muscardinus avellanarius, assembly GCF_963383645.1. Taxonomy (NCBI): domain Eukaryota; kingdom Metazoa; phylum Chordata; class Mammalia; order Rodentia; family Gliridae; genus Muscardinus; species Muscardinus avellanarius. The sequence continues at coordinate 165,046,657 of NC_137786.1, forward strand.
TCGAGGCGAGTCTCAATCCAGCCTTATCATCTCCTGTGTTCTGTGCCCAGCTACACTGACTTCTCAGTTCTCAAACACACCCCAGGCTTCTTCTCTATTCTGTGTTGTGGTGTGCTACCCTCCTGTTTCTCTTAGCTCTGACAGTTCCAATGTCAATTTCTTGATATCTCTAGACCAAATATGGGCTTTCCCCACTGTGTCTTCATATTCATTCCACTGCCATGACCCTTATCACTGTGATGCATTTTTCTTTTTATCCTATGTGCTGTAACAGGATTCCCCAAGAACAGAGCCTGTTCTGTGGGTTTGGTAGCCCCAAGAGCCTGACTCGGTGCTTCACATACATAGCAAATGTTTCATAATATGTGTTGAGTTAATGAGTTAATGAGGAATCTCTAAATGTCCAAGTATGGGTTGTGTATAAGACCCAACCACTGTTAGTCTTGAAACTCATTGAGGATTTTAGATATAGCTACCATGGCTGATTTCCATTTTGTACTTCTTTTCTCCTTCCATAGATCCAATAATAATTGGAGAACAACAGCAAATCCTTGTTATAACCTTATTCAACTTCTCACTTTCTTTGTAAATCCATTTCTATGGTCTCACAGCACCTGAAAGTCTAATCTTGGACCCCACTCTGTACTCGTCAGTTGCTGGGTAGTTTCAAGAAAGCACTTAAAGAAAAAAACAGATACCACCATCTTTAGGGAGACTTTCATGTGCCTTTCTCATTTAATCCCTCTAACACCTTTGGAGGTAGTTATTTATAAATTCTTCTTTTTCTTTTAGGAGGAAGAAACTGAAGATCTGAGAAGTTAAGTAACTTGCCCAAGATTTCACACACACAGCAAACAGAAAAGCCAGACAGAGTCCAGTGCAGCTCTGATTCCACAGCTCCTGCATGCTCTGCTTGACTGTGTCCACTCCGAATCTCTTCCCCCATCTTAAACCTCCCAGGAAGTAGGGAGTGGTGGCTGTGCAGGTGCTGTGCAGGTTGTTCCAAGTGTGCAGGTGTGGGGAATGTTGTCACCTTGGACTTTCATTGGGACAATGCTTCTTCTCTGAACTGGTGCTGGCTGCAGTGGTCAGCCAAGCCTTAGCCACTACTTCCAGCCCAGGCCATGATCTCAGTCCCTCTCTTTACAAGTGCTTTTGCCAGGTAGTATCCAAAAATCACATCACAGACATTATCTCATTTTTCACTTTGTGAAAAACCCTGCTTGGCAAATGCCATAAGTAATCCCATTTTATAGGTAAAAAACGACTCTGAGACACAGAGAATGTTACAGGCTTCTCTAGGGCTGATGAAAAATTTAACCCAATGAGTCTCAGACAAGATCTCTTTCACTCTGCCCCAAGCACTGCACCATACCCATTCTGTCAGCCCCTCAGAAGCTCTGGGCTTCCTTGGAGGCCCAGGTTTTCTTTCTGTGACCCTCATAGGTTGGTACGTGGGCTCTGCCATCTCTACCTAGTACTGTGTGCATTTAAGCTTATTGCCTTCCCTGGACTGGGGAAGGAGGGAGGGGGTATCAGGTTAAACAAAGAAAAAGTTAAAGAATTAGGGAGAAAAACAATAGAGCCAAAGACCATTTGACCAGATTGGGCTTTTCTTAAGCTTCCACAAGTGGTAAAGTGTTTCCTCATCCCTAAGATGTGTATAACATCACTTACTTGTTTTGGGGATTGTTGCAGGTTCTCTGTAACCTGTAAACCCTTTGTCTTGGTCAGTATAGGCAGCTATAACAAAACATCATACCATGGCCTGGGTGGCTTAACCAAGAGACATTTATTTTTCCTGATTGGTCATGGAGGCTAGAATCTGAGATTAGGGTGCAGCGTGGTTGGGTTCTGGCATGGGCCATCTTCCTGGCTTGCAGACAGCCACATTTTCCCTGTCTCCCCATGTGGTGTGTGCAATGGAGAGAAAGTTCTGAAACCTAATAAGGACACAAATTCCATAAGGAGAGCCCTAAGAAGTAACCTCTTTTTAGCCTCATTCTCTTTCAAAGGCCCAACATCCACTTAAGGGTTAAGACTCAACCTATAAATTTTTTAGGGACAAATGTTCAGCCCATAACAGCCTCCAACATGGAAATATTTACCTTCATGATGTTAATGAGGAAGGGGCAGAAGACTAAAAATTAGAAGAGGAGAGTAGGGCCAATCACCAGGGTCTCACAGTTTGGGAAATATATTAAGGTCACATGCAAAATTCTCTGCCTCAAGCCCATAGGAAGATCCTAATTTTTGACAGTGCCTGGTGACCTAAAATGGAAAAAAGATAACAATCTCACACTTCAAGAATTACCGCTTAAGGTTTTTTTGGTTTCCAGTATTTTTTTTTGTCCCATAATATGAGAGTCAATAAAAATGGAGCATTCTGTCTAAATTAACTTTTATTGTCTCTTATCAACAACCACAGTTTCAGCTTTTTCTAGGAGAGTAGGCCAAGGATAGTGTTCAAAAGAACCTGCTGAAAGGTTTCCCAGGGAGAAGACAATATACAAACCCACTGCTATCTACATCCTCACTTTTTTCCTTTTCAGAATAAAAAAAAAAAATAGAAAAACAAACAAAAAAGTCCCAGAACCATTTTCTAGCAGGGAATGTGATCCTCCCTAACTAGAGCCTTTGTGCACAGTAGACAATCCAGGGTATGGGACCAAAATGCTCCAGTCATTCTTTGTTTTTGGATGGTTTTGTTTTAGAGACACAATAATTTATTTAAAAGTAAAGTCCACAGCTCTTCTGAAAGACAGGTAAGCTAAGCACCAAGCAAGACAGACAGTCCTGAGAGATCTGGCTGTGAACAAAGAAGACAGAGACCTAGGATCTAAGATGCCGTCCCAGGGGCATCTGCCCATTAGTGGGTGTGATACGCACTGTCAAGATGTCAAGATGCAGCTGGGAGCCTCTTAGCTGTCAGGCTCCTAGCAGGGATCATAGTAGATCATGTGGGCTCTGACCCCACACCCCCTGAGTCATTTGGAAGGAGTATTTAAGTCAGGGCCTCCATTCGAATTGACCCAGAGGAGCCTTCCCTGAACACCTCTCTCGAGTTTCCCACCTCTATCTTCCTTTTTCTTTCTCCTCTTCTTTTTCTTCTTCTTCCCCCTACTTATCCCCAAGATGGCTGTTTGTTGGAATCAAAGGAGACAGTGCTGTTGGAGAGGGATTTGGGGACTAAATTAATGGAACATGCCAGGGAGAATAAGGCAAGAAAGAAACTCCAGTTTCTCTTCTTACCTCCTGCCTGGACTCCAAGGTGCAGAATCTGCCCAGTGCAGTGGGAAAGTGGCCCAGTCTCTTCTCAGCTCCACCAATGAGGATAGGCCAGTCACTTTGCTGCCTGGAGCCCAGGTCCTCCACCTATGTGTGGCCATGTAACCTCAGAGCTTCGCCAGGTAACACAATCAGATGGCAAATGTGAATATGGCTTGAAAGGCACAGCACTCTAGATATTGACATTATCTCCTCAGCTAACACTTACATGGCACCTTCTGTATGCCAAGTACTGTTTGAAACATTGTGCATGTGTTAACTCTTTTATGCTTCATAATATCCTTAGGAGGCAGGTAGTATTATTCTTCTCATTTTCCAGAATTTGAAACTCAAGCCCAGAAAAGTTAACTAACTCATTCAAGTGGAGCTGGCATTCACAACAGAGCACTCTAACTTGAGTCTCTCAACCTCTCTTCTGTGAACACTATTTGCAATTGCCCAAGGAGAAAGATGCATGGGTCCTGATAGAGTGGACTGTGGCTCAGTACTGTCCTCAATTTTCCTTGGTCCTCCTCCTCCTCCTTCTCCTCCTCTTCCTCCTCCTCTTCTAGCACTGGGGATCAAACCCAGGAGTGTTCTACCACTGAGCTACATCCCTTTTTGTGTTTTCTTAAATTTGAAAGAGGATTTTGCTAAGATACTGCATGCTGGCCTTGAACCTGCAGTCCTCCTGTCTCAGCCTCCCAAGCGTTGGGATTCCAGGCATGCACCATCAAGCCCAGACCTTGGCTTCCTTTGTCCAGTAGCCTCAGTCCACTCCTCTGGGAGCGAGCAGCCTCCATGTTATCCCCATTATTTGCCACATCATTGGATCTGCTCCATCGCTAAGATTTAATACTATCTCAAAGTGGAATTCCCTTTGTTTCTGCCTGTTCTCCCAGATACACATGAGTAGGCAACTCTGTGCTTTGACTCTTTTTAGCCATTCCCATTCAAGTGTCCTCTGTCCTAAAGCCTTGTGAGTTTTTCCTTGTCATCCCAGTGTCTCCCACCTGGTCTCCTCACTTGCTGCTCTGTTCCTGCTTCAGCAGCCCTGCAACCTGCTCCAGACGCTTAAGGCTGGGCTCTGTCTTACACTGTTTCTGCCTGCTCTATGCTCTGTCTTGCTCTGACTTTCAGAAAGGAGCACAGCTATCCAATGCCTGACAAATAAAATCAAGACTTCTGAGGCCATCATGTAGGTCTCCTGTGATCAGACCTCTCCAGCCTACCTCCCCATCACTTCCTTTCACCCCCCCCCATGATCCAAGAAAGCACAGCTTCTCACTCTAACACCCCTGCCTCTTTGCTTTTGTTAAGCCATCCCATCTCCTAGAAGGACCTTCCAGACCCACTTCCCTAGCACCACCACTGTCTTCTTCAGTGCCTAGAAAACTCAAAAGCCCTATGAAACCCTCACAATGTCATCAGATGAATGCACTGTTTTCCTCCTCTGGGCCCCTCCAGAGTTGTCCTCTGTTGCCCTTTGGCCTGGGAAGGGCATACCTTTAGGTTTGAGAACAACCTAAGTTTGAAGGTCAGGTACCTATGTAGCTGCCTCCCTCTCCCTCACAACCACCCCGACAACTCTCAACATCCTTTGACATCTGCCTTGCACCTTTTCATTTTTCTTCTTATGCTACTCATCCATGCTGTTACTTTCTGATTCTTTTAATGTAGACAGTGCATAGTGGCATTTAACAGCAGGAACCTTAGAACAAGCATCATCTGAGATTGAATTCTAGCTTATGCAAACCATGTGACCTTGGGGAAATTATGTAGGCATGCTATCTTCAGTTTCCTAACCTATGAAATAGAACCAATAATTGTACTCCTCATGAGACTGTTACAAAGATTAAGTGAGCAAATATACTTGAAGCTCTCAGAACAGTACCTGGCCAACAGGAGGTGATTAAATGTCTGTCACTGTGCTGTGTCCTTGGTCACATCTCTGTGGTGTGACAGTAAACCAACTGCTGATCATAAGGTGGCCTCAGACTTTGCAGAGGGGAGTTTCTGTGGCCAAAGACTAAGAAACCAAACCCTTATCCAGGCCACACAGTCTTGACAATGACTCTCGGTGGTCATAACTGATGGCTATTGGAGACCCACAGCACTTTTTGGTGGGAAACCCAACATCTCAACTCTGTATCTCTGGGCACCGGGGCCAATGCAGCGATCCCGAGGAGAGTGACTAAGTGCTGCCCACTCAGCTGTGGTGACTGACTCACGAACCAGAGGGCAGAGGGATGGGAACTCCACAGGCCCTTCTTCTATAAACATTTGCTGTCGATACCACCCTGCAGTAAGGCCTGGGGTTCTCAGGAGGAGTGATGCTTAACAAGGGTTCCTGCACCTGTGTGGCACGCTGAGGTCACCCCAAATGAAACTGCTCACCTTCACCATCCCCATCACCTGTGTCTGTCCAAGGCCCTGGGAGGGCAGTTCTGTCCCTGACCCATGAGCGCCTCAGCCCCCTCCTTCACGGTGGGTGGGGGTTGTCGCAGTTTTGGCCAGCACGTGGTGAAAACAGTGCCTGTGGTTCTAGAAAAGATGGGGCACAGAGAAGCTGTGCGTTTTGCAGTTGTGGAGACTGTCAGGCAGGAGGCGAGTAGGGAGGTTAGCAGTGCAATTGGGACCGGAGCCCTAAGGACTGACTTCCAAGTCTCTGACTGTTGCAGTCTAATCTCAGTCGGGTCGTTATTGTCCGCTCCCGGTCAAATCCTCAGAAAGATGGGGCAAAAGGCAGGTGGAGTTCTGCAGAATCTTATCTGCAGCGATTCTTTCCCTTTAGGGACCTTGGTCTTTCTGAGGATTTGACCGGGAGCGGACAATAACGACCCGACTGAGATTAGTCTGCAACACTGACTTCTCAGGAGCGTCTGGCAAGGTGAAGGAATGAATCCGCGTGACTGTGGTATGAGGAACAGGGAGAAGTGGGCACAGGAGTCAGCCCCAGGTACACAGCATAGCAGGGCCTGCTCTAGCCAGCTCCACATGGGGGACTAGTTTCACTTCTTCACTTGTCCCTTCACTCTCTGAGGTCTGCCAGTTTCCTGACTACTTCCCCAGCAAAGTAAAGGCCCGAGTGAAACTGCTCCCTCAGGAAAGACTTAGCTCCTGAATCCTTTACAAACATTGCTTTTCAAAGTACCCATTCTATACCACCATGGCTTTGGAATCAGGCAGGTCTGAGCTAGAATGACAGATGCTTCAAGTCTTGAAGAAACTGGGCCTCAGTCCATTCATCTGCAATGTTCTGCGATAAAGACTGGAGGAAAGCATTCGTATCCCTCAGAACATTGTCTGGCACAGAGTGAGTAGTGCAGTGGCTACTAGTAGTGTGTATTATCTTTAAGACTTTCAGTTTGTAATTACTATGCCAATAGTTTCAGATGCATCAGCATTACATGAGGAACTTTATAAATAAGAAGATTTTATTTGGTAGGTCTGGGAAAAGGATGGGGATCTTTTAGAAGTTTTCTAAAGAGATTCTGTTATGCATTTGGATTTGGGAACCACTAACCCCTAATTGTTCATAGTTGGGTAGTTGGTGTGTGTGTCTGTCTGTCTGTGTCCAGGGGTTGAACCCAGAGGTGTTCTACCTCTGGGATATGCTCCTAGCTTTATTTTATTTTTTATTTTGAAACAGGGTCTCACCAAGTTCCTGAGGGCCTTGCTAAGTTGCCGAGGCTGACCTTGAGTGTGCGATCCTCCTGTCTCAGCCTCCCAGGCACTGATGTTGCAGGGCTGTGCCCCTGCCCATCCATAGCTTCCCTAACGTGAACATGGCTCTGGTTCTTTCACATTGTTTCACTGCCCACACAGTAAAGGCAGTTTTGTAGGTGCGCTGACCTTTGTTTTAGAAAACCCTGACTTAGGTCTCTAAGCTATCTATCCCTCTTAATGAGCTAAGCGCCACCACTTCTCACATTAATGTGAGAGAAGGGGGAAGCAGGAGAGCACAGGGATTGGGAGTTAGGCTTTGGAATGGAAATTCCTGTCTTCAAATCCGAGCTTTGTCATCTAGATGCTGTGTGACCTTTGGCAAGTTGCTTAACCTCCCCAAACCAAGCTCCAGGACCACCATTTTCAAACTGCTTGTTAAACATTTTGTTCAACCCCAAAGCTGCAATTCAGTACATAGCAACCTTGCCCCAAACTCACTGCTCCTCTATCCCTCATTTCCCAGGGTCTCAGGCCCAGGTCTGGTACGCTCTATCAGTCTCTCACCCCAGCATCTCCCCCATTCATTCCCTTCCTGCTATGCCTGCCACTCCCATGGGAAATGAGGCTTCCACGAACACCTTCTAACCATCTGCAGGCTGTCACCCTGCTCCTTTTCAGGTCCTGAGTGGTCCCAGATCTGTCTGCTTTGGAGAGTCCTGATTAACATCTCAGGCTTTCTTTCAAGCCTGAACTACCCACAACCCCCTGCAGCACTGCAGTGCACCAACCTCGGCCTTTGAACATCCTGACTCAGGTCTCTAGCATATGACGCACACTCATTAACATGATTATTCAAGAAACAACAACAGTTTCGAGGAGAAATGCTGGAGGTTGGTATTCCAAGAAAATGTCAATGAGTGTTTTCTCCAGGCAACAGGCCTGATTTGATCAAATCTGCTTCATCCTGTAGATTTATCTTGGCATTTGGACTTGTTTGAAGCAAAGATTACAGTAGGTTTGGGTTTTACCTAAAATTATATTGCTTTGGAGCTTTGGAAGATTGTGTGCAAAATAGCGAGTCACCATTTAAATTCTGTGTGCAGGAATACATTCCCAATCATCAGTTTTATGGAAATCCAGAAATGGTAAAACTCATAGTATTATGAGAAACATGAAAAATAAAACTCACTCAGGTGTAAACTGACTAATACTTTTCTTTTTTAAAAATTTTTTGGGACTTCCGGGAAGATGGCGACCGAGAAAAGCAGGGCTTAAGAGCCCCGCTAACAACCAATCTCCATTACCACAAAATCAGCGCCTTTCATAGCCAGAAAACACCATCACCAGAGAAACAAAAAAAATCACCAGGCTCCAGAGAGAAATCGAACTGAGAACAGAGCTCAGAGCCATGGAGAAGATACACCGGCCTCACGCCCGAGGATGCAGCAGCAGCGCCATACTGCCAGCGGCAGCGGCGAATTCACTGGACGGCTACAGCAAGCCGCCGAGGTGAGCCGCTGCAGAACAGCCAGGTGGGATCTTTCGGCGCACGGACCATCTAAAGCTCCCAGTGGCTGAACTCAGCACACGCTGCAGGGACTCAGAGTGGAACTCAAAACCAAAGAAGAAAAAATACGCCAGCCTCACGGCCGAGGGCGTAGCAGCGGCACCATATTGCCACTGGCGGCAGCAGCAGTGAATTCACCGAGTCCAGTACAGCTACATCTGCATACTCAAAAACAGTGAGTCAAATTGCGGGCCACAGAGGAGAAATCCCAGTACTGTACTCCCTGGGACTTGACCCAGTGGGGGAGGGGCGGTGGCAGAGATATCACACCATAGGAGAACGTGCAACCTGGCACCCCCCATAGTTTAAAGCAGCCTCTATCGACTCCCTGGGTCGGAGACTCTGTGATACAACCCAGTAAAGGAGTAGTGGGGTCTGAGATACTACAGACTCGAGATCCAGAGCATCTTAAGTGAAGCCGTAGTGACCCAGGGAAGAACCCAGAGAAGGCACAAACCTCCGAAATCATGGGAAAGAGGAATAATACTGGAGCAATGAATGCCCACAACCCCACAACATCAGAACCCGATAAAACAGAAAATCAGAGATTTCTAGAAGATCAAATCAGGAAAATAACTGTAGAAATAATAGAGGTGCTTCGAAAAGAACTCAGAGAGAGCCAAAAAGAGATAAAGGATGCAATTAATGAAGTAAAGGCCTCAATTCAAAGCACAAACAACCGATTAGACCACATGGAGAACAGAATCTCGCTCTTAGAAGATGATCATTCCAAAAATGAACGCATAGTTTCTAATCTAGAAAAAAATATCCAACAGCAGGAATCTGACATTGAAGAAATATGGGCCCATTTTAAGAGAGCTAACCTAAGAATAATTGGAATAGAGGAGGGAAAAGAAAGTGAAACCAAAGGGATCAACAATCTCTTCAAGGAAGTAATAGCAGAAAATTTTCCAAACATAGAGCAAGAGGTTGATACACAGGTCCAGGAAACTTATAGAACTCCCTTTAGACAGGATCAGAGAAGAGGATCCCCACGCCACATAATTGTCAAAATGACCAATGTGGAAGCCAAGCAGAGAATCTTAAAGGCAACAAAAACAAAGGGCCAAGTGACATTCAGAGGCAAACCAATTAGAATCACTCCAGACTTCCCAAACCAAGTCATGAGAGCCAGAAGGGCTTGGAGTAACATATTCCCAATTCTGAAAGAAAACAACTTCCAGCCAAAAATTTCCTACCCAGCAAAACTTTCTATCAAATTAGATGGAGAAATAAAAAACTTCCATGACAAACATAAACTGAAGGAATTTATGTCTTCAAAACCAGCGCTAGAGAAAATACTCAAAGAGTTTAACTACAAAGAAGAAATAGGTAACACACACCAGAACCAGAGAAACAAGAGTTTCCATCCAACAGACAACTAAGATTGGTTATCTGTGGAGATTCATTATTTATGTTAGTCTTTTACCTATCTCTAAATGGTATTGTTTGCCTTTATTGTTGTTAATTTTTAGGATTTCTAGTTAGAATATTAATATACCTTCAGATATAGCATTTGGAAATATTTTATCCAATTCCAATAGTGACTTTTAACTCTGTTTATATTGTCTTTGGATATACAATATTTTTTTTTTTAGGGAGTTTGTATATTCTTCTGTTGCCTGTGCCATTGAAATCATATCCAAGAAATCACCGCCAATTTCAATGTTGTGAAGTTTTATGACCCAGATTTTCGTCTAAAAGTTTATAGTCTTAAGATTTATATTTAGGTCTTTTATCTATTTTGAGTTAATATTTGTATATGGGATTAGGTAAGGGTCCAATTTTATTCTTTTCCATGTAATTATTATTTTTCAACAATATTTAGTTAAAAGATTATTATTTCTACCACCAAATGTTCGTGGAGACCTTGTCAAAAATAACTTGACAATATAGGGAAGAATTTAGCTCTAGGCTTGTACTTAACTCCAATGGTTTATATATCTGCCTTTAGAACAGTACTACGCTGTTTCAATTATTGTAGCTTTATATGGTTTGAAATCAGAAAATATATATCTTCTAGCTTTGTTCTTTTTCAAGATCATTTTGGGTATCTAGAATCCATTTTACATATTAGGATAGATTTTTTTCTGAAAAATAAATATATAAATATATGATAGTTTCACCTAAAAAAATAGAAAAAATATATTCTCTGGTAAGAAAGAAAGCAAAAAGAAATATTGAAATGTTATCTTTAATCATCAAAAGCTTGGTATCAGACAAATGAAACTGTTATGTGAGATTATCATTTTTAATTTTGGATAAATTGCTATAATACTAGATGTCAACCACTAAGCCAAGCATGGGAAGGAGGGATGGGGAGGGAACGGGGTGTGGATGGGTGGGGGCTGACTGGGTGATGTGTGCATGTATGTCTACAAAAGTTTGTATCCCACTATGATGTATGAATACAGTGCACCAATAAAAAATAATAATAATAATAATAAAAAGAATAAAAAATAGGGCTGGAGGTATATCTCAGAGGTAGAATGCCCCTGAGTTCCATCCCTAGTACCGCAAAATAAGTAAACAAATAATAAATGAATAAATAAGCTGGGTGTATATTTCAGAGGTAGAATGCCCCTAGGTTCAATTCCCAGTATCCCCCATTATATATATAAATATATATTACACACATGCACATATACATGAATATATACAATGTATTAAATATAAACTATCATTACTTTATGCCAAAATATCACATTGTACTTCATAAATACATACAATAATTGCACATCAATAAAAAACAAATATATATAAAAAAATAAAAATAAAAATAAATAAAAATTTTTTATTGGTGCATTGTAGTCATACGTTTTAATGGGATACAAGATGGTGGAGACATACTTGCACACATCACCAAATCCCACCCCATTCCCTCCCCCTCCCTCCTTCTCATGTTTGGCTAAGTGATTGACTTTGATATGTTTGTTAACGTACAATATGTACATTAGAGAATTCAGAGAGGAAAACTTAAAGTGGTTTTATCTTTATGAGGTGCCTGAAGCTCCACCTGATGAAGGAAGTTAGAACTGGTATAAGTATGTGACTTATGATGTTTCTAGTCACGGGGTAGGGAGGACATTTCATCACCCTTCGTTTTTCAACTGAAAGAATTATTCCTCTGTTTTTAAACTTTTTAAGGTTAAGGACTTCTTTAAGAAAACAAATAAATGAGTACAAGCCATGTCTCTTTCTATTGAAATGTGTTTTGAAGCCCTACAGACAAAGCCATGCCTCTGGGAATAAATAGTCCAGCTGCTCTAAATGTTATGACAAAGGAATACAAGTTCAGGGACATGAACTTGAGATGCTAGACGTTCTCATGACCCCAGTGAGAAAGATAGTGGGGCTCCGGTTTCCAGGCCAGGGTTTTCTTTCCCCAAAAGACAAATCATCAGTCAGGCCCATTGGATTCTCTGTATCACCAGTTAGCTTTTCATAGAAACAAGGGGCATGCATGTGGCTCCAAGGTCTTTTTTTGCAGAGCTTGTATAATTTGGAAGTGTTAATGCAGTACAATAAGGAAGAGGAGCAGGCTGGCTCTAAGCTCAGGGGTAATCAGATAATGGCCACGGTCATCTCCTTCATGTCTGGTTTTTTTGTTCACCCCTTATTTACCAATAAAAAATTCTTTATCTAGCCATGTGTAGTTATGTACACCTGTAATCCCAGAATTGTGAGGCTAAGACAGGAGGATCACAGGTTAAGGCCAGTCTCGGCAACTTAAGGAGGCCCTCAGCAACTTAATGAGTGAGACCCTGTTTCAAAACAAAAAAATAAAATAGGGCTAGTGTTGTAGAACACTACTGGGTTCAATCCCCAATGCCATATAAAAGAGAAAGAGAGAGAGAAGGAAAGAGACAACTTATGGTATTTCCTCCTTATGTAAAGCTTTTTTCTTTATCCTTATAGACTTTCCTGAAAGTAAAAATGTAAAATTGAGGCTAAGAGGTCCTTTAACTCAGTCAAGGCCTACACTGTAATTAATCAATTAATTGAATTAATTAATTCTATACTGTAATTAATTAGTTAATTTATTCCAAACTGGAATTAATGGAATTCTGGTCTGTATAAATCCAACATCTGTATTTCCATTTCCTGACTTAGTTACTGAACCCATTTTATAAGGAAGAGTAGGCTTACTAGTAAGACAGATCATCAGGAATAGAACCATTAGGAACTTTCAGATAAGACTGATGCCAATATTAACAAAGAGAATTTATTATCTAACAGTCTACAAGGTCATGGGCAGACCCACTGTAGGACACTGGCTCTCAACCTTTACAGCACTTTATTTTATTTATTTATTTATTTATTTATTTATTTATTATTTTGTGGTATTGGGGACTGAACTCAGAGGCACTCTACCTCTGAGTTACACCTCCAGCCTTCTTCTTCTTCTTCTTCTTCTTCTTCTTCTTCTTCTTCTTCTTCTTCTTCTTCTTCTTCTTCATTTCTCCTTCTTCCTCTTCCTCTTCCCATTCCTCTTCCTCCTCCTCCTCCTCCTCCTCCTCCTCCTCCTCCTCCTTCTTCTTCTTCTTCTTCTTCTTCTTCTTCTCTTCTTCTTCTTCTTCTTCTTCTTCTTCTTTCCCTTTCTCTTCCTTCTTCCTTCTTCCTTCTTCTTCTTCTCTTCTCCTTCTTTTTTGGAAACAAGGTCTCACTAAATTGCAAAGGGCCTCATTAAGTAGCTAAGGCTGTCTGTGAACCAGGATCCTCCTGTCTCAGCTTTCCAAGTACTGGAATTACTAGCATGTGTCACCATGCCCGGCTGCATTTTATAATCATTTGAAGAATTTTAAAAAGTACTATTGAGCCAGGCGTGGTGGCGCACGCTTGTAATCCCCGTACTTGGGAGGCAGAGACAGGAGGATCGCGCTGGTTTGGAGCCAGCCTCGCTGGCTTAAGAGACCCTGTTTCCAAATAAAAAGGATAAAATAGGTCTGGGAGTGTAGCCCGGAGGTAGAAAGGCTTCCAGGAACCCCAGTACCACCAAAAAAAAAAAAAAGTACTATTGAGAGGTCTCACCTACACCGGTTCTGATTAAATTGGTCTGGGTTATGGCCTAGGCATCAACATTTTTAAAAGCTCTCAAAATGATATAAATGGTTAGGCAAAAATGAAAATCACTGCTTAGGAAAGATAGAAATGGTATCTTAGAATATGGACCTGAAGTTGGATGTGGTGGTACACACCTGCAATTCCAGCCCTTGGGGTACTAAAACAGGAAGATTGCAGATTCAATCCCAGCTTCAGAAACTTAATGAAAGCAGCAACTTAGACTCTTTTTCAAAGTAAACATTAAAGTAGGGCTGGATAGAATAAAGTAGCTCAGAGGTAGAATACCCCTGGGTTCAACTCCTAGTATCACAAAAATAAAATAAAAAATAAAAATGCAGAACTGGAGCTGCTAAATATCTGTTGCCTCAGAGGCAGGGGAAGTGGCTGATCCAATGACCAAAGGAGCTTAGGAGAAGGCTGGAGATGAGGCAGACACTGCTGGGAACCAAACTGTCCCGCCAGCTACCCATGGTGATCATTGTGGGAGACAAAGGTTTGGTTCTTTGTTATATATCAGCTTGTAATTACTTTGCATGCTTACATTTTAACTCTCCAACTGAATTATAAGCTCCCTCAGAGTTTGAGATACCAATACCCAAGATGTACAGTGTCTTCCCCACTAAACTCTATGCCCCAGAGGGGTGCCCTGTCATCGCTGTTCTTCCCAGTCTCCCAGGCACATGGTGACTGGAATAGAGAGGTGGTGGCAAAATTAGCCAGAGGCACAGACATCCCTGGAAAAGTGATATTTTCATGTTAATTTATTCCAGAAGCCATTCTGCTTTCATGCCTGAAACTAGGGCTGTGCTTACGCACAGCGTAACTGAAGCCACCTTTTCCTTGCATGTCCGTAGGCCTTCTGCCACACATTTAGCCTCTGTGCTTTTTCTTGGGTCCAAGCACATAGGCTTTGGCTACATTTTAAATCTGCTAGTGAGAATGGCCTTGGCAGAGGAGATGTGAGCATGTTCACTGGATCCTAAGGGCTGTGATTTTGAGGTTGATACTAAATCCTTCAGAGTTAGGAGAGGGGGTCTGACTTCACAAGTCAGCAGAAAAGCTGCCAAGAATGTGCTTTCCAAATGGCTGTGTACATAATTCTCAGAACCTTGGTCATTTCGCTGTGTGTCTGATTGAAAAATTATATTTGTGGTCTTGGGCAAGGCAAGAATAAAGGAATTACAGTTAATATTTATATGCATATAAGCAGAAAGATGTTCACTCTTTGAAAAAGTCATTCTTTCAAAGTTGAATACCACAAAGGGCAAGCAAATTTGGCTGGAACTTTGATAGAAATCCAACAGTCTTTTAGCTGTGGTACAGAAAGGGAATAGAAATGGGAAACTGAGATTTTATGAGTATCTATTAGGTTTATATATCATTTTGTAAATGTTAGATCACTTAATCCTTGCCATACTTTGTTTTACTCCATGAAAATATTTAAAAAATACAAACATGAGCCTATACTACATCTGCTTAAAGCTTTCTGTGGCTTTCCAGAGCTTCTAGAATGGGAAATCAAATCCTTGGGGCCTCAAAGTTTGTGCAGTGACCTCCTGCAGCCTGTTGTTCTATGTGCTCTGACCACAGCCATTCTCCAATGAGCCTCACTCCCTCCTTTTGAGAAATTTATACGCCTTTTCTCTTCCCTACCTCCCTTCTTCCCCACCTCTCCAGTCTCCAGTGGGCCTTTACTTCCTTAGTTCCAAGTCTCCCTTCACTGCCTGAGTGTATCAGTCAGGGTCTAAGCAGGAGTCAGAAACCATACTAGTTGTTTGAGCAGAGGAAATATAATATGGTGAGTCATCAATTAAATGCAAAGTTGTTAACAAGGTACTAGAAAGAGAAAAGAACTCTAAGCTGGGATTGGTGAAGTAGGGCCAATGAAAAAATCCAATTCATGGCTCATTTCCATATGACCAGGGAGCTAAGAATAGTTTTACATTTGTAAAGGATATTAGAAGAAAATAACTACAATTACTAACTGGTCCCTTTACAGGAAAACTTTCCAGAACTCCACTCTAAGGTATCAATCACTCGTTTAAGGGTGTCAGCTGGAGAAGCAGCTACAGCTTCTAGGGCTGGAGGACCTGAGCCCTAGACCTGAGAGGAGGGGACCAGCTGGCTGAGGCAGGTGTCTGCAAGGTGGGACACGATGAAGTTAGTTTTATAAATAATAAAGAGGCTGCACACGGTCCTGAGCTGCCATAGGAAGGAGCTGTTGCTGCCCAGTGAAGAAGCTCTGTCCAGGGGCCATTTGCAGATAGAGGAAACCACAGAAATCACTCTGGAACTAGACAGGAAGAATCTAGTTCCTTCTCTCCTCAGCTTTCCGTATCTCTCTATTGTTCCCTCTAGAGCTGAACATAAAGGTAGTTTGCAAAGCAAAAGTGAGACTTGCAGGATCTCAGTCCTGACATCATAATACAGATAATAGAGGAGTAGGTATGTAGCAAAAATTTAATAACTAACACAGGAAGCCATCCCTAGGCTTTCTGATGTGCTCAGGGCCCTCTGTCTTTATTGCACTCTGTATATTTTCTCCATTTCATTTACTGCATGCCTCAATTTCATCATCTGTAAAGTGGAGGTAATATATATTTATATATCTCCAATGGTGTGTGTGTTAATTTTGAAATGTGCTTCAAGTTGGGCTGGCACATAGTACTTGAAGCACATTTCAAAATTAACACACACACCATTGGAGATATACAAATATATATTATCCCCACTTTACAGATGATGAAATTGAGGCAAAGAGAAATGAAATAACTCTCTCAAGTGTATAGTCAGCTAGAAAATACAGGAACCAGATCTTGAACTCAGGTCT
The DNA here is from genome assembly GCF_963383645.1 of Muscardinus avellanarius. Classification (NCBI taxonomy): domain Eukaryota; kingdom Metazoa; phylum Chordata; class Mammalia; order Rodentia; family Gliridae; genus Muscardinus; species Muscardinus avellanarius. The sequence continues at coordinate 165,063,054 of NC_137786.1, forward strand.
TGCTCTTAACCCTATGCTATACTGTCTTCAGTTTGTTTTTTTTCAATTGTTGTCTCACAACAACCAAAGAAAACGATATTATTTAAAATGTTGAAAAAATAAGAGTTTCCTTTAGAAAATTTGAACATAATTAAATGGTACTCTATCACTTTATGACAGTGAAGATGTGCTACTTAGAAAGCCATCTTCTAACTCCTGTCTACCTCTCTGGTCTCATTTTCTCTTTACCACATAGTCCAGATACTTGCAGGACTCCCCATGCTAGATTTTCTCTTTTCTCTGTGCCATTTGCAATACTGTTTCAGAATAAAACCAGTGTTCCTCAACAATACATGTAGCGCTCCCAAATCTGGCTGTCAAAGCAGCCCATTGTCTGATGCCAAAGTAGGAATTCAAAGGCATCAGAGGGAAATCAAGAAAAAAAGTGTGGTGGTGCACACTTGTAATCCCAGCATTCGGGAGGCTGAGACAGGAGGATCAGGGTTTGCAGAAGCCTCAGCTACTTACTGAGGCCCTTTTCAACTCAGTGAGACCCTGTTTCAAAAATAAAGAATAAAAAAATAGGGCTAGAGGTGTAGCTCAGAGGTAGAATGCCCCTGGGTTCCATCCCCAGTACCACAAAAAAAAAAGGAAGAAGAGTGATAGGTATCATAAACATTCGTTCATTCAGTTTACCGTCTAACCAACTAATAAAATCTAAGAATTTTATGTAGGCAGCTAAGTTTTCTTCATAGTCTATTTTAAAACCAAGAAATCAATCTTAGGCAGTTTTCTATGACTGGATATCTCAGATGTTCCTATGAATAGCAGTAGCTCCAGAAACTCTATTATATTAGTTATGGCCTAGAGCAATAATTCTGTTGGATGGAACATAGAGAAGGAGAATAGAGCACTGCTCTCAAAGCTGTTTATATGGTAAATATATCTATTTCTACATGAGTCTCTGTTTTTTAGCTTGGAGGGATTTGTCAGGAGAATCCACAAATTTTACAGCCACTGCTAATGAAAATAAGTGCTAACTCTCTGTTAGTAAAAAAACAAAAACAAGCTTGATCTAGATTAAGAAAATAGAAAGCAGATGGTCATAGGGGTATCTGATAGATTAGTAGACCCAGAACTAGGGGTTAGGAAGCCCTCAGAGTCTTCTAGCTTCTCTCTGACTGCCAAAAAGCCAAATTCTACTTCTAGAATTTCTCCACAACTGCTCACAGCTTCCCAGTTTATATTAAAATTTTAGTTTCAAAGAGACACAAATTTATCCATCACTTGATCCCAAAATTAAACAATTAGAGAAAGAATGTATTGGACTAGCTTGAAGCAGGTGACAATTTCTGGTCCAGAATATATATGTATGGGCAGGTGGTGGTTATTTTGAGGGGATCAGACACCACAAAGATGTTTATTATATTAAAAAAAAGGCATTTATAACCTGCAGAGGGGAAAATATGTATTTTATAACAGTGTGAGCACACAGCACTTGGTCACTTTTGTTACAGAACTGGAAGGGCCCTCAAGGGACCTGTGAAATGCCAGATTGTTTGGGCTATGGATTAAAAATTTACTTCTAAGCATTACTATTTTCTATAACAAGGCTTTGGTTACTTGTCTTGTGATTGTCTGGTAACCTCAAGCAATATAAAACCAAAAGTAATAATATAAGCAAAGACTTACATAACACCTTAATATACCAGACACTGTTCTAAGCACTTTAATTTAATTGACTCATTTAATCATCATTACAGTGCCATGATGTAGTATAATAGTCAAGGTTCTTGAGATAAACAGAACCAACCAGATATATAAAAATATGCATAAGGAGATTTATTATGAGAATTGGCTTATGTGATTGTGGAAGCTGAAATGTTTCACAATCTTCTACCTGCAAGCTAGAGAACTAGAAAAGCCAGTGGTATAATTCGGTTTGAATTCAAATGCCTCTGGACCAACAAGGTAGTTGTTGGTGTAAGTCTTGGAGTTTTGCCAATGGCAGGAGAGGATAGATGCCCCAGTCAAGAAGAGAAAGAATTCACCCTCCTTTGGCCTTTCTGTTCTGTTCGGGCTGACCTTCAATGGACTAGATAATGCCTGCCCACATCAGTGAAGGCATATCTTCTTTACTCAGTCCACCGATTCCAATGCTCGTCTCTTCCAGACACACCGAGAAATAATGGTTATTAGCGATCTGGGTAGCTCTTCACTCAGTCAAACTGACTCATAAATGAAATCATCACAGTTAGGTACTATTGTAATTTCCATTTTACACAAGTAGTAACTGAGGAACAGAGAAGGGAAGTCATTTACTCAAGGCCACTCTGTCAATCAGAGCTGGAAACAGGGTTCAAACCCAAGAAATCCAGCTTCAGGGTCCATGTTCTTCACAGAGCATGACCCATGCTTTCAGGGAGTGGATGGGAATAGCTGACATCCTAATGGATCAATTCATCAAGTAAAGAAGGCCTATTTCACTGGTGATGGTATCCAGAGCCAGGAACAAGGAAAGTGCACCAGAACGTGAGAAGAGAGACAAAAAATGTAAAACATGCAGGCGAAGGATAAATAGACCAACAGATGGAAGAGATGGTGTGAAGAACAGTGTGAAGTGGGACAGCCACAGAAGTGTTGAGAAGAAAAGAAATCCGGTCCCATTTACCAAATTGTGTTCTACAGACCTCCTGACCTCTTGATAGAAATGCAGTTGTTGATGAGCTACCCTCAACTAAATCGGAAGTTCACTAGTGATGCCAGAAGGCCACCTGTTTTACACTGTTAGGCTTCTCATCTCAAGAGAACATTGAGTGTGTAGCAAGCAGCCTTTTATTTTATACATTCCCAAAACCCCTGTAGATATCACTTGATATGGTATTTACTATGATGACTGTGATTATCTATTTATTATGGAAACAAAATATATAATGCATGCGTGTGTGTGTGTGTGTGTGTGTGTGTGTGTGTGTGTGTGGTACTGGGGATTGAACCCAGAGGCATTCCACCTCTGAGCTTCACCCCCAGCCCTATTTTATTTTTATTTGGAAACAAGATCTCACTAAGTTGTCGAGGGCCTCATGAGGTTGCTGACTCTGACCACAAACTTGCAATCCCCCTGTCTTAGCCTCTCAAGTACTGGGATTACAGGTGTGTGCCATCATGGCCAGGTTGCAATGCATTTTTTAGTAACTACTAATGATAGCAGAGTATAAAACAAAAATCAAAACTGCTGAGTTTTATCTATATGTGTGACCACTGACAGATAATTTCTCTGCCATATGATTTTTCTTTTCCCAAAAGTGTAGATTCAGACACCTGAATCAATGACAGATATCTGAAACATGTCCTTTCACATATATTCTTCTACATGTTCTACACCTCCCCACATTACCCTCTGACCATGGTAGACATCATTAATCAATCATGACACTCCTCACAGAGCCCTGATTGGCTTCCCAATCTACTATTAAACACAGCATCCCAGCCATCCACTAACAATTGCTTGAAGTTGATTCTCAGTTGAAATTGTCTTGTCTCTAGACTAGATGATCCACAAAGCTCACATAAGTTCTAACAATATATGGCTCTTTCAAAGGAAAAACGTAATTTCATCTTATGCTTCAAAGAATTCATTTTCATTCATATAAAAGTTTATTCAATAAATATTTTTATATTTGAATTTATGTGAAGTTTCATGCAGACCTCCCCTCTTCCCATTATTGCAATCTAGATTATAAATATTATTGGAACATTGCATGTCCTGAAAACCCTTCAAATATTTGTTATTAAATTATGCTGAGAGGTTGAAATAACATCACTTTAAACTTTTATTTTAGGTCAGCTTGAATTTGAATACAGCCCTATTCCAAAATAGGTTTAAAGTTTGAGAATTTGCTTTGACAAAGGGAAGAAGGGAAAGGAGGGAAGGAAAGGAAAGAAAGAAAAATATGACCTTGGATTTAAATAGGGGGAAAACCCACATAAATAAAAAAACTTTCTAAACTGCTAAAACCAGTACTGGCCTATTGATTACCCAAGAGAAATTCTCAGGCCAATTGTAAGTAACTAAAAGTTCTATATTTTTGTTTAAGGATTCTGAAACTCGTGCTTACAATTAGCTAAGACTAAGGGGAAATTTTAAAAAATATGGTGCAGTTGACCTTTGTTGATCTTAAGTCTCATGTGTGTCAAAAAAAAAAAAAAAAAAAAAACCCAAAACAGTGTTTTTATTCCATTGGCTATAGAGCTGGATTGAAATAGCTGAAAATGGTGATTTTCTCCTCTCATTAACCTCAGAGAACATCGTGTCAGACTAGGAAATGAATATTTTAAGTAGGCAAACAATTTTCCCAAAGCAAATATGAAGAAATCTGGAGATGGCACAGATAGGTGGGTTTTAATTTTCTGATCTGAGCAATACAGAAACATTTTGGTCTGGACGCCTTATTCTTAGGCCTGGAATGGTTCCTTCAGCATCAACTGAACCCTGGAACCAAACCCAGACCTTGCTCTGGAGAAGGTCTGGTCAGGAGTTTGGACTGAGTTGTATTATTTAACCAATCACAGACATGAGAAATCCAACACTCTTATGGAAACATGCACAGAGACAAATGGCCCAGGTCAGATGGAGCCCATTTGGTAAAACCTCAGGAACTGGATTGAGGTCTTGGAGAGCAGAAAGGCTGGCTGAATTAGCAAAGTGTCTGAACTTTAAAATATTTGAAAATAAAAGAGGCATTATAGTAAGGTATGCAAGCAGCTAAAAGTTAAATCTTCAAAATGAGCTATCTAGTGGAGCTGTCTATATCTTCTTGAAGAAATAAAGGTAACTCCTCTATAATTAGCAGAATCAGTATGCAAACAAATTGTGAGATGAACTTCTTTAGATGGCTGCTCCCTTTAAACGGGATCAACAGTCTCTCAATGCCTCTATGGTGTGGTAGAGAAAGAGTGCATTTGCAATCCAGAGATCTGGGTTCAGATGCTATTTCTGAAATTCCTTTCAGAAAGCTATTTACTCTTATTTTTAGATGCCATTCTAATCAATTGACTTTCCAGTTTCCCAGGACCCGAAATATTAGAAACAAGTCAACCCCCCAAAAAAGGCAAAATGACAATAACTACCAGTGATGGAGCTGGTGCCTTTTCAACAAGAGGAGGGGGTAAGGGCTAATTGGGTGATGTGTGCATGTATGTCTCCACCATCTTTTATCCCATGTACGGGATCCCAAGTAGTCATACACTTAAGATGTATGACTACAATGCACCAATAAAAAATTTTTTTTAAATAAGAGGAGGGAGACAACTTAGAAAAAACTGAGAAAATTGGAAGATCTGAGGCCATTTTATGAAAATTCTCATAGGACTTCCTATACATGAAATGATTGCAATTATTGTACTCAGAATAATGACTGCAGTTATTATTAAGATTGGATCAAATTCATTACCTGTTTAAGAAGGTTAGGAATATATGTCATACATTCCAGTTTAATAAGACTTTTTGGTGGTAGTGGTGGTGGTGGTGGTACTGGGGATCGAACTCAAGGATGTTCTACCTCTGAGCTAGATCCCCCATCCCTATTTTGTTTTAATTTTTACTTCAAAACAAGGTCTTGATAAGTTACTGAAAGTCTTGCTATGGTGCTGAGACTAATTTGGACCTGCAGTCCTCCTGTCTCAGCCACCTGGGATGGCAGGTATGTGCCACTGCACATGGTTTAATAAGAAATTTATTGAATATCTAATAGCTGTCAGACACTGTGGTAAGTGCTATAGATTTAAAGGAAGGAGTATGAAGCAGATAATGTAAACAATTTTGTTTTTAATTTTTGTCCCGCAAAGTCAAACTTTTAGCACTAAGTGGATAAAGTTTATTACATTGGAAATTTTACTTATGTAGAAAAATTCATTCTCTGGATTAAACGTTTGTTGCTGTGAATTATTTTGAATTCCACAGTTGGAAGAACATTAATCAGCTAATCAGGCTCATTCCCAAAAATGAATCTGATGCCTTCATGAATGTATGAGAGTTAATCCAAACCTTTTCTTTTCTCCACTTCCAAAAGGGATCATGTAAGGTTGGATTTGACAGCCAAAAGGAAACTGAAATTAATCAGTACCATATTTTTAGCCCTCAGTTTAACACTTTATTATTCTATAATCTTCACATGGATAGTATTTTTTTTCACCAACAAGACTGCAAATTCTTTAACATTAGAAACGAGGTCATATATGTGACCAGCTCAATGCTGTGTATCTTCAGACTTCGTTTAAGCTAGCATTTCTCTTTAGATTAGGCTAGTATTTTCTCTGTGAGCTATGTGCAAGTATTTTTCATATAGGTTACCACATTTAATCTTTGTATTAACTCCATATGTGTATTAAATGTAGTTATTATCATAAGTTTGGAAGTGAGAACATTAAAGCTGGTGATTTATGTTAGTCTATGATTCTACATCTTATAAGTGGATTTGAACTCAGATCCTAAACTCCAGCTCTGATGGTATTAAGCAATAGGTTTCAGCCATATACCTATTCTTAGTATTTCATTGTAGTTTAATTACATAGCAGAATATTTTTTAGATTTTTGATTATTTATTTTTCTTTTCTCATTTAGACTCTAATTTGTAGATCAGGTTTCACATCTGTGCTGCAGCTTAGCACCCAAAAAAGAAACTTTATATGTGAAAGAGCCATAGTGTATTTTTCTTTATCCTTTGGTTATTTTTCCTTTCCTGCTCACATAGCTTGTGGTTAAATTATTTTCCTTAGACTTTCATACTAAAATAATTTGCCTTTGGATAGAGGTCAAGCATAGACCATTTTCAATTCTCTACAAGATTGTTTTTCTAAGTAGCTCAAATGAAAGAATTCCATGTCTCACAATGGGCATTTGTAAGTTTGGTTATTTTGGATAATCAATGCTAAAATATAGAATCTCTTCAAAATCTCGCATCTTCTCTCTACAGCTGCCCTTAGGAAATGACCCAATAACTACATAGAAGAAAAGAGCAGGGACCCAAACACCCAGACTAGTTACCATTTCCAGACTCATGTAGCTGTTTGTCTCCTTCATTTTGAGCTGAATTTTTTAATAAGGTCTTTTAATTTTCCACTTTTTTTTTAAATTTATTTTTATTTTTTTTGAGTGACATAAGTTTTTACTATTTCTGTACAGAATTAAACAATATAGAATAAACACTAAAGCCATTATGGCAATTTAGAATAGATTTTAATAAAAAATAATCAAATATCCTGATATGCACATAACATAGGTAATAAAGAGAAACTAAAGAGAAGAATTTTTTAAAACAAGTAATGTCATTTTTCAAACTATTTATGTGTCTGGACGTTAAATACTTAATTTCACATATTTTTTTTATTGGTGCACTGTATTCATACATCATAGTGGGATACAAACTTTTGTAGACATACATGCACACAACTGCCAGTCAGCCCCCACCCAATCCCCACCCCATTCTCTCCCCATCCCTCCCTCCCATGCTTGGCTTAGTGGTTGACATCTAGTATTATAGCAATTTATCCAAAATTAAAAATGATAATCTCACATAACAGTTTCATTTGTCTGATACCAAGCTTTTGATGACTTAAAGATAACATTTCAATATTTCTTTTTACTTTCTTTCTTACCAGAGAATTTTTTTCTATTTTTTTTAGGTGAAACTATCATATATTTATATATTTATTTTTCAGGAAAAAAAATCTATCATAATATGGAAAATGGACTCTAGATACCCAAAACGATCTTGAAAAAGAACAAAGCTAGAAGATATATACTTTCTGATTTCAAACCATATAAAGCTACAATAATTGAAACAGTGTAGTACTGTTCCAAAGGCAGATATATAAACCATTGGAGTTAAATACAAGCCTAGAGCTAAATTCTTCCCTATATTGTCAAGTTATTTTTGACAAGGTTTCCACGAACATTTGGTGGTGGAAATAATAATCTTTTAACTAAATATTGTTGAAAAATAACAATTACATGGAAAAGAATAAAATTGGACCCTTACCTAATCCCATATACAAATATTAACTCAAAATAGATAAAAGACCCAAATATAAATCTTAAGACTATAAACTTTTAGGAGAAAATCTGGGTCATAAAACCTCACAACATTGAAATTGGCAGTGATTTCTTGGATATGATTTCAATGGCACAGGCAACAGAAGAGTATACAAACTCCCTAAAAAATTAAAAAAAAATATTGTATATCCAAAGACAATGTAAACAGAGTTAAGAGTTACTAATAGAATTGGATAAAATATTTCCAAATGCTATATCTGAAGGTATATTAATATTCCAACTAGAAATCCTAAAAATTGACAACAATAAAGGCAAACAATACCATTTAGAGATAGGTAAAAGACTAACATAAGTAATGAATCTCCACAGATAACCAATCTTAGTTGTCTGTTGGATGGAAACTCTTGTTTCTCTGGTTCTGGTGTGTGTTACCTATTTCTTCTTTGTAGTTAATCTCTTTGAGTATTTTCTCTAGCGCTGGTTTTGAAGACATAAATTCCTTCAGTTTCTGTTTGTCATGGAAGCTTCTTATTTCTCCATCTAATTTGATAGAAAGTTTTGCTGGATAGGAAATTTTTGGCTGGAAGTTGTTTTCTTTCAGAATTGGGAATATGTTACTCCAAGCCCTTCTGGCTCTCATGACTTGGTTTGGGAAGTCTGGAGTGATTCTAATCGGTTTTCCTCTGAATGTCACTTGGCCCTTTGTTTTTGTTGCCTTTAAGATTCTCTGCTTGGCTTCCACATTGGTCATTTTGACAATTATGTGGCGTGGGGATCCTCTTCTCCGATCCTGTCTAAAGGGAGTTCTATAAGTTTCCTGGACCTGTGTATCAACTTCTTGCTCTATTTTTGGAAATTTTTCTGCTATTACTTCCTTGAAGAGATTGTTGATCCCTTTGGTTTCACTTTCTTTTCCCTCCTCTATTCCAATTATTCTTAGGTTAGCTCTCTTTAAATGGGCCCATATTTCTTCAATGTCAGATTCCTGCTGTTGGATATTTTTTTTCTAGATTAGAAACTATGCGTTCATTTTTGGAATGATCATCTTCTAAGAGCGAGATTCTGTTCTCCATGTGGTCTAATCGGTTGTTTGTGCTTTGAATTGAGGCCTTTACTTCATTAATTGCATCCTTTATCTCTTTTTGGCTCTCTCTGAGTTCTTTTCGAAGCACCTCTATTATTTCTACAGTTATTTTCCTGATTTGATCTTCTAGAAATCTCTGATTTTCTGTTTTATCGGGTTCTGATGTTGTGGGGTTGTGGGCATTCATTGCTCCAGTGTTATTCCTCTTTCCCATGATTTCGGAAGTTTGTGCCTTCTCTGGGTTCTTCCCTTGGGTCACTATGACTTCACTTAAGGTGTTCTGGATCTCGAGTCAGTAGTATCTCAGACCCCACTACTCCTTTACTGGGTTGTATCACAGAGTCTCCGACCCAGAGAGTCGATAGAGGCTGCTTTAGACTGTGGGGGGTGCCAGGTTGCACGTTCTCCTATGGTGTGATATCTCTGCCACCGCCCCTCCCCCACTGGGTCAAGTCCCAGGGAGTACAGTACTGGGATTTCTCCTCTGTGGCCCGCAATTTGACTCACTGTTCTTGAGTATGCAGATGTAGCTGTACTGGACTCGGTGAATTCACTGCTGCTGCCGCCAGTGGCAATATGGTGCCGCTGCTACGCCCTCGGCCGTGAGGCTGGCATATTTCTTCTTGGTTTTGATTTCCACTCTGAATCCCTGCAGCGTGTGCTGAGCTCAGCCACTGGGAGCTTTAGATTTTACCTGCGGCGAGAAATCCCGCCTGACTGTTCCTCAGCGGCTCACCTCGGCTTGCTGTAGCCATCCAGTGAAGTCGCCGCTGCCGCCGGCAGTATGGCGCTTATGCCGCGGTCTCGGGCGTGAGGCCAGTGTATCTCCTCTGTGGCTCTGAGCTCTGTTCTCAGTCCGCTTTCTCTCTGGAGCCTGGTGATTTTTTTGTTTCTCTGGTGATGGTGTTTTCTGGCTATGAAAGGTGCTGATTTTGTGGTAATGGAGATTAGTTGTTAGCGGGGCTCTTAAGCCCCGCTTTTCTCGGTCGCCATCTTCCCGGAAGTTGTTTTCCACTTTTTATATGGCCATGCATTTCTGTTTTATAAAATTATTGGTTACCTTAGAAAAAATTAAAAACCCTTAAAAAAAAAACAGTGCTCACTTCATGCCATGAATAATGTGAAGTGCTTTATCTGCATTATTATAGTTAAAACCTATAACAACCCCCTGTAGTCAGTAATTTTCTTCACATATAATAGATGAATGAAGCTTAAAGAAGCAATTTGTCCAGAGCAACTCAGCGATAATAATTGCCAGAACCAGGACCTCAAACCAAATCAGACTGTCCCCAGAACCTTTGTTCTTCATCTTAAAAAAAAAAAAAATCAGCTTTTATTTTGGACTATTTTGATTTTTAGAGAAGTTGCCAAGATATAACAGAGAGTTCATGTGTGCCCTCGCCTCGTTTCCTCACATTGTTAACATTTCCATGGCACATTGGTCCAAACTAAGCAACTGATACCGGTGCTTTACTAATAACTAAACCCCAGACTTCATTTGGATTCCTCCCATTTTTCTACGAGTGCCCTTTTTCTATTCCTGGATCATACTGCATGCCATTATCAGGGCTCCCGAGCTCATCCTGTCTGGAACAGTGTCTCAGTCTTTCCTTACTCTTCATGCCCTTGGCAGGAGTGCTGGTAAGTATCCTATAGCGTGTCCCCCAGTTGGGTTTGTCTGACTTTCTTCTCACAATCAGACTGGGATTCTGAATTTTTTGGAGGAATGTCATAGAGGAAGAACCTCCGTTCTCAGCCACTTTGTGGTGCTATAACATTTACGGACATTTGTGTATCATAAGTGGGTAGGATATTTCTACTTGCTAATCTATTTGTCATTTTACCAAAAAATGAACTATCACTCTAGTATAATTTGGGAAAACATAGTTTATTTAGAAGATGTGTGTGTGTGTGTGTGTGTGTGCGCGCGCACGTGTGTGTGTGTGTGTGTTACTGGTGATTGAACCCAGAGGAACTCTAGATTCTATCTCTAACTACATCCCAGACTTATTTTGTCACTTTTTTAAAACAAGATCTCACCAAGTTACTACACAGTAGCTTTGAATCTATGATCCTTCTATCTGTCTCCCAAGTACTGAGATTACAAGTGTGAGCCAAGAAGATAATATATTTTTATGCATGTATGTATGTTGCACATTGAATCTCACTATTATATATAATTGCAATTCACTAGTAAAAGTATAAAAAAGAAGATAATATATTTTTAAATCTCAAGATGACTTGCATATTTTTATAATGATAATATTTTACCTAATCTGACTCCTTTACTAATCACCCCAGCTCCTCCCACATCACCCACCCTCAACACTGGAAAGGCTCTGCTGACTAGCCGATACCCCAACTCCTAATATTAAGATTTGACTAAGCATAATACTCACGAACGATGGGTAGAAACCAGAAAAACAGGACAGAGAACGCTACAAATATGAGAACCAGGAATTACGAAGAGACAGCAGAAATCACGAATACTGACCTACTAGAAATGCAAGAAGGGGAGTTCAGAATCTTGTTGTTCAATATGATGAAAGGATTCAAAACAAGTATAGAGGAGGTTAAAGGTGAATTAGAAACACTAAAAAAGAATCAGAAAGAGGTCTGGAATGAAATGAAAGAGGCAATAAGTGAAATGAAGACAGCAATTGAAAGAAACTCTGGAAGATTAGATGAAATGGAAAACAGAATATCAATATTAGAAGACAGTACATCCCAAACCGAAAACACAGTCAGCGATATACAGAAATCTTTACAGCAACAAAACCTAAACATCCAGCAATTATGGGATAATATGAAGCGCCCTAATCTACGGATAATAGGCATTGAGGAAGGGATAGAGGTACAGACCAAGGGCATCTGTAATATCTTCAAGGAAATAATCTCAGAGAATTTTCCAAATTTGGAAAGAGACTTCGATCTTCAAGTCCAGGAGGCATACAGAACTCCACTGAGACAGGACCAAAGAAAGACCACTCCACGCCACATAATAACCAAAATGACCAATATAGAGGCCAAGGAAGGAATCTTAAAAGCAGCGAGAACAAAAGGACGGGTGACATATAGAGGCAAAACAATAAGAATCACCCCAGACTCTACAACCCAGGTCATGAATGCTAGGAGAGACTGGTATGATGTGATTCAGACCCTGGAAGAAAATAACTTCCAACCAAGGCTCATCTACCCAGCAAAACTACTATTCAAGATCAATGGTGAATCCAAAGTCTTTCACGATAAACAGAATCTCAAAAAATTCATGAATTCAAAGCCAACACTAGAGAAAATTCTTAAAGAAATAAACCATAAGGAAGAAAAAAGAAGCAGACTTCAGAATCAGAGAAGAGAGGAAGTTAATAAGTGGGCCACTTAAGTAAAGAAGAAAGATCACACCACCCAAGAGTAGACAGAACACAAAATGGCAGAAAACAAAAATCATATATCAATAATATCTCTTAATGTCAAAGGACTTAACTCACCAATCAAAAGACATAGATTGGCAATGTGGATTAGGAAACATAATCCAAATATATGCTGTCTGCAAGAAACACACCTCACAGCCAAAGACATTCACAGGCTGAAGGTGAAAGGATGGAAAAAGATATACCATGCCACCAGTGACCAAAAAAGAGCAGGGGTAGCAACCCTAATATCCAACAAAACAGACTTTAAACTAAAACACATCAAAAGACAAATCAGGGCACCTCCTTTTACTAAAAGGAACACTATACCAAGAAGATATAATGATAGTAAATATTTATGCCCCAAATATGGGTGCAACCACATTTGTAAAACAAACCCTTCTGGACATAAGATCCCAAGTAGACCCAAATACAATAATTCTGGGAGACTTTAATACGCCTCTCACACCACTGGATCGATCTTCAAGGCAAAAGATGAGTAAAGACGTTTTAGAACTAAGGGAAACCATAAACCAAATGGACCTAATAGACATTTTCAGAGTATTTCAACCAGGAACTACAGAATACACTTTCTTCTCAGCAGCCCATGGAACCTTCTCCAAAATTGATCACATCCTGGGACACAAAGAAAATACCAGCAAATTCAAAAAATGTAATATAATTCCTTGCATCTTTTCAGACCACAACGGAATAAAAGTAGAAATCAACAACAGGAAACTCGAAAGAAAGTATACAAATTCATGGAGAATGAATGATACACTATTGAATGACGAATGGGTAAGAGCAGAAATTAGGGAAGAAATAAAGAAATTTATGGAAACAAACGAAAACAGAGACACAACCTACCAAAACCTATGGGACACCATGAAGGCAGTACTAAGAGGAAAGTTTATTGCATTGAGTGCCCACATAAAAAGGACGGAGAACCACCAAGTAAAGAACCTAATGACACAGCTCAAGGATCTAGAAATTCTGCAACAGTCTATTCCCAAAGCCAGCAGAAGGCAAGAAATCATCAAAATTAGAGCAGAAATAAATGAAATAGAGAACAAAAAAACAATTCAGAGAATCAATAAAACAAAAAGTTGGTTCTTTGAAAAGATTAATAGAATTGATAAACCCCTGGCCAACCTAACCAAAAGAAAAAGAGAATCAACTCAAATTATCAAAATTAGAAATGAAAAAGGAGATATCACCACAGATAGTGAAGAAATTCAAAATATTATTAGAAACTACTTTAAAAATTTATACTCCAATAGACTTGAAAACCTGGAAGAAATTGATAGATTTCTAAGCACAGTTAACCTTCCTACACTTAGCCAAGAGGACATAGCAAGCCTAAACCAACCAATAACAACCAAAGAAATAGAAATGGCAATAAAAATTCTTCCACCAAAGAAAAGCCCAGGCCCAGATGGGTTCCCAGCTGAATTCTACAAAACCTTCAGTGAACAACTAATACCAATACTGCATAACATGTTCCGGGAAATTGAAAGAGATGGAACTCTTCCAAATTCCTTCTATGAGGCCAGTATCACATTAATCCCCAAACCAAATAAAGATACCTCAAGAAAGGAAAACTACAGACCAATATCCTTAATGAACATAGATGCAAAAATTCTAAACAAAATACTAGCTATACGCATTCAAAACTATATCAAGAAAATAATACATCATGACCAAGTCGGTTTCATCCCAGAAAAACAAGGCTGGTTCAACATACGCAAATCAATACATGTTATTCACCACATAAATAGAACCAAGAACAAAAACCACATCATCATAGCAATAGATGCTGAAAAAGCATTCGACAAAATCCAACACCCATTTATGTTAAAAACACTGCAAAAAATTGGGATAGAAGGAAAGTACTTCAACATCATTAAGGCAATATACTGCAAACCCAAAGCCAACATTATATTGAATGGGGAAAAACTGCAAGAATTTCCGCTACAGTCAGGAACAAGACAAGGATGCCCACTATCACCACTCCTTTTCAATATAGTCCTTGAGACTCTTGCTGCAGCAATCAGACAAGAGAAGGAAATCAAAGGAATTCACATAGGAAGAGAGGAATTAAAATTATCCTTATTCGCAGATGACATGATCCTTTATCTGGAAGACCCAAAGAACTCAACCAAAAGACTTCTGGACCTGATTGACAAATTCAGCAAAGTCGCAGGTTACAAAATCAACCTAAAGAAATCAGTGGCTTTTCTTTATGCCAACAACGAATCCACAATGAAAGAAATAAAAACAACAATTCCATTCACTATAACCTCAAAACCAATAAAATACCTAGGAATAAACCTAACCCAAGATGTAAAAGACCTCTACAACAAAAACTATAAAACATTAAAGAAAGAAATTGAAGAAGACCTTGGAAGATGGAAAGATCTCCCGTGCTCATGGATAGGCAGAATAAATATCATCAAAATGGCCATTCTGCCAAAACTGATCTATAGGTTCAATGCAATTCCCATTAAAATACCAGTGACATTCTTCAGAGACCTAGAAAAATCAATCATGAATTTCATATGGAGAAAGAAAAGACCTAGAATAGCCAAAGCAATTCTCAATAACAAGAAACACGCAGGAGGCATTACAATCCCAGACTTCAAACTATACTATAGAGCAATAGTAGTAAAAACAGCATGGTACTGGCACAAAAACAGATATACTGACCAGTGGATTAGAATAGAAGATACAGAAACAAACCCACACATCTTTAGTCAATTAATCTTTGACAAAGGGGCCAAACACATACGCTGGAGAAAAGACAGCCTTTTCAACAAGTGGTGCTGGGAGAACTGGCTAACCATTTGTAAAAAGATGAATCTAAACCCCTATATCTCACCAAACACAGGAATCAACTCAAGATGGATCAAAGACTTAGAAATTAGACCTGAGACTGTGAAGCTAGTAGAGGAAAGCATAGGTTCAACACTACAACATATTGGCACAGGCAGTAACTTTCTCAACAAAACCTCCAAAGCTCAGGAAATTAAAGCAAGAATAAACAAGTGGGATAACATCAAACTAAAAAGTTTCTTCTCATCAAAGGAAACTATCAATAACCTAAAGAGGAAGCCTACAGAATGGGAAAGGATCTTTACCAGCCACCATTCTGATAGGGGGCTAATATCCAGAGTATACAAAGAGCTCAAAAGACTCTACACTAGCAAAACAAACAACCCAATCAAGAAATGGGCAAATGAACTAAATAGACACTTCACAAAAGAAGAGACACAAAGGGCTAATAGATACATGAAAAGATGTTCTTCATCACTGGCCATCAGGGAGATGCAAATCAAAACTACACTGAGATTCCATCTAACCCCAGTCAGAGTAGCAAGCATAAAGAAATCAAATAACAACAAATGCTGGCGAGGATGTGGGGAAAGAGGAACTCTTTTACACTGTTGGTGGGAATGCAAACTAGTTCAACCACTATGGAGATCTGTGTGGAGATTCCTAAGAAAGGTGGGAATAGATCCACCATATGATCCAGCTATACCACTCCTGGGTATCTTTCCAAAGGAGTTGAATTCAGAGAACTACAGCAACATATGCATACCTATGTTCATAGCAGCACAATTTGTAATAGCCAAAATATGGAACCAACCCAGATCACCATCAACAGATGAATGGATAGCAAATCTATGGGAAATACACACAATGGAATTCTATTCAGCCATAAAGAAGAACAAAATTATATCATTTGCAAGAAGATGGAAAGCCCTGGAGAACATTATGTTAAGTGAGATCAGCCAAGCACAGAAGAAGAAGATACATATGTTTCCTCTAATATGCCCAAACTAGGAAACACAAAGAATACCAGAGGGACTCCAGATATTGAAGGGGAAATACTAGCTAAGTTTGGATGGTAAGATAGGAGAGGAGGAAGGCCGGTCTCGATTAATAAGGGTCTACACTTGAACATGTGTAAAATTATGAATAAGACATGGTTAACCTGGACAACCATTGGTGTGTGTGTGGGGGGAAATGTGGGCGGGGGGGAGGGCACCAAATATAGTGTAAATGTATACTATTTATGTTCAATAAAAAAATTGTTATATAAAAAAAATAAAAATAAAAAAAAAGATAATATTTTGAGATTTAATGTCAGCTCTAAGTTCCTAATGAAGTGATGTTTTTCGTAAAGAGAAGTTCCAGTATTTTTACTTTGAAAAATCAATCTTAGCAAAGTAAGTCCAAATATCACAAAAGGTGGTTGTTGTTTTTTTTCAGAGAAAAACTTCTTTACTGTTATTTATGATAATGAAACATTTAAAAATAGCATAAATACTAACTGGAGAAACAGTTAAGAAAATTATAGCATTTGTGCACAATTATATATTATCAACCTTTAAAAAGATATTTACAAAAGGTGGGTCATAATAGAGACAATGTTTAGTGGAAAAAGCAGGATATAGCATTGCATTCTTTTTAGTCACTAAAAACAATACATACATTGTCCAAAAGTGACTGAGAAAAATACACCAGAGTGTCAACAGTGATTATCTGTGGGTGGCCAGATTATAAGTTTTACTTTCTTCTACTTTTCCACACATTCCATCCAATTAGGATGTTTGTGTTATCTTTTGTTTTTATTTTAAACAACTTTTTTAAAGAGTATGTTCTCAAGCCACTTCATGGATATTTGGTGAATTTACGAGGTGATTACACAAGAGAATCCTTGAGAGTTAATATCCATGAATTAGACTCCATTTTGCACTGACCCCCAGGCCACAGCACATCAAGGTCTGGGCACTAATGTCTCTGAGTACGGAGAGTGGAGAGGTGGAAGGAGGTCCACGACTTCTCACCTCATACCACCACTGAAAGCCTGTATCCATATACGTATACACATTCCCACATTGCAGCCCTGCAAAGACAAGGCAGACTCAGACAGAAGATGCTTAATAGCTCTGTGATCTTGAATGAGACATCCTACCTCTATCTGTACCTCAATCAAGAGGCAGTATGAAGGAGTGAGTCAGTGGAGTGCTCCTCCTCGGATTTGAGACATAGGCAGTTTATTGACCTCTCTGTGCCTCTGTTTCTTCATCTATAAAATGGGGATAATAACAGTGTATACCTTGTCGAGTTTGACGAAGGGTGGAATAAGTTAATACATGTATAGTACTCAGAATGGTTCCTGCATGCAATCTGTAGTCAATAAATGGGATATAATGTGGTGCCTTGTCTTCAAACAGTCAGTTTCTTCCCACTAGGAATTTGAAAATTTCGCACAAATGATTTGTTAGGTAACCTCCCATTCTCAAATGCCATCTTTCCAACTGTCCAGAAGCTACTGCTTCTCAAATTGTGGCCCAGAAAAATGCAAATAGGGTAAAAATGTGGCTGGAAACTCTTTAACACCTATTCATGTTGAAGAATTGTTCATAAAGTCTTATTTTAATCAGATAGTCAGAAAAGCATTCCTGAAAAAAACTGCCAGCTGAAGGATATAGCTCTTGGTTTTCCATGCTTCGGTAGTGTGTGTGTGTGTGTGTGTGTGTGTGTGTGTGTGTGTGTGTGTAAAATTTAGTTCTGCCCAAATAGATGTTTTCTTATAGATTAAAAGCCCCAAATCCCAAAAGTCAGCCAGGCGTGGTGGCGCACACTTGTAATCCCAGCATTTGGGAGGCTGAGACTGGAGGATCGCAGTTCACGGACAGCCTCAGCTACTTAGTGAGGCCCTCTGCAACTCAGTGACACCCGGTTTCAAAATAGGGAAGGGGGTGTAGCTCAGAGGTCGAATGCCCCTGGGTTCCATCCCCAGACCCACAAAATAAATAAATTAATTAATTAATTAAATTAATTAAATTAATTAAATAAAATAAATTCAAATCCTAAAAGTCCTCTTGTGGTCATATGTAGCATGATCTAACATTTTAGACATTTTAAAGAAGAAGATCAGTTTATTTGAAGTAATAAATGGTATGTGTACCTGGGGGTTACATAACAATTACTACTTAATATTTAACACAATATTAAGAATAATAACATTATAAAAGTGATTAGATCTCTTTATATGCTGGCAGACTCAAATACAGAGAAGCTATTGAAAAACTTAAGTTCAAGACCACTTGGTTCAGGGAAATGTTTGGCAAATTAAGTGAGTACTTAGGGTTTGAATACTTAGCTTTGAGAGACCTCACCACCAAAAAAAATTGGGGGGGGGGCAAATTGATGATAACCATTAGCAAGAAGCAGAGAATGAGGGTCTAAGGTAAGATCACTTCCTGAGGATGGGGACACCTAGTTCCCTAGGAAGGCTCTTCTTTCTTTGAGGGTACCTTACTGTCTCCTTGGCCCACTGAGAGCCCAGACAGAAAGGGAAATAGGTCTCCAGTCTGCTCATATTGAGCAAAGAGTGCCTGGATTCACAGCAAGAGTATAAGCCAGCCCATGTATTTTGGTTTTAAATTAATCCCCAAATTCAGTTAATTCAAAAGAGGATGTTTTAACTACCTGAGATAAGTTTATAATATCTGGATTAGTAGTAAAAAATAACCTTCATGCCAGGCATGATGGTTCACAACTTTAATCCCAATACTTGGGAGACTGAGACAGAAGTATTGGAGGTTTGAGGCCAACCTCATCAATTTAGCAAGGCCCTCAACAACTTAGTGATATCCTACTTCAGAATAAAGAGTCAGGGTCAGGGTTAGGGTTAGGTTAGGTTGCTCGGAGGTAGAATAGCCCTGAGTTCAATCCCAGCACACACACACACACACACACACACACACACACACACACACACCACTAGTATTAGTGAAGCACTGTCAGCTTCCCGTGTTTGAGAGCCTTTGGAGCCAGGGAGACCTGACTTAAGTCCTTTCTTCCCCAGTGTCTTCTTAGAGGTGCTGGGAAGATTATATAAGATTCAGTTTCAAAGGGCTGAGTGTGGAGCTGGGCACACAGTGAGCACTCGGGCGTTGGTGTGTTGTCTTTGCACCACACAGCAATCCTTTGAGGTTGTTGCCATCATCGCTCCCATTTTACAAATGAGAGAACTCAGGCTTAGAGAGGCTGAGAGGGTTGTCTAAGATCCAGCCTATAGAATCATTCCCCATTTCCTGAGGAAGCACAGCTTCCTCCAAACGCAACACTAACCAGATACTCATTCCCCACCCCACCCCCAGGCTTTATTGAGCGACAGGACAATTGGCAAATAGAAATTGTACATACTTAAAGTCTACAGTGTGATGATTTGACATTGTGAAACAATAGCTACTAATTAACATATCCATCACCTTGCATAGTTACCTGCCCTCCCTTTAAGTGGTGAGAACAAACGATCCAACCTTTTAGCAGATTTCAGGTATTATTAATTATAGTCACTGTCCTACATGTTAGATCACCAGAGCTTACTGATAATTAAAAGCTTGTACCCTTTGACCATCTTCCCAAACATCCCCACAGCAACCACCATTTTACTTGATTTCCATGACTTAGACTTTTTTTCTTTTCTTTTCTTTTCTTTTCTTTTCTTTTTTTTTTTTTTTTGTGGTATTAGGGGTGGAACCCAGCAGCTTCTATCTCCGGGCTACACTCCCAGACCTATTTTATACTTTATTTGGAAACAGGGTCTCACTAAGTTGCTGAGAGCCTCACTAAGTAGCTTAGGCTGGCTTCGAACCTGTGTGATTCTCCTATCTCAGCCTCCCAAGCACGGGGATTACAAGCGTGCACCAACACGCCCGGCTATGACTTTGACTTTTTCATAGTCCACTTACAAGACAGATCATGAAGTACTTGTCTTTTTGTATCTGGCTATTTCACTCAGCATAATATCCTCCAGGTTCATCCTCATTGCCAACAATGACAAGATTTTCTTTTACTGGGGACGGAACCCAGGGGCATTCTACCCCAAGCCCTACTATTTTTTATTCTTTATTTTGAAATAGTGTCTCATGCTTGTAATCCCAGCATTTGGGAGGCTGAGACAGGAGGATTTTCTTCTTTTTTTAAAGCTGAATAATATTCATACACATATACATAATGGGATATATATATATATATATATATATATATATATATATATATCCCCTTATCCATTCAAGCATCAACCAGAACTTAAGACTGTTTCCATATCAGATGCTCATTATCTATCGAACAGGTGTTTATGAGCAGCTGCTTCTCTTAAGCATGCATTTGGGAAAGCAGGAGCAGCAGCCATTTCCCCTAGAGGCTCTGGTGAAGTGGCCTCAGCTCTGAGTTATGCCATCCAGATCTTCTGGTCCAGACACAGGCAGGCCAGCAGCCAGTGAGACTAGTTCAGCGGTGTGGCCAAGTGTTGACAGGTCCCCATGAGAATAGGCTGTAGGGTGGGGAGGGGGAAAACTGAGCCCATGTTTGGGACAGTATCTTAGAATTCAGCTTGGCTAAACACAGTACCTGGAACTTGGAGCAGTCCAGACCCAGTGTTGTAGCTGCCTGAAAGCTGGGATGTCTGTGGTTTTCTACTGTGTTGGTTTTTCTTGACCAACAGTCATTTTATTTTATTCTGTAAAACTCACATTACATAATTATTGTCATCCAGCCACTATCTGGGTGTTTAATTAAAGCAGATCTCCGTTCAGTCATTAATTATAAAGACAGATCTTCATGGCAACCAATCTGCTTTTGAGTATCAGGCAATGCCCCGCCTCCACCCATAATCTGAAAGAAAACCACAGCAGAGTCACACATTCACAGTGGCCTGGAGCAGAAAGGCTCCCCGCTATGACCACAAAGAGGAACCACATAGATATGGTTGCCACCAAGTCCAGGAGCTGAGCCTCTCTCCCAGGAGTCTTGAATTGGAAAATGGAATCTCTTCCAAGAACCCGAGGCTGCTGCTTCTTCACCTCTGTGCACAGCATCGCTCATGCAGTCAACGCGCTGTTTCCACACTTGTTACATTTCCATATCATCCTACCCATAATGTCTAGGCCTAACATAAATTCATTTCCCTTTCTCCATGAGTTGTCAGGAGTAATGTTTCTTTCCTTTGAATGCTCGGCATATTTAGTTTTTGCTTGTCTTGTCACTTTATTATGAAATACATAGGAATAGAAAAGTATAAAGCTATGAAAAATAGCTATGTACCAATCATCTGGCTTATGAAATGAAATCATCTAAATGTGCTGCCCCTCTATTCACCTCTCTGGTTACATATCCCTTCCTTCCATCACCCCTAATGTAATCACAATCGTAAATTTTGTGTTTCATGGTTCTCATGCATGATTTTATACTTTTACTATGCTTGGAAAAATTCTTGAATTTTAATCTTTATGTATATATTTAAATATTTTATCAATTATATCGAATGCAGGTATCCTTCTTTGACTCTCTTGCTTTGATTTCTAGAGTGGGCTTCATGATAGTACTTACCTTCAACATGTTTTTTGGGGAAGACAAAATGAGTATGCAAAGCACATAAAGTAAGGCCATGTGTTAAGTATTAACTATTATTATAATTGTTCTGCTTATTGTGCCTTGAGAGTTATACATTAAGCACCAATTACATATTTAGTTTTAGATCATTTTTTCTAATCACTATAACTTTCCAATGTGCCAACAAACAAAAATCCTTTTCTCCATGCTTATGATTAAAATATTTAAACTTCGCTAAGGTTTGGCTATAACAAACAAATTTGCAATCAGTATGCTTTCTCACATGTTTCTTATATGAAGAATGTGAATTGCTGAATATTTTTCAGTATATTTTAACTCACTACTGACTGGGTGTGCACGCATGCACGCATACAACTCTTCTCATTCCTAGCAGACTGTAAGCTCTTTGAAGACAGGCCTTATGGAATCCAATCTTTCAGTGATTTCATTTGGCAAATATTTATTCAGCAACCAGTACAGACAGCATCCAGGTCTGGATGACAAGATGCAAAGATTAAATGGCATGGGCTATCTCCCAGGAGACTTTAAGCTCTTAAAGATACACTCAGGATACATGTAGTTAGAATTATTGTCATGTCAGAGGGAAGAGAGCTGGTTTTCACTGAATATTTATGGCAGTGTGTGCATATTTTTATTCAAACCAAACATTAATGGTGCTACTTGCTAGTTGTGTGCCTGAGTGTGCCTGGGACTGACTATTAATCTCGCTGAGGTTAGTCTCTTCTGATGAAGAAACGTGGCTTCATTGTGTTTAAGAGCACAAACCTGAGTTCAAATTCTGGCATCGCCACTTGTTACCTAAATTACCTTGTATAAGAGATGTAATTTCTCTAAATCCTCACTCCCTGGTTTGTAAAATGGTAGGAATTATGGTATTTATCTTGAAGGGAGTTTGTGAATATTGCATGAAAAAAATGCAAGTAAAATATTTATCCAGTGCCTGCCACATACTAAGTGCTCAATCATTGGTGGCTGTCATGATGATCGTGTTGATTATGTCATCCACTAACCAAAAGACATGTGCCCCTTTAGAAGTCCGCACGTCCAAAGTCAATATGGAATTTGTTTATTCACTCTACTATAAATCATTAGCTATAATCAAATTATCTAACTTGACATTTAGAATATTATCAATTACTACCTCTTCCATACAAATGTATTTGGCCTGAGCTTTGCTTTATGTATAGAATGGGAAAGTTTAATTTTAATGTTTTTAACGTTATATAGATTTTGTTCTACTTAGCTAAAAGAATCGTTAACTCCTGGTGTTCCTTCCTCTGGACTCCTCTCTGGACCTTGGGGCAGGCTTCCAGGTCCAGGAGCTCCACTGGCAGCTGCACACTTCAACCTCTAGAGGGAGCTTGGGGGGCATTTGAGTCCGTTGCTCTAACTCCAGGCAAAACCTCATTCAAACCCTTCCTGAAAACAGCAGTATTGGCTCTGCAGAGGAAGATTCCAGAATCCCTTCCCAAAGTCAATTCAGAACACTGTCCAGACTCCTCCCCTCTCATTCAGACTTAGTTTAATAGAAGTGGGACCTCCGGCTCCCCACAGAATCCCATCCTAGGAATTTTTCACAAATTTAGCAATTGTGGACACATAGATATTATCTCTTGGCTGCCTCTTTGCCCTTCTGCAAAAAATAGGCACAACAGTTCACAAATGATGAGCTTCAGCTGAACTTTAATCTGCCAAATTCATTGCAAAATATTTGTAAGCCTTCCTGTCTGAGAAACACATTCTGGGAAGCCGGGTGTGTTGGCGCACGCTTGTAATCCTAGCATTTGGGAGGCTGAGACAGGAGGGTCGCAGTTCGCAAACAGCCTCAAGCTACTTAGTGAGGCCCTCTGCAACACAGTGACACCCTGTTTCAAGTAAAGAATTAAAAACAGGGTCGAGGGTATAGTTCAGAGGTAGAATGCCCCTGGGTTCCATCCCCAGTATACTGCATTAAAAAAAAAAAAAAAAGAAATACATTCTAGGGGTTTTCGTTTAAATAAAACAAAAATACTTACATTTAAGGAGTATACTGTTTATGATAATGCTGGAATCATTTATGTAATAAAATGTCTTCACTCTCCCTCAAACAACTTCCTACTGCCAAGTACTTGGGAAATCCCTAGTAGGTATATTTGGATTACAAAGAAATTCATAGCAAAATCCTTTTTCCAGCATAAGAGAAAGAATGATCCCAGGACCCATTCTTTCTCTGAAGGACAGAAGAAAGATGAGAGCCTGTCTAAATATCTGAAGAGCCATCAATTGGAATGCAGATTTTCTCTTCATCATCTAAAAGTCAGACCAAGGACATATCAAGTAGACTTCATTATAAGACCAATTTTGCTCAATGTTAAAGAAAAACTTTGCTAAAAAAAAAAACAAACCTCTGGGAAGCTGGGCGTGGTGGCACATGCTTGTAATCCTAGCATTTGGGAGGCTGAAACAGGAGGATCGTGGTTCAGGGATAGCTTCAGCTACTTAGTGAGGCCCTTTGCAACTCAGTGAGACCCTGTTTCAAAATAAAGAATAAAAAATAGGGCTGGGGGTGTAGCTCAGAGGTAGAATGTCCCTGGGTTCCACACCTAGTACTGCAAAATAAATAAATAAATAAATAAATAAATAAATAAATAAATAAGCACTGTGGGTATGCTTAAATGAAAACTGAAAGAAAATCTATTGAGAATACTGTAGAAAAGATAGGGAGTAACCTCCAACTCTTAAGATTCTGTAAATCTCTTATAAAAGGGACTTTTTTTCCTTTTTTACTTCTTTCGCTTACTTTTGTCTTTTTTTCTGATGATATTAACATGGCTCTTTTTGAATATTGTTTACTTTTAGTGAAAAAGCCCTCTCTTAATCCACTGACCTTAATCCACTGACCTTAATGGTGCTATGAGATGGAGAGGAGGAAATGTCTACCAAGATGCATGGTGGTAAAAAGGTAGAGAAAATGAGGCTAGGAAAGATTTTATAGACCTGAGAGCATTGAGAGATGGAAGAAGTTAGAAAAAGTTGGGGACTCCCAAGGCAAAGATATAAAAAGATAAAAGAGCTTGGTTCATTCAATTCATGATGCATTTTCTGGAATAACTTGACTTAGTGTCCTAAGAAGTCGAGGCTAATAAGTAAGGGTTATAATCACAACATTTAATGGCCAATGTGGCATGGATCTGAATCCAACAAAATGGATCCCAGCCAAGTCAGGGTGCAGTGGAATACCAGGTAAATATCAGCCCTGCCAATAGGTTTAAAAAGCAACTTGTAGCCAAAATACCCCCAAGTAAGGCATAACACAATTACATTTGCTATTTAGAAAGATCACTTTTAGGGGAGGATAGATTGCTGCATTTCTTAATACTGTGAATGTATTAAGTTGATATAATTTATTTAATAAGTTACAGTGCTGAATTTAATCATAAACCCAGCTATAAAAATAAAGCTGTCTCTCACTCCAGAGCAACAACAACAATACCCACCACAATGTGCCAAAGTGAAAATCAAAGCTTATAAGAAATGTAACCCCATCTTTTTTTCTTCTTACTAATGCCAAAGCGGTTTCCAAGCAAAGTCTGGTTTGGCACTGATTGCTAAGTAGACATACTGAAAACAACAACCTCACATATTTATATTTTCTTCTCCTGGTGACACATGGATTAGAAAAATAAGTGGGGTTGAGTAAAATAGAAAGGGTAAGTATCAGTTAAAGGAAAGCCAGATTTCCCGAACAAGTAACCTCCAAATCAAAGCCAGCCAGCCAACCAAAGGCCCCATGTCACGCCACAGAAATTGCTCCACTTTCGTGTCTGGGAGCGTCATCGGCACTGTGGACCAAGGGTCACTTCCCAGTGTGTGATGGAGGATTTTTGCACTATACCCATAGGAGAAAAGGAGTCCTAAGCAGCATCTGGTGAACATCAGTCACTGGGGTTGTCAAGGATATTTTAGGGGACTGTCAAGCTCACGGAATAGAAGATGATGCCTGTGTGGAGGAATGTGAAGAGCACCCAGAGCTCTCAAAATAACTCCACTAGGGGCAGGCCATTGATTGATTCTATAAGGCAAGAGCTTGTATTCTGAATGGCACTTGCATGTGTGGCTCTTAAGTAGCCAGTGACACCCTCATCCCTTTGCTGCCCACAGAGAGAAACTTTGGTGTGTTCTTGAGATATTTTTCCAAGATCCAGCTCAACACAGAATGTCAAAGGTCCAGGGTGGGAGTAGGGGTATTCAGAGCCAGTGTGTGACCATGGGCAAGGGACCTATCTGTCTCCTCACCTGTAAAATTAGTCCTCGACTAATTTGTGGAATTGCTATCACACTTCTATAAGATAATGCAGAGCAATGGGTAGCTCTCTATTGGGTATCTAATGGGTAGATAAATGGATCATTGCCAAGTAAATAGTGATCACATAATATTGTTATTGATATTCTCAAATTAGTTCAGGCAGCTTTGGGGAAGGAGGAGAGGTGGAGTCCATTCTCTTCAACAGGGTGTAGACTCCCAGAGCCTTCAATGAGAGTGATCTGCATGGGCTTCAGAAGCTCTTAGAACAAGAGTGGAGTACATAAATAGACAAACAGATCTGAGAACAAAGCTCACATGATCATATCAATAGATGCTGAAAAAGCATTTGACAAAATCTAACACCCATTCACATTTAAAAAAATACTGCAAAAATGGAATAGAAGGAATACATCTCAACATCTCTTTTTCTCTTAACAAGAATGTATTTGGTGTACATAAGCTCTTCAGTTTAATGCAATCCCACATGTTGATTTACTTTTTAGTTTCTTGTGCCTTTGGAGCCTTGTTGAGAAAGTTTTTGGTTTTTTTTTAATCTGTGCCTATGTGTTGCAATGTTGGACCTATGCCCTCTTCAAGGAGCCTCAAGTTCTCTGATCTAATTTCCAAGTCTTTTGATCCATCTTGAATTGACTCTTATGCAGGGTGAGAAAGTAGGATTTATTTCCATTTTACTGCATATGGTTAACCAGTTTTGCCAACACCATTTGTTTAACAGGC
The DNA here is from genome assembly GCF_963383645.1 of Muscardinus avellanarius. NCBI lineage: Eukaryota > Metazoa > Chordata > Mammalia > Rodentia > Gliridae > Muscardinus > Muscardinus avellanarius. Next base: position 165,090,035 of record NC_137786.1, read on the forward strand.
TTTTTTCCAGTGTATGTTTTTGGCTTCTTTGTCAAAAATCAATTGGCCATAAGTGTGTGGATTTGTTTCTGAGTCTTCTACTCCATTGGTCTATGTATCTGTTTTTGTGCCAGGACCATGTTCTTTTTATTACCATGGCTTTGTAGTATACTTTAAAGTCAGGTATTATGATTCCTCCTACATGGTTTTTGTTGCTGAGAACTACTTTGGCTATTCTGGGTTGTTGTTGTTGTTGTTGTTGTTGTTGTTGTTGTTGTTGTTCCAAATGAATTTAAGGACTTATTTTTCTATGTCTGTGAGGAATTATCTTGGTAATTTAATGGGTATTACATTGAATCTGTAGATAACTTTTGGAAGGATGGCCATTTTGATATTTATTCTGCCTATCCATGAACATGGAAACCTTTTCCATCTTCTAAGGTCTTCTTCGATTTCTTTTTTCAATGTTTTATAATTTTCTTCGTAGAGGTCTTTTACCTCCTTGGTTAATTTATTCCTAAGTATTTTATTATTTGTGAGAAATCATGAGTGGAAGTATTTTCTGGATTTCTTTTTCAGTGGATTTATGGTTGATATATAGAAAAGCTCCTGATTTTTTTAAGATTGATTTATTTACATTGTACCTCTGAGCTACAGCCCCAGCCCTATGTTTTATTCTTCATTTTGAAACAAAGTCTCAGTGAGTTGCAAAAGGCCTCAACTTTGTATCTAGACACTTTGTTGAATTTGTTGATCAGTTCTATAAGTCTTTAGGTTGAGTTTGTTGGGTTTTCTAAGTATAGTATCATATCATCTGCAAATAGTTAAAGTTTGAGTTCTTCTTTTCCTATTTAGTACTCCTTTGATTTCCTTTTCTTGTCTTATTGCTCTGGCTAGAGTCTCAAGTACTATATTGAGAAGAAATGATGATAATGGACATCCTTGTCTTGTTCCTGTTTTTAGAGTGAATGCTCACAGTTTTTCCCCATTTAATATGATGTTGGCTGTGGGTCTATTGTAGATCCTTTATACTGTTGGGGTATGTTCCTTCTATTCTGATTCGCTGAAGTGCTTTTAGCACAAATGGATGTTGGATTTTGTCAAATGCTTTTTCAACATCTATATTTTTTAACGTTATCTAACATCTTTAAGGCAATATACAATAAACTCCAAAACAACATCATATTGAATGGGCAAAAACTTCAAAAATTCCCTCTAAAATAAGGAAAAAGATAAGGATGCCCACTATCACCACTGTTTTTCAATATAGTCCTCGAGACTCTTGTCAGAGTAATAAGACAAGAGAAGGGTATCAAAGAAATTCAAATAGGAAAAGAAGAATTAAAATTATCTTTGTTTGCCGGGCATGGTGGCATACGCTTGTAATCCCTGTGCTTGGGAGGTAGAGAGAGGAGGATCACGCAGGTTCAAAGCCAGCCTCGCTGGCTTAAGAGACCCTGTTTCCAAATAAAAATATAAAATAGGTCTGGGAGTGTATCCCGGAGGTAGAATGGTTTTCAGGAACTCCAGTACCACCAAAAAAAAAAAAAAAAAAAAAAAAATCTTCGTTTGCAGATGGCATGATCCTATATTTAGAGGACCCCAAAAACTCAATCAAAAGACTACTAGAGCGGTTTAACCAATTTAGCAAAGTACCAGAACACAAAATTAACCTAAAGAAATCAGTAGCTTTTCTATATGCCAACAATAAATCCACAAAGAAAGAAATACAGAAACAGTTCCATTTAAAATAACCTCAAAACTAGCCAGGTGTGGTGGTGCACACTTCTAATCCCAGCATTCAGGAGACTGTGACCCAAGTATCATGGTTCGTGGACGGCCTCAGCTACTTAGTGAGGCCCTCTGCAATTCAGTGAGACCCTGTTTCAAAATAAAGAATAAAAAATTGGGCAGGGGGTGTAGCTCGGAGGTCAAATGCCTCTGGGTTCCATCCCCAAACCCACATAAATAAATATATATATATATCCTCAAAACTAACAAAATGCATAGGAGTAAACATAACCAAAGATGTAAAAGACCTCTACAATAAAAACTATAAAACATTAAAGAAAGAGATTGAAGACCTCAGAAGATGGAAAGATCTCCCTTGCTCATGAATAGGCAGAATAAATATCATCAAAATTACTATTCTGGCAAAAGTGATCTACAGAATCATTGCAATCTCTATCAAAATACCAATGAACTTCATAGACCATCTATGACCAATCAGAGTGGTAAGCATAAAGAAATTAAATAACAGCAAATGTTGGAGAGGATGTAGGGAAATAGGAAGTCTTCTATGCTGTTGGTGGGAGTTCAAACTAGTTCAGCTGCTATGGAGGTCAGTGTAAAGATTCCTTAGAAAACTGGAAATGGATCCAGCATAGGATTCAGCTATACCACCATTGAGTATCTTTCCAAAAAGAGTGAAATCAGAGAACTACAGTAAAATATGCATACCCATGTTTATAGCCACACAATTTGCAATAGCCAAAATATGGAACCAACTAAGGTGTCCATCAACAGATGAATGGATTACAAAATTATGGAAAATAATACACAATGGAATTCTATTCAGCAATAAACAAAATTATGCCATTTGTAAGAAGATAGAAAGACCTGAAGAACATTATGTTAAGCAAGATCAGCCATGCACAGAAAGAAAAGGGACATATGTTTTCTCTAATATGTTCAAGCTAGGGAATTAGGGATACCAGAGGGACTCTAGACAATGGAAGAGAAACCTCAGCGAAGCCAGGGAGTAAGGGTAGTGGAGGAAGAAGGCTGAGGTTCATTAATAGATAAGCTACATGTGACTATGTGATGTGAATATAACATTGTTAACCTGGACATTTGGTGTGGGGACAGAGGGAAATAGGGAGGTTGGGGGAGGAACTAAGTACTCTGTGAATTGTTCCATTGTCAACATGATCTACATTATGATGTGAGACTAAAATGCACCAATAATTAAAAAAGGAAAAACAGAAACAATAACAAATGGGTGCAGAGCAGGAATAGTCAAATTTATTGGGGCAATTATGGGAGACCTATGAGACTGGGTTGGTAGGGAAAGTAAAATATAGGAAGAGAAAATCATTAAAGAATCATAAGTAAAAAACAGCTGTGGTCTTTGGAGACTAGTTGTTTGGATTTAAGCCCTGGTTCTTCCCCTCTGGTTCTATAGCTCAGGGAAGTTATTTCTACATTCCATCTATAAAATAGGCACAATTTTTATAAATCTATTTTAAAGGAGTAATGCAAGGATTTAACATAATATAATTAAATAGACCCTAAAATAGAATACAACAATGCATAAGAGAAATGATTAAAGACCACTGATTTCAATGTACCTCAATAAAAAAATATTTTTTTCATAGAAAAAAAATGCATGTTGTCAGAACTGGAAGAGACTCAGAGTTCCCTTGAATTCATAGATGAAGTAGCTGAGGCCCAAAGACACTGGCCAAGAGTCACACAGTTATTGATGAAAAAGCTAAATTCAAGAAATCCTCTGAAACCAGAGTAATTTCCTCTATCACTCATAAAATATGTCCCTGGACCAATACCTGGTCAGAGATTCTCAGCTTGAAGGCCTCATGATTCAAGGCACCCCCATCCTCTTAACTCTTAAGGAACAGCATATGCCTTTATTCTAAGGCATAAAGGGTAATTCAGACTGGAAATCATGTTGGTAATTGGTCCTAAGGTCTTGTCCATCAATACATAGACAAACGAACAGCCCATGTGTTCCTCAGAAGATGAAAGGATTTTGCAGTGTATATACAATGGAATATTAATTCATCATAAAGATGAATGATGTACTGATGCATGATACAACACAGATGGCCTCTAAAACATTATGCTAAGTGAAAGAAGCTGGACACAAAAGGTCACATATTGTACAATTCCATTTATATGAAATATATAGAATAGGGAAATCTATAAACACAAAAAGTAGGTTAGTGGTTGCCTTAAGGCTTGAGATTTCTTAGGGATTAAGGAATAGAAGAAATGGGGAGCAACTGCCTAATGAGTAGAGGGTTCCTTTGGGGAGTAATTAAAATGTTTTGGCTCAGCCGGGCGTGGCGACGCACACTTGTAATCCCCGCGCTTGGGAGGCAGAGACAGGAGGATCGCGCTGGATTAGGAGACCCTGTTTCCAAATAAAAATGTAAAAATAGGTCTGGGAGTGTAGCCCGGAGGTAGAAGGGCTTCCAGGAACCCCAGTCCCACCAAAAAGAAAAAAAAGAAAAAAAAATGTTTTGGCTCTTATATTCATGATGTACATTAACAAACATATCAAAGCCAACACTAAGCCAAACGTGAGAAGGAAGGAGGGGGAGGAAATGGTGTGGGAATTGGGTAAAGGATAATTGGGTGATGGGTGCATGTATGCCTCCACCATCTTGTACTCCATTAAGATATACGACTCCAATGCACCATTAAAAAATTTTAAAAATAAGATGTTTTGGAACTAGAGTTGGTGATTTACAACATTGTAGATATACTAAACGCTACCTAATCATTCACTTTAATATGGTTATTTTTAAATTAAAAATATATGAGACACAATAGATTGATTTAGCTTAAATTCTGGTAATATGTATAAATATTCAATAATGGCTAACCTAGAGGTTTGCCTACTCAAACTATTTGTGTCAAGTGTCTCCCTAATTTTTCATACTTTCTTCGACTCAGTTTCCTGATCGATAAAATAGGAATAATAATATCTGCCTCATTCATTTGTCAAGATTAAATGACCTATAGATGTAAATTGATCATCTATTTACATGTATATAAACCTATTTACATTTACATGATGTTTTTATATGTTTACTACATATCATTATATTATAAATACCCTACATTTATCTTGTTTAAAATTGTTTTCCAGCAAAACAAGCAGTTATAATACCATTAATCTTATGGGAAAACCATTTTTGCTGTTGTTTTCTTTTAAGAGATAACACCTATACAGCAAAGTAATCTTTCTTGCTCAGGGGCATTTTCCAAGTCGTCTTTAAGTCCTCAGGTGAAATGAATGTTCTGTTTCTAAGGCTGCACATATTCCAGAGAGTATTTGTCATAGAGTTTTGGGTAGGGTAAGTAAGGAACTATTCTCTAAGACTTCTTTTGTCTTCCCTCCGTCCCTAACAAGATGTGTGGATGTCATGATCTCTACTCCCTCTTCCTGTTCTTTGATCAGAAACGGCCACAAAGTCTCAGTCCAAACGCGAGGGAGACTGGGAGATACCTGGGAGTACCTGAACTATTCAGATAGCAATCCTTTTTCCACACCGTTCTGGGATAGTTTAAGGAACTTTAGGCCAGAAGTTCAGTGCTCATTCTTCCCTGACCCAAAATTTGTTCCTTAGAACTGAGCTACAGATTTGGGTTCCAGCTCCCCTGGGCCACTATAGCCACATCCCTGCCTTGGCTCTTAATATGAAGCCTCCGGCCTCTGGAATGCACTTGCAGCAGATCCTTCACCCACTCACCTGATCTTCAATTTGCACTTCCATGACCCCGCGTCAGATTCCCTACTCTAAGCATACTCAGTAAACTGCCTTTTGTGGACTTTCTTTGTTTGTGCCACTGAGGGTTGAACTCAGGGGAGTTCTCCCACTGAGCTATACCCTCAACCCTATTTTATTTTGGAAACAAGGTCCCACTATGTGGCTTAGGCTGGCTTTGGACCTGAAATCCTACTATCTCAGCCTCTCAAGTACTGGAATTACGGGTGTCGATGTGTATATTTAGACTCTGCCTTCTCTGGACCTGTTGGATACGCCTTTTCTGACTATCCATTGCCAGAACTTTCCCTCTATTACCAGTCCTCCCTTGCTGAATTAGGCAGCCCACAATCTGGCTTACTCTGTTTGACCCATCCCATCATTTCCCAAGACCTGGTTTTGAGGGGAGAAATGGAAAAAGTAAAGAAAGGGAAAGTATGAAAAAGCAAAGCAGAAAAGAGGCAAAGTAATGTAATGAGTGGACATTACATGGAGAATGAGATTCTAAAGTCTTAAAGTTGCCCCATCTTGCCTACAAGACCTCTTCCAAGTCACTGGACCTTTCTGAAAATTTTGTTTCTTCATATAAAACATGAAAGAGGTAGATAAGATGACCTCTAAGGTTCCTTTCAGCCCTGGAAATTTTATGACTTTATATGTAAGTAAGAAGTTTTCTTCAAGTTTCTTGGGCTCCTTTGAGAGTAAGAGAGAAGGGGGCAAAGGCATGGACACTAACTGGGAGGTTTTGTTTTGTTTGGGGATTTGTTAGATTTGTTTGTTTTCTTGTTTATTTTGAATTCTGAATAGGAATTATTTAGGTATATCTTGTCCTAGTGATTAACATTTTCCTGGTTTACCTGAATAATTCCTGAAGCTTCTACTTGCAAAATGGAGGGAGAGTTGACTTTTAAAATATATTCACCTGACCATGATGAAAGTATTAAAATTGCACAAGCAGAAAATTTATAGTGTACTTTTCATCCTACCCATTTTGCACTGGGCAAAAGAGGCTGAAATCCAGTATGTTCTCAAATTAGCTGAAGAAACGCCTTGTCAAAGCCCTCTCAATCCATCTGGTTATTATTATTACAGCATTGTGGGGTATATGCTTTCCATTGGAAAAAAATGAATAATCCCTTCAAATATGTCATTTCATAGGTTTTGAAATATGAAGGCAACTGTTAGGGGAGCTATCAAAGCAGTCTGAAGTATGGTGTGAGATGTCAAGGGAAAAATATAAGGAATTTTCAATAACTGGAGGTTCAACGGGTTCTAATGCCAAAGGCTGGGATTATAGGAACACTTCCTGGAATTCTTCAAGTCTGTTGTACATTGCATGGAGGCATCTGAACCCTGAAGGTAAGTTTTGAACCACCTGGGCCACATTAGAGTGCCTGGGGCCTGGAAGGTGAAATGACGGAGCTGCTCAAAGGTGTTGTGTAACATGACTACCCTCCCACAACACCACACACCCAAGCTTCTGTCCTTGTGTGGCATTCTGTTCCAGGGACACTGTGCCCTGTGCCAACTTCGCCTCTTACACGTCACCTTAAGGGACAAAAATCTTCCCCTTGAACAGTATGGAGAAGAAAAAGTGGAGTCAGATGGATCCTGAGACAGAAATCACTCAACACATCCCTCTTGACCTGTTGGTTCAGAGCAATTACTTACTAGCTCTGATCATTGGTTTTCTTCTTTATAATGATAGTTTTTAAGGGGAAACTCTTAAAGGAGGACTTGAATCAGATCCTGGATTTACAAGCACTTAACTCAGCTCAGATTTTTAATCTATTAAGTGGAAATAATTATAATATCTACTCATTAGTTAAAAACACTTACTGAAAACATTGCCTGATATCTAATAAGCACTATGTGTATATATCTATACATATGGATACACACATATATAATAAATAAGAGAGTATTTTATAAGTTTCTAATACTTCAAAATATTATACACAAGATTCAGGCACAGTGCCACATACTTGTAATTCTAGTACTTGGGAGGCTGAGACAGGAAGATAGCAGGTTTGAGTACAACCTCACCAACTTAGCAACCTAGTACTAGGGATTGAACCCAGGGGCATTCTGCCTCCAAGCTATATCCCCAGCCCTGTTTTATTTTTATTTTTATTTTTATTTTTAAGCAGGGTCTTACTAGGGTGATGAGAGTCTCACTACTTGCTGAGGCTGTCCTCAAACCTGTGATCCTCCTGTCTCAGTCTCCCATGTACTGGGATTACAAGTGTGCATCGCCATGCCCAGCTGCACGTGGAACTTCTTAGTGTCCAAAGCCTCTCCAGTTCTTTTGGTGGCAGCTATTAAAATTCCTCACAGGTCAAGAATGACGTCGTCAGTTCCTTGTATCAAGCGCCTGGCACGGTGCGGGTGCTTGTTCACTGTCACCATGTGAGTAAGGAAGTTTGAGGAGTCTTTGGTCTTCTCCGTTCATTTGTCAGGGTACCCACACATTCCAGAAGTGAGTCATTTTCCTGGCAGTGAGCCGAGCAAGCCCGCAGCATCATTTCCGTGCAGCACCTTTGTTCTCCTGTCACAGACCATCATACTGAGTCCTCATCATAACCCTGTGCCAGGGGCTCTACATTACACCAGGTATGTAGCCAAGGAAGAGGGGGCAACTGAAGTTCAATAACTGTCCCAAAGCCATGCATTCAGTAGCCAGTGGAGCCACGACTCAAACACAGGTCTGTCTGGCTCAGACTCTGCAAGGCTCCCCCTCACTGTGCCCTTTGCAGAGGAGCGATGAGTACTCCAGGTCTTGCTGAAGTGGAGGAGCATCCTTGGATATTTCAGACCATGCTCTTTTAACATTTTCTATTGCTGCTAGACAGCAATAAGAAACCCTTAACATCTCCTAATCCTGAGAGGACTGGATAAAATTCTCCTTTGTGGCTGGTTCAATTAATAACCGTTAAATAAACCCTTAGATCTGGAGACAGTTTGATTATATCCAGCAATCAATGAGAGAGAAAAAAAGCCCTGTTTCTCCACTGCTTACAATTAGATTCCCAACAGCATCTGTGTGTTGCCTAATTAAGGCCAGCGGCTCACACTTCCCTCTCTTTGGATATAATAATGAAGACCTGCCTCTAGAGGAAAGAGGGTTTTGCCAAGTCTCCTTGACCTCTCTGGTGGCCTTTGCGTCCTTGAAGATGGATTCCATTTATATCTGTTGTTCTCTCAAGTAGTATTTTGTCAACAAAGCTCAATAATCATTCCAGTATAAAAGGGAATAGCCTCCCTTTTGAAGCCTAAGAAACTGGTTCTGAGCTAGTGCTGGAAGCTGAATCATCATGACCTTTGGAACCAACTGAATGGCTCTTTAGAATAAAGGCAGCAGCCTGGATGTAATAACCCAGTAACATTCTTGTTCAACTACTTGAATCCCCCTGACTCGCCCCCATCGTTGTCATGGTGCCAGTGACTGTAATGATGGGATAGGTTAGTGGAGGGGGGAACATAGACCTGGTTCTCAGGTGCAGCCTTCTATCCCCTGGCTCAGGCAGGCCTGTGTCTCTGGTAAGATTCTGTTCAGAGGGAGTGAACTGACTTCCTCTGGCTGTGATAATAGGATGACACAGAACAGGTGGCCTATACCATCATTTTTCTCACAAATCCGGAGGCCAGAAGTCCAAGAGGAAGGTGCCAACAGGCTTGGTTCCTTCTGAGGTCTCTTTCCTTGGCTGGCAGCCAGTGGCCTTCTCGGGGTATCATCTGTGTCCTAGTCTCCTCTTTTTATAAGGACAGCAGTCAAAATGGATTGGGGCCAGCCTAGCAACCCAATTATAACTTGATTGCCTATTTTAAGACCCTCTCTGTAAATAATACCACATTTTGAGGTACAAGGGGGTGAGAACTTAAACTATGAATTTTGAGGGGACACAATTTAGCCTATCATAGAAGCCTATCAAGCATCAAAATGGACCGGTATCACCCATTCTAAACCATGAGGGTTGATGTCAGGAGCCCTTCCAGAGCCAATCTAACTCCCAGGAAAGGGAAAGCATCTAACAGGCCCCTGGAGCCCAGCATAGGTACAAAGAAGAGCTGAGTAACAGAAAATGGGACTGGTCTTCTGGGCTCGAAACATCCAAGGCCTGCACACTCTTCCCATCCTACATTGCTCAACATGCAAGGGGGAATGTGTGTTGCTTTCTCTCCCTCTGACACTAATTTTTAACCCATCCCTTCTCCTCTGCTGTCTCCTCTGCCCTGCCCTGTTAGAGAGCATCTTCTTACTTCACATGAACCATGACAAAGCCTTACCACTGCCTTGCAGCCTCCAGTCTCTGCCACTCCCTCGTCCCCCACATGGCTGCCAGTGGTTCTTTTAAGAGACAGCTGGACCCTCTGCCTCCTGGACTGTCTTCCCCATTGCCCTCAGAATCTTCAGCCATTCCTTAGCATGCACATGCGGCCAAGCCTAACACCACCAGTGGCTCCCCACTGCCTCTGGAAAAATATGGTTAGCAAGGCTTGTGGGGCTTTTATCCATTTGGTTTGACTATCTCCAGCCTCCCTGCCTGACAAACACTGTGTTTTAAGCCCCACCCTCCAGGTGCCCAGCACCCTGAGTCTTTTCTTTGAGGAGGCGCCCTGTGGCTGGTGCCTCCAACGGGTCCTGTTTCCTTCTCCTGCCTCCAGGTTTGAAAAGTGCCCCAAGACGAGGCCTAAATCAAAAGTACTCTTCTAGCCAGGCGTGGTGGCGCACGCTTGTAACCCCAGCACTTGGGAGGCCCTCTGCAACTTAGTGAGACCCTGTTTCAAAATAAAGAATAAAAAATAGGGCAGGGGATGTAGCTCGGAGGTCAAATGCCCCTGGGTTCCATCCCCAGACACACACACAGAAAGTACTCTTCTGCTAAGCCTTCCCCATGCTCCCCCGGCGCCTTCAAGGGGATTATTCTCTTCCCACTCCGCAGCCCCACAGCTCTTGTCCGCTTCTGCGTCCGTGCTGCTCAACATCTTGATTAGCACCATTTTCTTCCCCTTGCCTCTGTAAGATGTGGGCTCCTGAACAAAACACTTTCTCTTATCCATCTCTCTATATTGTTAGGGTCTCACATCGCCCCACACAGAGCAGGGACTCAGTGGGAAGGTGTAAATAAACAGGTAGATGAAGCCACAGGAGTCTCTCAATGGCCTTGATGGCCCATGCTGTGGGATGGATGAGCTACTTGATGATGTCCTTTACAACCTCCAGTAACAAACTCCCCTTGGCTAGCATCCATGCCCCACTCATCTTCAACAGTGCATCTGCCCTCCATGGGCCAGGTCAGCACCCCCATTCAGGACAGTCAGCAAAAGTGCTACAAGAGCAATGGTTGTGTTAAAATTAGATGCAAGGAAACAGAGCTGACAGTGGAGGCTAAAAACAACACTGACCTCAAAAGTCCCTGCACCTTGTTATTGGGATGTGAGACCCACACACTTCAGAAGAACCAGGACATGTGGATGCCAAACAAAATCAGACTAGCTGTCGGAGCTCTGGCCCAATAGACTGGATGCACTGCGGACACCTGACAAGCGAAGCTCTTTGTGTCCTTCCTCGTGTCCAAGAAGAAGATATAGAAAAAAGATTTCAACAGTGGTCAAAGGCCGAAGTAATACAAGTAATTGCCCATCATAAAATATTGAAAAGCAGGAAAATATCTAAGGAAACAAAAAAACAAACTAAATATAGCCAAATATTTTCTAAATTTTTTATTGGTGCGCTGTAGTCATGCATCTTAATGGAGTACACAGTGGTAGAAGCATACATGCACCTATCACTTATTTATCCCTTCCCCAAATTCCCACCCCCATTTCCTTTCCGCCCCTTCCTTCTCATCTTTGGCTTAGTGATTGACGTTGATGTGACATGTTTGTGAATGTACATCATGTACATCAGAGAATTTCCCTCTTCCTCCCTCAGTTGGGTCTCCTTATTTGCTCATCTAGTTTCCCCTTCTTTATCTAGAGTTCCTCCTATGATCCATTTTCTCCCTAGCTTCCACATAATAGGGAGAACATCCAATTTTTTACTTTTTGTGACTGACTAATCTCACTTAGCATAACATTCTCCAGTTCCATCCATTTCCCTGTAAATGACAGAATTTTGTTCTTCTTTATGGCTGAGTAAGATTCCATTGTGTACATATATTTTTCAAATGATTTCCTTAGACACAGAATGAAACAAGTTGACATTTTTTAGTCAAACAAATTCACAAATGCCAATGTATAGGCAGATGAATATTATGAAGGATAGGTTAAACTCTAGCAGTAGAAGAAGACAGCCCTTGTTCCCATGACTCCTTTTCCCACCCCCACCTGACACCCCTGTGGAACTTCTGAGGACCCCCTAGACTCCTCAAGTGCAGATTGGCATCTCCTAATCAATTTCCGACCTCAGAGCTAATTTCATTCATTTACTTGTTCATTCATTTATACTTTCTTCTGTCTTCTCTGCTTTCCTCTCTTTCTCCATTTATTCAGCTCCTCCTACAAGCCAGGCACTACTGTAAAAATAAGTAAGACACAGTACCTGCCATAAGGAGACCCCAGGGTCTAAATGGGGGCCCAGACTTGACAATAAACACTTGCAGTAAATTCAACAAATATTTTTAGAGCTCCAGGGCTATGCAGCTGACAGCAAGGCTACCAAAAAAAAAAAAAAAAAAAAACCAGAAGGCAATTGATTCTCTAGTCAGTGCCCAAAATAAGGTGGCCTGAATTCCCAGGCTTGTGCTTGGCAGCCACCTGCTACTACTAAAGGAATAATGGAGGAAGCTTTTCCCTTAAGGGCCCTGGCTCAGCTGTTGTCCCCAGCAGTGATGAGTGCACAGAGCAAGCCTGGAAGGTGAGGGAGGCCAGGGGGAAGACATTGCTCTTCGGCACTGGGGACATGCAGCTGCAGCCTCACAATGTGCAGGGCCAGGGCCTCTTTTGTCCCAGACTGCTGGGGAGTTAAGGAAGCCATTGTGCCTGGAGGTCTTTACATAATGTTGTCACTCATGAGTAAACCTTAAGGAAACCCAGGCCTTCTTTCACTAGAAGGGAATTGAGCCCATTAATAGGGGAAAAGGCTCTCCCCTGCCCTTCATATTCTAGCGGACGATGGGCCCTAGAGAGGGTCAGGCATCTGTATCCCATAACTGCATTCCTAAGCTTCATGGAGGCTGAAGTTTGGGCCTCCACACTGCCCAAGTCCTGGGACAGTGACTCACCCCTCCCTCAGCTCCACTTCTTGCTCCACTGAACCAAGGGCTTGGAGGTGGGAATAGGTGACTCAAGGCTGTCATGTTCCCTGGTCTCCTATAACTAAGGAGCTTTGTACTAGGACATAGGTTTAGTCACCTTGCCAAGGTTTCCTTTGTGTACCATTTGTATTTGTGTGGCTTGAGATGGTCCCTATTAACAGTATGAGAGCCCCTGAAAATTTCTGAACATGTAATTAATACATGTTATCAAATGGTACTTGTTTTATTACTTTGTAAGGACCTTAGAAAGGAAAGGGAATCAATGTGTATCCAGGGAGGGTGCCTGTTGCCTGGTTTCCTATTGCCATACTGGCAATTAATTGTGATGTTATCTTTCTCTTCTGACCTGTAAGCTCTAGGAGGGCAAGACCACACCTGTCTTGGGCTCTGTCACATCACAGCTCCTAGCATATGCCTAGAACATAGGAAGACACATAATAATATGCTGAGTGATATTTATTTATATAATAAATGATCTCAGATGATGTGATGATGGCCTTGAAAAATTAGTATTATTATCCTATTTTATAGATGAACAGATTGAGGTTCTAAGAAGCTGAGAAACTTGTTTACAGCCACACAGCCAATCATTAAGAGAGAGAGTGTTTATCCAGAGATTTTTTTTTTTTTTTTTTGCGGGTCTAGGGGTGGAACCCAGGGGCATTCGACCTCCAAGCTACACCTCCTGCCCTATTTTTTTTTTTTTTATTCTTTATTTTGAAACCGGGTCTCACTGAGTTGCAGAGGGCCTCACTAAGTAGCTGAGGCTGTCTGCGAACCGCAATCCTCCAGTCTTAGCCTCCCAAATGCTGGGATTACAGGCATGTGCCACCATGCCCGGCTTATCTAGAGATTTCAAATCAAACGCTTGCTTATGTTTGAACCAGAGGGCACTCTTTTGATAGTAAAATAAAGAAAAGAAAATCTTTTTTTCTAGTGCTCTAGAAATAACTCGTCATGTTCTATCTTCTTTCTAAATGAGACAGGCAATCGATTCTCTCATAATATAATTGTATGCCCCGCCAGGTCTCTCTCTAGCTCTATTGGGTGTGCTGACACAAATCACAGTAGATGGCAGCTCATTCCATCTCTTTTGTAACCCCAAGCAGTCACCTCCCTTCTTCACACACCCAACTCCTCCTTTATTTGCTCCCATTTCTCTATCAGACTTTCACGTTTAGATATTGTTGCCCCTGATCTAGTCTTGCATTCTCTACCCCATTTCCCTCTGCTTTGGGGAAAATCAATAGTCTCCATTATGTTCTTTTGAACTTTCCATAATGTTCTTTCTAATTCCATCTGCCAACTACAACATCCTCCACCCCGAGTTCACTGCTTCACCTAAAACCCTCTCAAGTGGTGATGGTATATCTTCTCACACTGCTCAACCCTCCAGGTGGGGACACGGGTACGCTTCCTTTCATTCCCCAAAGTAACTTTCATAACGGTAATCCCCATCCTCTTATTTATTTATTTACTTACTCATTCCTGGTATTGGGAGCGAACCCAGGGCACAACAAAATTTGTATTTCTGCTCCTTTCTAAAGAGTCATGTCCTTTAACGACACTGACCTTTACTTCTTTTTACCATAATCACTACCTCCTTTCACTCACTGAGGACTTAGGCACTCGCATATTAACTTTCTCCAACCCAATCCTGCCTCATCCTAGGTAACTGCAGAATCAATGTGGCTGATTCTTCTGATACCCTGGCCTCGCCCAACTGGAATACTTTCTGTCAGCTACTCCCAGAGTCAAACCCTGGACCTTGGCATCACATGGAAGTGGTGTATGTTAGAAATCCATGATTCTAACAGCACACTGATTAGAGATGCTGCTTGGTCGGCCCTCTGAATTCTCCACAGTGTCCAATCCGCTCCACCCCAACACATTCACTTAGTCCTATCCACTAACCTAATCCAATCCAGCTGGAGGCCCACAGTCCATCATTTCCACTCTGCCTGGAAACACCCTAAGCTTTTGCTCCTGTTTTACCCTTCTTGTGGGGGGAGGTCCATCCTTCAACATTTAAACATGATCTGGTCTCCCTGCCTGAACCTGCTCCCCTTCAGTAGCCAGACTTCTTGAGTTATGTGTGTTTTCATTTCCTACCTCCTATTTTGATTATGAGGACCCCCCCCCACTTTGTTGAATCTAGTAGACAATTTTCCATTCTCATATTTACTTGGCCTTCCAGAGAAATTCAGCAGTGTTGGCCACTACCCCCTTCCTGAAACACTCTTCCTTTGCCATCTGGTGATGCTCCACCATATGGCTCTACTTTGTGGCCGTGGTCTCTTTCAGTCTCTTCTGCTTATCTTTTCTATCCAGCCTTGAGAAAGTGAGATTCTCAAAGCTTAGGCTTAGGTACTGTCCTTCCTCTAAGCTACCTCTGAAGAATAATATGTCCCCACTTTGTTTTTGCTGTTTTTGTTTTTGTTTGTGGTACTGATGGTGGAACTCAGGGACATTCTACCTGTGAGCTACACCTCCAGCCCTATTTTATTTTTATTTGGAAACAGGGCCTCACTCAGTTGCTAAAGCTGTCTGCAAACCCGCAATCTTCCTATCTCAGTCTCCCAAGCACTGGGATTACAGGTGTGCGCCACCTCTTCTATCTCCCCACTATAGCTTAAATGACTATTTGCTAACAATTGTCTAATTAATCCTTGTTTTTTTCTTTTTTTGTTTTTGTTTTTTTTATTTTTTTATTGGTGCATTGCAGTCATACATCTTAATGGGATAAAAGATGGTGGAGACATACATGCACACATCACTCAATTAGCTGTTACCCAATTCCTGCCCCATTCTCTCTCCCTCCCTCCTTCCCATGCTTGTCTTAGTGATTGATTTTGATATGTTTGTTTAAGTACATCATGTGCTTTAGAAAGTTTCCCTCTTCCTTCCTCCCATCCCCTCAGTTAGGTTGCCTTATTTGCTTATCTATAGAATCTCCTTCTTCTAGAGTTCCTACTGTTACCTCCCTAGCTTTCGCATATTAGGGAAAGTATCCAATTTATTATTTTTTGTGACTGACTAACCTCACTTAGCATGATATCCTCCAGTTCCATCCATTTCCCTGTAAATGAGGTAAATGTATTTTTCTTTATGGTTGAGTAAAGTTCCATTGTGTACATATCCCACAGTTTTGTAATCCATTTATCTGTTGATAGACATCCTGGCTGGTTTTGGTGTGTATTATTTATTTTTTCTTTCCCATTATTCTCTTTGAATATTTTCTCTAGTTCTGGTTTGGAAGGCAGGAATTCCTTTAGCTTCTGTTTATCATGGAAGATTTTTATTTCCCTGTCTAATTTGAGAGATAGTTTTGTTGGGTAGAAAATTTGGGGCTGCAAGTTGTTTTCTTTCAGTTTGGAATATGCTACTCCAAGCCCTTATGGCTTTCATGACTCGGTTTGGGAAGTCTGGAGTGATTCTAACTGGTTTGCCTCTAAATGTCACATTGCCTTTTGTTTTTGTTTTCTTTAAGATTCTCTCTTTGGCTTCTATATTGGTCAGTTTGACTATTATGTGGCATGAGAAAATTTTTCTTTGATCTTGTCTAAAGGGGGTTCAATAAGTTTCCTGTACCTGTGTATTGACCTCTTGCTCTATGTTTGGAAAATTTTTTACTATTATTTCTTTGAAAAGATTGTTGATCCCTTTGGTTTTTTTTTTTGTTGTTGTTTGTTTGTTGGTTGGTTTTTGCGGGTCTGGGGATGGAACTCAGGGGCATTTGACCTCCAAGCTACACCTCCTGCCCTATTTTTTATTCTTTACTTTGAAACCGGGTCTCACTGAGTTGCGGAGGGCCTCACTAAGTAGCTGAGGCTGTCTGCGAACCGTGATCCTCCAGGTCTCAGCCTCCCAAATGCTGGGATTACAAGCGTGCGCCACCACGCCCGGCTGTTGATCCCTTTGGTTTCAACTTCTTTTCCCTCCTCTATGCCAATTATTCTTAGGTTAGTTCTTTTAAGATGGCCCATATTTCTTCAATATCCAATTCCTGCTATCAAATTGTTTTTTTCTAAATTATATGCTATGTGTTCATTTTTGGAGTGATCATCTTCTAGGAGCAAGATTCTATTCTCCATGTGTTCTAATCAATTGTTTATAGTTTGAATTGATGCCTTTACTTTAATAATTGCATCCTTTACTTCTTTCAGACTCTCTCTAAGTTATTTTCAGAAGTCCTGTACTATTTCTACAGTTACATTTCTTATTTGACCTTCTGGAGATCTCTTCAATTCTGTGTTATCATGTTCTGTAATTGTGAGGTTGTGTGAGTTCATTGCTTGCTTGTTATTCCTCCTTCTCATGATTTCAGAAGTTTGTCTGTTGCTTTTGATAGATTTTTCTCAGTCTCTAGGTGTCAGCTGGTAAATCCAAAGGCAAGTTGTATTGTATTCAACAGTGAAGAGTGAATGAGGAGGGAAGTGAAGGCATAAATAAAAGAATAGGGTTAAGCCTCAGATAGGGTCAAATAGAATGAGAGTATGAGTTTGGTAAGGTAGTATATACTAGAGATTAGAGATAGTAAAAATGTAGTGGTATTCGAGTAACCACTGTAGAGTTTTTGATACAGTGATATGAAGTGGATTTAATATAAGACAGGGAGAGATAAAAAAAAAGAAAAAAGATAGAAAAGGGATAGAGAGAGGACTTCCGGGAAGATGGCGACTGAGAAAAGCAGGGCTTAAGAGCCCCGCTAACAACCAATCTCCATTACCACAAAATCAGCGCATTTCATAGCCAGAAAACACCATCACCAGAGAAACAAAAAAATCACCAGGCTCCAGAGAGAAAGCAGACTGAGAACAGAGCTCAGAGCCACAGAGAAGATACACCGGCCTCACGCCTGAGGATGTGGCAGCAGCGCCATACTGCCGGCGGCAGCGGCGAGTTCACCGGACAGCTACAGCAAGCCAGGTGAGCCGCTGAGGAACAGCCAGGCGGGATTTCTTGGAACAGAGAGCATCTAAAGCTCCCAGTGGCTGAGCTCAGCACACGCTGCAGGGATTCAGAGTGGAACTCAAAACCAGAGAAGAAAAAATACGCCAGCCTCACGGCCAAGGGCGTAGCAGCGGCGCCATATTGCTACCGGCGGCAGCAGCAGCGAATTCACTGAGTCCAGTACAGCTACATCTGCGTACTCAGGAACAGTGAGTCAAATTGCGGGCCACAGAGGAGAAATCCCAGTACTGTACTCCCTGGGACTTGACCCAGTGGGGGAGTGGCAGTGGCAGAGATATCACACCATAGGAGAACGTGCAACCTGGCACCCCCCACAGTCTAAAGCAGCCTCTATCGACTCTCTGGGTCGGAGACTCTGTGATACAACCCAGTAAAGGAGTAGTGGGGTCTGAGATACTACTGACTCGAGATCCAGAACACCTTAAGTGAAGTCATAGTGACCCAAGGGAAGAACCCAGAGAAGGCACAAACTTCCAAAATCATGGGAAAGAGGAATAACACTGGAGCAATGAATGCCCACAACCCCACAACATCAGAACCCAATAAAATAGAAAATCAGAGATTTCTAGAAGATCAAATCAGGAAAATAACTGTAGAAATAATAGAGATGCTTCGAAAAGAACTCAGAGAGAGCCAAAAAAAGATAAAGGATGCAATTAATGAAGTAAAGGCCTCAATTCAAAGCACAAACAACCGATTAGACCACATGGAGAACAGAATCTCGCTCTTAGAAGATGATCATTCCAAAAATGAACGCATAGTTTCTAATCTAGGAAAAAATATCCGACAGCAGGAATCTGATATTGAAGAAATATGGGCCCATTTTAAGAGAGCTAACATAAGAATAATTGGAATAGAGGAGGGAAAAGAAAGTGAAACCAAAGGGATCAACAATCTCTTCAAGGAAGTAATAGCAGAAAATTTTCCAAACATAGAGCAAGAGGTTGATACACAGGTCCAGGAAACTTATAGAACTCCCTTTAGACAGGATCGGAGAAGAGGATCCCCACGCCACATAATTGTCAAAATGACCAATGTGGAAGCCAAGCAGAGAATCTTAAAGGCAACAAAAACAAAGGGCCAAGTGACATTCAGAGGCAAACCAATTAGAATCACTCCAGACTTCCCAAACCAAGTCATGAGAGCCAGAAGGGCTTGGAGTAACATATTCCAAACTCTGAAAGAAAACAACTTCCAGCCAAAAATTTCCTACCCAGCAAAACTTTCTATCAAATTAGATGGAGAAATAAGAAGCTTCCATGACAAACAGAAACTGAAGGAATTTATGTCTTCAAAACCAGCGCTAGAGAAAATACTCAAAGAGATTAACTACAAAGAAGAAATAGGTAACACACACCAGAACCAGAGAAACAAGAGTTTCCATCCAACAGACAACTAAGATTGGTTATCTGTGGAGATTCATTACTTATGTTAGTCTTTTACCTATCTCTAAATGGTATTGTTTGCCTTTATTGTTGTCAATTTTTAGGATTTCTAGTTGGAATATTAATATACCTTCAGATATAGCATTTGGAAATATTTTATCCAATTCTATTAGTAACTCTTAACTCTGTTTACATTGTCTTTGGATATACAATATTTTTTTTAATTTTTTAGGGAGTTTGTATACTCTTCTGTTGCCTGTGCCATTGAAATCATATCCAAAAAATCACTGCCAATTTCAATGTTGTGAGGTTTTATGACCCAGATTTTCTCCTAAAAGTTTATAGTCTTAAGATTTATATTTGGGTCTTTTATCTATTTTGAGTTAATATTTGTATATGGGATTAGGTAAGGGTCCAATTTTATTCTTTTCCATGTAATTGTTATTTTTCAACAATATTTAGTTAAAAGATTATTATTTCCACCACCAAATGTTCGTGGAAACCTTGTCAAAAATAACTTGACAATATAGGGAAGAATTTAGCTCTAGGCTTGTATTTAACTCCAATGGTTTATATATCTGCCTTTGGAACAGTACTACACTGTTTCAATTATTGTAGCTTTATATGGTTTGAAATCAGAAAGTATATATCTTCTAGCTTTGTTCTTTTTCAAGATCGTTTTGGGTATCTAGAGTCCATATTCCATATTAGGATAGATTTTTTTCTGAAAAATAAATATATAAATATATGATAGTTTCACCTAAAAAAATAGAAAAAAAAATATTCTCTGGTAAGAAAGAAAGTAAAAAAAAATATTGAAATGTTATCTTTGTCATCAAAAGCTTGGTATCAGACAAATGAAACTGTTATGTGAGATTATCATTTTTAATTTTGGATAAATTGCTATAATACTAGATGTCAACCACTAAGCCAAGCATGGGAGGGAGGGATGCGGAGAGAATGGGGTGAGGATCGGGTGGGGGCTGACTGGGCGATGTGTGCATGTATGTCTACAAAAGTGTGTATCCCACTATGATGTATGAATACAGTTCGCCAATTAAAAAAAAGGAAAAAAAAAAGAAAAGGGATAGAGAGAAAAGAGAAGGTATGTACAAGGGGAAAATCTTGGGAGAGAGTTTGGGCAGAGGGGCAAAAAACAAGCATACACACTCACACACACAAAAAGAACAAAACACCAGAACAACCCCAACAACAAATTAATGCAACTCTACAAATAAATGACTAGCAGACAGGGCCTCTGCAGTCTCTCTCTGTGCAATTACTAAGTGCCACTGGCACCTCTCCTGCTGTGAGTCTGGTTCTCTGGGTCTCTCTCCGTCTATGCAGATGGTCAGTATCAATGGAGGCTGGTCACCCTCCACACTTTCCACAAATCTGGAGTCTCAGTCTCTCCCTACCTCCATTGGTGGTGTATGCCTCTGAGACCAAACTCAATTAAAGAGTCTCTGTTCTCTACAGCTAGGGCTGGCCTGGTATGACTTCTCCCCATTCACCACGATTGGGAGGTCTGTGGCGATCCCGGAGATCCTACTAGTTGGGTCTGG
This sequence comes from Muscardinus avellanarius, assembly GCF_963383645.1. Lineage (NCBI taxonomy): Eukaryota > Metazoa > Chordata > Mammalia > Rodentia > Gliridae > Muscardinus > Muscardinus avellanarius. The sequence goes on from NC_137786.1 coordinate 165,110,710, forward strand.
TGTTAAGCGTAGGTCTCCGCCCACACTTTCCACTGATCAGAGCCTGCGTCTGTCTGAGCCTCTGCTATGTCCGTTCTTTGCCTCTATAAGCTTGACAACTCAAGATCCTTTCTGTAAGCACAATTAGCAGTATTAGACCTTCTGTGACTGGCTCATTTCATGGAGCATGACATCCTTAGGGCTCATCCATGTTGTGCCATATTGCAGGACTTCCTTCATTTTAGAAGTTGAGCAGCCGGGTTTGGTGGTGCATGCCTCTAGTCCCAGTACCTGAGAGGCTGAGACAGGAGGATCATAGGTTTAAGGCCAGCCTCAGCAACTTAATGAGGCTATCAGCAATTTAGAAAGACCTTATTTCCAAATAAAAATAAAAACTGAGCTGGGGAAGCACCTCAGAAATAGAATGCCCCTGGATTCAATCCATACCACCACCACCACACACACACACACACACACACACACACACACTTGAGTAATATTCAATTGTATGTACATACTACCTTTTTAAAATTTAATCATTTTTCAAGGAACATTTAAGTTTTTGTTTTTGTTTTTTGTAGTACGGGGGATGGAATCCAGGAGCATTCTAGCTCCGAGCTATATCCTCAGTCCTATTTTTCTAGTTTTGTTATTTTTTGAAACAGGGTCTCACCAAGTTGTGAAGGGCCTCGCTAAGTAACTGAGGTTGTCCGTGAACCATGATCCTATGGTCTCCGCCTCCGGAAGTGCGTCACCATGCCCCGCTACCTTTAAGCTTTTCTACATCTTTTCTATTATGAATCCTGCTGCAATGAGCAAGTAATACTAATATTTCTTTGAGATCTTGATTTTAGGTCTTTGAGTAAGTACACAGAATTGAGATTTCTAGATCATTATTGTAGTTCTACTTTTAATTGGGGGGGGGGACTTCATACTGTTTTCCATAGTAGTGTCACTATTTTTCCAGCAGCAGGATATAAAGGTTTCCATATCCTCTCCTCTCCTTTTGTTTTTTTTTCAAATATGTAACAATATTCCTAACAGGTATGAGATAATAATTTGCACGTCCCTGATGATTAGTGATATTGAGCATTGTTTCACATGCCTATTGGCCATTTTTGTGCTTTCTTTGAAAAAATATCTATTTAAGTCCTTAGCCGATTTTTAAGCAGGTTAGTAGGAGTGTGGGGTGTGTGTGTGTGTGTGTGTGTGTGTGTGTGTGTGTGTGTGTGTGTTTTGTCTTTTTTCATCAGACAGTTAAGTTTCTTATATATTTTGGGAATTAACCCCAAAGATATTTCCTCCCCTCCTCTAGATTGTCTTTCCATACTGTTGTTTGTTTCCTTTGCTGGACAGAAGCTTTTGAGTTGACAAAGTCCCACTTGTCTGTTTTGACTTTTGTTTCCTGTGCCTTTTATGTCATAATAAAAAAAAATCATCGCCTAGGCCAATGTCATGAAATGTGTCTCTAAGGAGTTTTAAAGTTTCAGGTTTTATGTTTTACTTCTTTAATCTATTTTTGTGTATTGTACAAACTAAAGGTCCAGTTTCATTCTTTTGCGTGTAGATATGCAGTTTTCCAAACACTATTGTTGAAGATGACTGACACTTTATCTTTCATCTCTTATATGGAATGTGGCTTCCTCAGGAAAGCCTCTTCTAGTCACATGCCCACCTTTCAAAGTAAACACCAGGGCTCCCAGAGTTCTTTATAGGCTCTCATGGCATCCTCTTCAACTGTTTCTCAGTATTTCTTCCAATGAAATAATTATTCAGACAATTATTTACTTACTATTGTTTTCCCTGTTAGAATGTGAACTTCCATTATTCCCAGCTGTATCCCCTGTTGCCTAGCATACTACATTATACAAAGAGTGTTCTCAATAATTTTCTATGGAATTAATGGTATCACTTTGTTTGGTAGCTTGGTTTGAATGAATGACAAATCACTTCATTTTGTATTTTCTGTATTAGTACCCTCCTCAGGAGTGTGAGTGAGATTTGGACTTTTTCATCTTTCTTTCACTGTGCATAACATTTGCAGTGTGTAGCTCATTAAATGAATGGATGAATGATGGTTAAATTAATCAAGTTAGGCCAGATGGTCCAGCTCTACAAAGTCAGGGTAAGAAACACATTCTAAAATCCTTATTGAAAGCTGTAGTCTATCTTGTTTATGTTAACTTTTAGTCATAAAAACACTTTAGGGTTGGGCAAGTGACTCAGTGATAGAGATGGTACTTAGCTTGGATAAGGCCCTGGGTTCAGTCCTCAGCACCAAGGGGGAGAAAAGAAGAAAGCAAGAGAAAGAAGAGAAAAAAATGAAAGGAAAGAAAAAGAGGAAAAAAGAAAAGAAAAGAAAATGGAATTTTTAGAGATTTATTTCCTATAAAAAGCCAGCCTCTAATCTTAGTTTCTCCAAAAGGTTTAAATGCATATACCCTAATGCCTACATATTTAACTGGAAACTTATGTTCTCCCTCCTTCTCCTTTACCTTCTTCTTCTTTCTTACTATAGAAAGTAAGAATAAGAGTCCTTTGTTTAGAACTTTCTGTAAACAACCTAGCTTCTATCTTCTCTCATCAGTGCAGTCAGCTGATTCTCTCTCTCTCTCTCTCTCTCTCTCTCTCTCTCTCTCTCTCTCTCTCTCTCTCTTGGTGGGGTACTGGGGTTCCTGGAAGCCCTTCTACCTCCAGGCTATGCTCCCAGACCTATTTTTATACTTTTTTATTCTGGAAACAAGGTCTCTTAAGCCAGCACGGCTGGCTTCGAGCCTGTGCGATCCTCCTGTTTCCGCCTCCCAAGCACGGGGATTACAAGCGTGCACCACCACGCCCGGCTCTCTGATTTTCTCTCTTTTACACATTTGCCCAGTGCAGGATGGTCATTAAGATCAACAGCTAAAGACAAAGAGGTGCTGCTGCAGTAGTGTCAGACCACTACCGTCATTGTGCTTTTACAACATATAACTCTCATATTTTAAGGCAAGAACTAAAGTTAGTATAAGGTAGGTGTACCAGTATTGGGAATGGTCTAGGAAGATTTGAGAAAGCTCTGATTATTAATAAATATATTTCAAAAATTATTTTGTAGAAGAAAAGGGCAGACCTGGGGAAGGATCTGGTTTTGGCCAGGAAGGGAGCAGCTATTTTAAAGTGAAGTATCCTAGCTAAAAGTAATTAGCAAGTGGAAAGGAAAGGGGAGCTAGGACTTCCTCTAAACTTCTAAAGACAGGTTTACATAATAATTGCTAATCTAGTTAGGATGGGAGGAGGGGATGACCTTTTTGAAAGGAGAAACCTGGGCATAAACCAGGAGTTCCCTGGGAAAAGTAAGGGGGTGGACTTTACCTATGTCAGAGTTACGTAGGAAAAAGCAAGATGGAGGATGTCGCGTCTATAAAAAGATTGTTCCAGGTTTTGTATTTTGGTGATTTCATTCAAAGCACCCCCTCATGCTTTAGCATGGGGCTATAACTGTCTTCTGTATTTCTATCTTTTTAATAAACTCCTTTAAATCTTCAGCAAGAGTCCGGCTATTGCATATCTATCCTTAGCTCAATACTAGAACCTGCAGGGTTTTTTTTAAAGGAATTGTTTCCACAGGACTACAGGGGTCCCCGGGGACAGTTCTCCTAAATGGTAACATTCATCTTTAACCGTAACAGTAGGTATGGTGATGCATACCTACAAACCCAGCACTTGGGGAGGCTGAGAGAGGAGGATAGCAGGCCGGCCTCAGAAACTTAGCAATGCTCTGTTTTAAAATAAAAAGTAAAATAGGGCTGGAGATGTAGCCTAGAGTTAGAATACCCCTGGGTTCAAATCCAAGTACAGTGCTTGACCACACACCCACACACACACACACACACACACACACACACACACACACGAATACTAATAATCATATTAAATAGCAGTTGGACACATTCTTATCATTGCTGCTCATTCATAATGAAACTTTTTCAAAAAGTCAATGTTTCCCCTCCCTCCTTAGCTAAGACATCGTATTATATCTCAATTAAGATATTTTCCAAGAACCTTAACTCCTGAGTCTGTGCATTAAGGATCAGAGTTTGTACAGACCTTTTGTCTTCCTTTCTGGAACAGTGTTCATAATTACCAAGGGTGCAGTGAAAAGCCCTGGCCCTGCTGAGATCAGCAATTAGAGGTGAGGACTAAAGACTTAAAATACAGACCAGCAACCAAGTTGCTCCTGATGCACAATGAATTTTAAGAATCATTGTTAAATGTAAATTTGAGCTCATGTCTTCTTTGTCCTTTTGTCCACTTTGGTAATTAGCAGACTGGCACCAAAATACTTTCTCAACAGAGGAAGTCCATGGGACACAGAGGCTGGAGGGTGGCTGCTTCCTCTGGGAACGGTAAAGGCACTCTGTTGAAGGCTATCCAAGGGCAAGGTGGGGGGTCATTGAAAGGAGACTTTAAATATTGACTTTACTAATCACAGGATATAGGTGCTAGAAAAGCCTGGTGGCTAAATGACACTAAATGTAGCCTGGAGCATGCAGTTGTTTATGTTGAGGCACTTGGAAGAGAGGTCACCCTGCAGGTCCCTGGGTAGCTTCCTTCTGAGGAGATAATGTCCGTCTAGAACTCCAAGCATATTTGCAGGAATTCCAGTGACTCTCCTGAAAATCAAGAATGCAAAAGAGTAGCTTATCTAGATATAGATAATCCCTAAGCCCATAGATCACAGAGTTAATTATATTCATGAAATGATAATTTTTTAAAAGACACTCAGATTCATTAAGTAGGGGGAATAGATTCTATTTCCGGAGGGAATTTTAAAAACTCCTCAGTGTTGATTATATAAACCAAGAACTGGTAATAAAAACACACATAGCTTAAGGCTTCATCATTTTCTTAATATAAATCTAATCTTAATATAAATCTAATAAAAATAGAAATGTCATTTTATATTTTATTGGTGCACTATAGTCTCACATCATAATGTACATCATGTTGACAATGGCATCTATTCACACAGTACTTAGTGCTCCCCCACTTCCTCCTTCCCAATACTGAGTGTCCAGGTTAACAATGTTATATTACATATATATACATAGTCGCGTGTAGCTTTTCCGTTAATAAACTTCAGCCTTCTTCCTCCCCTACCCTTCCTTCCTGGCCTTGCTGGAGTTTCCTCTCCATTGTCTGGAATCCCTCTTGTGTCCCTAATACTCCCTAGGGTGAGCATATTAGAAAATATATATGTCCCTTCTCTTTCTGTGCTTGGGTAATCTCACTTAACATAATGTTCTCCAGCATTTTCCATCTTCTTATGAATGAAATGATTTTGTTCTTTTTTATTACTGAGTAGAATTCAATTGTGTATATGTCCCATAATTTTGTAATCCATTCATCTGTTGATTGACACCTAGGTTGGTTTCATAGTTTGGCTATTGCAAATTGTGCTGCTATGAACATGGGTATGCATATGTTACTGTAGTTCTCTGATTTCACCTCCTTTGGATAGATACCCAGTAGTGGCACAGCCGGGTGGTATGGTGGATCCATTCCCAGTTTTCTAAGGAATCACCACACTGATTAATTTCTGACTTCAAATTATACTACAGAGCAATAGTCGTTAAAACAGTATGGTATTGGCACAAAAACAGGCACATTGACCAGTTGAAAAGAATAGAAGATACAGAAACAAATCTACACAGTTATAGTCAATTGATCTCTGACAAAGAAATCAAATTCATACACTGGAGAAAAGACAGCCTTTTCAACAAATGGGAGGCTGGTTATCCATTTGTAGAAAGATGGAACTAAATCCTCATCTTTCACCATGCACAGGAATCAACTCAGGATGGATCAAAGACCTGGAAACCAGACCAGAGACTGTGAAGGTATTAGAGGAGAGCATAGGTTCAACACTTCAACATATATGCACAAGCAGTAACTTTCTCAACAAGACCTCCAAAGCACAAGGAAATTAAAGTAAGAATCAACAAGTGGGATGACATCAAACTAAAAAGTTTCTTCTCATCAAAGGAAACCATCAAGAACCTAAAAAGGAAGCCTACAGAAGATCTTTACCAGCCACCACTCTGATAGGGGGCTAACATCCAGAATATACAAAGAGCTCAAAAGACTCTACAGTAGCAAAACAAATAACCCAATCAAGAAATGAACAACTGAATTGAATGACACTTCACAAAAGAAGAGATACAAATAGCTAATAGCTATTCTCCTCCAAAATACACCTCAAGCTCTTTTTCTAATTTTTATTTTGACCCAGAGTACTGTTAAATTACTGAGAGTCTCACTATTGCTGAGGTGGGTCTCAGACCCAAAATTCTTCTGTCTCAGCCTCTGAAGTATTAGGATTACAGGCTTGTGCCACCATGTTCTGCTATTCTTGAACTTTTAACTTCCAATTCAGTCTTCTTTGAGTTTCCATCAATAATTTTCTATCTGCATTTGGTTATTATTACCAGCTTAAAGTTTATTAAGCAGCTACCCTTAAATTCCAAATAAATGGTATCCCATCTCTGAGAACCAAGTAGTATGAATAGAATGGATAGAGGAGAGAGACTAGAGAGAGAAAATCAGAGAAAGAGAAATCCTAAAACACAAGGCTCAGGAATCTGTGTTCTCCATGATACTTGGCACCTGCAAGGGCTCCATCTCAGCTGTGTGTACTGAGTGCCTGGGTGTATTCTCCTCTATCCAGGTATGTCACACACAAGGGCTTCACATAGTTATCATAACAACCCTTTGAATTGGAAATTTCTGTCTTCATGCTCTGGTGATAGAATTGAGGATCAGGGAAGTTAAGAAAGTTGTTAATGATCACATAGCTGGTGGGGCTGAATCACAATCTAAATTCAGGGACCAGCTTCAAGGCTTGCTCTCTCTCTCTTTTGTGGTCCACTGCTTCTCATGGGCAAATCTGTCCCTGCACACCTCAGCTTCAGCAAAAATGAAACTTGTAATCTGGGCAAGGTGGCACAGGCCTATAATCCCAGTACTTGGGAGGCTGAGACAGGAGGATCACAAGTTCAAGGCTAGGCTAAGCAACTTCATGAGACCCTGTTTCAAAATAAAAATTTAAAGAGGACTGAGAGGATAGCTGAGTGGTATAATGCACTTGAGTTTAATCCCTGGTACCACAAAAATATGCCATTTGTGCTATTCTGCTGAGCACCCCAACCTACCAGGAACTAATAAGCCAGCCTACATACTTCCAAATTAATTCTGAAATATGAAGAGCTGTAAAAGAATTAAAAGATGGCTAGACCCAAACTCTACGGAAGTAGGGGCCATATATATTTGGTCTTTCACTGCATGCCCATTGTCTGGTACATGGCTGCTACTCAAACCATACTTATTAAACAACTGATTATGTAAATGGACTAATGAACCACACATTGAATGGGACTCAAGATCCAAATCTCATTTCTGTATCTTGCTAGGTCCATGGTTTTAGGTAAAATGTTGAATCCTCTTAGCCTTAGCTTTCTGATCTAAAATGTGGGATGATATGTTCACAGCCTACCTTATAGGGCAGTCATCCTAATGGGACCACTATCATAGAAAATAAAACTGCTTTGTATACCCTAACAAGGCAATTAAATGCAAACAATTGTTATAAACACAGTCCAAAATTGACTCTGGACCTTATAACTCCTGCCTCCTAGTGTCAAGAGAGAGAGGAAGACAGGTCACTCTCATCTCCCATGCACCACAGTGGTCAACTATCTCCAGGTAAGAAAGACCTCTTTCTTGGTTCACTTGGCAAGGGAACAGAATTGAAGTCAAGGTCCAGGAGAACAAGGATTTGGTCAACATAAGGACAGGAAGAGCCAAACAGCCACCTGCTGGGCAATCCCCATCTGATGAGCTTGTCTTTGGCAGTCTTAATGTCTTGTCCTGTTCTGGCACCCCACTGTTAGAAACAGATTCTAAGGAAGCCAAAAATACAGTGCACATAACTGAAAGTAACTTGGCAAGATGATTTACTTCTGCAGAGGAGTGTGCAACTAACATGGGATCTGGGTAACAATCACACAGAGCAGGCAGTCTGCTCGGCTTTTATCCCTCACCTGATCCTTTCCCTTCCCTGATTTAGGAAGGGTTTGGTTTCACAACTCTATGTGATTGGCTACTTTCCAAGACAGACAGTAACTTTGAAACAGAGTTTAAAATTCAGAAGCTAAGATGGAGGACAAAAACTAAGATGGTTGATTTCTGGAAAATTCAGGGAGTGGAGCATACAGCTACATGTATCAAAAACAAATGCCCATGTTACAGTTACACAGTGGAAGAAGTACATTTCTGTGTAATTTGCTACTTTGACAGAAAGGATGGTCTTTACTTCTTACATCACTGGTTCATCTGTACCCATAATGCCTATTCTGAGACCCTCACAGTTGTGTCTGTTTGCTTTATTCCTTCTGGTTAGGGTTCATCTTTTGACTAATCCTCCCAGGCAGAGCCCAGCCAAATGCAGTTGTAATTTTGGAGGAAGGAAACTGCCTTCCTTGTTCTCAGCTGCTCCCCTGCCCATAACCTTCCTCTGCTGTTACCCTGCTGAGGTTCAGCTGAGTTACAGGGCCATTGAGGTGCCAAAAACAATATTATTTAAATTTTAAATAATAGGCTCTTGGGATTGCGGGTCATGACGCATTCAGACTGCCATGGGGAATTTAGCCAAGAAAATGATTCACAATGATTCCAACGGTCCACCTCTGTTCCCTTGCTGGGTAAGGACAAAATCCCAGAGTTGCCAAGTATTTTAGGAGAGAGTCTTCCAATTTTCTTCCATTCTTGTTCATATTTAACAACTTTGCATAAACTAGCCTTCCAAAGTCAAAATAAACCAATAAAATAGCCACTATTCTTACATGCTTTCAAAGGGCCTTTATTAAGCACATGCCCTTGGAGTGTTAATGACCCACCTGAACTCTAATTTCTTCTACAAATGGGGATAACAACACCTGCCCTGATTAGAATCAAATGACATGAGCCATATGAGGGCATTTTAGGAACAAAAGAGCAGCAAAAATATGCAAGTTATTTTTATTATTGGCAAAGATATTGGACGAGGCATCTGACCACTTGGGTGATGAGTTTTCTTTTTCTATATGCTTTTAATGGTGCGTTATAGTCTCACATCATGATGCAAATCATGTTAACAGTGACATACGTGCACATAGCACTGGTCATCCCCCAAATTTTATTTTCAGAGAAGACTTGAGTAAATGGTGTAGAATATAAAAATCAGCTTGTTTCTTTAAATTTAATATTATCTTAAATAATACATTTTGATTAATATGTCAATACCAATATTGGGCAGAGAGAGGTGTTTTGTTGGAGGGCAGGTACTGGGAATTGAACTCAGGGGCATTCTACCTCTGGCCTACATCCCCGGCTTGCCTGCTTACTTGATTGCTTGTTTTTTTAAACAGGTTCTTACTAAGTTGCAGAGGGCCTCCCTTAGGTTGCAGTGGCTAGCCTTGAACCTGTGAACCAACTGTCTCATATTTCCAAGTACTGGGATTATAGGCATGCACCACTACACCCAGCTCAGAGTGAGAGATAATCCTGTCCTCTCCTTTAGTTTTAGCAAAATAATAATAATAATAATAATAATAATAATAATAATAATAATGTTAGCTGCCTCTCGTGCAATGGGGTGCATATGGTTTGAATATCCTGCAAGGGTCCACTGTATTTAAAGACTTGATCCCCATGTGCACCAGTGGGAGGTGGTAAAATTATTGGGACATAGAGCCTACTGGGAAGTCCCTAGGTCATCAGCTTGTGCCTTCAGGAGGTAGTTCTCTTGAGTTCTCACCAGAGAATTGTTGAAAGAGGACCCAGCATGGTTTCTCTTGTCTTCATTTCTTGGCTTGAGAGGTAATCATTTGTTCCCCTACCCACTAAGGCTATGATGTGCACCTTATCAAATGCCAAACCAATGGGGTTACCCCATCTTGAACATTGAACCCTCAAAGTGGAAGCTAAATAAACCTTCTTTTCTTCATAAGTAGCCTTGCCAGGTATTTAATTATAGTAAAAAAAAATGACATCTACAACTAGACTCTTCACCTATCTTATCATGTATAATCCTCATTTAAGACTGGGTTTTTAATTCTGTCTATGAACAAACTGCTATTCAAGGTCTCAAGTTGTATGCTCAATGTCAAAAAGGTAGTACATTACAGATATTCAGATCAGAATTGCCTGATTCCAAAGCCCCAGCTCGTAATTACTGTTGAGTTTCATAAAATAATCCCAATGTTTTGCACTTTGGTGGGCTGAGTACTTTTAACTAAAGAAGAATGGGAGCTCTCATAAACAAGGTCTCTCTGACATTCTCCTGCCCACCTCTCACCCTTCATCCTCCCCAAAGCTAGTCATAGAAACTAGAACTCCTTTTTCTCAAGAAGTGTCATAGAAACAAGAATTCTTTTCTTCCCAAAGCCAACCATAAAATCTAGAAAAATCATTCTCTTCCTTCTCCCTTGAAGACCTTCATTCCAAAAGTGTCTTCCCATCCCTGGGAGGAGAAAATGCTACATAGAGATGCCAAGAAGAATCCAAAAGATAGGCATTGCTGAGACTTACCCCCCTTAGTCTATCCCCATTAGGTAATACCCTTTTCTCCAATCATATTTCTATATGGAAGTCCATTCTGCATTGAACCTAAGCATAAAAACAGCTCTGCCAGGATATTTGAGTCTCCGTGTCAGAAACTCATAATGAATGTGATTAAAAAAAAGCTATGATTTCCTCTTTTTAATGTGCCTTTTGTTACCGAAGTGTCAGGTATTAACCCTTATGATGGGTAAGGGAAGATATCACACACAGAGTCTTGTTAATAAATCTCCATCCATCTGTTCATTCCTCCAGTGCATGTTATCAAGTACTAGTATTGTGTTGGGGATCAGAGATGAATAAGACCAAGTCAAGCTCTTATCTTCAGGGAGGGTGCTCTCACCAGTACATGGATAGGAGGCAATATATTGAAGCCTGGCAGAAGTATTTAGAGGGTTCTGGGGGGACACAAGGCACCCAGCACACTCTGGGAGGAGCTTTGGAGGTCATGACCTGTTACTTCGCTAAATCTTTTCAAAAGTACCAAGATTTCTCAGAAGTGATTGCCACAGTCCCGGGCCTATTCTGACCTTGCTTGGAAAAAGTAGCCGGCAAAGCTATGTTGGTTATTCACATGATTACTAACAACTTTAATGTTTGTATTATAAATTAATTCTTTGCATAATGCTTTTGCTGAATCCTCTGCATTCTTATAAAGTGGATGAAGTATTAGTATACCCATTTTCCAGATGGAGAAAACTAGGTCTGAGGAAATTGAAAGCGCTTGCTTGTATAGTGTAATGAGAGGGTAGGAAAAATCCACTGAGGTAGAACCATCATGTCTTTGTCAGGATGTGTCTTATCCTCAGGACTTGGAACCGGGAGCTTAGCTGAGAGGGGTGAGAGCGAGGGCTGTTCAGCCCTTAGATCACATTTCTCCAAAGTGGCTTATCTCCAGTGGCTGTTTATATTGGCACACCAGTTATGAAAAGCATATTTTTAAAGCATTAGAGGAAACTGTTTGAAGACCTTGAGATATTTCAAGAGTGAAGAGTGATACCCTCTTACTCTGCTTCCCACACAATGAGTGGCGCCTCCTTCCCTCCTCAGAGAACCAGCAGATCTCAGCAAGGCCAGACACTGTCCCGGCCCCATGTTGCAGGGGAAACATCTTCAAAACCTCCACATCCCTTCCTGTAGAAGCCTTTCAATGTGAGACCTTCTTTGAAGCTCAGAGGCTTATAAAGAAAGCATCTCTGGCTGCTGCTGTGTAGATTTTTATTGATTCTTCTCATTTCCTCCTTAGTTCTTCTGTCCATGATCACTCTGAAATATGAGCCTTCCTAGGCCAGGCTGTGAGCAATGTCAGAACTTTGCTACCATTTAGAGCTCACAGGAAGCCACCAAGCCTGTTTTGAGGTGCTCCAACTGTTCCCAGTATTTGCAGAATTTGTCCACAAAAGCTCCTGGGATGAAAGACTCTGTTCCATTCCTCAAGGAAATATCTGTCCGCTCCTCCCTCCTCATAGTTTTCAATTGCATGTATTTTGCAATCAGCTATACTTTTGGAAGTTGTTTCTTCATCTTTAATTCTTTTTTTTTTTTTTTTTTTTTTTTTTTTTTTTTTTTTTTTTGGTGGTGGTGGTGGAACTGGGATTCCTGGAAGCCCTTCTACCTCTGGGCTACACTCCCAGACCTATTTTTTATATTTTTTTATTTGGAAACAAGGTCTCTTAAGCCAGCGAGGCTGGCTCTGAACCAGTGCGATACTCCTGTCTCCGCCTCCCAAACGCAGGGATTACAAGCATGCGCCACCATGCCTGGCCATCTTTAATTCTTAAACCATTCATTGTGAAAGCTTCCCCCACGGCCTCATGCCATTTTATTTTCCTTCTCTCAGCCAATACAGGGATCCCAGACCCCTCTGAAAGCCCCTCCTGTCTGCTGCCACCCAGGGAAGCTGCATGGTGTCTGGGCTCTGTCTGTCTGTAGCCCCCATTCACTCAGCTCTCCCCAACCTGCTCCACACAGCAAACCATCACTTTGTGCCAGGGTGAATCAAGCTGTCTCCATTCTGCTACCATAGGCAGGACCTGAGTCCAGGGCTTCAGTCCTCAGCTCCTAGGCTTCTCTAGGCCAGCCTGGGAGTGAACCCCAATGTGAAGAAGCTCTGCACTGCCCAATAGTGTGTGTGGCTATTTATAGTTAAATTACTTAAAATGAAAAAACTCTTTTTTTTGTGGTACTGGGGATAGAACCCAGGGGCCTCCTACCTCTGGGTTACACTTTGATACTCCCAGACTATTTTATATTTTATTTGGAAACAGGGTCTCACTACATCACTGAACTATACTACCACACCTAGCTGACATTTCAAGTGCTCAGTAGCTAAGTGTGACCAGTGACTACTGCACTGTACAGAGCAGATATGAAACATTTTCCTCACGGAGGAGCTGAGCAGATCGCTGTGTTGGTGCAGTAGTGAGAGTGGGCTGCTATTAGCTTGCTATGGGAACGATTCACCTAGAGAGCTGGAACCTTCTATGTCTTTTCATTAGTGGTTCCTAATTTTTGGCTAACTGGATAAGTGAATGAATCTGCCCATCTAGCCATGTTGTTTATTGAATGCTTACGTTCTACCAGGCAGAAGGGACACATAGTTCATTTAGACATAGTCTCTGCCCTGAGACCGGAAATAAATACCATAAAGTAGTTTTGCTAATATTGCTCAACTGCTAATAGACCTTAACCTAGATCAATAAGAAACTTCAGTAGTCATCGTGTTTTGTTTTTTTTTTTAAACACTCTTTTACCACATCTGTTGAAAATACATCTTTCAACATCCATGCCCCCCATTCAACACAATAACCCGGTAAGGCAGCGGACTCAGAGAAGCAAAGTCATTTCCCCAGGATCACACATCCAGGGGAGAACTGAATGTAGACTTTTTGTTTTTCACAAAAAAAAAAAAAAGAAGAAGGAATTCCTTCCCACTCCCCCATATGGCCTGTGTGGATGCATCACCTCTCTGTCCTGGCTATAATCCCACAAAAGAAAGTAGAAATGTATCTCCTGAATGGAACACGAACTTCCCGTTTATGTTGTAGGTGGAAGGTCCCAGCCACCCTCCACATACGCCCAGCCCATGGCACCAGTCTTTGAGCCCAGTCTTGGAGCCCAAAGCTGGCTTCTGGTTTGTTCTAGGCAGTAATGAGCCCTGACTCCTCCCTCTCAAGGATTTATGATGTGTTCCTGTATCTGTAATTTTGCACCTGAGCACAGAAATACATCTGGGAGGATATGCTCAGGTCTCTGTTTGCTGAGACTTCCTGGTACTTGTATTTGTGACAACACCATATATCCATCCCAAGAATGTGCTCAGGGCCCTGATAAACCTGGGACGTGGGGGGAGAAGAGGAACAACAGCATCACTAATCCCACTTCCCATCACCAACCAGAAATCACATCACCCTAACGCTTAAAAATCCCAAACAGATATGAGTCAAGAATATACAAAAGAAGAAACTGCCTTTCAGCCCCCTAGTAGCTAATCAGCTTTAACTGTGCAGCCTCGGGGATGACTGTCCACAGCTCTAGCCTAGCTGTGGCCACTTTCTACGCCGTTCTGTTTGATTGATGGAGGAAGCCAGTTATCCCATAAGCAGTCAGCACAGAGCATGATGTAATGATGCATGATGTAATGATGCATGACAGAAAACCTCTGCAGTTACACATGTGCCCAATAATCCTTCCTGTAACCATGATGGTGAGAGGAAACAACGGCTGTGTGTGTGCCACGAGCCACGTGCATCAACCCAGGGGTGCAGGCACACCTGTTTGCAGATGGGCTTAGTGCATTGCTCAACAGTGTCTGAAATCACTGGCTCAATATGCAGCAGAAAAAGCACCTCCCTGATTAAAAACAACTCAGCCAACAACTTTTAAATCTTTTCAGTCTCAGGAGCTGTTGACTCCCTGGGTTCTACTTCTGGGTTTTCCACACTCACCTGCTGTTTGACCTCAGGCAAGCACTTTACCCTGCTAGCCTCAGTGTGGGGATCATCACCATAATACCTTCCTGGCAGGGTCGCTGTGAGGATCAGATGAGATAACAAGAATAAGGTGTCCACATCTCTGTGCCTGACTGTGAGGAATGATGCCAGTCTTTTCTGTTGAGGCAGCAAATTGCATAGAAGGGCACTCCTTTCTGTTTTGTAGCTGTGGCTTAGGCATTTGTTTCGTGACTGCGCATGTATCTGTATGCTCCACTCCCTGAATCTTCCCTGTCAGCCACCTTAGCTTATTATATGACTTTTGGTCGACCTGAGTCTTCCATCTCAGCTCATATAAACTTTAATTGACTAGGAATCTTCTAGAATGTTAAACTTTGTTTCAAACTTCCTGTCTTAGAAAGTAGCAAATTGCACAGATTTGTGAACCTAACCCTTCACCCATGGGGCAAGGGGCAGGACCACATCAAGGATAAAACACGGGTAGACCGCCCGTTTGGTGTGCTTGCTTACCAGACTTTTTGTTGGTTGCACACCCTTCATTTTTTGCAGTACTGGAGGCTGAACGCAGGGATATTCTACCGTCAAGCTACAACCCCAGCCCTATATTCTATTCTTTATTTTTGAAACAGGTTCTCACTTAAGTTACGGAGGGCCTCACTAAGTAGCTGAGGCTGGCTTCTAACCTGCTATACTCCTGTCTCAGCCTCCCAAGTACTGGGATTACAGGCGTGCATCACCACACCCGGCTGGCTGCACACCCTTCTGCAGAAGTAAATTGCCTTGTTACTTTTGATTTTATGAGTTTTTATTTGCAGCTTCCCTAGAATCCAGTTGGAACTGTCACAGGCCTTTGATGCTAAGGCAAGATCTTGAGCGCCGCCCCTCCCACACACACACTTTACCAGACATTGCCCCAGTGGTTGTTAGATCCTGGGAAGGTCCACAGATTTCCTAGAGAAGCCAGAGCAGATATGGAGGTACGCTGGGCTGGTGTCAGAGCAGGAGTTCTGGGACAACTGGAACATTTCCAACTATTCACAATGGGTAGGTCCCTGCCAGTAAGTCCCAGCCAGTAAGTACCATGAGAGTACTGGTTTGAAGTTTAACTATGAGAGTCAGCCATGTTTCAAAGCCACTTGATCTATTTTGAGGCTTTTTCTTTTAAAAACTAGGTAATATAATCTGTAGTTCTATTTGTGAAGCACACAGAAAGTGCTTTCTCAATGTGTTAAGAATGGGTATGGTCCCCTGTTGGCTTCCCCCATGCTAGGTACCTTCTCACCTCAGGACACTTGGTATATCTCAATGGGTAGGGTTCCCCTGTTGGCTTCCCCCATGCTAGGTACCTTCTCACCTCGGGACACTTGGTATATCTCAATGGGTAGGGTTCCCCTGTTGGCTTCCCCCATGCTAGGTACCTTCTCACCTCAGGACACTTGGTATATCTCATGGGAACTGATACCTTTTGACCTTTGAACCAGGATCCTGAGTTCCTATTAGCAAAACTTGTACCAGTATTGGGAATGGCCTAGGAAGATTTGGGGAAGCTATGATTATTAATATATTTCAAAATAGTTGTGTCAAAATGGTGGCAAACATGAGTAAAGAAAGGACTTGATTTCTGCCTAAAACAGGCAGCTATTCCAATGTAAATTAACCTAGCTCAAAGTAATTAACCAGTCAATAGAAGAGGAGTACTAGGCCTTTCTCTATCTAAAGACAGATCTTAAGAGAGGAGAACTAGGCTTTTATCTAAAGACAGATCTACATGATGATCTAGGGAGGATAGAGCAGGGTTTGACCTTGCCCTTCATGAAAGAAGACACCTTGCCACACCTTGCTCGGGGAGGTACCTTACAGGGACGTTCACTACTCAGAATTATGTAAACAAGATGGAGGTCATGGGTATAAAAATTCTGGTCCACGTGTAATCCCTTTGGTGTATTCATTTTGAGTCACCCCCTCATGCCATTTTGGCATGGGGCTGTATTTCTATCCTCTATTTCTATCTTTCTAAATAAACTTCTTTAAATCTTCAGCAATTGTCCAAGCTATGCATATTTATTCTTAGCTTAGGACAAGAATCCGCGGTAATTTTCTGTTTGTGGTCATTTTTGGCTTTTGTTATGGGTTGGGGGAAAGTGTGTCCAGGACCCTAGCAGGGGTCCCCGGGAACAGTTTCCTCAAACCATATTCTCCCAATCCGTTAAGTTTTGTTAAACTTATTTCTTCTGTAGGTAAATGTGCACTCTCGTACATTTCTTCCCTGCTGTCCTGAATGGTGTTAAGAGTGCCCATCTTATTTTGGAGCCATGATGCAGCTTAATTGCCTACATTTCTGCTTTACACATTTATAAATCTGAAGTTGCCCTAGCATTAGCTTCAGGATGAAAAAGCTTCTAGAAGGCATGTCTTCAAATCCTTGAAATTACCAGTTGCTAAATAGTCATTCTTTTTCCTCAAATACAAAAGAAGTTGGTGGAAATCAGCCAAGAGAAACACTTAGCCTTGTAGAGAGAAGCCGACTGTTATTTAAAGCCACAGCAGTCATTAACAAAGATGATGTCATAATTAAATGTCTGGGCGCCCTGGGATCCCTAGAGCCAAAGAGAGGCAAGCACAGTCTTTACCAAGACCAGGAACAGTCACAGAGCTAATGGTGTTTTGTGAAAGTGCCCAGTCTCAGGGCAAATTAGTTTTCTTCAAAAGGACAGAGGAACTCAGTGTGGCTCCCTGCTTGCAAAGCACACAAGGGATTTATGAACTAGTGACCTGGAGCTTTGATGAAGAAAAAGGTTGGAATTTTATGTGTGGAGTACTTTGAGAAGTCTGTGTGACATACTTTCAAACAGAGTAGGACCTATCTTAAGATGGACTTTTCAGGCTGGGCATGGTGCCTCACACCTATAATCCCAGTACTTGGGAGGCAGAGATAGGAGGATCAAGGTTCAAGGGCAGCCTCAGCAACTGAGCAAAATCCTGTTTCAAAATAAAACATAAAAAAGGAGTAGCTCAGACATAGAATGCCTCAGGGTTCCATCCCCAGAAACATGCTAGCACGCACACACACACACACACACACACACACACACACATCTTTAATACAGTTCCGGCAATTCTTCTGGAAAGGACCCTTAGTATCTTATGTCAGTAGAAAACAGAAAATTAAAGCAACAATGACATATCACCACCTACTTATTAGAATTAATAAAAATTTTAAAAAGACAACTGACTATTAATTGTGGGAGAAAACATAGAACAGAAACTCTCTCACTGCTGGTAGGAATGCAAAAGTAATGCAGCTACTTTAGAAAACAGTTTGGCAGTTTCTTATAAACCTAAAAACAGTCTTATCATATAATCTACCAATCACACTCCTAGAGATTTACCCAACTGATTTGAAAATTTATTACCACACAAAAACCTCCACAAGAATATTATATCAACTTTATTTATAATCATCAAATATGGAAGCAACTAAGATGTCTTCCAGTGGGTAAATGAAGAAACAAACTATGGTAAAACATAAAATGGAATAATATTAAGTGATAAAGAGTAAGCTGTCCAGCCATGAAAATGAATGGGATGGATGAACCATAATTACATATTTCTAAGTGAAAGATGGCAGTCTGAAAAGGCTACATAATATATTGTTCTAA
Source organism: Muscardinus avellanarius (assembly GCF_963383645.1). Taxonomy (NCBI): domain Eukaryota; kingdom Metazoa; phylum Chordata; class Mammalia; order Rodentia; family Gliridae; genus Muscardinus; species Muscardinus avellanarius. Next base: position 165,128,936 of record NC_137786.1, read on the forward strand.
TTATATGACATTTTAGGAAAGTCAAAACTATAGAAATCGTAAAAAAGATCAGTGGTTGTCAGAGGTTTGGGGGAGAAAGAAAGAAAAAAATAAGTAAATCTCATAAGATTTTTGTGTGGTGGAATGATTCTTATCTGATACTGTAGTGGTGGATGTATAACATTATACGTTTATGAAAGCCCATGCAACTTTACAGCACAGTGAACTTTATTGTTCCCAGTTTTTTTAAACCACTTAATTTGAGCGATCCCAGGAATGTATGGTACAAGATTGTAACCAAATAATGTAACTTTATTAGAAACATACATCTCAGTGAAACGGATAGAGAAAAAATGTGTTGACTTAAGAAACTTTGAGCAATTGTGTTCGCCGCCGCCGTCGCGCCGCCGTCGCTCTCCAACGCCAGCGCCGCCTCTCGCTCGCCGAGCTCCAGCCGAAGGAGAAGGGGGGTAAGTAAGGAGATCTTTATACCATGGCTCGTACTAAGCAGACCGCCCGCAAATCGACTGGTGGTAAAGCACCCAGGAAACAACTGGCTACAAAAGCCGCTCGAAAGAGTGCGCCCTCTACTGGAGGGGTGAAGAAGCCTCATCGTTACAGGCCTGGTACTGTGGCACTGCGTGAAATTAGACGTTATCAGAAGTCCACCGAACTTCTGATTCGCAAACTCCCCTTCCAACGTCTGGTGCGAGAAATTGCTCAGGACTTCAAAACAGATCTGCGTTTCCAGAGCGCAGCTATTGGTGCTTTGCAGGAGGCAAGTGAGGCGTATCTGGTTGGCCTTTTTGAAGACACCAACCTGTGTGCTATCCATGCCAAACGTGTAACCATCATGCCAAAAGACATCCAGCTAGCACGCCGCATACGTGGAGAACGTGCTTAAGAATCCACTATGATGGGAAACATTTCATTCTCAAAAAAAATTTTTTTTTCTCTTCTTCCTGTTATTGGTAGTTCTGAACGTTAGATATTTTTTTCCATGGGGTCTAAAGGTTCCTAAGTATATGATTGGGAGTGGAAAAATAGGGGACAGAAATCAGGTATTGGCAGTTTTTCCATTTTCATTTGTGTGTGAATTTTTAATATAAACGCGGGGATGTAAAGCATTAATGCAAGTCAAAATGTTTCAGTGAACAAGTTTGAGCAGTTCAACTTTATAACAATTATAAATAAACCTGTTAAATTTTTCTGGACAATGCCAGCATTTGGATTTTTTTAAAACAAGTAAATTTCTTATTGACGGCAACTAAATGGTGTTTGTAGCATTTTTATCATACAGTAGATTCCATCCATTCACTATACTTTTCTAACTGAGTTGTCCTACATGCAAGTACATGTTTTTAATGTTGTCTGTCTTCTGTGCTGTTCCTGTAAGTTTGCTATTTAAATACATTAAACTATAAAAAAAAAAAGAAACTTTGAAAAGTAGTGGAATTTATAAGACTAAAGGCAAAAGAAACTGCAGGTAAGTACCTACTTTATAAAGTTGCTTCCACTAGTGGTACAAGTTAGCAATTTTGACACTACGTTATGTGCTTACTAGAATCATGCAGTTAGGTGAACAGGTGGTAGATGTTAGGAATCAAGACTCTTACTGATGGAGTAAGATTACTGGTGGTAATTTATACATCAGCCAGGTGACAGGCTAGAGTGAGCCTCGTGGTAATGGATTAGCATTGGAGACATTAGTATGAATGTATGTTAAGCTTAGATAGTTGAATATAGAAATATCTACAAGTATGTACTTAATGCAAGTTTTAGTATGCATGTGTATGTCTCCTTGTTCTGCTAGCTGAGAGGGAGTAGAAATAATGAAACCCAGAGCAAGGGGCACAGTAGCAAATGATGCCCAGATTTTAGTTTCTAATACCATTCTCCAACAAAAGAATGAGGGCTCCTTAAAGAAATGGCTGGTTCTAGGATCAGGGCAGGCAGTATACAAAAGGAATCGGGAGCATCTTGTAGTGCCAGAAAGTAAGGAATTTGTTTAGCAAAACACTACAGTATGGGACATGGCCAAGGGACACAAGAGCCAACTAAAAGAGCTCCCATCGGCCAAAGTGGAGCAATTTGAGCAACAAAATAAATAGAGCAGTATTTTATTATAGCCCAAAGTATAAAACAAATACTCATGAGCCTATAATAATATAAATAAATGATGACAGAGACAAATCTCCCTTTCAGAGTAATTCTCAAACGGGAGCAGCGTGACAGTGGAGGAACTGACAAGCACCACCTTCAGCCAGATAACTGAGATTAATCAAGAGTGATAAATCAGGTTCACTCCATATTCCCTTGAGCCTATGTCACAAGAAATGGCACTTGACTTGTGTAGTCTACCCTGGAAAACTCTACACCCCAGTCTAATCGTGAGAAAAACACAGGACTAATTCCAATAGAGGGTTTGTACAGAACTCCTGACCAGTCCTCCCCAAAACTATCACCATCAAAGAGGGAAAACTGAAAACTGGGAGGATCCTATGATAACTAACTGTGAACAACAACAATGAAAGATCTTGGGTAAAAACTAAGAAAATCTGAATAAACTATAGGCATTGGTTATAATAACCAATCACCATTAATTTGTTAACTAATGAATGTATCACATTGGTATAAGAAACTAATAATTGGGAAAACTGGGTGAAGGGGTATATGGGAACTCTGTTATATCTACTCAGTTTTTTTGCAAATCTAAAATTTTTCCTCCTCTTCCTCTTCCTTCTTTTTCATCTGTACTGGGGACTGCACTTGTGAGCATTCTACCTCTGAATTATACCCCAGCCCAGTTTTCTTTTTTATTTTGAAACAAGGTCTTGCTAAGTTGCTGAGGGTCTCAAAAGGTTTCTGAGGCTGTCCTTGAATCTGTGACTCTCCTGTATCAGCCTCACAAGCACTGTGATTACAGGTTTGTGCCACCATGCCTGGCTAAATTTGTGGGGTGTGTGTGTGTGTGTGTGTGTGTGTGTGTGTGTGTGTGTGTGGTGGTAACTAGGGCTTGATGAACCCAGGGGTATTCTCTGAGCCACAACCTCAGCCCTATTTTTTTTTCATTTTGAAATATGATTGCCCTAAGTTGCTAGGGCTATCCTCAAACCTACAACTCTCCTGTCTCAGCCTCCCAAGTACTGGGATTACAGGCATGTGGCACCACTCTCATCTCCAACTAAAATTTCTTAAAAGAAATAAATTTAAAGCAAAACCAAAACCTGATGATGTAGGATTTTTGCTATCTTTTTAGTGGTTTTACTGGTTCATTATTTTTGCCATCTTTCTAATGAAACTGACATAAGATTGCCCTCTACTTAAATGATGGAGGTGGGATTTGAGTCCAGGTCCCTGTCTAGTGTGGCACTGGCTTTTTTCTGCCTGTCTGTTCTTAGCTTCCTGCACATCCATTGACATGTGTGCTTCTCATTCTCCGCAGGGGATGGCCTTTACACTTGAAGAAAGGCTGCAGCTTGGCATCCACGGCCTCATCCCTCCCTGCTTCCTGAGCCAGGATGTCCAGCTCCTCCGGATCATGAGATACTACGAGCGGCAGCAGAGCGACCTGGACAAGTCAGTGCCTGAGTCTGTCCCTCTACCTCATCCCTGGGCTCAGCTGCTGTTTGCTGTGGTCCACAGGATTTTCTGACTGCCCTTCAGCTAGAAAAGGCCCTGAGAGATTCCAGCCCTTTCTTTAGAAGAAGTGATGTTTCCCTGAGAGACAAGGCTGGTTATGACAGGCACAGTTGATGTGTTCTTGGAGAAATGGGAACCAAATTCAAACAGCAGAATCTTGAGAGCCTTCTAGGAAGTAGTAGGAGATCAGTCACCCAAGAAGCACTGTTCAGACTTCAGACAGCAATGATGTTTAGGGGTGGGTATTTCACTGAGAAGGAAGACATGGAGCCAAGATGTAGACACAGGGAAATTAAAGAAGTGCTACATGACCCGAGTCTCTGGAATAAGGGCAATGTGGTGGGTGACAGAGTAAATGGACAGGGGACACCTGGGAGAGACCTGGATGTCATGTGTTGGAGACCATGGCAGCAGTTAAGAACCTGGCCTCCTTTCCAAGTTCTTCTCAGGAGAGATGCGGACATGCAGAGCCCATGTGGAAGTCCCTGGGTCAGCGTTATCGGCCTTACTAAGGAAGACAGTCACCTTCCCGGGTCACCTGGCTATGAATGGGCATGGCCAGGGTTTGAACACAGACAGCTAACTCCAGAGCCTATGTTTTTAATTACTCTGCTCTGCCACAGCTGAGAGGCAGAAGAACCTAATGGCTATAAGATGAGATTCTAACTCTAGACCAATCTCCAATCCACATTCTATCCCTGAATAACAAACGTAACTTCACCTCTCCAGGTCATTCTCCATCTGTGCAATGATTATGTCCAAGTTGCCTAATTCATATGACTATTTCTACAAGGTTTTGATGCATTAGTCTTTGTGATGTGCTTAGAATACTGCCTGATGCATATTGGCACTGTGTAAGAGTCTGCCTAATACATGTGTCACCTCTTATGGGTTCTGGCAGAAACAGAAAGAAGATAAGGGTCTCCTTTATACACAAAAAGCTAAATGTTCAAGACTTGAGGTCTGAGAGTATGTCTGCCCCTAAGGGCAGCAGAATTTCAGGTCACCCTGCGCCTGACTCCCATGCCCAGGAGTCACACCACCATATCAGGGCATCTCTTTCACCATCCACAGCTTCCGAGTGACAGTGAGCAGGTGAGCCTCTGCCCATGCTACCCTCTCTACTCCCACAGCCCTCGATTCTAAGGCTGTTCCTACTCGCACCAACTCCAAGGCCATACTGTAGCCCAGGTCACATATTCTCTCCTGTTTATCCAACTCAGATTGGGTCTAGCCATAGCACCCTGATGAGCAAACCAGAAATTATCCAACAAATTCGACAGCATGAGACAAGCCCACTAAAGTTGACCAATCCGAGCCTTCTTCTGTTAAATTTATAAAAAGAAAAGAATTAAAATGCAAAGTGAAATGTTCTCTTATAAATATATTAAACTTCAAAAATTAAAACTATGTTCTTCCCTCCCCAGTTCTTTCCAGCCAAACAAGCCTCACTCGTTTGCCTGACAAAACACTCCTGGCTCAGCAAGAGATGAGTGTGCCCATCATTGGGAGCGCCTCTTGCTATGTTGATTACTTTGACTCACTTATTTACCGGGACCCCTGATTTCAGCAGGTGCTTGGAGAAATGCTAAAAAAGCTTGCGCCGGGCGTGGTGGCGCACGCTTGTAATTCCCGCACTTGGGAGGCGGAGACAGGAGGATCGCGCAGGTTCGAAGCCAGCCACGCTGGTTTAGGAGAACCTGTTCCCAAATAAAAAGTATAAAATAGGTTAGGGAGTGTAGCTTGGAGTTAGAAGGGCTTCCAGGAACTCCAGTACCACCAAAAAAATAAATAAATAAAAACTTTTAAAAAATTTTTTTAAATAAAATAAAATAAAAAAGCTTCCCAGCTCCCTTTGGGTATGGGTGTGGTGCCACACATTTGTAATCCCAGCATTCAGGAGGCTGAGACAGGAGGATTGCAGTTCACAGCCAGCCTCAGCTACTTAGTGAGGCCCTTTGCAACTCAGTGAGACCCTGTTTCAAAATAAAGAATAAAAAATAGGGCTGGGGGTGTAGCTCAGAAGTAGAATGCCCCTGGATTCCATCCCCAGGACCGCAAAAGAAAAAAAAGCTGGTTCTCCATCAGGGCCAAGGAATAGTAGAATGAGACTTGGGAGGAGAAGTGCATAAATGGCTACTGGGTAAGGCAATCTCCAATGCTGGCAAAGAGTTTAGATCCTGCTCCAAATGTGAATTCTCTCTCCCTGAAAACATTGTCCAGAACCCAGATTTTAGTTCTGAACAGGTACTTTTGATGGAGAAGAGGCTGAGGCCCCAGAAGGTCACAAGACATCCTCAAAGCGACAAAGCTGGTAAATAGCAGAGCTGGGGTCAACCCCAGGGTGTTGCTGCCATGCCCAGGAGTCACACCACCATATCAGGGCATCTCTTTCAGCCTACCTCATGCCAGGGCCTCAAGTGTACCCATGCTATCTCAAAGAGTTATCCAGGAAGGCTGCGATTCAGCAGTCACACATCAATGTGAATTTTTCTTGTATTTATTTATTTATTTATTTATTCATTGATTTTGTGGTACTAGGAGTTGAATTCAGAAGCATTCTACCTACAAGTTACACACACACCCCAGCCCTTTTTATTTTTTGTTTTGAAATAGGGTCTCATTAGGTTTCTGAAAGTCTCACTAAGTTGCTGAGGCTGGTCTCGAACCTCCTGTCTCAGCCTCCCAAGTACTGGGATTATAGGCATGTACCACCACACTCATTCTCAATGTGAATTTAAACCCCTGGATTTTCTGTATAAGAGGGTTTTTCACTCATTCAAGTGTCAATGAAGGCTCTTTTCCTCACTTAGTGATTTCAGGCTTCTGGGGATAGGTTAAAAAAAAAAGAATATTTTTAGAAAATGCCTCCTGAAATGACTTACCACCCAGCCACCTGTGCCTTCTCTGTGACAGAAACCAGCCCTGTCTTAGAAGAGGCAGTTTATACAGCCACCCCTCTGCCTGTGGCTTCGCTGGAACCTACTCCACCCCCAAATCATCGCTGTGCCATTTGTCACTAATGTCAACATAGTAATATTGCTGTCTTACCCAGTGCTTGGGAGCACAGATTCTGGAGTCAGACTTCTTAGGTTAAAATCCTTATTCTGCCACAAAACCTTGAGCAAATTAATCTCCCTATAAATTACTTTCTTTGTCTCTAATTATATCGTACATACCTTACGGGTCCTTGGAAGCTGTGAGCTTATGTAATCTACTTGGACAGCACCTACACCGTGTGTAAGCAGCACTGTAAGGCAGGTTCTGTTCTCCACGTTTCATACATGTTGATCTCAGACTTAGGGCAGTGGATGCACCATTGCAGCTGAGCCAGCATGGGGATTCTGGCCTCTCCTGGGTCCCAAGATCAGCCTTCTGCTTCTCCCCCTCTTCCCAGGTACATCATTCTCATGACACTCCAAGACCGCAACGAGAAGCTCTTCTACCGCGTGCTGACCTCGGACGTGGAGAAGTTCATGCCTATCGTGTACACTCCCACTGTGGGGCTGGCCTGCCAGCACTACGGCCTGACCTTCCGCCGGCCTCGGTGAGCAATGGAGGGGCGAGAGATGCAGGGGCAGCCCAGAGGGAGGGGAGCGCATTCTGCCACCATGCCAGCTTGGGGACTAACTCTAGGGACTAATTCCTCGGTGGTTTAACAAGCCAGGAGAGTAGAGAAGCTGGGTAGGGTTGACAAGGGTTTATACCCAATGAAGAGGAAGACCTTGGTCTCCTTAACACTACTGGGCAGGGTGGATTCATAGGGGGCTGTTCAGACCCAGGCCCAAACCCTGCTGGTGGTTCTCCAAGGGGTCAGCAATGGACATTGATGTCACAGCAACATGGGGTTCCATACAGGTAGAACAGACCCCTGCCAACTACTTGCACTCCAGGAACCAAGTCACTTCTGGGTGGGACTCAAGAGAGTGCCACAGAAGTGGGCACACAGCCTGGAAAACAGGAATGTGTCGGTTCCACAGGAAACAAGAATCAGGGGGAAAACATAGCCATGGTAAAGGCCAAGAATTATCCTAAACGCTTTACATATCTTTTACTTAATTATTACACACACACCTGAGACAGGTACTATTATTATATGAAAAAAACAAGGCACAGAGACATGTTACCCAAAGTCACACAGCTCATAACTAGCAAAGGCAGGACTCAGCCCATGCGGTGTGAACCAGTGTGTACGGGTAACTGCTATGCTACGCTGCTTCCTGTAGTTTCTGACTATGAGCATTTGGTGACGATCTGGGTAGGGCACCATTGCAGCTCCATGATGGATACTTGACTGCCCAGGGGCCCAAAGTTGGGATGGCCAGACACCAGTTCCAGAGCCTCTCCTAGGAGGAACTGATGCAGCCAAGTCCTGGGTTTTGCAGCTGGGTGAGGCTGTATCACCTTCTTAGATTAGTCCCTCACACTCTTGGTACAGACTTCCCACATATGATTTGCCACAAATTCTTTTGTTCAGATGATTATCTAATTAAGTCACTTGACATGTGACATTCTGAGCCAATGCTCTGTTTCCATTTAGCTGCTTGCCAGGTGTTGATTTCACACCTGCCTGGTTCCTGAGTAAAATGAGAGTTTGGGCTCCACCCAGCCCTGCGCTTCATCTGAGGCCTGGCTTGGAATGGCTTCACGGATTAGCATCTGAAGGGCAGTTGGCCTGAAGGCCAAGAGAAAGACAGCCAGGCCCTCTTGGTTTCTGAAATGATAAACATTCCTGCCAGGCTCCTGGAAACAATGGAGTCCTCTATGAAAGGGCCTGCCCCCCCCCCAAAAAAAAGCTTATTAGCCTAGCTGATCCTAAAACTGAAACTCCAACACACCTGCGCTCTGTGTAACCTCACAACCTAGAAAAAGATGCCAGAGTATCTCGGAGCACCTGAGAGTCCTGGGCAACTAGACACAGCTGAGGATTCTGGGCTCTGTTGGGCATCCTTTCCCTGTCTTGCCTCTACTCTGGCACATTTCTCCATGGGCCTCCATGGGCCAGGGTTTCAGGAATGACCTCTTAAGGTCACTATTATGTGACTTTGAAAAAAGTAAAATCCAGAGGTGAAGCTGGGTAAAGGCCAGGACAGAACTCAACTCAGAAGGCAAATGCAAAGCAGCAGCAAGATGGCACATCCAGTATCAGCACATATTGGACACCTCCTCTTGGCCAGTCCTGCATTCGCTGTAACCTCTTAGACTTCAAATGATGTGCACATATTTGTAGATCTTAAATTTCTAGTTTCAATGTGAGGTCCAACCTGTATGGATGATGGAGGTATTAAAGAAAAATATTACTCACAACACATGTTAAAGATGGTGAGGCAGACTTCATTTAAGGGGACCATAGTCATAGACATAGGGAACTTACAACAGGATCTTGAAGTGAGGGAGAAGACTGAGCTCAACTCCAAAGCCAAAAGGATGAGTGGGGTGGGGCCCAAGAATAGAAAATTACTAAAAGGAAACAAGGAATAAGGAGATCCTGGCTAAACTGACTTGATGGGATTAGTGCTGAAGGCAAGCTAGGGTGAGGTGATACAATTTAAAGATGGTCATATTTCAAGGGTAGGAGATTTTTACTAACCTGACTTAGCAAGATTCCTATTCAAAGTGGGTTCTACATGGACTGTCTGACCAATTAAAAAAGAACTCAGGAGCCTGACAAAAATTTTGATCAGGAGAATGTTATTTAGAGAGCTAGGTTGTGAGTGGTGGAAGAATAGCAGACTTTGAAGCCAGGCAGCCTTGATCTTGAATATCAACTCCTGATGACTTTGACAATTAACTTAGCACCTTGTCTGTAAGTGGGATTAATACCGATTCATGGGGCTGTGTGAGGATTCCATAAGAACCTATATGTAAATGGCCCTGGTGGGTGCTCAGCAGCTAAGAACTGCCTGACCTGTCATCCCCAGGATCTGTCATGTCATCTGACTTAGTCACCCTACTCAAGAATGTAAACTGTAAAGCCGGGCGTGGTGGCGCACGCTTGTAATCCCCGCGCTTGGGAGGCTGAGACAGGAGGATCGCACGGGTTCGAAGCCAGCCTCGGCTACTTAGTGAGGCTTTCAGCAACTTAGTGAGACCCTGTTTCCAAATAAAATATTTTTAAAAAGGTCTGAGAGTATAGCCCGGAGGTAGAAAGCTTCTGGGTTCCACCCCCAGTATCTCCTCCCCCCCCACAAAAGAATATAAACTGCAAACCTATTGCGGCCATCTCAGTCCTCTGAAATTCTGCCATGCTTTGTTGTATGATTTAGATTTTACACTGTGCCTGTGCTTAACTAGCAAATACCAATGAGAAATTAGAAAGCAGGTTGTGGTAAGTTAGAAATGCTGGGCAAGAAATGGGACTTGGTATATGTAATTGGAGGTTCTGTGAAAATGCATTTGCATTTGTACAAAGTCAGCAGCCTTTAGCCTGAGTCAGTCTTTCTTATCTGCAAACAGGTGGGTATCTACATGTAGGCCAGTCACATATATGCAGGATCTCAATGGTTTCCATGTATTGAATGCTTGCAATGCTCATGGGGGGCCGGGCTAGGTATTTCATGTACATTATATCAGCCCTACAACAACTCCACAGGGTGCCTATTATCTTACTGAGAAGGAAACTAAGACAACTTGTCTAAGATATTACAGCTGACCCAGAGCTAATGCCTTATGTTTTTCTTGAATTTCCACCCCAGCTTCTTGTGACCCTAGTAAATGTAATACTCCAGAGATAAACAATTGCACCCTTGCATTCATATAAATGCCTTTGTTTAATGGCTCTGCACACAAGAGGAGCTTGTGGAGGAACTTGGGAGGGGCAGCATGCCGTGGCGGACAGAGCAACAGTGTCCAGAGGGAAAAGACCAGTCCCCTATTAATAATCATGTATCCTTGAAGTCTGGTTACTCTGCCTGCCAAGCTGGAGTCATAGAAACTGTCCACCTCATGGGGCTATTGTGGAAGTCAGCTGAGTTAAGTGGACATAAACATGCTTCACCAATTGTAAGGTCCCTTATTAACTTAAAATGTATTTTTCATCTTTTTTCTCTCACCCTAATCTCCATAAAAAGGTGTAGTTAAGGCTCACATTCATCTCATTACAGCTTCCTGTTTCCTGGTTAATGTGTCTGATGAGCCTCATTTTCTTGTACTCGAACATTTTTATCTTCCGCCACTTCTGCCACGGTACCCACATGTGCACACACATACACAGGGATCCCTGGGACATGAGTCACGTGCTCCTGTCTCCGAAATGTCCAGTGGAGCCATTTCCAGCCAAAAACAGGAAAAATGGATACCAATATCTTGACCAAAGGCATTCTGGGGGGAAAAAATACAACCTTATCTCAGCAATTGGGAAGATTCCTGGTACCCAGGGCATACAGGCTTTCAGCACATGATTTCCAACCCAGCAGTCAGTTGATTGGGAGCACACACACACACACACACACACACACACACACACACACACACAGTCCAAGAAGGCAGGCAGATAGCAAGGATTAGCATCATCAGACCCAACTCACCCCAGCCTCAAGGTCCTAACACACTGATTCCTTTTGCCAAGACAGTTTCACGCCCAATTCCCCCAGAGTCCTCTGCCAAACTGTTCCTGCTGAGCTGCTGGACAGACTCGCTCATGGAAAGCAAGTGCAAGGTCTCCAGTCAGTGGTTAGCTTCTCCTCTGGTCCTCTTAGTTCTTTATCCTTCGGTATTATGGGAAGAACACTGGATTAGGGGTCAGGAGGTCAGATTCCGCCATTGCCACTCTCTTTCTGGCCATAAATCCTAAGGCAAATCACTTTGCTTATTAGTCTCCAGCAAAAGTGGTAGGATTAGGCTGAATTTGTGGTTACTGTGATCTCTTCTAGCTCTGACAGCTTGCAATCTAATAACCCAAATTCTAAAACCTGGTTAGAAATTAAATCTTGATGTGAACCATGTTCACAGTGTGGTTGGGCCTAGGTTTTTCCACCTGTGATATCAAAAGTGCTGTGTTTGAGCAGCAATTCTCATTCTTGACAATGCATTAAAAGTATCTGGGAATAGCCGGGCATGGTGGCGCATGCTTGTAATCCCAGCATTTGGGAGGCTGAGACTGGAGGATCCCGGTTTGCGGGCAGCCTCAGCTACTTAGTGAGATCCTCTGCAACTCAGTGAGACCCAATTCCAAAATAAAGAATAAAAAATAGGGCAGGGGGTGTAGCTTGGAGGTCAAATGCCCCTGGGTTCCACTCCCAGACCCGCAAAAAAAAAAAAAAAAAAGTATCTGGGAAGTGTAATCCCAGCATTTGGGAGGCTGAAACAGGAGGATCGCGGTTCACGGACAGCCTCAGGTACTTAGTGAGGCCCTCCGCAATTTAATGAGACCCTGTTTCAAAATAAAGAATAAAACTAGGCCAGGGGATGTGGCTCAGAGATCAAATGCCCCTGGGTTCCATCCCCAGACCAACACACACACAAAAAATTTCCCGAGGCAGATTCTAGCCATCTTTATTTTTCAAAGGCTATTCTAATGGGTAGCTAGGGCTGAGAATGATGAAACTGGGTGATCTTAGAAGTTTCTTTTATATTGGATCTTCTATGAGTTTTAAGGAGTTGGTAACCTACATCTCATTTTTGTCACCCCAGCCTGGAAGTATATTTGAAGTTAGGGTAACGAGAATATAACAGAAATTTCATCTCCAACTGAGCCCTTTACAAGAAAAATAATTGAACTCCACAAAGCTCTCATTTTTCACTCACGGAGTTGGTGGGGAAAGGGAGCCTCACACCTGCCGTCATCCCAGCCACAGATTCCCTCCTCATATTCCTATCACTAAGCAGGAATCATCCCTTTCCCAAATGCATCCACATTATCATGGCTTCCCTAAGCAATTACCTACCTTGTAAGGTTAATATTTGCCCACTCATGTCGAAAGTTGATTAGAAGCTAGATGTGGTAGTGAACATTTGCAATCCCAGCATTTGGGAGGCTGAGACAGGAGGATCATGGTTCAAGGACAGCCTCAGCTACCTAGTGAGGCCCTCTACAACTTAGTGAGAACCTATTTCAAAATAAAGAATAAAAAATAATAGGGCTAGTGGTATAGCTCAGAGGTAGAATGTCCCTGTATTCCACCCCCAGTACCTTAAAAAGAAAAGGATTGGATAGGAGCAAACATCATACTCAAGGGTGAATCCTTTAGGCAAGTACATTGCTGGTGTAGCCTGGCTCACACAATGAACTGGGCCCCTTGGAATCCTTTTCAGGAATTTGAACTGAGACATGGACAAAGTTATGTGGAAATAATTTTCAAGCTGAGAAGGGAAATGAAGGCAAAAAGGATGCTGTGGTTTAGATTTTAAAGTCAGATCATTGTAGAACAAAGGCAAATGCCAGCTATGTAGGAACAGAAAAAAAGAGCAGGATATAAAAGGAGTGAGTCTGTGGAGAGAGACAGGGCAGATGGGAAAGAAGGAGAAGGAAAACCCAGGCAGAGATAGTGACTGGTCCCTAGAGCAGCCTCAGGTCATGACCACTTTTTCACACTAGCTCCTACTAACATTTACAGTACACTTTTTCTCCAGAGGTAACATAAGTGAACCTCTGCTTTGGATAACTAAAACAGCCAGGTTGGAAAATAGTTATGTAATCAGGTAGATCTTATGAGCTTCTAATCCCCTTGCTAATGTTTTGTATAGGACTAACAGATTAAAGTAGGACATTTTAGTCTTTAACATGCATTGTAATCAGCTGGAGGAGCTGTTAAAATACAGATTCAACAAGTCTGGGAAGGGCCCAGAAAATTTACATACTTAACAAGATGCAGGTGATAGTGATACTGCTGGTGTGGGAACCATTCTTTGGGAACCACTGGATTGAAGTGAAAAGTAGCTCACTACAAAACAAATAGAGATGATCTGAAGGAAGCAGATGTAGGCACGGGCAGCTCTGGCTTCACGTTAGTAGAAAGATCTGAGATATGGGTTCTGGCCCCAGTTCTGTTCATCAACTAGGAATTGACCTTTAGAAAATCTCTCTCCCTTTCTGAGCCTCAATTTCTTCATCTATAAAATGAAATCATTTTACTAGGTGATCCTGGGAGCTCCTTTTCACCTTGACAGACTCTAATTTGGGGAGATTAGGGCACTGTGACTATAAATTTGCTAAGCTTTTTAGCATTCGAGAAAAATGCAAAACTAGATAAAAACACATGCTTTTCATTTTCTGACCAAAAAAAGCTTGCAGACTTATCTATAAAAGTGTCATTTTTTTCCCAGAGAGCTCTGATTCACAAATGGGGATTTTCTCAAACAGACCAGCTGGGCAGTCAGGATCTGTTATGGATGGTTTGGTGCTATGGGTTGAGCGTTGGTGCTGGAATAGATCTAAGAGAGGTGGCATGAGGATTTTTTCCAAACCAGGAGGCTGTTCAGCTATTATTTGACGTGAATGTCACATGGGGTAAGTTAAATTGCTTTTGTATTCCACATTGCAAAAACATTTTGAAACAGAGAGATGGAGGAGAGAAGGAACACGTATTTTTGTGTCTGAATCACATGGATTTCAGTCTCCAAGTGAATTGGCTTATTCTTTTTTAGAGGAAATCGTGAGATCTACATTCAAAGAGGTAAATTTGTACTCAGTTGCCTTTGAGTTGCCTGGGACGTTAGCACCAAAATGAGCAGCTTGCTCTGTGGAAAGGGCCAAAGAAAGTTCTCAGCCATCCATGAGTTTGGATGGAGGAGGCTAGGAGTAAAGGTAGAGATGGTTGAGTAGCTCCTCAGAGATACAAAGATTATATTTCCCTTACTCAAGTTGGAGACAGATAAACTTTATGGAATGGAACAGGATGTTCTGAGTTTGACTTCCTGTAGCCAAAGGCAAATTTCCCTGTCAATTTAAATAAACTAATTTTTTCTTTTTTCTTTTTTTTTTTCTTTCTGGCACTGTGTCTTTCCTACTTTGTCCCTGGCAATTTCAGCCACCATGATCAAAAAAATCACCGTGAGGACAATTTCCTTACTCAGAGAAGGAAATGCGTACATGCAAGAGTTGAGTAGACCTTTCCTTAGATAACCTGGATCTCCCATTGACCTTGATCTCCCAGTGCACTAAAGGTTGTGTTTATTCACATTAAGTTTAGTCTAACAAGAGCAGCTTCTTGAGTGCAAATGGTTCGAATGGCTCTGGGCTAAAGGAAAGATAAAGAATCACTGGTGTAGAACTTCTTAAAGAAAAGTAAAAGCTGCTTCCATAAAGAACCCCACCACTGGCTGGCCAGCCCACAAAGTTCATGGTTATATCGCTGTACTGGTGATAGTTTAGTATTCCTATAGTAATCCCTTTTTTTTTTTTTTTTTTTTTTTTTTTTTTTTTTTTTTTTTTTTTCATTTATTTTATTTATTTTTTTTAATTAATTTATTTTTTAAATTGGTGCATTGTAGTCATATATCAATCACATTGGAGTACAAGACTTGAGAGGATATACAAGCACACATCATCCAATTAGCCCTCCTCCAGCCACCGTCCCATTCCCTCCCCCTCCCTCCATCCCACACTTCTTTGGTGATTTACTTTGATATATTTGTTTATGTACCTCCTGCATTTTAAAGAGGCTCCGTCCTCCAGTATTACATACCCTCTGATTGATCACATTAGTTGCTTCACTATAGGGCCCTTTCTATAGCTCAACCTCTTCCTGTTGCCCTTTTCCTCCTAGTTATTGCTGATTAAGAGAAGCGTCTGATTTATATTTTCTGCGATATTTCTCTGTGCATGCTGCGTTGCAAGTACCAATCCCACTCTTGATGGTCCCAGTAGTGGCCTGGCTACTCAGTGGACTGATCCAGACCTCGCTGGCTCACGCAGCGGCCTTGCCTCATGGGAGGACCCAGTTCTGGTCTCGCTGGCCCCTGAACCGGTCAAACCCCTAAGCTGGCTTTGGTACCAACCTTGGAGGCCGCAGGAGTGAACTTGCCTCACGCCAGGCTCCGATGCTGGCCATTGGCCCCTGCACCGGTCTAACCCCTTGGCAGGATTCCAATCCCGGCCTTGGAGGCCCCAACACTGGTAATGCCTCACGGCAGGCTCCGATGCCGGCCTCACTGGCCCCAGCACCGGCCTAACCCCTTGACAGGCTCTTAAACTGGCCTCAGAGGCCCCAGTACCGGCCTTGCCTCACGGCAGGCTCCGATGCCGGCCTCGCTGGCCCCAGCAGCGGCCTAACCCCTCGGCAGGCTCCGATCCCAGCCTCGGAGGCCCCAGCACTGGTCATGCCTCAAGGCAGGCTCCGATGCCGGCCTCGCTGGCCCCAGCACCGGCCTAACCCCTTGGCAGGCTCTTATCCTGGCCTCGGAGGCCCCAGTACTGGCCTTGCCTCACGGCAGGCTCCGATGCCGGCCTCGCTGGCCCCAGCACTGGCCTAACCCCTCGGCATGCTCCGATCCCGGCCTCGGAGGCCCCAGCACTGGTCATGCCTCACGGCAGGCTCCGATGCCGGCCTCGTTGGCCCCAGCACCGGCCTAACCCCTCGGCAAGCTCTTATCCTGGCCTCGGAGGCCCCAGTACCGGCCTTGCCTCAAGGCAGGCTCCGATGCCGGCCTCGCTGGCCCCAGCAGCGGCCTAACCCCTCGGCAGGCTCCGATCCCGGCCTCGGAGGCCCCAGCACTGGTCATGCCTCAAGGAAGGCTCCGATGCCGGCCTCGCTGGCCCCAGCACCGGCCTAACCCCTTGGCAGGCTCTTATCCTGGCCTCGGAGGCCCCAGTACTGGCCTTGCCTCACGGCAGGCTCCGATGCCGGCCTCGCTGGCCCCAGCACCGGCCTAACCCCTCGGCAGGCTCTTGTCCTGGCCTCGGAGGCCCCAGTACCGGCCTTGCCTCAAGGCAGGCTCCGATGCCGGCCTCGCTGGCCCCAGCAGCGGCCTAACCCCTCGGCAGGCTCCGATCCCGGCCTCGGAGGCCCCAGCACTGGTCATGCCTCAAGGAAGGCTCCGATGCCGGCCTCGCTGGCCCCAGCACCGGCCTAACCCCTTGGCAGGCTCTTATCCTGGCCTCGGAGGCCCCAGTACCGGCCTTGCCTCACGGCAGGCTCCGATGCCGGCCTCGCTGGCCCCAGCACCGGCCTAGCCCCTTGGCAGGCTCTTATCCTGGCCTCGGAGGCCCCAGTACCGGCCTTGCCTCACGGCAGGCTCCGATGCCGGCCTCGCTGACCCCAGCACCGGCCTAACCCCTCGGCATGCTCCGATCCCGGCCTCGGAGGCCCCAGCACTGGTCATGCCTCACGGCAGGCTCCGCTGCCGGCCTCGTTGGCCCCAGCACCGGCCTAACCCCTCGGCAAGCTCTTATCCTGGCCTCGGAGGCCCCAGTACCGGCCTTGCCTCACGGCAGGCTCCGATGCCGGCCTCGCTGGCCCCAGCACCGACCTAACCCCTCGGCAGGCTCTTATCCTGGCCTCGAGGCCCCAGTACCGGCCTTGCCTCAAGGCAGGCTCCGCTGCCGGCCTCGTTGGCCCCAGCAGCGGCCTAACCCCTCGGCATTTCCGATCCCGGCCTCGGAGGCCCCAGCACTGGTCATGCCTCAAGGCAGGCTCCGATGCCGGCCTCGCTGGCCCCAGCACCGGCCTAACCCCTTGGCAGGCTCTTATCCTGGCCTCGGAGGCCCCAGTACTGGCCTTGCCTCACGGCAGGCTCCGATGCCGGCCTCGCTGGCCCCAGCACCGGCCTAACCCCTCGGCATGCTCCGATCCTGGCCTCGGAGGCCCCAGCACTGGTCATGCCTCACGGCAGGCTCCGCTACCGGCCTCGTTGGCCCCAGCACCGGCCTAACCCCTCGGCAAGCTCTTATCCTGGCCTCGGAGGCCCCAGTACCGGCCTTGCCTCACGGCAGGCTCTGATGCCGGCCTCGCTGGCCCCAGCACCGGCCTAACCCCTCAGCAGGCTCTTATCCTGGCCTAGAGGCCCCAGTACCGGCCTTGCCTCAAGGCAGGCTCCGATGCCGGCCTCACTGGCCCCAGCACTGGCCTAACCCCTCGGCAGGCTCTTATCCAGGCCTCGGAGGCCCCAGTACCGGCCTTGCCTCACGGCAGGCTTTGATGCCGGCCTCGCTGGCCCCAGCAGCGGCCTAACCCCTCGGCAGGCTCCGATCCCAGCCTCGGATGCCCCAGCACTGGTCATGCCTCAAGGCAGGCTCCGATGCCGGCCTCGCTGGCCCCAGCACCGGCCTAGCCCCTTGGCAGGCTCTTATCCTGGCCTCGGAGGCCCCAGTACCGGCCTTGCCTCACGGCAGGCTCCGATGCCGGCCTCGCTGGCCCCAGCACCGGCCTAACCCCTCGGCATGCTCCGATCCCGGCCTCGGAGGCCCCAGCACTGGTCATGCCTCACGGCAGGCTCCGCTGCCGGCCTCGTTGGCCCCAGCACCGGCCTAACCCCTCGGCAAGCTCTTATCCTGGCCTCGGAGGCCCCAGTACCGGCCTTGCCTCACGGCAGGCTCCGATGCCGGCCTCGCTGACCCCAGCACCGGCCTAACCCCTCAGCAGGCTCTTATCCTGGCCTAGAGGCCCCAGTACCGGCCTTGCCTCAAGGCAGGCTCCGATGCCGGCCTCACTGGCCCCAGCACTGGCCTAACCCCTCGGCAGGCTCTTATCCAGGCCTCGGAGGCCCCAGTACCGGCCTTGCCTCACGGCAGGCTCCGATGCCGGCCTCGCTGGCCCCAGCAGCGGCCTAACCCCTCGGCAGGCTCCGATCCCAGCCTCGGAGGCCCCAGCACTGGTCATGCCTCAAGGCAGGCTCCGATGCCGGCCTCGCTGGCCCCAGCACCGGCCTAGCCCCTTGGCAGGCTCTTATCCTGGCCTCGGAGGCCCCAGTACCGGCCTTGCCTCACGGCAGGCTCCGATGCCGGCCTCGCTGGCCCCAGCACCGGCCTAACCCCTCGGCATGCTCCGATCCCGGCCTCGGAGGCCCCAGCACTGGTCATGCCTCACGGCAGGCTCTGCTGCCGGCCTCGTTGGCCCCAGCACAGGCCTAACCCCTCGGCAAGCTCTTATCCTGGCCTCGGAGGCCCCAGTACCGGCCGTGCCTCACGGCAGGCTCCGATGCCGGCCTCGCTGGCCCCAGCACCGGCCTAACCCCTCGGCAGGCTCTTATCCTGGCCTCGAGGCCCCAGTACCGGCCTTGCCTCAAGGCAGGCTCCGATGCCGACCTCGCTGGCCCCAGCACCGGCCTATCCCCTCAGCAGGCTCTTATCCTGGCCTCGGAGGCCCCAGTACCGGCCTTGCCTCACGGCAGGCTCCGATGCCGGCCTCACTGGCCCCAGCAGCGGCCTAACCCCTCGGCAGGCTCCGATCCCGGCCTCAGAGGCCCCAGTACCGGCCTTGCCTCAAGGCAGGCTCCGATGCCGGCCTCGCTGGCCCCAGCAGCGGCCTAACCCCTCGGCAGGCTCCGATCCCGGCCTCGGAGGCCCCAGCACTGGTCATGCCTCAAGGCAGGCTCCGATGCCGGCCTCGCTGGCCCCAGCACCGGCCTAACCCCTCAGCAGGCTCTTATCCTGGCCTCGGAGGCCCCAGCACCGGCCTAACCCCTCGGCAGGCTCTTATCCTGGCCTCGGAGGCCCAAGTACCGGCCTTGCCTCATGGCAGGCTCTGATGCCAGCCTCGCTGGCCCCAGCACCGGCCTAACCCCTCAGCAGGCTCCGGTCCCATCCTCGGGGGCCCCAACACTGGCCTTGCCTCACGGCAGGCTCCGATGCCGGCCTCGCTGACCCCAGCATCGGCCTAACCCCTCAGCATGTTCCGGACCCGACCTCGGAGGCCCTAGCACAAGCCTTGCATCATGGCAGGCTCCAATGCCGGCCTCGCTGGCCCCAGCATCGGTCTAACCCCTCTGCAGGTTACAATCCCGCCACGGAGGCCTCAGTAGTGGCCCTGCCTCACAGCAAGCTCCGATGTCGGCCACTGGCCCCGGCGCCCGCCTAACCCCTCAGCAGGTTCCGATCACTGTCTCTGTGGTTAGTATTTCAAAGGTTCCAGTTGTAATGTATCAGATCTCTGCCTCCCCCGAATATTGGCCACTGGCATTGCCACTGCCTCCACCGTTTCAAATCCTTCCCAGGCTCTTTTTCCACTCTGAATGTTGTCCAGTGTTCCTAAGCATGCGTGATGGTAGCATTCGACATTTGGTGTAATTTCTCCAAAAAAATAAAGTTGGTAAGATCCGGTTTCTGCTTCTCCTGAATACAAGTCTCTACCACCATTGCGAAGAATTCTTTCAACACCGCATTTCTCCTTGGTCTCCGCTAAACTCTCTCCTTATATGTGATGTCTGAGATTCTTAACAATATAGAGAAATAGCAGTCCTCTTTCACGGCGAATTTTTCCATAAGTTCCAGTGCATTTAGATAAGTTTTGTCTGCATCTCCAGTGTCCTGGCATCCATAACGGCTTTCTTACCACCTCTCCGATATTTTTCTTTATCTTTTTCTGTTCTGGGCCCGGTTTCTCCAGGGGTCTGGCGTGCTACTCGCAGTTCGGCCGGGACCCAGAGTCCCGCGATCCGGGCCCCAGCTGGCGTGCCCTGTGCTAGACCCCCGCCCAGAACCCAGCGTCTTACTGGGCCTTGTTTCTCCAGGGGTCTGGCGTGCTACTCGCAGTTCGGCCTGGGGCCCAGAGTCCCGCGACCCGGGCCCCATCTGGCGTGCCCAGCCCGCGACCCCTGCCCAGAACCCAGCGTCTTACTGGGTCTGGTTTCTCCAGGGGTCTGGCGTGCTACGCGCAGTTCGGCAGGGGCCCAGAGTCCCGCGACCCGGGCCCCATCTGGCGTGCCCAGCCCGCGACCCCCGCCCAGAACCCAGCGTCTTACTGGGCCTTGTTTCTCCAGGGGTCTGGCGTGCTACTCGCAGTTCGGCCTGGGGCCCAGAGTCCCGCGACCCGGGCCCCATCTGGCGTGCCCAGCCCGCGACCCCTGCCCAGAACCCAGCGTCTTACTGGGTCTGGTTTCTCCAGGGGTCTGGCGTGCTACGCGCAGTTCGGCAGGGGCCCAGAGTCCCGCGACCCGGGCCCCATCTGGCGTGCCCAGCCCGCGACCCCCGCCCAGAACCCAGCGTCTTACTGGGTCCGGTTTCTCCAGGGGTCTGGCGTGCTACGCGCAGTTCGGCAGGGGCCCAGAGTCCCGCGACCCGGGCCCCATTAGGCGTGCCCCGCCCGCGACCCCCGCCCAGAACCCAGCGTCTTACTGGGCCTGGTTTCTCCAGGGGTCTGGCGTGCTACGCGCAGTTCGGCCCGGGGCCCAGGGTCCCGCGACCCAGGCCCCGGCTTTTGTGCGCCGCGCGCGACCCCTGCCCAGAACCCAGCGTCTTACTGGGCCTGGTTTCTCCAGGGATCTGGCGTGCTACGCGCAGTTCGGCAGGGGCCCAGAGTCCCGCGACCCGGGCCCCATTAGGCGTGCCCAGCCCGCGACCCCAGCCCAGAACCCAGCGTCTTACTTGGCCTGGTTTCTCCAGGGGTCTGGCGTGCTACGCGCAGTTCGGTCTGGGGCCCAGAGTCCCGCGACCCGGGCCCCATCTGGCGTGCCCAGCCCGCGACCCCCGCCCAGAACCCAGCGTCTTACTGGGTCTGGTTTCTCCAGGGGTCTGGCGTGCTACGCGCAGTTCGGCAGGGGCCCTAGTAATCCCTTTAAATTTGCTATGTGCCCTAGTGGGGTAACATTGAAAACTTTATTTCTAAACTTGTTTCTTAGAATTTCTTAAACTAGTATTTATGAAGGACAAAAATTGTTTGAAATGGAAAGGAATGGGAAGATTCAAGAAGGGCCTGTCTGGGGTGCTAGAGACAGAAACCAGGCTCAGGCAAGGTGTCCCAATGAAGTGCTGTCAACATTTTCCAAAAGGTCATTGAAGGGGAGCAGTTAAAGAGATAAAAGGACAAAAAATGGGAGTGGTAGATGAACTCCAATTTCACGCACTTAGATGGTCTCTTCTGCACACAAGCTTCATGGGGGAAGGAATAGCATACTAGCATGCTGTTCTTCCTTGGATTTCCCACAGTACTGAGCGTGATGTCTTCAGGTTCTTACTGGAGAGCACTTAAGGGTCTGGGGGTGTAGCACAATGGTAGAGTACAGCCTTAGCATGCTGAGTTAAGTTCCTAGCACACACACACACAAAAATAGCCTATTTGACTAGATTCAACAAGCATTAGTTAAGCACCATCTTTATGACTGGCTATCACAAGCAAACACCTGTAAGATTCAAATAGAATACGAAAGTGTATTCATGGTCCCTGTCCTTAAGGAGTTTATAGCCCAGCTAAGAACAATTTTAAGGGCATCATAAGTCAATGAGTGACATATAGTATGGACTGTCATGTACACTTTGTAAGTATTGTGGTAATTCTAAGTAAGAAATCGCCACACTGAATTGTTAGTTCTTCATATAAACCTTGAAATAACGATTTTGATACACACTGAGAAGATGGCCCAGCATAGACCCTGACATACAGAAACTTACTGGCTGGATTCCATGCAGGGGAAACTGCATAGGCATAGTGTGTGGCTGGAACCAGCCAGGATCATAGCTAGAATCTCAGGACTAGGAGTGTGAAGGACACTGCTGGCTGTTCCTTCCGAACATCCCTAAGCTTTTCAGTTATCGTTTTCCTTCAAATAACCATGTTCTTTTAGAAAGCCTCAATCCTTCCAGAATCAAGTGATGAGCTCAGATTAATCTCAGCCTATTGTGGTAGTCTGGCCCCTTGCCAGCCTACATCTACATCAACATCTACATCATGATCTTGATGTAGATACATGACCCAATTCTGCCTCAAAAGGTGCAAGGCTGGTCTGCCAGAGGACTTTGGGGAAGGATTTTTCTCATTAAAAGAGAGCTTCTCCTTTCCCTGGACATTCTCACATCATCCTGGATGCCTGAAATTACAGTCATCCTATAGCTCGGAGGAAAAGGGCCTCAGGGCCAGGCCTAGAAGGCCAAGGATGGCAGTGTAAAACATGGGGAGCCTGGGTCTTCTGTGACATTATTGGTCCACTAAATAAACCAATCCTAGAGCCACATCCTAGACTTCTTGTTACATGAAATAAATGTCCTCTTTTTAGCCAGTTGAGTCAAAATCTTCTGTTATTTACAGCTGAAACAACTCTCCTCTGTGATAGAATTCTTGGATCACCTTTTCATAAAACAGTAGCTCCTGTCTATTTACGCAGCACTTCCAATGCACCAGGCACTCTTCTGAGTGCTTTATTCATTCAGGCCCACAATAGCTCTGTGTTACACAGCATCAGTCCCATTATCATGAGGAGGAAAATGAGTCATTGATAGTTAACCTTAAAAAGCGTACCTATTTTTATTTTCGTAGTAGGAATTAAACCCAGGGACATTCTACCTCCAAGCTACACCCCTAGCCCCTTTTCTTTTTTTAAATTTTTTAGCCCCCAGTCCTTTTTTGCCTCAGTTTCTCTTTTTTCAGTATTTTTTTAACCCCTAGCCCTTTTCTATTT
This sequence comes from Muscardinus avellanarius, assembly GCF_963383645.1. NCBI lineage: Eukaryota > Metazoa > Chordata > Mammalia > Rodentia > Gliridae > Muscardinus > Muscardinus avellanarius. The sequence continues at coordinate 165,152,042 of NC_137786.1, forward strand.
TTTTTAAACAGAGTCTCACTCATTTGCTGAAGTTCTCACTAAATTGAAGCAGGCCTTTAACCTGTGATCCTCCTGTCTCAGCCTCCCAATTACTGGGATTACAGGTGTGCACCATGATACCCAGCTTAAGCTTATATATTTGGCACAGAGTAGAGTCAGAGTTTACTCCCAGGCTTCTGAATGTACACCTTTATCTTATTCCTCTTGTGTCTTTCATTTCATGAGCTGCTTCTTACCTCTCTGTGATTGAGCATCTATACCCAGGACATAGGACTCTCTACCACATCAGCCTGGGTGTCACAGTGAGTGTAACGCTCCAACGCCAAGGGTGGGGAAGTTTACACTGTACGTAAGCAAAGTACGAAGTTCAGAGTGAGCTAGTCATGGATCTTGATAGACTTTTGAGTGAGTTGAGAAGCACTGAGCTGGAAGCATTTCTTGAGGAAGATAATTCTCAGAAGAATACAGAGGAGAGTCCAGTTTCACTCATTGCAGCATGGGGGTAAAAGCCCAACAGTGTCCCAGCTGGAGACATGAAGGATAAAAACCCAGAACTCCAAGAAAGTAGAACCTGCAATTCATGGAGACTGGCTGGTGTGAAGGTGAGAGTGAACCATGTGGTGATGGAAAGTTGCACTTGGGCCACAGAAATGGATCACTGCGCTGTGCAGCAATGACCACTAGTAGTAGTACTAGTACCACTTGTTTTTATTGAGCACCAATACAGTGATGGTCAAGTTGCCTTTGCTATCTTTGAATCCCACAAGAGCCTTAAGAAGTTAGAGTGCCCAGTGGTTCCCAAATGAGAGCTTCAGGGATGAAGACTTGCCTAAAGCCATACAGGTGGAAATTGGCAAGACTGAAGCCTGAGTCTGTCCTATTCCAAGGCCTCTTCTTCCTTCCACTTTTAAATTGCCTCTAGTCCTACATGTTTTAAACACAGCCCTTCTGGATCATATGTGTTCCCACAAAGATGCCCCACCCCATCTGCCCCTAACCAAAAACAACAACAACAAAAAAACCCTAAACTGAACAAAATTAGCAAAAGGAACCTGCAGAAGTCCATGTGCATCAGTCTTGCATCTAGAGTCTCTTGCAGTGAAATGCTGTGAACTGTAGTTGCAAGTCAGGATGCTTGGTTAAAGAGTCACAAAATGAAAACCAGGGTTTGTCCAGGTCCTTCATACCTGTACAAAGCCTTTTAGGAACATGCAAGCTCCCATGATACTCCCTTGAGTTTGTGTAGGTATATTTAATGGCCTCTACATTTTAATTCATTCCATGGCTTGTGGAGCACTCAAGCCAACACAAATGTTACCTGTGTGCCTCTGCAGCCAGTTTCCAAGCCCTCCTAGACAACTCCCTGCTGGGGTTCCAAGACAGGCTGAGGCATTTGCCTCCTACAAGGCCTTTGAAAACAGCCAAATCTATTCAGGCAACAGTAGGTGAGACCTGTCATTGAATAGATGAAATTGATTAACTGTTAAGAGACTCCTGAGAACTGCATTCCTGCAGGCTTGTCTCCCTCTGCGGCACACACCAGCAGATCACAGAGCTATAAATCACCCAGCTCAAACCAAGATCAACAGAAGAAGCAACACAATGCCCACCAGGGGCACAGGTCAGTGGAGATTGTAGTAATAAAACGTGGGTCTCCTTCCTTTTATTCCAAAACTTGTTATTCCTCTTCTTTGTGCAAAGAGACTGGTCCTCCCCCCACTATTTAAATCAAACTTAATTCATAATTGTTGCAATATTTATATATGTACCAAAGTTTTAGGGTGAATTCAAACACAATACTTCCAAGCACCCTGTAAAACAGGACAGCCCCCTTTCACACAAGATAGAGAATTTGAGAGGGCAAGTGACTCCCCAAAGCTGTACAAATAGAGATAGAGCTGAAGCTAGGATTTGGAGCTTACTATTTGCTACCCAGAATTTTTACTGAACTGTAAAATTCCAACAGGAAGGAACCATAATTGTTTGCTCATTACTGTATACCCAACACCCAGAGCTTGTGACATGGTCTTTGTTAGATGAAAGGAAGGAGAGATGGGAGGATCAGTGTATAGATAGAAGAAATTTAGAATCGTTTCCCTGCTGATTTTTAGTAGAAACCTATAGGAGTGAGTTTCTTTCATCACTGGCTTCTCACTAAAAGACAATTTCACCTCTATAACTGTTTAAACTGGATTGTGTGCTAATTTTTTTTGGTGCACTATAGTCTCACATCATAATGTGGATCATGTTGACGATGGCATATATTCACACATTAATGTAAAAAGTGGTTTAATCCCATTAAGAACTTGCAGTAAGAAGACTTGCATAGGGTATAGTAGGCACTCAGTAAATGTTTCTGGAATTTAACTATATTTACATGCAAGGAAGAGAAAGGTAATCAAAAAAAGTTTCAATGTTACTAGAGTAATGAAAGAAGAATAGACTTTATTCCTTATTTGAAAAATAACTCAATCCCCAAATTCAGGCCTACGTAAACTGAAGAGAAATAGAGAGCTAGAGTGAAATGAGATCATGACCTGCCCATCCAGAATCCTTGGTTCTGGAGGATTAATAACAGTGCCCAATCCTTATCACAAATGAGGTCGTGAAGAGATTGCCCTTGCCTGCTGGTACAGGGTGGACTCGGGTGAGCCAATCAGTGCTTCTCGTGTGCAGTCAAGCAGAGGGACATAGATGTGAGGTTGTCATGGCAACTTTTTTACTGTTTGGAAGAATAGATGAAGTCAGCTAGAGTGACCCTCTTTGGATTGCATGGGGGTGGGAGTACGAGTATCCAGCAGTAAGGAGCCTAGAAAATTCCCTCCTTGTAGGCAAAGAAAATGCAAGAACTTTGAATTCAAGTAAAGGTAGAACAAATACAGGCCAGGTACTAGGTAGAATAATTATGATGATAGGTAACTAAATGATTTGATTAGCAAACCAAGAAGGCAATATTTAAGAGTAAGCCTCTACCTGGACCAGTAGTTTTAAACTTTCCTAATTGTCTACTTATGAAAAAATACAGACTTTAGATCCCTTTCCCAGGATTCTGATCCACTGTCAGGAGAGGGGCCCAAGAGTCTCACTGTAAAACAGTCCACAACTTCCTCTCCTGCAGGGAGCTTATGGACCTTATTTTCATCAATCCAGCCCTGGGCAAGCACAGAGCATTAGGAACTGGGCTGGAGCCCACTCAACTATGCTCACCTCATGGAAACACTTAGGGAGAAGGAAGCCATTTTCTACTTAAGCCTAGTTTAAAAACAAAACACAGAGTTTGATTACTCAGTGATTGATAACAGTTGTTTCCCAAACAAGCTATTTGGTTTATAGGTTGCATTTTTTTTAAGTCTTACATTCTACCATACTTAAAAAAAATATATTGGTACATTGAAGTCATACATCTTAATAGAATACAAGATGGTAGAGGCATACATGCTCACATCACTCAGCCCTTCCCCAATTTTCACTCCATTCCCTCCCCTTCCCTCCTTCTCATGTTTGTTTTGTGATTGACTTTGATATGTTTGTGAATGGACATCCTGTACATTAGAGAATTTCCCTCTTCCCCCCTCCCATCCCCTTCAATTAGGTCACCTTATTTGTTCATCTATAGTTTCTCCTTCTTCACCTAGAGTTCCTCCTATCTTTATTAATAGATAGAAACCAATAGTTGTTCATTTTGCCCAACAAACTTTCTCCATCTTATCCAGGTGATACACCCCTGCTTACCCCTAAAATCCACCTCAAATGTCTTCACATCGGGCTTCCTCCTCAGTCTCTGTCATCCTCCCTTCCTTGCAGAGTACTCTCTTCCCTCTTCTGTGTCTATCTGTAGCTAAATACTTACTATTTATTTATTTATAATACTTACTAATACACCATTATATTTTGGCCCTTTTGTCAAAAATCATTTGGCTGTAAGTATATGGATTTGTTTCTGAGTCTTCTGTTCCATTGGTCTATGTATCTGTTTTTGTGCCAGTATCATGCTGTTTTTATTACTATGGCTTTGAGTATAGTTTAAATTCAGGTATTGTGATTCCTCCTGCACGGTTTGCTGAGAATTACTTTGGTTATTCTGGGTATGTGTGTGTGGGGTTGTTGTTGTTCCAAATGAATTTAAAGACTGATTTTTCTATGTCTGTGAAGAATGATCTTGGTAATTTAATGGGTATTGCATTGAATTTGTAGATCACTTTTGGAAGAATGGCCATTTTGATGATATTTATTCTGTCTATCCAAGACCATGGAAGATCTTTTCATCTTCTAAGGTCTTCTTCGATTTCTTTTTTCAGTGTTTTATAACTTTATTTGTAGAGGCCATTTACCTCCATGGTTAAGTATTTTTAAGAAATCGGATATTCTCCCTAACATGCAGAAGCCAGGAAGAAAATGGGTCATAGGAGGAACTCTAGATGAAGAAAGAGAAGTTTAGATGAGCAAATAAGGTAACCTAACTGAGGGGGATGTAAGGGGGAAGAGGAAAATTCCCTAATGTACAGGATGTGCACTCACAAACATATCAAAGTCAATCACTAAGCCAAACATGAGAAGGAAGAAGGGAGAGGATGAGGTGGGAATTAGATAAGGGCTAATTGAGTGATGTGTGCATGTATGCCTCTACCATCTTGTACTCTGCTAAGTTGTATAACCACAATGAAGCAATAAAAAAGTTTTTTAAATACTCCATTATAGAACTTACTGCATTGTAATTTCATAGCTGTTTACAGATATGTTCTGTAATGTTTTGCTTTGTCTGACAGGAAGATCACTAGATAGGGTGTCTTATTGGCCTTTGTATCTTTCCCTTTCTTTATCTCTCGCTATGGCTTTGCCATATGGGAAAATGAATGAACAAATTAACTAATTAATTAATGAAGTGAATACACATTCCATGAGGGCAAGGATTTTGTCTATTGAAATAAATATCTCAAGTGCTTAGGATAATATTTATTGCATAGAGGGGATCCAGTAAATAATTATTGAAATGAAAATAAATGCATGCTTTAGTTTACACAAGCCAATAAAAACAAAATAATGGACCTGAAATATTTCCCAGCATGACATGATGAATTTTTCAAAGTGGCACCCATGTTATCACAGTCTCTTGAGCATATTAAAATTGAGGACCCTATTTGATACTTCTGTCATTGAATAGTTTGGACTTTAACTCTATAGACCTAAGTTACTCTAAAAGAGAAAAAGTAACAATGAAATTATTTAACTCATATCCACATATTTAGAATAAGTCAACTGCTTTTGTTATTTGTGGTACTGGGGACTGAACTCAGGAACATTCTACCTCCAAGCTACGCCCCAACCCTTTTTTTTATTAATTTCTTTTGTTGTTGTTGGTGGTGGTGGTGGTGGTGGTACTGGGGTTCCTGGAAACCCATCTACTTCCAGGCTACACTCACAGACCTTTTTTTTTTTTTTTTTTTTTTGGAAACAGGGTCTCTTAAGCCAGCGTGGCTGACTTCGAACCTGCACGATCCTCCTGTCTCAGCCTCCCAAGTGCGGGCATTACAAGCGTGTGCCACCACGCCCAGCTCTTTTGTTGTTTTTAAGCAATATCTCAGTACGTTGCTGAAAGTCCTGCTAAGATGCTGAGTCTGGTGTTGAAACTGTGATCCTCCTGTCTCAGCCTCCTGGGATTATAGGTATGCACCATTATGCCCAGCAAGTCAACTATTGTTGCTTCTTTTAAATTTTATCCTTGCGCAATACATTCTTCTATTAATAAGAAGTTTGGGATGTGAAGAATCCTCTAGCTCAATTACAAGGAATAACAATAGTAAAAATAATTTTATTTATTGAAAATTTACTAAATACAGGCAGTATATATTTTGTGTGATTTTCAACTTTTTCATAAAAGTTTTATGCGTGTGTGTGTGTGTGTGTGTGTGTGTGTGTGTGTGTGTGTATTTCACCTCCTAGGTTAAATTTAATCCTAAGAATTTTTATACTATTGTAAATGAGAATTTTTTCTAAATTTCCTTTTTCATGGTTCATTGCTAGTATTTAGATATACTGATTTCGTATGATGAGTTCTAATAGTTTTTGTTTTGCTTTGTTTTTGGGTTTTTTTTTTTTTTTTGATGGAGTCATTGGGGTTTCAATATTTTTTTCTATCCCTTTACTGTCAGCCTCTGTGTGTTGTTAAGGGTAAAGTGAGCATCTTGTAGGTAGCATGTAGTTGGTTTTCTTTCCTTTTCTTTAAACTTTCAGCCACTGTCTGCCTTTTGATTGGAGAATTAATCAGTTCAAAGTCATATGCTTAAAGGAACACATTCAAAGCAATTATTGATGATTAAGAACTTAATTATGCTGTATTGTTCATTGTTTCTAATAGTTTTGTAGATTCATTCATTGTTCCTTTTCCTTCTCTTTTGCTATCTTCCTCTGTGATATGATAGGTTTCTGTGGTATGCTTCGTATCTTTTCTTCAAAGAATTAGGCTCTTTGAACCTAAACATACCAGACAGGCCAGGCATGGTGGCACACACTTGTAATCCCAGCATTTGAGAGGCTGAGACAGGAAGATCGCTGTTCATGGCCAGCCTCAACTACTTAGTGAGGTACTTTGCAACTCAGTGAGACCCTGTTTCAAAAATAAAGAATAAAAAATAGGGCTGTAGGCCTGGGTTGTAGCTCAGAGATAGAATTCCCCTGGGTTCCAGACCTAGTACCACCAAAAATAAAATAAAATAAACATATCAGACATTATGCTCACTGCTTCCATATATTCTCTTTTATTTGTCACATACAACTTTATTGGAAACATTGTATGTCCCTCTTTTACAGATGGGGAAACCAAGGTGCGAATGTGGTAGTGGTTTGCCTGAGTCATTCTGCTGCTAACAAAAAAGACCTAGAATTTGCTTCTTAATCTATCCAAGCCTCTGCTCTTAGACTTCACAATAGCATTGATGTGCTGAAAATTGGATGAGACTTATTTCTGACCAAAGATGTATCTTTTCCCAGTCATTTCAAAGCAAATACTTTCTTGACTTTGAAAATTCCTGGTGCAAGCATTCTCAGATTTCTTTCTTTAAAGAGATGTACAGTTTGGAAGCTAAGCTTAACCCAAGCAACATATTAGGTCAAATGTGTCCACCTCCCCCTCCTCCTGCTTAATTGCATCTGATAAGTGGCCCTTTCAGACACGTAGTTCCAGGCACTTAACTGTCTTTTACATTTGCTTCCAGTGATCAGGGTCCCTGCAATTTAAACATATGTTTTCCCAGTGAACTTTTGTCCTCTTTGAAACTACATTTTGTTCTCTCTTATTAAATTCCAGCTTTCATGACTAATATGCAGTGATAGCTCCAGAAATGTTTATATGATAAATTAAAGTGGGCAGGGCCTTCCGCTTACAAATTGCTTCAAGATAGAATTCAGATGCCTGACCATAGAATTGCCTCCTAAATGGTAGCATAAAGTGGATTCCAGCTTTTACGGTTTCAGCTTGGCCTTGGCTTATGTGCCTTTTGTTCTAGCGTGTCCTCAGAGAGTTCTGAGCTCCTACCTGATTTCTCAAATTGAAGCTGCAGAGATTGACAACTCAATGAGGGGGAAAAAACGTGTATGTGCTTCTCAAACCTGTTTTGGAAAAACAAGCAGATGGGATGCTTTTCTCCCTTTATCTTGCAGATATGTGTAAACAAATGACTCACAGGCTCTGCCTCTGAGTCAGGGGACAACAATCTCAGAATCTCTGGTCGCAGATTATTTGCTTTGGATATCAGGAGTTTGAATTAGAACATAGACTTGTGCCAAAAAAATTTCTGCCCAGGGCCAGATTAACCAGATGCCTCCTAGGCAGCAGGAAGGTGTTTGTTTTATGAAGTGGAGGCATGTGTGGGATATTTCCATGTTCACAGCCGTGAAAGAACATAAAGAGTGCTAAGTGTAACTTCTCAGAGAAAGAGGGCCTGGAACCTCCATGATTATTATTTCTGGAGGAGTAAATATTTCAGTAGAAAAAGAAACACCTTTGTACCAACTCTCTTTGAGTTCCTTGGCACATTTTACTATTTCAAGTAACAGCTGAAACTACATTAACTTTCTCTTTTCTAATTGGAAGCATCTGTGAAATGCAGAATTTGAATTTTTAGATTCCTAAGTAATTTTTCATTTGGACAGGAGTGTCAATTTTCACTGATATTCCCTTTTACGGAGCTTTTTTTCTCCCTCCTGATTATAAGATGTTTAGCCAACTATGGTTGTGGATATACAGGGTCCTTTTCATTGGCTTTTCTATATACTCATGCTTTTTAATGAAAACTGCACTTTTTCAGCTACTTGCATACCTTATCAGGAACATTCTTATTCAAGGAGAACAGATGGAGAAATTCCCCCAACTCTTGGAATTCGGCTCAACAATTTTTCTACTGCCAAAAACTATCTCATAATCACGAAGAAGCCCACAGCAACATATTATATTTGCAAATTCCAGGAAGTAATAGAAGAGTAAAAACAATTGGCAACCTATTCCAGTTTTCCTCTATGTTCATAAAAGCCTGTTTTGTAAAGTGTTTTACAGATACCTTCTGAAACTTCAATAGGGGAGACAGGAGGGCACTGTGGCTTCTGAGCTTCTTTCCCCCGCTACTTCAGCTACTTCTTATATCAGTGACATTATCTCATCTCATGAGCCTCTCTACTCTCAGCAATCCTTGGCTCCCAAACTTGTGGCAGTGAGTTAATGCTGTAGCATTTATAAAATAGTCCCAGGTGGGAACCAAATAAAGGTTGATTTCTTTTCTTTCCTATTTTTTACATTTGACAGCTAAGGTAATAATGGCATAACTTACCTGAGGCCAACGATCAGGCCTCCAAGGAGCCAGGACCAAGCCTGAGTTTGCTGGTCTGACACCTTTAAGTCTCCATCGCTTGTGTTCTAAACTAACTCTGCAGAGTTTGGCAAACAGTGAATTGCAGATTGTACCAAAATGTCACAGAGAGAAAAAGACCTTGGGTGATATGTGCCCCTTTGCATATGTTTGTGTTGCTACTGGGATTTTAATTTAACATAGGTACGGGATTCAAATAATGCCAGCAAAAGAATGAGATGGACTTCCAGGGTTGGCACCCAATAAATGTTTGGAATATTGAGCTTAATACGCTGGATCCGCAAATCAGCAAGTTTCAGAAAGTGAAAAAGAAAACAAATCATAGCTGTGTCAAGACACGGGGAAACCAGAATATGTAATTGTCCTACCTATGAACCATGGTGTGAAAGTCTGTGTTTCCTGGAGGGGAACCGACATTCGTTCCTTTGGCAAACATTTATAAAGTTCCAACTTAAAATTAATCAAGAGGCCACTCTATGAGTGACATTATACAATTAAATTACTCATTCCAGCTTAGTGAGATCAATTTAATGATTACAGCTTCATTTTAGTGATGAGCAACTAAGATTCAGACAAGTTAGGTAAAGTTGCACAGCAAATAAAGATTGCATCTGGCATTTGATCCCAGTTCTGTCTAGTTCCAAATCTATGTTCTTGCAATAATTTCCATGGATATTTATGAGCCCTGCCATAATACAGTCATAGAATCATAGTTTTAGAGGTTATCAAATCTACCGCTTTCATTTTGCAGATGGAGAAACTGGTTCAGAGAGGACTGGTAACCTCCTCGAATTCGTATGTCCAGATATAGTAGTGGAAATTTTCTGCTCTGTCCTAACTGCTCCATTCCTACATTCAGGGCAAGAGAGAAAAGAATTGACTATTTATTGGAAAATCCCTTCCTGAAGTAGACACTGAATTTATAAGGCTGTATCTGAGGGCCCATGGGAATTAACAGAAGTGAAGGATACAGCCCCTGCCCTTGTGATGCTTTGAGTCTGCTGGGAGAAAACCATCCCACAGCAGCAAGAGGGAGCGGAGGAAGGGGAAGGCCAAAGGGCTCTCCAGAGCCAGCTGTCCTGCTCTCTTGCTCTGATTCAGCCCTTCAAGCTTGCTGTTCCGTGGCCCTCCTCAGTCCTCCAATAACATCTCTGTTATACCCCATTATATTTCTTTTTTTCTTGTTTGCCCAAACCAGAAAACCCTTCTGGACCAGAGACAAAATCCCGTTCATCTTTGTGTCCCATGTGCCCAGTGTAATGCCTGACACAAAGACAAATGCATGAAGTTCATGCAGGATCGAGGCAACTGTGAGCCTCAAGCATGTGAAATCCAGAAAGCCCTGCCCACTCCAAGCCCCTACTGACAGCACCACCTGGGCAGACTTCACCACTCATCCCTTGAGCCATACTCCAAAGATAGGAGCACTTCACATCCCCCCATATCTGGGAAGGTCAGAAGGGAATAAGACCACCAGTGGGCAGGTAGGGGACACATGCTCAGGCCCTTTGGAACATCCCATCTCAGAGGGAAGCAAGGCAGAAGCAAGATGGACTGTCCAGGGTACAGGAAATTCTTTATAGTGATTCCGTGTGTTTAAATAATTGAAATGTGCCAGAGATGGTGGCACACACCTGTAATCTCAGTACCTGGGAAGCTGAGACAGGGGGCTGACAGGCTTGAGGACAGCTTCAGCAACTTAGCGAGACCCTCAGCCACTTATAAAGAACCTGTTTCAAAATAGAAAAAAAAAATTAAAAGGGTTTGGGGGTATATCTCAGTGGTAGAATGCCCCTGGGTTCAATCCCAGTACCACAAAAAAAATAAAAAATAATAATACTCAAAATGTCCCTCACAACCCTAATACGCTGTTAGTGGCACTACAAACTAGTAAAGCCACTATGGCGATCAGTGTGGAGGTTTCTTTGAAGATCAGGAATGAAACTACCACATGATCTAGAAATAGCACTCCTGGGCATCTTTCCAAAGGAAAAGAAATCAGGATATTATAGTGATACATGTATATCCATGTTCATAGCAGCACAGTTAGCAACAACCAAATTTTGGAACTAGCCTAAGCATCCATCAACAGATGAAGGGATCACAAAACTACGGCATATACACACACTAGAATTTCACTCGGCCGTAAAGAACAAAATCATGTCATCTGCAGGAAAAACGAATAGATGTTGAGTATACTACATGAGATTAGCCAGCCTCAAAAAAATGAATATGTTTTATATGTGAAAGCTAGGGGAAATTTGGGAATAAGGGTAACCTCAGGCAAAAGGGCAGAAACTCCAATTGAGTGATGGAGGGAGATTAGGAAAGATGGAGGGGGCGAATGAAGAAGTAAAGAGTAATGGCTGAAATAATGCTGTGTAGGTATACAAAACTGCCAATTCCAACTCAAAGACTAGTATGGGAAGAAGAAGAGAGGAAGGTGGGTCCCAGAGGGAAATGCTCTATCAGTTGTGTGCACGTGCATTTCTATTACTCTATGCCCCAATATCATATAAAATTACCATGCATCAAATCAAAAATGGTCCTCGAGCAAGAAAGTAAAACCAAAGGACTGTGAGAGACCAAGCACTGACACCGTGAGTCCTCTGTCACAACCCCTCCCACGACAGTCACACTGCCCTGAGAACATTTCACAGACACGGTGTGGGGGAATCTCCCCACCTGCCTCTCCACGTGCTTGGCCTGCAGGACCGTCCAAGATTTTTTTTTTTTTTTTTTTTTTTTTTTTTTTGTGTGTGTGTGTGTGTGTGTGTGTGTGTGTGTGTGTGTGTGATACTGGGGATGGAACCCAGGGGCTACCTCCAAGCTACACTCCCAGACCCAGGCCTATTTTTTTTATATTTTACTTGGAAACAGGGTCTCTTAAGCCAGCACAGCTGGCTTCGAACCTGCGCAATCCTGTCTCAGCCTCCAAAGCGCGGGGATTACAAGTGTGCGCCACCACGCCCGGCTCCATCCAGGATTTCTAAATCTACTTCTGAGCTCCTTAGGCTTCCCCTCTTCTGCTATGCTGTCAGCTCTAGGAGGCTGCTGCTGGGCTTTCAAAATAGCCTCTTGCAGGTTTTCAGAGGACAGGCTCCCTTCCTGCCCAAAAAATGTGTGGAATGGTGCTTTCGTGGGCAACAGTGAGCCTTTGTTACAGAGTTGAAAGTGCACACCCCTCCTCCCTGAGCCTGCTGCAATCTTTAGCCTAATGTCACTGACCCTGTTTTAATTAAGTCCTCCTTTTGTGTTGGACTTGGTGCCAAAAGCCTAAGTGAACAGCTGTTTCAATGGGTTTTGTTGTTGGGTGGTTCCCCCCACCGATTCTATTTTAGGAAATTTCTAAGGGTCGCTCTTCTGCAGGCTGAGATAAGGGTTAAGAGTCTTTTTTCTCAAGAAACAACATTCTCTTAAGTGAACATTATCATTGTTTTTCTTTCTGTCTCATGTAACTGAATTCTAAAATTCAAGAGAATTTTTCTGACTCCTGATGGAAACTAGAGATAGTGATGTGATTTACAGGCCTTTGTTGGGAGGAAAAGTCACCTGTGCTTGCCCTTATAACATTTCAACAGTTTTTAAAAATGTACAGAGAAGGAATTGTAATGATCACTACTTATGATGACTACGCAAAACTTCGATAGTTGGCTCATTAGCCTCCCGGGGCTGCTGTAACAGATTTCTACAAATTAGTGCCTTTTAGGAAGAATTCTCACCTCTTCCAGCTTCTGCTGTTTTCTGGCAATTCTTGCTTTCCTTACTATGCAGATACCTCACTCCATCTCTGCCTCCTATATATCACATGGTCATCTTTACCCATTTCTGTCTATTCCTCCTCTTACAAGGAGAGCAGTCCTATTGAATTAACTCGTCTAATAACCTCATTTTAACGTGATTACTCTGCAAAGACCCTATTCCCAAATAAGGCCACAGGTACTTGTAGTTAGTATTTCAACATATTTTATTTCTGGAGGCTGAGAGATGCAACTCAAATGACTTGGTACAAACCATATAAACTCACAGAAACACCTTGAGGTTGTTTGGTACTATATACTCCGTTTGTAACTACAAAAGTCCAGGGCCCAGATCTGGCTCATTTCAGCACCATGATCAGAACCACTCATTATACCTAATGCAGATACTGTCTATGGGTGGCCTTTGTATGCTCAACACTGCGCTAGGCCCTGAGGTTACAGCCCTGAGGGAGGGAGATGCTCTCCTGGAACATACAGGCTAGTGGGGGATATGCATTAGAGGTATCATTTCCTAAAGGCCTACTGCTAACTTCCTGTGCCATAACACTGTCTTAAATAAGGAATTATTTTCCCTTGTGATCATTGCCAGAGGTCTGTTGAGGAGATAATGGCTGCTGAGATTAAGAGAAATGAGAAATCCTTCAAAAAGAGCTGGCCTGAACTTCTGCTTTAGCCTGAGCACCAATATTTTGTTTTATATATGAAACATTTTGTTGAACAAAATATAATACCAAGGCCAAGTTATGCTATGGAACAAATAGCCCCATGCTCTCAGTGATTAATATCACATGCTTCTGCACACAAACACACACACCACCAGCATCATCAACAACAACAAAAGAATGGGGGGGGGGGCTGTCCTCTGTGTCACTCTCACTCCAGGTCCCAAGCTAAAAAAAAAAAAAAAAAAAAAAAAACTGTAGCCTTATCTGGCAATGTGAAAAAAAAGAGAAGTGGGTAAATCACACGCCGGCTCTAAAACACCTCCACCCAGAAGTGTTCAGTTGCATCTGCTCACATATCATTAGCCAGAGCAGGTCACCAGGCTGTGCTTCTTTTCAGCCAATCAGGGAAGCACATGCTGTCTTGTACCTGTGAGAGAGAGAGAGAGAGAGAGAGAGAGAGAGAGAGAGAGAGAGAGAGAGAGAGAAGGGAGAATGAATGTATTTGGAGAATAATTCCACACTTGGATAGAAGGAAGAGTTTCAACCTTGTGCCGGGATGAGCAGCCCACCACAAATAGGCCTGCCAGGTCAAATGAATTGAGGACATGCTCAGTGTGGAGCATGTCCTCTGTGTGGGCTCAGTGCAGGCTTTGTTAAACATGGATCCAATCTGGGTGTGGTGGCATAAGCTTGTAATCCCCGTGCTTGGGAGGCTGAGACAGGAGGATCGCAGGTTCACAGCCAGCCTCAGCTACTTAGTGAGGCTCTCGGCAACTTAATGAGACCCTGTTTCCAAATAAAGTATAAAATAAGTCTGGGAGTATAGCCTGGAGGTAGAAAAGCCCCTGGGTTCCACCCCCAATACCAAACACACAAAAACAAGTGAATCCACCCTTTCCCCTCTGGGTGCTCACCGCTCACCCCGAAATGCCCTGCAGGATGGAGCCCTTCTCTTGCCATTCACTTCTCATCTTTGCCCCGTGGGCCTTGATGACTGTGCACCATGAAGAGAGAACTTGTGCTGTGCTTCTAGGAACTGCAGGCGGAAAGTCATACATCAGGGCCATAATTCCGTGTTACTCAGCGTTTCATTGCTGACCAAAATACCTGACATTGCCATTTTGAGAAGGAAAAGTTTATTTTGGCTCAGGGTTTTGAAGGTTTCAGTCTAGCACTGGCTGGCTCCATTGCCCTGGGCCTGAGGTCAGGCAGAACATCATGGCAGAAGGAGACAGACAGACAGGCAGGCAGGCAGACAGACAGACCAGGGACAGGATATACTTCCTGAGGGAATGCTGCTAGTGACCTACTTCCTCCAACCATGACCCACCTGCCTATAGTCCTCATAGCCTCCCAGTATTTCATCCAAATTATGAATCCATCAAATGGATTAATCTATGATGAGGTCAGAGTGCCCATGATCCACTCGTTTCCCTAACGCCTCGCCTTTAAATATGCTGCATTGGAGACCAAGCCTCCCACACATGAGACTATAGGGGTCATTGCAGATCCAAACTGGAACAAGTTTACATCTGAAAGATCCCCCGAAGGGCGTGTGTTTAAGGCTTGGTCCCCACCTTTGGAACTATTGGGAGGTAGTGGAGCCTCGAAGAGGTGGGGCTTAAGGAGAAAGTCAGGTCACTGGGGATGTGAGCTTGAAAAAGGTTTTGTAACTCCAGACCCTTTTCTTCCTTTCTTTCTTTGCCTCCTGGTTGTCATAAGGTAAAGACTTCCCCTGTCGCATTCTCCGTCCATGAGATATGCCATCAAAGTCCCCAAAACAAGAAGCCAGGCAACCATGGATTGAGACCTCCAAAACTGTGAGCCAAAAAATAAACTCCTTCTTCTTTTTTTTTTTTTTTTTTGTAGTTCTTGAGATAGAACCCAGGGACATTGTACCTCTGAGCTCCAGTCCCAGGCTGATTTTTTATTCTTTATTTTGAAACAGGGTCTCACTATGTTGCAGAGGTCCTTACAAGTTGCTCAGGCTGCCTGCAATCCTCTTGTCGCAGCCTCCCAAGTACTAGGATTACAAGTGTGCACCACCACACCCAGATAACCTTTCCTTCTTTTAAGTTTTTGTCTCAGATGTTTTGTCACAGTAACAGAAAGCAGAATAAAATATTAGTGGATGGAGATGAATGTTCCTGAGTCATTTCCTGCAGTTTCCCTTTAAACAGCCACTTCCCAAATACACATGCAGTATAATTATAGGTCTATATGTTAATTTATTTATTTGCAACTTTTTAGGGATATTGCTTCTGTATGTTGGCAGCTAGCCATGTGTAATATATATTGTATTTTCTCCTCTTAAGTTCTAAAATTGCATCCTTGAAGTAAACAGGAAAAACTTGGGAGAAGTCATTAGTAGTTTAAATTGCTTGCTTTTCCTTTCATCCATTCCAGTTAGTAGCTATGAACCATGAGATTCTCATAAGTGCCTGCATCCCATGTGCAAATTTTTGTGGGCCTAGAAATTGTAAAGGATACTCTGTTCCAAGGAGCCTTTATCCCCAAGCACTCAGCACCTTGGGATCCCAATAATTCACTCCAAGGCTGAGGATGTCTCTGTGTCTTGGAGCTAGGCCTGGGCTTCTTGGAGCCTCCCACCCTTCTTCCTCCCTTCCGCATCCAGCAGGATGGTAACATCACACTTGAAAGGCACCACATAGCTATCGAAGTCAGTGCCTCCCAGGCATCATTCATTCCTGAGGTTTTGGCTCCTTCTCAAGGAAAGAAGATTGAAACAGACGCAGCTGTGGAGCACATAGAACTTCTTGGCACTCAAATTGCTACCCCAAACATCTGGACAGGGCTGCCAGCAGAGCAGAGCAGCGTGTGCTCAGGGACTCTCACGTCAGCACCCCTCTCCGACTTACCATGTTGGGCAAGGTCAGACAAATATTAACTTTCATGTGTCTATAGGGCTTTGCTGTGCACAGGGATTTTTGCACACTTGCCTTGTTTGATCCTTGCAGTCATTCCATAACAGAGAAGCCGTTGTGCCCATTTCACTGAAGAGAAATTGAGGCACAGAGAGGGGAGGTGGCCTGCCCCAAATCACACAGCTAAAGGGGCCACGTTTCTGGGATCCCAGAGACCCATGCTTGGAGCTCACCTCTCCCTTTCCATTGATTCCTCTTACTCTCCTCAGTGGACAATGATAACACTCAACTGAGAGAGTTGCATAAAAATTATAACAAATGGGGAGCCTGCCAGAGATGGAACAGAGGTGCTCAAGAATCTTATTGAATGTACCAATGGATTTTGTCCTTTTGTGGTTTATTTCCCTTCCCAAGCTGTCCTTGTTTTTATGGACTATTAGCTCTGGCAGTGAATATGGAATTAGTCCCAACTGTGCATCACCAAAGACCCTTTTATTTTCCCCCCACTCAGTGACCCATTTAATGAAAGGGGTGTGTGTGTGTGTGTGTGTGTGTGTGTGTGTGTGAGTGTGTGTGTGTGTGTGTGTGTGTGTGAATACTAGGGGTTGAACCTAGAAGCATTCTACCTCCAACTACACTCCTAGCCCTATTTTATCTTTTTTATTTTAAAACAAGTTTCACTAAGTTGCTGAGGTTAGCCTCAAACCTTCAATTCTCCTGTCTCAACCTCACAAGTACTGGGATTCTATGCATGTGCCACAATTCCTTCCTTCTAATGAAAGATTTTTTACCTGCCATGCTTTATTTATGACCGCCTTCCTCTGTCATCAATAAAAGGCACATGTCACTGTTAATCATGTCTCCTGAGAAATGTGCACATCAGTGCATTATCACTACTTAAAATACTGATTTATAATTAGATGCTAACATTTATTGAGCACTGGTTATGAACCAGGTACTTCACTGAACACTTCACCAGCATTGGAACCTAGACGATCCTGCTCCCAGGTGCACACTATTAAATGGTACAGGAAGAGCTTTGGTTTTTTTTTTTTTTTTTTTTTGAGTTTTTGCCAGGTGCCAGCAGACACTGGAATATGCTCTTTAAATATGCATTGTCTTATTTAGTCATTATCGTAAAGACAGAAGCAGGTGTTGTCACTTTGTCCCTCTTACATATAAGGAAGGGAGGTGATGTGTGCAGAATCGTCTACCTAGGGAGCTGCAGAGCCAGGCTTTGAGCCCAGGTGCGCTGGTTGCAGAACACTTACATCCATCCCTCACCTTTGCTAACTTCCCTCTCACATTTCTCCAACACTTCATGTGAGCAGCTTGCAGCCTCATCACTTGTCACTGCTTGGTATTAGTGGAAATCACTTGAAAAATCCCCATCGCAGCCCCTGGGACTGGAGTGTGCTTGAGGTCTCCTGGAAGAACCAAGCAGGGCCAGTGCTTTATCTGGAGCCACCACAAAGGAGTGCAGAGAGGAGAGTATCTGCACTCCTCAGCTGGTCAGAACCTCACCACCTGGAAGGGGATGGAGGATAGTGACCTTAAGTGAAGAGTCGCTGGAACTGAAAATGGGCTGCTGAGGGCATTTCAGCGGAACTTTGCTCCCCCGTGAGAAACTTCTCCCTGAGCTGGTCTACATGCAATTCTGCTAGCAAATGGGTGGATGAGATGGAGACGCCGCTCCCAACCCTGCTGGGGTCTGCAATCCATTTGTCATCATCATTATCCCCCAACGCTGCACATTTTGCTTCCTCATCAAGAGAAATATTTCATTAATGCCTCTAAAGCGCATTTCTGTTTGGGGCACTTCACTCGGCACCTCCAGCTGTCTGTCAAGAATCAGAGCCCTGAAAAAACAAGAGGTTTGGGTCAATGGAAGGAGCAGTGGGCTCAGTAGCCTAGTTCAAGCAGGTCCTACCACTAGTGAGCCGTGTGACCTTGGACAAGTCACTTTGGACTTCAGTGCTCTTGTTTAGAAGGTGAGATTGTTGAGTCAGACATCTTAAAATTCCCACTTAGGGCAATCCTTTGGGTTGATTGTAGCTATGGCTTAGGTGCACTTCGAGAAGTGGTTAAAAAGCCTTTATTACATTTCAAAAGGAGATATATTTGCAGCATGATCTCTACAGACCATGAAATTATACATGCAAAAAATAAAAAGGGAATGGGTCTTCTGAAATTTTAGCAGCTGAAGTTTATTTATTTATTTATTTTTATGTGAATCATATTGAAAATGGCATACATTCAGACAGTGCTTGGTGCCTTCTCCTCCACCCCACTTCCCCTGCCCCCTCCCATTGAGTGTCCAGATTGACCGTGCTACATTCATACTTTTACACATATTCAAATGTAGCTCCTCCATTAATCAACCTCAGCCTTCTTCCTCTCCTACCCTTCCATTCTAGCTTTGCTGAGGTTTCCCCTCCATTATCTAGAGTCCTTCTGGTATCCCTAATACTCTCTAGTTTGGACATATTAGAGAAAACATATGTCTCTTCTCTTTCTGGGCTTGGCTGATCTCACTTAACATAATGTTCTCCAGGTCTTTCCATCTTCTTGCAAATGACATGATTTTGTTCTTCTTTACTGCTGAGTAGAATTCCGTTGTATGTATTTCCCATAATTTTGGAATCCATTCATCTGTTGATGGAAACCTAGATTGGTCGCATATTTTGGCTATTGCAAATTGTGCTGCTGCAAACATGGGTATGCATATGTTACTGTAGTTCTCTCATTTCAACCCCTTTTGGAAAGATACCCAGGAGTGGTATAACTGAATCATATGGTGGATCCATTTCTAGTTTTCTAAGGAATCTCCACACTAATCTCCATAGTGGCTGAACTAGTTTGCACTCCCACCAACAGTGTAAAAGAGTTCCTCTTTCCCCACATCCTCTCCAGCATTTGTTGTTGACTTCTTTATGCTTGCCACTGATTGGGGTTAGATGGAATCTTAGTGTAGTTTTGATTTGCATCTCCCTAATGGCTAATGATGTTGAACATTTTTACATGTATTTGTCATTTATATCTCTTTTTTGTGAAGTGTCTATTCAATTCAGTTGCCCATTTCTTAATTGAGTTGTTTGTTTTGCTAGTGTAGAGTCTTTTGGGCTCTTTGCATATTCTGGACATTAGCCCTCTATCAGAGTGGTAGCTGGCGAAGATCCTCTCTCATCCTGTAGGCTTTCTCTTTAGATTCTTTTGTTTTTCGTTTTGTGGTACTAGGGATAAAACCCAGGGGCGTTCTACCTCAGAGCTATACCCCCAGCCCTATTTTTTATTCTTTATTTTAAAACAGGGTCTCATTGAGTTGCAAAAGGCCTCACTAAGTACCTGAGGCTGTCTGCAAACCTGCGATCCTCCTGTCTCAGCCTCCTGAATACTGAGATTACACGTGTGTGCACCATATCTGGCTTCTTTATATTCTTGATGGTTTCCTTTAATGAACAGAAACTTTTTAGTTGATCTTATCCCACTTGTTAATTCTTGTTTTAATAACATGCCAGATAATTTGAACAATCATTTTTTCTGTGTTTGTAATTAAGCACACCAGAAGTCTGCTAAGTATCTTACCTCTTAATGCGTGAGCTTTTCTCTGAGCATCTTACTGAGCCTCTTTCTGGGCTCAGGGCACAGAGGGAATGTTGAGAAGGAAGGTTGTTTGGGTACAAACCATTTCCAGAGCAGGGCCAAGTGCATCAGGAGACCAGGAACACATCATGGGGACTGGCTGGTGTGGGATAAGTCTTTCCAAGGTCACTCGGGAGTCATCAGTGAGCCTGGAGCTGGAGCCCAGTTCTTTCAGCTTGAAATAATTGGCTCCTTGGCTAGGGATGTAGCTCAGCAGTAAAGTTCCTGTCTAGTGTGCCCCAGGCCCAGGGTTCAATCCCCAGTACCACAAAATAAATAAGCCCCATAAACTCATTGTTGGTGTAAGAGAGAAAAACTAATTTTCTCTCTGCACTTCCCAGTTCTCAGGTGGGATGAAGCCCTGTAACCAAAGACAGATTAGTAAGAGAAAAACAAACAGAAGTTTAATAACATGTTCCTCATGTACACATGGGAGAAACCCACGGAATGACTAGTTGTCAAAGAGACAGCTTGAAGTTCAGGATTAAATACCATCTTCCACTGAAACAAGGAAAGGAGATTGTTGGAGAGGCCAATTGTGGGAGGTAATGAGGAAAAGCACAGGAAGCAAGAGTGAGGCTTGTGGCACAGGTTTAAATTGGTCAGAGCTTCTAATGATTTAGACTTATCCTCCTGTTCCTAATCCAAAGAGGGAAACACTCTTATAAATGAGATTTCCTGTTTAGACATAAATTTCTCTTTAAAAATGGTAACTCACTCTTGTTTTCAGAGCTTCTCCTATGTCTGCAGCTTCTCAAAATAATCAGATCAAAGTAAGCCTGACTTTGGCATACTCCAACAGTGGCATATTTAGGGTGGTACAGTCTGCTCTCCTGCAGTTGGTACCAGACCCAGGTCTGGCCACTCACTGCTTAAAAGCCAATACTTGGGAGATGAGAGTTGGTGGGAAGGAAATCGATTGATCCAAGGGTCAAGATGAAGAAGCTGTCATCCTTAAAGCTCCATTTGGGGGAACTCAGATGCAAAAGAGGGACTTCAGATGAAGGTGCAGGGAGAATGAGCAGGAAGACTACATGCTAGTTGGGATCTTCATCACCCAGGGCATGTGTCTTCTTTTCCCCTTAGTTGTCAGGAAAATAACACCAGATCCCAACTCCTGGGGCTAATTCCTATAGTTCATTAAACAGATATATTGATTTTCTGAAAAGTAAACCTCATAGCAATTTAGACACTTTGCATTAGCTTATGCACAGAACTAAGGAATAAGGAGGAGCATTACATATTCTGGTATAATCTGAAGTTCACCAGATATTCTGCATTCTATAAATATAAAGAAATCCTATATAGCACTTAACATTTCCGTTGTTTATGTGTAAAGTCTATTTAAAAATTAGAATGCCAGCAGGGCGTGGTGGCGCACGCTTGTAATCCCAGCATTCAGGAGGCTGAGACCAGAGGATCACAGTTCACGGACAGCCTCAGCTACTTAGTAAGACCCTCTGCAACTCAGTGAGACCCTGTTTCAAAATAAAGAATAAAAAGTATGGCAGGGGGTGTAGCTCGGAGGTAGAATGCCCCTGGATTCCATCCCCAGACCCGCAAAAAAAAAAAAAAAAAAAAAAAAAAATTAGAATGCCAAGCAAAGGGATGAGGTATAACCTCGCAAAGAATAGGTCTCTAAGGAATAGCCACTGTTACACAGTCCTATTTTGGGGAGGTGTATTTTTTGTTTCCTGCATTAAGATTATTGTCCCATGGATCACGTGCTCTGAATGAGCTGAAAGAGGAGAAGGAGAACAATTATGAATATTAGAGCTGCAGCTAACGTCATAAAGACTTGTTAAGAGAGGAGCCTCTGTTGAGATTTTCTCACCTAGGAGTGTCAGCTCATTTGGAAGAAGAAGACTGGCTGCATAGTTCTTTAAAAGCTTCCAAGTTTATAGGTTCCCCTTGGTCCATTTATACTACTGACACCAAAGCAACTACCACTTTTAAACTTCGGAACTTGTAAACATAGCTGCTATTTCCACCCAAGGCAATCCTTGAAGCTCATGACCAAGTGTGATTTTCCAGACGTTAACTTCATGGAGACAGTCTTTAAAAACAAGTTTCATAAGACAAACCTGCTTCTTATTTTTGTCTTGATTGACAAAATGGTGTTTCAAAATGGCATGGCAAATGCTTGTGAAGGGGAGAGGGAGAATTTTTTTTCTTCTACCCACATAGGGTAGAAGTTAGTTGGGACTCTGTAAATTAGACTGGCCAAAGACTAATTAGTAAGAGAAAAAAAACATGAAGTTAGCATGTGCATTGTGCATGTATACATGGGAGCATCCTTGAACATCCAAAGAAGTGATTAGAACTCGGGCTTAAAAACAATTTTAGACTAAAACAAAAGGAAAGATGCTTGTGGCTTCGAAAGGGGAGGAATTGTGACGAGGTGTCTAGAAAAAGTATGGTTAAGAAGTGTTATTTTGTAGGGTTTGTTATGTAGATTTAAGTCAGTGCTTTCTCCACTGATGTTGAGTCCTCTTGGTAAAGGAGAGGAGGCATCTGTTCAAATGGATTTTTTTTTTAACAAATGTAAGTTTTCTTTACAAAAGAAACAATTTTGCCCATTTTTAGAGGTTTTTTTTTTTTAATATGTTGATTCTCCGTGGCTTTAGCTCAAATTCATCTGTAGGTCCAAAAGGCATATTTTGGGGCAACATATTCTAGTACCCTTCACCTGGAACTTGCTCTTGGACTTTATGAGTAAGTTAATCCAAAATCCTACACTGCTCCCCCATTCAGTGTGGTGAATAGGGCCCTGCAATCCCAAATCTTAAGTGTTTTCTTTCTCCCCTGCCCTCCACCATCCTTCATGTGGTCGTTTCCCTACCATAAGGCACAGGACACGCAGAGCGCGCCCACTGCCCCACACCATGCAGCACTGTGGTCAATCCTGGGACACAACACAGGACACTCATGAATTGCCTTTGCACCGACTCTTATCTGACACTTTGCATCTTTATCCCTCAACCATCGTCATTATCATTCATCTCTTCATTTCTCCATTTATTCAGAAATAATGTATCGAGTCTATGGCCATATGACCCTGAGCACGCCCAATCTCATCTGATTTCAGAAATAATATATTGAATGTGGAAGCTTGATAGAAATTGGAAAGCAAAAGAGACCTCAGAGTTAGGAACAGAGACTCCAATGGAGTGACGGAGGGATTTTAGGGGAAGGAAGAGGGGGGATAGAGACATAAAGAAGTAACCAGGGGAGAATGCTATGTGTGTATGTGAAATGACGATGCTAATCTCAATGACAGAGACTGAGGGGAAGGGGGGCGGGATCAGTGAGAAATGCTCCAAGTTTTGTGTGCATGTATATTCCTATCACTCTATACCTCAGTATGAAATAATCACATCACACCAATAAAAGTATATAAAGAAGAAATAATGTATTGAATTATGGGCAAAGCTTGGAGAACAATACCAAAAATAGATGCAGATCTTGCCTTCATGAAGCATACAGTCTAACAGGAGGGAGGGATATTAGCCGAGTAGTCACACAAACAAATATGATGCTCGTGTATGGATGAGGTATATGGACCACTATAACAAGGAGCCCCTACTTGGACTTGGAGATTATCAAAAGAATAGCAGACATTGACTACATGAAGAGTAAAGAGAGGCGGGATGCGCCAGGCAGAAAGTACAGCGTGTGGCTGGTCCTGTGGCAGGAAGAACATGGCACAGGAAGGGCTGGAAGAAGGCCAGTGTTGCTGACGACTGGAGAATGGGAGGAATGAGTCTTTGTTTTGTCTTGTCTTGGAGTCATAGTGGTGGAAGATTAGATCATAAATCTGGTTTCAGACATGTTAAGCCTGAAGTGCCTTTGACACGTGTCAGGTAAGCAGTTAAATATAAAAGCCTGGAGCAATGGCTCTAAAACCAAAGATGACCCCCCCCTCCCCCGGGGTATATTTGCTAATGTCTGGAGACAGTTTGGGTTGTCACAACGGAATGGGGTGCTACTGGCATCTAGTGGGTAGAGGCCAGGAATACTGTCGAATGTCCTAGAATGCACAGGACAGCCCTCCCTCCTCACAGGGGAGAATAATCAAGCCCAAATGTCAATAGTGCAGAAGGAGAGCGCCTCTCGTTTTCAGATATTTGAGAGTCATTGGCCAACAGCCATGGGCATTGATGGGATTACATAGAGAGAGAATCAGAGTAAGAAGAAAACAGGATAGTACACATCTTTGAGAAACTTCAATCACATAATGACTGAATGTCCCAAAATAATAAACTAAGGAAAGCAACCAGAGGGAAAGGAGGGGAAAAAAAGTGGAGTCATGGAAGCCAAATTTGAGTGGAAGGAGAGTAAAAGTGTTAGATGCCACTGAGTAGCCAAAGGATATCGGGGCTGAAAACTGCTCATTGCATTCATGGATGTGAAGGTCAGTGGGAGGTTGGTAGCATAATATTGAGCCCAGACATAGTGTAGTGTGGTGGGGGGATGAGTAGGAGGCAGAAACATGGAGGGAACTAGTGTAGGCAATGCATTAAAGAAGTTTGGCAATGGAAGAAAAGAGAAAGAACAATCCTGGCAAGGAATGTGGAGGGTAAGGACCTTCGTGATTCGGTGATATTTTTGTTGTTTTAACTTTTCATTTTGGAAACTTTCAAACATATCTAGCGTGAACTGATTATTATCATAGACCTCTAGGTACTTTGAATTCTATAGACTCAGTGGGGTATGGTGGTACATGCCTGTAACCCCAGTACTGGGGAGGCTGAGACAGGAGGATCAGATTCAAGGTCAGCCTCAGCAACTTAGTGAGGCCCCCTACAACTTAGTGAGATCCTGTTTCAAAATGTGTGTGTGTGTGTGTGTGTGTGTGTGTGTGTGTGTGTGTGTGTTGTGTGGTGCTGGGGATTGAACCCAGGGGCATTCTACCTCCGAGCTACACCCCCTAGCCCAATTTTTTATTCTTTATTTTTGAAACAGGGTCTCACTAAGTTGTGGAGGGCCTCACTAAGTAGCTGAAGCTCACTGCAAACCCAGATCCTCCTGTCTCAGCCTCCCAAGTACTGGTATTACAAGTGTATGCCACCATGCCTATGTGTGTGTGTGTGTGTGTGTGTGTGTGTGTGTGTGTGTGTGTGTGTGTTCCTGGATAAGGTTCCTGGAAACCCTTCTACCTCTGGGCTACACTCTCAGACCTATTTTTATTTGGAAAGAGGGTCTCTTAAGCCAACGAGGCTGGCTTCAAACCAGTGCGATCCTGCTGTCTCCACCTCCCAAGCACGGAGATTACAAGCATGCACCACCATGCCCGGCTAAATATTTTTTAAAAATTGGGCTGAAGCCGGGTGTGGTGGCGCACGCTTGTAATCCCAGCATTTGGGAGGCTGAGACTGGAGGATCCTGGTTCGCGGACAGCCTCAGCTACTTAGTGAGGCCCTCTGCAACTTAGTGAGACCCTGTTTCAAAATAAAGAATAAAAAATAGGGCAGGCAGTGTAGCTCAGAGGTCAAATGCCCCTGGGTTCCATCCCCAGACCCGCAAAAAAAAAAAAAAAAAAAAAAAAAAAAAAAAAAAAAAAAAAAAAAAAACTGGGCTGAGAGGGTTGCTCAGAGGTAGAATGCCTGTGAGTTCAATCCCCAGTAACACACACACACACACACACACACACACACACACACACACACACACACTTATATAATACTTATATAATTCTATGGACTCTGGATTCTATTTGTTTCTCCATAGAGTACTTTTTATTCCAATAGCGTTAACTTAACTGGACTCAGATTCCAAACTCTGTCTCTCCTAATTAGATGTAACTGAAATCCCTGTTCAGTTCTTTTCAGCTTCTAGCTGTGACTTTATTTTTAACCAGTCTCCTGAGTATGCATATTTTAATGGTCAGTCAATAATCTGGGCGGATTTTATACAGATTTGGGAGTTCGTCCTCTGCAGTTCCTTCCCTTTGAGAATTTCCCCCCTTTGCTTCCTGGCTGCTCCTTTACCCACCCTCTGTTCTCTGACACCTCAAGTGACTTTGGCTTTCTGCTATCTCAGGTTGCTTGCAGATTGGCCTGCCAGGCAAAAAGCCACACATCTGCAAATCCCAAGAGGTTTAATTTATGCTTTCAAAGGTGGATTCCCCACCAGTTTCTGCCTGCATTTGGCCAATCTACACACACACACACACATACCACATACACTTTGTAACAATAAAATAAATTGTTTAGAAATGAGTTAACAAGTGTGTGTGTGTGTGTGTGTGTGTGTGTGTGTGTGTGTGTGTGTGTTTATTGGGGGATTCAACCCAGGGCATTCTACCTCTGAGACACACCTCCAGTCCTATTTTATTTTTTATTTGAAAACAAGGCCTCGCTAAGTTGCTGAGAGTTTTGCTATATTGCTGAGGCTGTCCTCAAACCTGTGATCTTCCTGTCTTAGCCTCCCCAGTACTGAGCTTACAGGCATATGCTACCACACCCAGCTTGAGAGAATAAGTTTATAAATGTTATCTACAGAAAAGTTATTCTAAGTGACTGTGTCACTACCTGAATCCAGAAGTCTTATATGTAAGATGATAAAGACTTGGGCATGTTTAAGGACTGATGGGAAATTAATGGGACACCCCGTAGAGTGGTAGAAGGGATCCCCAGGATCCCCACAAGATGTACATATTCTTTCACCCTTGATTTCAGGGCAGAAGACTCATGTTCACTTACTTTAGGTCTAAACACTGAGTTCTAAATCAAGTTAATGAGCTGTTAGATAAAACATGTTCTATTATCCTACATTTACAGATAAACCTTCTGGATGGTCTGGAAGGCTATGTTTAAATTGGGAGTTCTCAGAATCTAGTAGTACAGAGAAAACTATCCCATCCCTGGACCTGCCTTCTTCCCATCCCAACTCCAGTCCCCACTTAAGGGTCATCCTGCACATGTGTCTGGATGTCCTAATCCAAGTTCAAGTCACAGCCTAGTCCCCAGTGTGGCCTGTACTCAGGAGAAGGGACCTGGAGAATAGACCCACACAGTTCCTGAATCAGCCTTAGGGCTGGCCATACAGTCATGGAATTCTGAGGTTCTGGTACCTGGTCTCGAGGCGGGGAAGAGGGTGCAGACTCTGAAGAATACAGGCTAAAGATGGCCACACTGCTGGGCCCCGTGGTCTCTAGGTCCTGTGGAGTGAAGCACTAGTAGGAGGATCAGAACAGGACCTTCTAATCTTTTGGAAGTTAGAGAAGGGATCCCTCTTGCCTAGGCCTTCGGCAAGCATCAGGTGATCCAATGATACTCAGTACTTTCAGTTTTTGCTTTGTTCCTAGTCTGACTACCTGGTTTCTGCATGTGTGTTTGTTCTTTTTAGTGGGCTGTTTATCACCATCCACGACAAGGGCCACATTGCCACAATGCTGAACTCTTGGCCAGAAGACAATATTAAGGTATGTTCAAAGAGGCAGAGATGACTCTTAGCTCAAAGGAAACCTGGAATGACTTCAAGGGGTAAATTACATTGGAACTAGCCTTGAACTGAGGGTAGAGTTTGGACAGTGAGGCATTATGCACATTAGGAGGTTGGTCAGGACCTTCTGCCCAAAGGAAAAGCTATGGTGAGCAATATCTTCCCATGTGGGTATGTGTACCCCAGATGTATGCAGCAGGTGAGGTATATATGCAGAGTGACAAAGTAAACCTGGCAGTTCTTCCTGGAGTACCAATTCTAATAAAAAAAAAATAGGGTAAAAACACTTCTATATAACAAACCAAGTATAATATGGAATGCACACGTCATTTAAATTTTTACATATAAAATATGCAACTTTGTAAAAGTTTATTAGCCTCTGGATAAATCCCCAGATTTCTCCTGCCTTAGGGACTTCCATGGACAGGTTTGCGAGGTGCTGGCATCGAACTTCACTGTCATTTCTGTAAACAACATAGGTGAAGCAAAATGCAAAACACCTGCTGGCTGCCTAGTGAGGGTATTTCTGGTATAGGGGCTAGAGGGGTTGGAGCTAACCAAGTGCAGGATAAGTAGCTCTCAGGGCCTCTGCTCTCACCGCCTGCCTCCCTGGGAGGCTGGACCACTCCACCACTGCTTTCTCTCCAGGCCCTCCCTCCCTCTTTCACTGCCAGTTTCCTGAGTCCCCTCTCCAAAGGGTGCCTAGTACAGCTTCTTCCTGCCTACCTTTCTTTATGTTCTACCCACTTCTGGCCTTTCCAGAAAGTGTTAGCATGTAGAACCAGGACAGGGGTAGAGAGTAGGACCCCCGGCTCTCAGGAGCCAGGCTCAAGCTATCACCTGGCCATGATAAGTAGATGATTTCACACACCTCTGGCCAGATGTGTTTTTGTCCTGTTTCTCTTTCCTGCTTACCTGCTTAGACTCCAATTATGTGCGGGCCTTGATCTTGCAGGTTTTGGTCTTAGTCTCAGGGAAGCTAGTTTTCAGGGCATTTCTAGGATGAAATTATAATAGAATCTTAAAGACAGTAAGGAAGCCAGCTTACCCAGTGAGGCATAAACTCCAGGCTAACCTGAGTGGGCATGATGCTGAGGTCCCACAAACTCATCTCCTTCACATTCCTGCACAAGTCAACCATGTACTGAAGCCTTGTGCATAGAGATGCTTGCTGAAGTTGAATGAACCTGGTCAATAGATTGTGCTGAGCATTTCTCATGTACTAGGACAGAGATGGGGATCTCCATGAATACATACCATACTTTTGTGCAAATATGAGTAACTGGAGAGAATGAAGAAAGGTACCCTCTTAACCAGAAATAGAAAGGCACCCATTCCTCCAAGCCAGCATAGGAACTTGGGTTTGTGAGCTAGACCTCTGGTTTCAAAGAATCCTATTGTTGAGGTGCAACGTGCACAACTGTCAGTGTACACAAATGGGCCCTGCTGTAAGAGATGCAAAATGTCAGGTACGTGGGCCCTGTCCCCCAAATGGCTTGATATGAATTGAAAATACAACCTTGCGAAGTATCTGCTGACTTCAGTAAACATTTTGAGACCTCTCTAAATCTGGTGTGCTAATTATGAGAGAGCTGGAGACAATTATTTTAGAGGAAGAAAAAGAGAGCTTTGGGATCACCATAGAGGAGGGGGACTCAGGCAGGCTCCACACAGAAAGTCATCCAGACCTCTCAGGAGATTTAAGTTACATGAGCAGATCTGGGCCAGTGAGTAGCATCCAAGTCAGTTGCATTCGACTATCCCTTAGTAAACATCTGTAAGAGCTGTCTGAGGACTCAGGGATAAAGTCATGTAGGCCCAAACCCAAGGAGCCAATGTGCTGGTTAGAGACTGACCCAGAAGCAAGGACAACACACTGTCTGTGCTGCCAAAAAGAGGAGCCTAGGATTGAGGAGCAGACAGGCACTGGCTGCCCATCCACCCCATGGGACTCCAGAGTTTATTCCTGTCTCATTTTGGAGAAGCCTGAAGGTCAATCACAATGATTATGGAGAAGCAACCAGACAGACCAGGTTTCTGGGAGGTCTTAAACCTCCCACCTACCTGCTCTGTGTGCAGATAATCTCTCTGAGCTTTGCTTTACTATCAAGATTAACTATAATACTACATGTGTACAGTCAAAAGCGTTTGAATGGACACTGTCACTTTTGGAGGTGGCGGAAGCAGCTGTAGTATGTGGTGCCTAAGGGCAGCCATGAAGAGGGTGTCATCTGGGAATCAGAGACCACAAATGGGCAGATGATTAGACCCTTAGACATATTTCATTTGGCCCTCAGTGGTTGTTGAAAATTTTGAATTTGTAGGCAACATTTCAAAATCAGGAGATTTTATTTTAAAAAAATCGAAATCCTTGGATTTCTGTAAAAACCAGGAGCATTGAATGCTAGGCCTATAGTTTGGCTTGTGACCAAGCCCATAAGGCTGACTGGACCACCCTTGGCATGCCTCAAACCCCTCCCTACCTGTCCTACTCTTGGGGCTTATTCTGTAGGGTCCCTCCCTCCACCCTAGTGTGCCCTTTCAAGGGTTCAGAAAGTCTTTCTTGTTTCTGGTTCCTTTGCTCTTTTCTCTTACTTGGAGCTCAAGCAGGATTTCCTCCCCCATTTCATTCAGTTCTCACAGGCACTGTGATCAGAGTGCAGTAAAGACTCTTGAAACTTCAGGTGGATTTTGTTTTGTTTTGTTTTGTTTGTTTTGTTTTGTGGTGGTACTGGGGTTCCTGGAAACCCTTCTACCTCTGGGCTACACTCCCAGACCTATTTTATATTTTTTTATTTGAAAATAGAGTCTCTTAAGCCAGCAAGGCTGGCTTCAAACCTGCATGATCCTCCTGTCTCAGCCTCCCAAGCACGGGGATTACAAGTGTGCGCCACCACGCCCGGCTTCAGGTGCACATTTTGCTCAGATGAGCAAACTGAGATTAAGCAACTTGCCTAAGGTGACCCACAAGTGAGTGTTTATGCCCCTCTGGAGCCTGTGCTGAGCAGCCCAGTGGGGGAGGCAGACTCCTGTGTGTTCAAGGCACAGGAGTCTTTGCACCCTGGTGTTGCTGGCTGCCTGGCAGGAGTTTCTGAATCAACTCAGAAGGTAGAAAAATTGCTTTCCGCGGTTTCCTCGCTAGAAAGTAGAGCTGAAATCCAGACATGAGAAAAGTAGGCTTCAAGAGGAATGGAGCCAGAGCCCAAGGCTGGGGAGATCATGAAGTTGTGCGCCCTTCTTACTCAGGAAGGAGAGGTGGGCACATGGGCTGCTCAGCGCTGTCCAGTGTAAATCACACAGAGGGGTGAGAATTGCCCTGTTGACTCTTTCCCACAGTGGCTACTGCCTGGAGCAGAGGAAGGCTCAGCTGAGAGTCACCCTCCTCCTCAACATTTCCCAAGCTCCTAAACCTCTCCCGCACCCACTCCAACAGCATCTGGAAGGACGTTCTGAGAGGCCCCTCTACTGACAGGCACCAGCCTAGTAGGTATTTCAACTTGGACCAGATTGACAAGGCCAAGTGCCTACCCAGCCTACACAGGCCTGGCTTGGGTTAATTCCCACTCTAAGCTCAGTGTCAGAAATTGGATTTTCCCCAGGAACAGTCTGAGATAGAAATTGGCATATTAGGAAGTATGCTAATAAGCTGTGGGATGGAAGGAGGCAAGATGGAGCAGAGGGAGAGTTTAAGCTGCAGAGAGGCAAAAAGAAGACCCAACTGAGCCCGGAGGAGCTTCTGGATCTCGGTCAGCCATTCCAAGTCATCCTGGGCAAGGCCAGGGGCAGGCCTTTGCACTTCTGCAGTGACCACACATTGGTTGCAGGACTGGGGTGTAGCGCTGGGCAAGGTAGCTCTCTTCAGTACAGAAAATTCCCCTTTAGTTCTTTAAGTCAGTGCAGACTTGTTTCAATAGATGACAAGCTGAAGCTCCTTTCTCCAGGATCTGGCACAGTGTCATATGCAAAATGGATGCTTTACAAATATGCATTAAATGAATGAATAAATTAATGCCCATTGTAGTCTTTTAATCTAGCTATCATCACCATCAGCTTCATCGGCATCTGTTAATTTGCAGTAGGAAACTTTGAGCTAGCACTATATCTACTACATAGTGGCTCTCAGCGATTCTTTGCCAAACACAAAAGGCAATCCCCACACAGCTTGAGAACCTTCCTACTTTCATGTGAAATAGTGATTCTAGGAGACATATGTAGCTCTGTTTCTTGCAGACTGGATTTATTGTGTCCCAGGAACAGGCTGGGGAGCACTTCCACTGGTCTCTAAACCTTGGAGCCTCAGGAGCAGCTGAACACTTGTTTTTCATTTTCTTTCATCATATCCTTTCCTCTCTGCCTCCCCACCACCACCTCCACCAAAACTCGGGCTGAGGATATCTGCTTAGTGTCTTTGAGGGAGAGTGACTAGACACAGTTTTCCTGCAGCTGTTTCTGCATACCATATCCCAAATGCAGGACTGTCATTTCATGTCAGTGGGGGTTCTCACCAGTCTACCAGCCTACCCCACCACCTGCAATTCAATGAATCCTCTGGCCTCTGAATATCAGTGGGCATTCAGCTGTCAAGCCTGCCATGCTAGGGCTTTGAACTGAGCACTGTGTCATGGGAGGTGCTGCCCCTGATTGATGGCACCCTGTTGTTTTTCAGGCTGTGGTGGTGACTGATGGGGAACGCATACTGGGCCTTGGAGACCTGGGCTGCTACGGCATGGGCATCCCCGTGGGCAAGCTGGCACTGTACACGGCGTGTGGAGGAGTAAACCCGCAGCAGTGCCTCCCTGTCCTGCTGGATGTCGGCACCAACAATGAGGTAACCGGCTGCTAGGGCTGGGAGCTTTGGGCCAGAAGGGCACAGATGGTTGATGGGTGGGGAGCACCTTGACAGGGTGGTTCTATCCACAAAGTAATGAGCCGTGTCTTTCCTGGCCCCTGCTTTGACCAGGAAACTCCCCCTACACAGTTGTGAAGTTGCCCAGCCCACCTCTCCCAGCCTCTCACTTCTGGGTCTCCTGGCTACTTCCTTCTTCTGTACCCACCATGATCCGACCCTGCTTGGATTTCCTTTCATCCCTTGCCTCCGTCATTCCTCCCCTCCCATCCCCTGTGAGTCAATCAGGCACAGAGACCCACGATGAAGAAGGTGGGAGGAAGCTGCAGTTGTCACCATTTTCAAGGTGAGCTGTCTCAGTTGAAGGATTAACACTCAGAACAACCAGGACCAGGGCCTCAAATGTCTGAGCTGGGCAGATGAGCATCCTATTAACCCAGTAAAAGAAACCGAGGCAAGGTGTGGGCGGTGAGCTTCACCTGCAGGATTCTGGGTGGCTTGGGATTGAAAGAGCGCAAACCCCAATGGAGAGTATGTCTGCTCTGGGTACCCCTGTGGGTCCCACCCCTGTGGGACACAGTGTGCACTTTTATGATTTTCATCCCTGTGTCTCTGTGTCAGAAAACCTGAAAAGGGATTCAAGAATTCCTCCTCAGTAACCTTTACTTTTGAGATCAGTGCATGGTCATCTTTTAAAAATCAAAATTAGTGGACATAGTAGTACGTGCTTATAATCCCAGCTACTCAGGAGGCTGAGGCAGGAGGGTCACAAGTTTGAGGCCAACTGGGTAATTCAGGAAGACTGCATCAAAAATAAAAATACAAAGGTCGGGGGATGTAACTCAGTGATGGAGCACTTACCTAGCATGTAGTAGGCCCTGGATTCAATCCCAATACTGCAAATAAATATATTGATTAAAATTAAAATTCAGGAAAGTATTAAAAATAAAATATCAATCATATGACCCATGCTAGTTATTTTTTAGATTTTGGTATATTTCTTTTCAGCCCTTTCCCCCAGCAAAGCATAGGGTTACATTGCATCTACAGTTTTTGTATCCTGCTTTTGGAAGCTTAAAGTATGCCATAGGTTTTCTCCCAGGTCACTGGTTGCTGTTCCACAGTGTCTCTTTAATAGCTGCCTAGTGTACATAATTTCCATAAGAAACTCCCTACAGCTGGACATTTACTTTATTCCTAGGCGTTTCACAAGGATAAATTGTGCTTTCATGCCCATTTTTACAGATTAATCTTTGTCCTCATCTCTGATAATTTTATTAAGATAAGTTCCCAGAAACAGAAATACTGAGGCAAATTGAACAACCTTTTTTTTTAGATTCTTGATTCACATTGTCATACTTGTATGCATTCTGCAGTGATCTCTCTCAAGAAAACTTGCCAAAGCACTTCGCATGGACTTCGTTTTCCCCAGCCGCCATAGGTCTCCATTTATAAACAAGAGTGAGCAGAGCACTGTCGCTCCTAGAAGGAATAATGCTTCATCTGCCTTTAAACAGATGCCACCAAACAAGAGCATCTGGCCAACTTTGCTTAAGAGCCAGGCGATCGCAGGGGTAGGAGGGATGAGGAAGGGCAAGGGGTGGGAGGAAGACTAGACTGAGAAGCAAGGTCCTGGTCCAGAATCTGCTGGTTAGGGACCCTGAAAGGGACTCTAACGAGCCAGGTGAGTCACAGCACCTCTTTAGACTTGATTCCCTTCCAGAGCAATCAGGAACTGGACCAGAAGGTTACTTAGCATCCTTCCACCTCTGCAAGGTCCTCCTTTCCACAGGCCTCCTAGTTGGCCTAAGAGATGGGAGGCTAAGCTGTGACACAGCCACCACCTGATTCTCATCAAGACCTGTCTTCAAGTTTCTTCAAACTTTGCTCTGCAGTGTTTCCTTCCCTGTGAGCAGATGTTTGAGTTTACACATGGCAGCGATTAAAATTGTCCTCCAAGCCAGGCATGGTGGCCCATGCCTGTAATCTCAGTACTTGAGAGGCTGAGCCAGGAAGATTGTAGGTTCAAAGACAGCCTCAGCAAGTAATGAGATTCTCATCTATTTAGCAAGACTCTGTTTCAAAATAAAAATAAAATTGGGCTGGGAGATGTAGCTTGGAGGTAGAATGTCTCTGAGTTCAAGTTCCCATAATAAATAAATAAATAAATAAATAAATAAATAAATAAATATTGTTCTCCAGCCTCCATCTTTTTAAAAGCTGGCCCTAGTCAAGCATGGTAGAACACTTCTATACTATCATCAGTACTTGGGAGGCTGAGATAGGAATATCACAGTTTTGAGGCCAGCCTCAGCAACTTAGCAAGAATCTGTTGTGTTAGGAGTATAGCTTTGATTTTGAATGCCTCTATATCCAATACCCAGTACCAAAAAAAAGCAAGAATTACAACAGTCTTAGGTTAGTTCTGAAGCCATTATACTCCCTGATTAGGTGCTGGTTACCTCTAGCAGCTCTATTGAGATTCTTTGTGGTTGAATGTCCAGCATCCAGCAATGGTATGTTGAAGTTTAGGGCTGACTCCAAATTGTAACAAACCCACCAGAAAAGATGTCCAGAAACCAGCTATAATCATGGACTAGGCCCCTATACCCAGTTTAATCTTATAATAACCTTGTAAGTGGAGTATCTATCATTATCCTCTCTTTCCACTTGAAGTAATTGAGGCCTAGAAAGTTCAGTTTGCCCAAAAAGACCTACTGGAAGTAGCAGGACTGGGATCTTTATTGGAGCCTATGTTTTCTCTCCCCAAATGATGCCCCTGTCTTAGTTTCTGTTATTTATAAGTAAAGATCATCTCTCTTGACTCTTAGAATTTTTATCACTAAAACAACTAGAACTATATTCAAACATTTAGAGGAAAAGGCAAAGGGCATTTCTCCCTCAATGCCACATTGTGTCCCTCCAATATTTGTTTATGCATATACATAGATGGAGTTATTACCTAGATGTAATCATAATGTGCTATAATTTTATTCCTTTTTTCAGTTAAGATTATTTTGTTAATACTTTCCCTTTACCTATTTAATAAAGGTTTATTGGGTGTTTAGTAGGTGTCAGGCACTCTGCTAGGCATGGTGGAGATAAATGAGAGCCAGGCCTGGATGGAATATTCTAGTTGTCAGTGTTTCAACACTGTCACCTAATTGGTCATTTTAATGGGTCACATGCTACATCTACTCTAAGTGTCTGCTTCTCCCCTGGGTGTTTCATCAGAACACAGGAATTCAAAGTTGCACAGTGACCAGCATGAGGAAGATGGCAATTTATCTCTTCAAGTGGATTCATTATATCAGCTCCCAATCTACACTTTAAAAAAAATCAGTTTGCAAGATTTTCTCCCCAAAAGTCTTCAGCACATCTTCTGCTCAGAGCAAGCCTAAGCTATCAGAGAGGGAGGCCCTGCCTTGCAGCTTTTATCTCACACATCAGTGCAGGGAGGGTACTGTTGTGAGTAGTTTTAATGTCTGAATAACTAGACCATCTGCGTGTATGTCTCTATAAAAACCCCCAAGGCAACAGGAGCTTTAATCAGAGTCAAAGAAAACACCCCTCCAGGTTTCCTGTTGAAGGAAAACATCTGCTGTCTACAGCTCTGAAGTGAGTCACTTTTACCTGCCAACAACAGGGAGGTTTGGAAAAATAAATACATGAAGCAGTGATCTCAGAAAGAGGGGATAGCCCATGTTAGGTTCCAAGGAAGCAAGAGCAGGGAGCCCCTCTCGGTGATGGTGATGCTTAAAGGAAACAAAATACACAACAATCACAATGTCCTGGTTAGAAAGGACATAACAGCATCCGAAATGCTGTCTAGTCAACTCCTTCATTTTACACAGGAAAAGAGGCCCTAAGCAAAAAGTGGCTTCTGCAGAGACTGGCTCCAGCCCTGTGCTCGTCCTCCTCCATGCTGAGGCTCTCGGGGTGCCCCAGAAAACTTGACCTTGCAGTATCCCCCCGAGCCTTGGGGGTCTTTTTCTGCTCAGGTGTTGAGTCTCTATAAATTTCTCACAAAGAGATGCTGTCCGGGCCTCTGGAATGGACTAATGTGTCTGTCTGCCCCAAGAGACAAACCTGGGAGCAGATCAGTAGCAGAGCCTGCTCACCTTGCCCTAGAGGACTAGTGGAGTGATGAGGAATTGTGGGGTCGGCGTCAAGCTGGTTATTGCAAGGTTTCTTCTACCTTGTAAGATTATCATCACTGTGACTAATAAACATTCAGTATTCACCATAACTCACTCTGTATATGAGTGATCAATGAGGATGCTCTTCCTGCGGCTTATTCCAGGGCTCAACTGAGCATTCCAAGAAATGAGCAACAGGCACAACTGCTACCCTAGAAGGAAGGCCACTATGCCCAGAGCATGAGCACAACTCATGAACTCCCAGACCCAGGGGTGCTCTGTATAATATCTTAGGTACCTGTTGCTACATAGGACAAATATTTTTCCACCAGGAAGTTTATCTCTCTTCCAGTTGAAACCCAAAACTTAGTGATATTCACAGTACAGAGAAGTAAGCCATTTGCTTCTACTTCATTTTATCTCCAAGGCAAACCTTAGGAAGACAGAGCTGAGGAAACAGCCCAGAGAGCATATCCAACGTTCTAAGTCCCGTGGCAGAGGAAGAAGTTCTGGTCCACCTGTTTTGGGTAAATGCCTTCACCCACAGATATAGTCATTAATTTACTTCTAAAGGGAACTTGGTAACTGTCTAAGAGAGAGAAAATATTCATTCATTCAGTTATTATTAGGTGTCAGGGTGCTTTTCTGGGCACCAGAGCTTGGAAATGAGTAAACTTAAACCCAATCCTGGGAAAAGCTGCAGTCTAGAAATCATGGTTTTTTGCTCTGTTACACCTACCAATAATTTGTGACCTCGCTTAACCTTTCCAAGCCTCAGAAATACAGTTGGAGGAAGCTCCAATGGTCTTAGCAAGTGCTTGCTAATTTTGAGAAAGAGGGAAGTGAGTAATAAAAAGACCCTTTCCCCCAAAGAACTTGCTTTATATGACAGAGATAATTATGATCATTTTATAACAGAGAAAAAATAAAGCAGAGAGAAATTAAATATCTTTTCCAGAGTCACAGAGCTAGTTAAATGATGGAGCATGATTTTCAGATACATCCAGTATGATTTCCAGGTACATCCAATTCCAAGGCTCAGAACACTTTCAAGTGAAATAGAGGAGTTCAGAGGGACCATCCTGAGACCACAGCCAGCAGGTTCAGCAGTGCCCTCTCCTCTGTAGTATACTGTCTCCTAAGAGTCCTTCTTCCTCTGTTGGTAGGTTTGCCAGACTTATCAAATTATAGAAATTAAGTTAAATTTAATTTTCTATAAACAATCATTTTAGCAATAAGTATGCTTCATGCAATACTGAGACATGAATTTTTAAGAAGTTTTTAAATTTTTAAAATTTAACTGGGCATCTTGTATTTTTTAAATTTTTATTGGTGCATTGTAGTCATGCATCTTAATGAGATAAAAGATGGTGTAGACATACATGCACACATCACACAAAAGCCCTTACCCAATCCCCACCCCAGGCCCTCCCCATCCCTCTTTCCCATGCTTGGCTTAGTGACTGACTTTGATATGTTTGTTTAAGTACATCATGTGCTTTAGAGAGTTTCCCTCTTCCCTCATCCCATCCCCTCAGTTAGGTCGCCTTATTTGCTCATCTATAGAATCTCCTTCTTCATCTAGAGTTCCTCCTGTTACCCATTTGGCATCTTGTATTTTATCTTGCAATTCTCCATGCTAAAAAAAACTTTTCTTCTAAATGCTTAAATGAGGAAGTCAGGGTTGGGGCTGAGTGCAAAAAGATCTAAGCTAGCAAATACTCACACC
Source organism: Muscardinus avellanarius (assembly GCF_963383645.1). Classification (NCBI taxonomy): domain Eukaryota; kingdom Metazoa; phylum Chordata; class Mammalia; order Rodentia; family Gliridae; genus Muscardinus; species Muscardinus avellanarius. The sequence goes on from NC_137786.1 coordinate 165,190,013, forward strand.
TTGCGAGACACAGGGTGAAAGGTGAACTTCTCGCCCTATGTTGTGATGAGGACATTATGTGGAAGATGCATTAGGTGGGGGCGCCACTCATTGCTGTTTCAGAGAAGGCATTGACACCCTGCCAGAGGAGATGCAGCTGGCTCAGAGCCAGCTTGTAGCTGGACATAGCTTTTCCTCCAACACTGCCCCAGCTTTCTCTACTCCCGAGCCTGACCTACAGGGTGAGAGCCTGGACTTCCCAGCCTGCACTGAATGCTTCCAGGAGAAGCAGGCAGAGGCAGGGAGCTGCTGCCTACTTCCATGGTCCCCTCAACATCATGCAACAGGGAGGACATGGGCGCTGCCACGAGACCTCATCACAGCATGGCTTAACTCAGCTTAGTCACCTTCTGGCTCTGTGTTTGAGAAAATTATTTAAACACTTGAACTCCTACTTCCTCATCTGCAAACCAGAAAGGAGAATAGGTTAGACTATTAGGAGGTTCAAATAAATAGATCACTTGAAAGCTCTATACAAGCAAAAGAATCTAGTTTTTAGTGTCATCTCCATAAGGACTTTTTTTTTACATTTTTTGTGGTTAGTGTTGAAGTATTTTAGGCATGAAATATTTTATAAAAATAAAGTATAAGAACATTTTTAAAGTTTTTAGAATTATTTATATCTTGATAGTATCTCATTATGGTTAACCTTTGATCTTTACTGAGATATTCTGAGAAATTTGGGGAAAATCAAAAATTCTTGAGTACCTCTGGAGAATTTGACTCATTCCAGAAACTGCATTTCCAGCACTGAGAAATTCATTCTATGCTGCCTGTTATGCCAAGACCCAAATCTGTGATTTGGCAATAGCCCAAGTTATAACTGACCATGACTATTTTAAATAATTGTATACACAATTCTTCCATGCTGTATATATGCCTGGATTATTGTAATTATGATATCTGTGCCATCTTTGTAACCTTTTTTTCAGTACTTGAGATGGAACCCTGGAGCATTCTAACTCTAAGCTATACCCCAGCCCTATTTTTTATTCTTTATTTCGAAACAAGGTCTCATTGAGTTGCAAAGGGCCTCACTAAGTAGCTGAGGCTGTCCATGAACCCGGATGGATCCTCCTTTCTCAGCTTCCCAAGTACTGGGATTACAGGCGTGCACCACCATGCCTAGCTTGTAGCCTTCTTCTTCAGTCTAAATAATCTCATCCATATTTTTCCTTGTGGTTGCACAGTCTTCAGAAACAACCCATTAATGACTGCCCAGATGTTCATTGAGTTTTACACCTCAGTTACTTTATCATCCCCATTAGGAGCCTTTAGATGGTCATTCTGAAAGTGGTACATGGGAAGAGAGGCACCAAATATGTCCCACCTTCACCCTGCAGGTACACAAACACACACACACACACACACACACACACACACACACACCCCTATCAAGAAAGAACTCAGTTTCAAGGATCAACCCAAGGGATGAGAAGAGTGAGAGAAAGAGATTAGGACTCACTTTCTTTCTAAATGTAGGTCTGTGATGTCTAAATATACACCTGTGCTATCTTTTTTTTTAAATGTAGACTTGTCTGAGTGCTAAACCCACCTCAGACCGATTATGTGGACCTGGACAGGGAGAGAAGGGTTGGGAAGGCAGATATTTCCTGTGCTTTTCTGCTCTCTGCACCTTTCCCCAACCAACTCCTACAGTGAAATCAAATCAGTATGCATCCAGAGTCATAGCTTAAAAAAATTTTAATCAACTTTTGCTGATGTACAAAAGAGCCTCCGAAGCATCATGGCAGTTAAGACCATGGACTCTTGAGTTCAAATTCCAGCTCTTGACCTTACTAGCTCAACATTTTCAGCAAGTTACTTAATTCCTCTGTATCTAATTGTTTGACTTAAAACAAAATATAATGAGATCTGTCTCACAGGTCATGTGAGAGATTCATTGGCAGAAATACCATGAAGAATAAAAAGGACCAGGGTGGGAGTAGTTAGAGGCAGGTGGCCCTTCAAATTACAGTGCAAGTAAGATTCCTGTGAAAGCAGAGAAAGGAAGATTGGGAATTGAGCAAGAAGAGCCCTGACAGGGAGGGTCTCAGTCAGGCCACTGGGAAGTCTCTGAGCAAAGACTCCTCCAATCGATCTCAGTTGGACAGGAATAGCCCCCAGCCCTGTACCAGGCCCAGTCACTAAGCAGACTATGGAGAGCATAGCAGAGGACAGCTGTCCACCAACTTCTATGAACATTCACATAAATAAGTAGACAAATGTGTCATTCCTGAATGAGTTGAGAAGAGAGATAAACTCTAATGAGAGAGACCATTCAGACCAAAGCCGACACAGAAAATGACCCCCAAACATATGAATTCTATAATAAAAATGGCTGCAAGTGGCAGAGTAGAGCTTCATAGGGTAGGGCTTAAAGAGAACATCTTTCTAGAGCTAACCTTTAGGGTTGTGTCATTCTTTTTTTTTTTTTTTTTTTTTTGGTGGTACTGGGGTTCCTGGAAGCCCTTCTACCTCTGGGCTACACTCCCAGACCTATTTTCACATTTTTATTTGGAAACAGGGTCTCCTAAGCCAGCGGGTGCGGCTGGCTTCGAACCTGTGCGATCCTCCTGTCTCTGCCTCCCAAGCGCGGGGATTACAAGCGTGCGCCACCACGCCCGGCGAGGGTTGTGTCATTCTATCTTTGTATACCCCTGGGCCTTGCATAGTGTGAGGCATTGCATGCATGAATGAAGTATTTTCTAAGCTGAGTCTCGATCAGGGCTTTTGGCGAGACCTACTAATCTCCATCCAGATGCTTCCTAAATTCAGCCACAGTGATTCTCCACACCGGAGTAGTTTTGTCCCAATAGGACTTTCAGCAATATCTGAAGCCAATTTTCATGGGCATGACTGAGGGTGCTAATAGCTAGAGGCCAAAGCTTTTGCTAAATATCCTGCAATGTGCAAGCTAGTCTTTGCATTAAAGAATCACTCAAGCCACAGTGTCAATAGTGCCAGCTATTACAAAACCCTGAAATAGCGCCGGGCATGGTGGCGCACGCTTGTAATCCCCGTGCTTGGGAGGCAGAGACAGGAGGATCGTGCAGGTTCGAAGCCAGCCATGCTGGCATAAGAGATCCTGTTTAAAAAAAAATAGGTCTGGGAGTGTAGCACAGAGGTAGAAGGGCTTCCAGGAACCCCAGTACCACAAAAAATAAATAAATAAATTAATTAATTAATAATAAATAAATAAATAAATAAATAAACCTAAAATAGACCCAGAGTATGTAGCCAGGGGACAGGAGACTATATGAAAGAGGCTTGCCTATATCGAAGCATCATTTATTTCCAAAGACCACATGTGAGTCCATTCTTAGTCTGTGGCTTGGCCCACAGACCCTTCCAAACCTGACCCCTGGGTGAGACTGAAGGGACCTGGCCAGCTTCCTCTCTTCCATTCCCACCTCCTGGTTCTTCCTGCTAATCATTTAAAACATAATGAGAACAAATCAGGAACAGTAAGAGTCAGCTCAGTAAATGGGTGCTGTGTGTTCCAGGAGCTGCTCAGAGACCCTCTTTACATCGGCTTGAAACACCAGCGGGTACGCGGGAAGGAATATGACGACTTACTGGACGAGTTCATGCAGGCTGTGACAGATAAGTAAGTGGGCCATTGCTGTCCCTTCTGAAAGAGGACTCTTAAGAGATACCAGGACTGAAGCCAGCACTGGTTTTGGCAGAATCACAAACAAGAATGAGTAGGCACGTGCTCTTTTGGGTGGTCTGACGATCCCAACTTGACCCCATGTTCTTGGAAGACTGAATGCTGTATAGACATTGTCTGGGAGAATCTTCAGGAGTAGAGAGGGTAGGGAGGGAAGAGGAGTGATAGCTGAAGGCTCTGTGATCTGGAGGTAGTTAAGTATCCAGGAGGAAACTCTCTTGGTCTGAGCTGTTCATGGGCCTTGGCATGAACAGGGATGTGACCAGTGTGCACAAAAGATGTTGCCCTTCTCATGAAATGGCTCTGGAAGGCAACTTGCCATGTTTGTCATCATTTCCCCTCTGTACAAGGATGAGGCCATGTTAATGAGCCATTGCAGACCACATGGGCTCCAGGCCTGCTGGGTTTATAAGGTGTCACCTCTTCACTGAGGTGCACAATATTGGCAGCTCCAACCCCTTGCCTGCCCCATCTGTCTGTCATCATGGCCACCACTCACCCTGCCAGGACTGGCCCCTGCTGGGAAGAAGTCCTGGGGACACCCAACATATGAGCTACGCAGGCCAGAGTTTCAGCAGCTCAGCAGTCTCTGAGACACAGAAGGTCTGCTTCTCACTTGAAAAGAGAAAAATTGCACTGTGGTGACAAAGAATGGGAAAGACCCTGTAGACAAGAGGAAATAATGCTTGAGTACAGCAGATCTTAAGCTGTAGGAGCAAGGACCCAGTGCACATCTGGAGGGCTTAGTCCTAGGAGTAGAGAAACCATTCTGAGAGAGGGAGGAAGGTAGAATACCAAACACAGATGCCAGCTGGATAGAAGGAGAAAGGAACATGTGGGAGTCCCATCTAGTAGAAGATAAGGTTATCAATAAAAGATGACAGGTGCAGAAAGAAAAGGTGGAGGTTTGAGGATGGAGGCTGTGTGACCTAGTAATCTAGGAGAGAGGGAAAATCCCAGGCCTGAGAACTACAGCCTGGTCACCATGCAACTCAGTGAGTCTGCTTGAGGTTACTGGTCATGAGTTTAGCTTAGATCAGTGGTGTGGTTTGAATGTGTCCTCCCCCCCCAAAAAAAAAATTATGCATTAGAAATTTAATCTCCAGTGCAACACTGTTGGAAGGTGGACCCTGATGGGAAGCATTCAAGTCACAAAGACTCCAACCTCATGGATGGATTAATGCCAATTCTGAAAGGACTCAAGGCTCTGAGTTCGTCCCTTGTTCTTATTCTCTGGGGCTCCTTTGCCATTTCCCTTTCCACCATGGTATGATGCAATACGAAGGCCTTGTAAGCTGCTGCTTCCTTGAATTTGGACTTTGCAGCTGAACTGTGAGAAACATTTTTTTCTTTATAAATTGCGCATACTGTGACATGCTGTTGTAGCAAGCAGCACAAAACTAGCTAAGACTGTTAACCTGTTTCAATGTTTCTCTTGCTAGGTTCAATTATCTGACTAGGGGTCAGGAAGAGACTAAGAGTAGGGTATAATCTGAGTTGAGGTTTTTCCAGGCACAATAGAAAGAGAAAGAGAGCTGAGGGTGTATTCAAGGGAGTGGTTGTAATAATGTGTTCTAAGGTCCAGGCTAATAAGAAGGGACATGAGGCTGTGGAGGGCAGCAGGGGTAAGAGACAGTGGGGAAGGTGGTAGGCTAGATTGACCATAGTCCTGGTAAGGTCTGAGAATTGTTGAGCTGGGTACTGAATGAATGAGCTGGAAAGGAAGAAGACGGAGACTGAAGTGAGATTTGCAAGTGAGATTATGGAGGAAGTGTGCCACTGGGTTGTGACCACCAAAGAAGCCAATTCAGGTGCACTCATAGAGGTACAGCATCTAGAATAAAGCAGGTGAAAGCCCAGTTCATTCTTCCCCTTTCAGACCACACTGAATACCACATGCAGGTCTGACAAGACACTTTGAGGCTCATAAATTACCTACGCCTTTAAAGAATGATAACAATGATAGTGAAAGGAGCGTGAGGTTTCAGTTGGTGAAGAGAAGAATCGGAGGCTGCTGTGTCTACATCAGGACTGCAGTACTACCTCCAGCCTCTGCTGAAAGCTGTTCTTCCAGAATTGGTTTGGATTGGATTCTGTAAATCCAATAGTCAATTGGTGAAACTCCAACAGAAGTTGTTATAAATGCAAAATAAATCAGAGCCATCCCACAATGTACTAGACTCTGTGGGACTGAGATCCCTGTCACAGAAGGAATTCCAGGATAGGTAATATTGTTCATTGGTGGTGATATGAGTGAATTTAAGCATAAGATGTTTTTTTCTTTTTAAAGTTTTATTGGTGCATTGTAGTCATACATCTTAATGAAGTACGAGATGGTAGAGGTATACATGCACACATCACTCATATACCCTTTCCCCAATTTCCTAACCCGTTATTCTATTCTGGCTTCATAAGACCCTTGGGGCTGCCAGGATAAGTATTATTAGTCCCATTTTCATTGTTTTGCTTTTAGTTTTTCTGGTGCTAGGGACTAAACCCAGGGAAATTCTACCTCCAAGCTATACCTCCACTTTTTTTATTTTTATTTTGAAGCAGAGTCTAAGTTGCTGAGGCTGGCCTCAAATCTATGTCATCCTTCGAAGATACTAGTCTTGTTTTTATGAAAAAGGAAACTTAAGCCCTAAGAGGGCCAAGGTACCTGTCTCAGGCCACACACTTCCTGGCTGGACTGTGAGCTGAAGCCAGGTCTGCTGGATGGATCTAGGCTGCAATGCTGAGTTACCTGAGAGAAGGGGATGAAACTGGCTTTCAGGGACACTTTGAGTTTCCTGTTTCCAGGACTCCCAGCTTATCTAATGAGTCAGTAGTCATTTCATGATTCCCCAAAGAGAAATCTGACTATTCATGTGAAAAGGTTAAATATACTAGTATATAAGACGGTCTTCAAAAAATCATCAAAAACCACTTCACAACTTCACAGGCACACACAGGCAGCCCGGGTTGAACCCTGAGGGAGGACAGGTCAGCCAACAGAAATGTGTCCTTAAGCAGAAAAGATGATGGATTGATAGTCGATTGTTTTGACTTCATAATAAGCTGAAGCAGATGTTTCTGTGGATACTGTAGATGGGGAATGAGCTGGTCCCCCAGGCCCTCTTGGGAATATAGTACCCCCATTATGGAATTTCTGGCTGGGGGTGAGTCAGAAACCCTGAAGCCAAACACAATGTATTTTAAGAAAGAACTTTGGAATACATGAACTCCTGCCTTCAACGTCCTCATCTCTGTCCAAACATCCTGCTAATAAAAAGCTTCATCTTCATACCCCTCCCCACTACTTGGCAGGTGTCTTAGGAATTTTCTGGCCTGAGAACAAACTTGCCATGGCTCAGTTCCTGTCCTGGACTTTGGCCATCAAAGAGAACCCACGAGGGCAGAAGGAAGGTCCATTTAAGTCAGTGATCCACAATAATATAAAGCTAGAAGCATCCTTCTCCACGCTGAGACAAAGACTAATGTTCCATGGCAAGAACTCGTCATTCATCCTTCCTGCTCTTCCTTGGCCTTGCAGTGGGACCCAGTGCTGCACTGAGCACCACATCCTGCTGTGACATGTTTCCCCCGGGGTTTCCATTTACGTTTTTCATTTGTTACAACAGAATGGTGGGAATTGTCTATGGTAAGTTTGGACTTGTAACCCTAGCTCTGACTAATTAGTCTGGGCTGACCAGAGTTTGTTATTACCAGCAGCTTCAGCCTTTAGGCAGGCCAAGAAAGGAAACCACCTCCTTCTCTAGTTCCTCGAATTCTGTATATTGGGATTCTTGAGCTACTGAGAATAATCAAGAAAAAGGTAAATAAGCTGTATGTAGTAGCACAATCCTGTCATCCCAGTACTTGAAAGGCTGAGACATGAGGATCACAGGTTCAAGGCCAGCCTCAGCAACTTATAAAAAACCCCAATGACTTAGTGAGACCCTGTTTCAAAATAAAAAAGGCTACAGGTATAGCTTGGAGAGAGAATGTCCTGGATTCAATCCTCAGTACAAAAAGAAAAGAAAAGGAAGAAACAAAGAAAATAATAGTTAAACATTACTTTTAAAAGTTATCCAAAGCTGGGTGTGATGACACATCTGTAAACCTAGTACTTAAGAGGCTGAGACAGGAAGGTCACAGGTTTAAAGACAACCTCAAGTAGTGAGACTCTCATCAACCTAGTGAGACCCTATTTCAAAATAAAATAGGGCTGGAGATGTAGCTCTGAGGTAGAATGCCCCTGAGTTCAATCCCTAGTAACACACACACACACACACACACACACACACACACACACACACACACCTATTTACATTTTAGCTCTAGGAAAATTTCTTTTTTTTTTAGCCTATTTTTCTATCTCTGTATTCCTCCTCTCTCTCTCTCTCTCTCTCTCTCTCTCTCTCTCTCTCTCTCTCTCTCTTTCTCTCTCTCTCTCTCTCTCTCTCTCTCTCTCACACACACACACACACACACACACATACACACACACACAGCTATCTACATTTTATTTTTATTTGTTTGTTTTTTGGTGGTACTGGAGTTCCTGGAAACCCTTCTACCTCCGGGCTACACTCCCAGACCTATTTTTACATTTTTATTTGGAAACAGGGTCTCCTAAACCAGCGCGCGCGGCTGGCTTCAAACCTGTGGGATCCTCCTGTCTCTGCCTCCTAAGCGCGGGGATTACAAGCGTGCGCCACCATGCCTGGCTGAAACAGGTCTCTTAAGCCAGCAAGGCTGGCTTTGAACTGAACCTGTGGGATCCTCCTGTCTCTGCCTCCCAAGTGCAGGGATTATAAGTGTGTGCCACCACGCCTGGCTCTATCTACATTTTAGCTCTAGGAAAATTTCTTTCTTTTTTTGAGCCTATTTTTCTATCTCTGTATTTCTTTCTCTCTCTCTCTCTCTCTCTCTCTCTCTCTCTCTCTCTCTCCCCTCTCTCATACACACACACACACACACACACACACACACACACACACACAAGTTTTCAAACTTGATGTGAGCCCCCACCCTTCTGGAGCCAATCTTCTGCTCCAGCATGCATACCTGGTATCCCTGCAGCCTAAATGGGATTCCCCATCCCATCTCCCCTCTATGACTCATCCCGCTGGTTTCTGTCCATATGTTTAGAGGGTACCCCAAAGGTTACCATTCAAATATACTATAAATGCATCTGAATATATCTACTGTCCCCTGACAGGGAGCAAAGGAACTCATATATGTCATGCCTTCTTACACAGCACCAAAGTAAAAGCTAGAAACATGGAGGTGGGATCCCAAGACTGTCTCCTGTCCCCTAGACTGTGGAGTTGAGGCACACACCTCCATTTCTATTTGTGTATAACAAACCACCCCGAATCTTAGTGACCTAATATTTACTTGCTTTTGATTTTTATAAACCAGGCTGGTGGTTCATCTGCTGGTCATGAATACGGCTGCCTCCAACTGATGGATGATCTTGGAGCAGTCTCACTCAAGACACGGAAAATGTTGTGCTCCTCTCTAGAGACAGAGTCTCAAGGTCTCTCTCTGGCTCACTTACTTGCTCTCTCTCTCTGTCTTCCTGTGGCCTGTCCAGATGGCCTCTTCTCTTAACAAGCTAGCTGAATTTTTTACATGGCATCCCAGGGATCCAAGTACACAAAAATAGAAGCTACTGGGCCTTCTTAAGGGTGACACCTGAGACTGGCTCAGTATATCTTCCACCACATTACATTGGCTAAAGCAAATCACAGATACATACTGTGGTTCCAAGGGAGAAGGTTTGACAAGGATGTAAACACTGGAAAGTGTGGTTCACTAGGAGCCACCAATGTAACAAACTATCACAGCCCATCCAGCCTGGGAGGGATAAGATATGGGGCTGAATTACAGGAGAATGTACTCTAGACATGCAAGAAGCACAAACGAAAATAACTACATAGTTATACATATATGCAGGGACATGTATAAAATCAATGGGCATTTTTACCTAGTTTCTGCTGTGTGCCAGACACTGAGCCAGGAATGGTGAGAAAGCCACAAAGAAAGAAACAGTCCTGCTCTCAAAGCACTTTGCAGCCAAAGACATTTCTTAGGTATCTGCTGGACCTTAGATAACCCGACCTTCTAAGCCTTCTTGGCCTCTGACTATTTATGTATATCTGATGCTCAAGATTTATATAACAAGTTGGGAGTTGCAACCCACAGATGTTATTTAAATTCACGGGACTGATTTAATTAATCTAAACGAAGAAGGTAAGAAACAGAAGACAACATGATTCACCACTTTTTATTCTTTTTGGGGGGAGGAGGATACTGGAGATTGAACCCAGAAGCATTCTACCTTCAAATGATACTCCCAGCCCAATTTTATTTCTTATTTGGAAACAGGGTCCCACTAAGTTGCCGAGAGCCTCACTAAGTTGCCGAGGCTGGCTTTGAACCTGCAATGCTCCTGTCTCAGCCTCCCAAGAACTAGGATTACAAGTGTGTGCGACCACACCAGGCTTCATCACCTTTTTCTGAACTGTGCCCTGTGGATAACTATGAGTCTAAGTGCTCAATTAAATTTAGGGTTGGCCGGGCGTGGTGGCGCACGCTTGTAATCCCCGCACTTGGGAGGCTGAGACAGGAGGATCACACAGGTTCGAAGCCAGCCTCAGCTACTTAGTGAGGCTCTCAGCAACTTAGTGAGACCCTGTGTCCAAATAAAATATAAAATGGGTCTGGGAGTATAGCCCGGAAGTAGAAAGCCTCTGGGTTCCACCCCCAGTACCACCAAAAAAAAAAAAAAAAAATTAGGGTTGAACTAGAATGTTAATGGTTGAAAAATCAAGGAGGGTGAAAGATTTCATGTCTTGTGACCATGTAGGGTTCTGAGCCCTCTCTAGATCCAACAGGGAATAATGTCATGACTGATGGCAGAGTTTTCCCTGAGCAAGGAAGAGGGGTGCGGCACACGTGCTGTGCTTTATCAATCTTGGATCTACAAGGAACGTTAGGGTCCAGGCATCTGTGACTCTATGAATCTCACACTGGCTGTTCCTGCAACTACTACAGCTCAACAGTAACTCAAAGGCCTCTAAATTATTCTCCAACTATTCAGAGTCTTTCTTTTCCAGGTATTCAGAAATTTCAAGAACTATACCAAAACACTCTCTCTTTTGAGCCACATGAAACTGCAACTGCTTCTTCTGAGCAACAGAAACATACAAGATTATGCTCCTTTGGGTAAAATCCAACCTCATGGGCCCCTGCTCACTATGGAGTAGAGCAGGGAATCAAATAGAGTAGGCATGGAAACACTGACCTCTGCTCCCCAGATAGGGCATTGCTTCTGAATCAGCAGGGGAGCTTGCTTATAAGGCATGTAAACACATACTCCTAAGCCATTGTAGGCTGGGTTGAGGCCTGAGTATCTGTGGTTTCAAAGCTTTTCTAATGATTTCAATGGAGCTGTGCAAAGACTGAAGCTTAAGAAAGTCTGCTGGACCACATGCCCAGAAGAGACATCTTTTGGTCAGCCCTAGCTCTTTGTCAGGCTGGCAGCTGAGGTGAGGGTTTAAGGGTCAACACACAGAGACTTTCCACAAGTTTTACTGACAAGCACTTACATGAGAAAGGAGCTAGCATATTCTTCGGGCTCACCCTGCCATGGCAGTCCATCTGGCCAATGCATCTGCTGTCTGGACACCTTCCTTCTAGCCTGGAAACCCTCCAACAGAGCTAGTGCCCACTGGTTCTACTGACTGCCCTTTGTGCTGAGAAACTTGAGCTGTTCTCATACCTAGCATCATTGCATTTCCACATGTGGAGAAAGCACTCGCATATCTGGACCCCCAGGCTTAGAAGATACATCGTGGGTTGGAATCATCCCTGACTTCCCTACAAGTGATCCCATGATCAAGTCCAATTCCCCGCCTCATTCTTAACTTTGTGACAGCTATTGAGCTTGGAAAGGGGAGATGGCAAACATGCAAATTATGTAAAGACAATGGTGAACTGCCTGGTTCAGGTTATTTATTCCAAAAAGCTTCCTATGAAAATACAAAAAATCACATCACACTCCCAATATATCTGGGTTTTTTTTTTTTTTTTTGGAATTTGACTTTTTGAACTGGAAAGAGAAATACATTGCATGAGGGGATACATTTTGTTGGCAAAAAATAGGTAGATGCTGCTGCCAAAACTCCGGGTCTGAACTTTATTTTTATCACTGAGGTAAGAAAATTCATCATAGAAACTCTGAGAAACTAGGAACAACAAAGACAAACAATGCATCTCATCCTGCATTGCCAGGATTTTTGAATAATGACTATGTGCCTAAGACTCTAGTAGGCCCTGTAATGAGATTCAAAAGTAATAAAAGATATGAGATGTGCCCTTAAGGGCCTTTGAGTTCTTTTTTAAGACAATATTTTTTAGCTTTTTTGTGTGTATGTGGTACTGAAGATTAAATCCAGAAATATTCTACCTCTGAGCTACATTCCCAGCCCTATTTTACTTTATTTTTTATTTTATTTATCTATTTTTTATTGGTGCACTGTATTCATACATCATAGTGGGATACAAACTTTTGTAGACATACATGCACACATCGCCCAGTCAGCCCCCACCCGATCCCCACCCCATTCTCTCCCCATCCCTCCCTCCCATGCTTGGCTTAGTGGTTGACATCTAGTATTATAGCAATTTATCCAAAATTAAAAATGATAATTTCACATAACAGTTTCATTTGTCTGATACCAAGCTTTTGATGACTTAAAGATAACATTTCAATATTTCTTTTTGCTTTCTTTCTTACCAGAGAATTTTTTTTCTATTTTTTTAGGTGAAACTATCATATATTTATTTTTCAGAAAAAAAAATCTATCCTAGCCGGGCGTGGTGGCGCACGCTTGTAATCCCCGCGCTTGGGAGGCAGAGACAGGAGGATCGCGCAGGTTCGAAGCCAGCCGCGCGCACTGGTTTAGGAGACCCTGTTTCCAAATAAAAATGTAAAAATAGGTCTGGGAGTGTAGCCCGGAGGTAGAAGGGCTTCCAGGAACCCCAGTACCACCAAAAAAAAAAAAAAATCTATCCTAATATGGAATATGGACTCTAGATACCCAAAACGATCTTGAAAAAGAACAAAGCTAGAAGATATATATTTTCTGATTTCAAACCATATAAAGCTACAATAATTGAAACAGTGTAGTACTGTTCTAAAGGCAGAAATATAAACCATTGGAGTTAAATACAAGCCTAGAGCTAAATTCTTCCCTATATAACTTTGTCAAGTTATTTTTGACAAGGTTTCCACGAACATTTGGTGGTGGAAATAATAATCTTTTAACTAAATATTGTTGAAAAATAATACTTACATGGAAAAGAATAAAATTGGACCTTTACCTAATCCCATATACAAATATTAACTCAAAATAGATAAAAAAAGACCTAAATATAAATCTTAATACTATAAACTTTTAGAAGAAAATCTGGGTCATAAAACCTCACAACATTGAAATTGGCATTGGTTTCTTGGATATGATTTCAATGGCACAGGCAACAGAAGAGTATACAAACTCCCTAAAAAATAAAAAAAATATTGTATATCCAAAGACAATGTAAACAGAGTTAAAAGTTACTGATAGAATGGGATAAAATATTTCCAAATGCTATATCTGAAGGTATATTAATATTTACTTTATTTTGAAATAGGATCTTGCTAAATTGCTGAGGACCTTGCTAAGTTGCTGAGGCTGGCAGCAAAACTGTGATCCTCCTGTCTTAGCCTCCCAAGTACTGAGATTACAGGCGTGCACCACCACACCCAGCTTAGTCTGAGAAGACAATATATTTTAATAGGAAATGGTTAGAGGAGAGTTAAGAACTTTACTTTTGGGTGTTGCCTTCAGTTCAATAGAAATTCAGGGGAAAAGAGAAGCAATCAGGAATGGCTGGAAAGAAACAAACATTGTACAAATTAGGGGAAAATTTGACTAAGCAGCAGGAGAAAAAGTGGTGTTCCATATAGATGAAACATCATGGAAAAGGCAAGCAGAAAGGAAAGGCAAGGAATATGGAGAAGATGCTAGAAGACTGGCCCAAATAAAGGTGAACACTTACTGGTTCACAATAAAGTGAAGTGGCAATGGAGTAAGTAACGTGTTTGGGGTTTCTTCAGAGAAATAGAACCAATTGGAATGGGGAGGGAGGATGAGAGGGGGGAATTGGCTCATGAAACTATGGAGGCTAAGTCTTATGATAGGCCATCTATCATCTGGATGACCAGGGAAGTCAGTGATGTAGCTCGGCAAAACCCCAAGGCGTAGATCCAGAAGAGTCAAGGTGTAACTCTCGGTCTGAGGCAAGAGCCCTCAGAGCCTGGGGTGGGTGAAAAGGGAAGGAATGACACTGAGACAAGTCCCAAAGTCGGAAGTCAGGAAAACCTCAAGATCTGGTGTTTAAGGTCAGGAGAAAATGAGGTTTCTAGCTCCAGAAGGAGAAAATTACCTTTCCTCTGCTGTTTTAGTCTATCCATACCTTCAACCAACTGGATGGAACCCACACTGGCTGAGGGCATTATCTTCCTTACTCGTTGATTTAAATAGCAGTCCCTTCTGGAAACATCCTCACAGGCACACTCAGAAATAATGTTTTACCAATTACCTAGGTATTCCTTATTCTAGGCAGGTTGATACCTAATGTTAACTATTATGCTGAGTGGCCTTGAAAGCTTCAAGGCCACTCAGCATACTAGAGCTGACCATGAGAATGTGAAAAGGGCTTCATTCATCTAACCTAGTGGTTTTTAAACCAAGTTTCCCTGATCTCAGGGTCTACAGGTGTGCATTGGGGATGCTGGAAAGAAAATGTTTTCCACCAGTCATAAGATATTTAAATCACTTGAAGAAATACTATTTTGTTTTAATTGCTTTTTATATCAGGTTTCTGCTCAATATTTCATTTAAAAATTTTACCGAAAGACAAGCATGGTGGTACACATCTATAATTTCAGTACTTAGAAATCTGAGACAGAAGGATTACAGGTTCTAGGCCAGCTTCAGCAATTTAGCAAGAACCTCAGCAACTTAATAAGACCTTTTTTTTTTTTTCAAAAATAAAAACTAAAAAGGAGTTGGAGTGCAGCTTCAAGGTAGATGTGCCTGGGTTCAATCCCCAGTACTAAAAAAATTTCTACTAAATATGTTACAACACCTTACTTTGAGATGAGTAAGCAATAAAAATATGAGCGATAAGAAACTATGAGAAGCCGGCATGGTGATGCATACCTGTAATCCCAGTGTTTGAGAGGCTAAGACAGGAGGATCACAGGTTTGAGGCTAGTGTAGCAAGACCCTTTTTCAAAATTAAAAAAAAAAGGCTATGGGTGTTACTCAGAGGTTGAAAGGCCCTGGGTTCAATCCCTAATATCACACAAAGGAGAAAGAAAAGGAGTATAAGGAGCAGGTATGAGAGGTTCCTGAGCAATAAAAATGGCAAGATGTAGGAAGAGATCAGAGAGAAAACACATAGCAGGGCCCCAACAAAAATTCTGCCCAGCCTTGGGAAATCTACTCTGATCAGCCTGGCCTGAGAATCTTTCCCTGTTTGTAATTTTGTGAGCTATATATTGCACTTTTAATTATTCTTACACTGTATTGCAACATCTACAAGGGTTGAATGGGGTTTTTTTACACCTTTTTTTTCTTGTACTTTCATCTTTCACAGTCAGAGAAGAGAGTGGGCAAAGATGTGCCTTGACCATTGAAGAAGGGTTACTCACGGTCTGGAGTGAAGGCCTTTCCAGGCCATTCCTGACTCATGTCTTTTGGCCCAGTAACATCATTACCAGACTGCTGGTTCCTAGGGCCGTGGTTTTCCTTACTGGGGGCCTGTGGGAACTGGTGAGGGAGAGCTCGGTTGACTAGCTGGTAGGTGAGTTGGTAGGCAATACCTTCACCAGGCTACCTATCAATTAGAAGGAACTGACAGCTATGAATCTGACCACATAGGAAGAAGCTCAGGGGAAGAAATTCTGGAACTCATTCTGGCTTGTCTGGCCTCTGAAGTTTTCCAGTCTCCAACTGACATAGCTAATTGTTGACAACCCAGTTCCTACATGTTCCCATCAGAATAGGAGCCAGATGTTGCATGGTGGCAGCTGTAAGCAGTCCATCCTGGGTCACAGAAAGGGCCCGGTGACTGTACCAAAATGCAGACTGGCATCATCAACTCGCTTAAGATCAATTTTACTTCCTTCGTGGCCAAGCAAACAGTAATCGAATGGGTTTGCAGTTCACTAGTTGAGATCCAGCCTCAGGACTGAGGTCAAAATGTGCTAGAAGCCACCCACTGGCCAGAGAGAAGGGCCCAATGATGCCGGCTGGCTGTTTCCTTGTCATTTTCTCGTAGCGGCCTGGTTTTTATCACCTGGATTCAAGAACAGGAACAAAATCATTCCAGATCTGAAACTTTCAGATGATGGCAAAGGAGATGAAGTAATAGAAGGGTGTGTTTCTGTGTGTGTGAAGAGGGAAGAGAAGTGACAGTTATGATTTTCCTCAATGCATGAATAATAACTGATTACTTAACTGGTTATATAATAACTGAATTTTATTTAACTGATTGCTATGCATGGGCATTGATACAAGCACTCTATACAGTATGAACTCATCTAGTTCTCACAACAACCCTGTGAGGTAGCTTCATTTTAAGAGATGAAGAAATCAATAGTTTTAAGTATGCCCCACCTAATGCTGGGAACTCTATGAAGATCCCACCCATGAACTATGGTGGCTAAAAGCACAGATTCCAGAACTACACTGCCCAAGTGAGTCTTTTATAAACAAGGTACTTATTAATATACTACCAAACTTACCTGTGCTTCCGTTTCCCCGTCTGTAAGTGCCATGTGTGCTGCTGGGGGGAGGGAAGACTGGGAACTGAACCCAGGGACATTCTACCTCCCAACTACACCCCCAGCCCTTTTTATTTTTTGTTCTGAAACAGGGTCTTGCTAGGTTGCTGAGAGTCTTGCTACAAACCTGAGGCTGTCCCCAAACCTACGATCCTCCTGTCTCAACCTCCCAAGTACTGGGATTATAGGCATGTACCACCATACCAGGCTTTTAAATTGCATTTTTAAGAATTAACTTTGGGCTTCTGGTGGCAGTGATGAGTAGCAATAAGCATGTGGTAGAACAAGCTTCATGACCAGAAAGAGGGAAAAGATGGGCTAGGGCTCCACCCTTTTGAGGTACTTTCAGTGACCTAAGGAACTCTCATAAAGCCCACCCCTTAAAAACCCACAGCACCTCTCGGAAGTGCTACCCTGGAACCACCAGCCCTTAACACATAGGCCTTTGGGGGACACTCATCCAAACCATGGCAAACCCTATTAAGTAAATATAATTCCTTCCTAGTCCACTAAAATCTAAGTTTCAGGAAGAGAACTTTTGTCTTTTGTGTTTACTGCTGGACTCAAGCATCCATAACAATGCCTGGCACAGAATGAGTTCTCAGTAAATATTATTGGATGAATACACATTTTAAAGATGAAAGACTTGGGGCACAGAAAGGTCAAGGAAGCTGCTTCATGAAGTAGTAGAAACCAACTGTGAACCTAAGTGACCTAGCTCCAGAACTCACTCTAAGTTGGACAGTCTCTATTCCGTTCTTATTCATATAGGGTGGGGGGCAGCCCAACATACTCTGGAGATAATAAACAAGGAAGATGAATGGGAGAAAGATCTGAAAGCTATTCTACTTAGCTTTTTCATGCCTTCTCTTGTTCAAGGGCAAGGTTTATTAACCCTAGCCATCATCCTCACCATAAGAGGCATGGACTAACCAGCCATCAGTTCCCATTTTCAAAACACTCTAGCTCTCAGCGGTAAAGGAACCATTCTTTTAATCAGCCATTGTCTGGATGAGTTGGCTGGCTCTTCCTGGTCCTATTTTCTTGACCACTGCCCTCTGGTTAAGTTGTCCAGCTGCCCCATCATTCACTAGATCTGGGCACCCTCTTCAGGGGTTCTGCCATACTTCAAATCAGCTCAGCTCACCTCAAAGGAAAAGCTAAGACTCTTGAGTGCCAAGCTTCTCCTGCTGCTTTTGAAGCTACAGATGCAAAATGAAGCTCTTCGACCGGGCATGGAGGCACATGCTTGTAATCCCAGCATTCGGGAGGCTGAGACAGGAGGATCACAGTTCATGGACAGTCTCAGCTACTTGGTGAGGCCCTCTTGCAACTCAGTGAGACCCTGTTTCAAAATTAAAAAGACTAAAAAATAGGGCTGGGGGTGTACCTCGGAGGTACAATGGCCTTGAGTTCAGTCCTCAGTACTGAAAAAAAAAAAAGGAAGCTCCTAAACTTATGGCATTCAGGCTACTATGAAATTTTGAGAACTTTTATTTTAATTGTAAAAGATTAGAAAAAGATCACTGTTACTCCTAAGCCCTGATTGCAGTGTTTCAAAGAGATATTCACAATTTGAATCCCTTGTAGCAGAAGTGGTCACTGCTCTATATCTCTTTAAACACTGAATTTTAAGAATGCCTAAAATCTGTATCTTATCTTTCTCATTTTATCCACCTACCTCTCTTCATAGGTGTGGAAATGTAGATCAAGAGAGAAAACTATTTCCCCAAGGTCAGATAGTGAGAAAAGCAGTAGAAAATTAAGGGAAACCTACCTAACTGCTCTCATTGATGTAATTCATGAAATCGCCTCCAAATATCCATTCATCTTGAACTTATCATGTGCCTTCTCTGTACCCCACAATGTGGCCAATATAAGGAATTCAGTTTTCTTTGGTCATGAAGAATTCTACTTTCCCTGGGATTGTAATATGGACACATAAAGTAACGAGAAAATAATTCAAGACAACATTCTATTTATTATTTAGGGTTTTTTTTCAGTTTGTTCATGTATTCACCCATCCATCCATCCATCCATCCATCCACTCATTCTTTGAACTAATATTTACTGAACATAGCAAGAACTCAGAATTGAATTTTGCTGTCAAGGAGCGTATAGTCTACTCAGGGGAAAAAGAGACACCCAAGTCATTACTGCTGTGTTCATATAGATTAATGTGTCCCTGGCTAACGGCCCTGCCTGCAGTACTAATCAAGGCTGATAGAGTGAATGAGGAGTCAAAGGACAGGGGAAACTTAGCTGGATTTTAGAAGCCACAGGAAAGAGTTAGCAACTAAATTTTACACACACACACACAAAAAAAAAAAAAAAAAAACCTACATTTTGCTGAGGTGCATTACACTCAATTATCACAGCAACCCTTAGAAACCAAGAAACTGAGATTCTGAAAGGTTAAGGAAACTTTCCCAGATCACCCAGCTATACTCTCAAATCCATGTGACTCTAAAACCTGTAGTTTTTTACTCTAGAGGGTATGTGGACCCTCTCTGCTGGCCAGGAAAATGCTCCCGACTGGTGGTGATCACTTGTGTTAACTTGCATCCTTGGGGATAAAGGGAGAGGCCTCAGGCATTGTGATACTGAGACCTGTGGCCTCTCAAAGAGAACAGGATGGCTTTCGGGGAACTGTGGATAACAGGTTGTATGTGACTGATGCTCCTGTGAGAGGTGTTCATTCATTCATTCCTTAAAAGTTGTTCAGCAAATATTTACTGAGCCAAGCCCACATGGGGTGGTGGGCATAAAAATGCAAATTTGGTCCTCAAATCTGGGTGTCTGAGATTGACTTCTCAAAAAGGGAAGGAAAGTGAGGCTGTTAAAACTCCATCTTCAGGGGTCCTAACACTCAATGGAAAGAAAGACACCACCTGGCCTTCTAGGACTCTGCCTAGTGCCTGCTTTGATGCAGTGCCTTGCCTCACCTGGTCTCTTCTCTTTCCTCTTTTCCTCTCTCCCTAACTTTGACCCACCTATATACACAGAAAAGGTTTCCTACTTTACTATTTTTTATCCCCAGACTAACTGATAATTCAAGGTAGAATTTAGTCAATTCTAGAATCAGTTCAGACTGTGAAGAAGATGGAGACATGATAGCATCACCTCCTATATGGTAAAAATATTCCCGCAGCACACCTGAACAGAGAGATACAAATGGGCCAGACTAATCATAGAAGCGTCACGGAGGACCTTAGCAGCCTCATGACAGCTGGGCTCATGCAATCAATGGGTGGGTATGAGCTGGCATCACAGAAGCCCCCAAGCCAGCCAGTGGGTTAGTGGCTAAGAGAAGTCATAAGTTTTATGAACAGGAGTTCCAGGAGTGGTTACTGTGCCCACAAGGAAAGACTTAACATTGACCCCTGACCTTGGGAAGGTGAAGAGGTCAGCAGACCAGCTACCACCCTCTTCCCAGCCTGGGACCGCTGGCGCCATGTGCGTGCATGCCCAGGAGCTCAGACAAACAGGGAAACTCAGGAGGAAATCCAGCTGTTCCTGAAGTGTTTCTGTCTGGCCTGGACTTGCCGTCAGAGCAGTGGCTTAGGAATGGCTACATTATCCTGGGGCTTTTGCTTAGAAATTGCTGCTTCCTGTGACTATCCTGCTGGTCAATGGGGTTTTCCCCCTGAGGCTAAAATGCCAGTCTTAGGAGCCGGTCAGTCTGGCTTCCAGGGAACCTCCCTGTCTGAGAGCTTGGAAAGGAGGGGCTTCAGAGGTCCACCATCACTAAGTAGAGCTCTGGTGACCACTGGATCACCTCCAGTGACCGGCAGCCTCTGTCCAGTCAGTGTTGAAAATCCCTGCCTTATATGGTGCTGAAATCTCAGCCTTTCTGTCCTCCACCCACTGGCTCTGCTTTACCCCTCAAGGCCACAAAAAATAAGTCTGCCTACTTCCTTGTCGACAGAGCAGCCCTTGGTGTGTTTGAAGACACCACTATGCCTCGTTTCCCTTTGCCTGCTCTTTGTCGGGCTCAGGGTCCCCTCACTCCCAACTTTCTCACCCACAGAAAAGTATTTCTGTCCTTTTTGTTGACCTCCTCAAACCCTTCCTCACCTCAGAGGAACGAATCCCTCCCTCATAGGCCTCTGTGGCTAAGCACTATTGTAACCAGTCACATCTGTCCCCCGATGTCCCACCATGTCTTCCCACCCTAGCTGTTCTCTAGGGCCCACATCTTCCCTCCTCTTGTTCCTCATCCTTCATCTGTCATCTCTCCTCCATGTTGGATCCTTTATCTTGTGTGTAACACTCCCATCTTCAAAACAAACCCACCTTTCAGTCCTGCCTCCCCCAGTGGCTGTCACCCTACCCTCCTTAGCAGCCAAACTTCTTGAAATTCTTCATCACTGACAGTCCCGCCCCTCTCATTTACATGTTCACCCCCCGTGCAGTATGGTTCCCCTTCACCACTTGAGAGTGGTCAGCAGAGTTCACCAGAGGGCTTCTAGAAGCTGACTCCAGCAGACACTCCTCCAGCCCCATTGCACTTGACACTCCCAGCCACAGCCTTTTGCTTGGAACTTGTGGCGGCTGCTCCTTGGGCCCCCTTCTGCCTCTGTGGCTCTCACAGCCTTTGCTGGGCTTGCTTTCTGGGCCTCCCTCTGATCCCTGATGTAGGAGTGCTCTGGGCCTGCTCACTGCGCTCTGCACTCATGTTGCCTGGGCACCCACATCTGGCCCATGACCTGGGCTGCATGCCCCTCTCACTATTCTTTATTTTGAAACAGGGTCTCACTAAGTTGCAGAGAGTCTCGTTAAGTAGCTGAGGCTGTCTAGATATTCAAATCTTCCTGTTTCAGCCTCATGCGCAGCCTACAACTTCACAAATGTGTCCATGCAACATCACACAAGTAGACGGCACCACCCACCACCACAATGGGCTCCTCCTTCCCCTCCATCTTCCACCTCTGGCCTGTTATTAAATCATCTCCTTACTTGCCAATATCTCCAGGGACTCAATCCCTAAAATGTGCCAGGATTTTGTATACTCTTATTTAATTCTCACACCAGGACTGCAAACGAGGCATTATTATCTCACTCTAGTATCAGTGCAGACTGAAATTTGTTAAATCACTCACCTGTGGTCAGCATTTACCAAGTGATGGAACCAAGTCTGCTCAGTCGCAAAGCTCGCCCCATACCCCCATTCTCTGCCTTTCTTCTGAACTATTCATTTTATTTTCTTAGTATCTTTTCCCAACCCCTCCTCTCTGTTGGAGGCCCCATTGCTTTGCACAATATGTCACGATCTCTCACTGTGGCTACAGGCTGCCTTGTCTTCAGTATATCTTCCTAGCCGTCGGTCTGTCATCCATTCTGCTTCCAGAATGTGCTTCCTAAAACACATGCATCTCCCTGCCCAAGCCACTCGGTGGGTCCCCATTGTCCTTAGGCTGCTTAGGCTCTTTACACAGCATGTTACAGGGTGGCCCCAGGGTCCCACCCATCCTCATCTCCCCATCTCCTCCCCTTCTTCACCTTCTATCTCCCAAGATCCAGCTCTATGCATTTTCCTGGACTCCAGGAAGGTTCCACACTCTCTCATTCTACCTGTATGCCATTCCCTCTGCCCACGACCCTCGTCCCTCCCCATCCACACTTCTCTGTCTGGGAACCCCTGCTCTTCCTTCACTCCACAACTCACGAAGTTGAAGTGCCCATTCTCTGATGCTCCCGCTTCCTGCTTCCCCCAGGGGACCAGCTGCCTGTCTTCTCACGTACTTTGTACAAAACTTTAGAATTACTCCTGCCACAGTGTGTGGCAATTGCCTTTTTAAATTTTCTTGTGTCCTCATTTGACTGTGAATATCTTTATGTTATGTCAAGTAGAACAGTTCATTGTTCATAATGGACACTGACACATGTTTGATGCATTGAATTTTTTTATCATGCCTAGCATAATTTAGTTCCTGGCACAAAGAAGATACCTGTACAAATTGAATTGGAACACAAATTTCAGTGAATAATTGTGATACAGTGTGACACATGTTATTATAGATATGTTCGAATATCATGGAAATCCATAGTAGAGAAGAATTCTCCTTATTATAAAGGTAGGGAAAGATGGATCACAGAGGGCTTCCTAGGAGAGGAGACATTTGAGCTGGGCCCTACAGCTTGAGTAGAAGTTGACCTGGACCAAAAGGTACCTTCTAGGAAAAGAAGCAAAGACATGGGACTGTGCCACATCCCACAGTGGCTGGAAAGCAGCAGAATGTACCCAGAGTGTCGGAAGACATAGACCAGTGTCAGCCAACAGAGTTGGGGCCAAAGTTAACACCAGCTATGGAATTTGGACACAACCCCAAAGACAGGGGAAGCCCTCTTAGGGTTTTCCAAAACTAACTGGCCCACACAGTCTGTGTACAGAAAGGTGTGGATAGGAGAAAGAAGGATAAACTTGAAGAGGTGAGACCAGTCATCGTAGGATCCTGGCCAGAAACAGCAATTGCAGTAACCCCAGAAGAGATGGCTTCACTCAGAATCCATCCAGCCCCATTCATACAAGATTCTTTCTATAGAGAGTCAGGTCCTTCAAAGCATGCTTCATTATAGGTGTGGAGGGAGGGACACAGCAGCGTAAGGTCTCTGGTAAAGTAAGTTTAGAAAATACAGAGTTAAGCACATTTTTTGTTTTTGGTTTTGTGGTGCTGGTGATTGAACCCAGGGGCATTCTACCTCCAAGCTCCACCCTCAGCCTGTTTTTTTTTTTTGTATTCTTTATTTTGAAACAGGGTCTCACTAAGTTGCGGAAGGCTTCACTAAGTAGCCAAGGCTGTCTGCAAACCCAAATCCTCCAATCTCAGCCTCCCAAGTAATGGGATTACAAGCATGCACCACCATGCCTGGCTTAGCATTTTGTGTGTGTGTGTGTGTGTGTGTGTGTGTGTGTGTGTGTGTGTGTTACTGAGGATGGAGCCCAGGGCTTTTATACCTCAGGACTATGTTCCCAGACCTATTTTATACTTTATTTGGAAACAGGGTCTCACTAAGTTGCTGAGAGCCTCACTCAGTGGCTGGGTCTGGCTTCAAACCTGTGCAATCCTCCTGTCTCAGCCTCCCAAGCGCTGGGATTACAAGCATGTGCCACCACGCCTGGCTAAGCACATTTCTTAATGTAAGACTTTTCAAGGCCTTACATATACATTGCATATGCTGTATGTAATATACAGTGTCCAAACTTACTTTAGCACAAAATCTCTTTCTGAGCACATCTCAAGGGCCCAGATTTTAATGGAATATATAGAATAGGAAAAAAATAGAATTGCATGATTCTATCAGCTCTAGTTCCAGGAAGGACAAAGAAGAGAAGAGGAGAAATATTTTTCCATTGTGTGACAACATATTCTCACTGAACACTCTGCCATGGGAGTCCTGCATGTGTTTTTCATTTAAAGAAGAGAGCCCACTCTTATGGAAATATGAATGGTAGCTTTTAGTCACTGTATTTGGAGACAGGCTGAGCAAGTTCACCTGCTCCTCCCAGGTCCCTGTTGTTTGTTCAGGCCTGAAAGAGGTCAGATCCAGGTGTTTGAAAGAATGGCAGGTCTTGACCTATGGGACAGAGGAACCAGGTCTGCAGTTCCTGGAATGCTCTGCTCTGGCCGACATCCCTCACTCTGCTTTAGGTCTGTCGATGAGGGGAAACGCATCACCTCACGCCCCCCCTTTCCCTGGGGCTGAATGCCAGCTGGCAGGTGCGAGGTCAGTTGGCTGTGGCCTAGGTTTCATCACGCTGTAGCACAGCCAGCTCGCTCAGACTCCCAGCACTGGTCACCATTTGCAGGCTCCCTCTTGCCTGGAGACGGGGCTGGGAGATGGGGAGGGGTGGGACATCCACCCATCATCCTGTCTGTAAGGGACCCCTAGCTTTGGAATACCTTCCCTGAAAGCTCCGACGCCATTTCCCAGCCGAGTCCCCAGGGCTGGGAAGTCTGTGCAGCTCCCTGTGCCGCTTGGGGAGGCGCCTTTTTCTCCATCGCAGGAATTCTCCCCTGCGGAATCATCAAATGTTCCTCCGCTGCTGCCAGGACTGCAGGGTGAAGAGTTCAGGAGTGCAAAAGGGGACAGATAAGCAGAAGGAGGCTTCTAGCAGAACAGAAAGAAGTACACAGCCAGCAGTAAAATCAGGAAACTACCCAGATCCCTGAGCAGCCCCCTTGGGAGGGGATCCACTGCTCCTTCCAGGGCCCCTGGCGGGCATGGCCTGCACAGAGTACTCTGAGACACTGACTCTCCAGCTTGGCTTCCCATATGTTGCTCTTACTAAAAGGGGTCAGATCTCTCCCTTAGTCTTACAGTATCTGAGTGAAGCTCTTACTGCATCAACTCCAACTCCAGACATTTAAGTAACCCATGCTCTGCCTTTGACATGCTCAAACCAAGAATCTGAGATCCAGAGAGTAAAAGGAAACTTGGGCAAGACCTTAGAGTTTGTCAGAGACAGAAAAAGAAGGGCTCTGTCTCCCCATCAGAGTATGATTTCCCCATTGGAGAAAAAAAATCCAGCTTTATTAGTTTTATGTTTTACAAACCTATATTGCTTTTAAATTTAAATTTAAGACAGATCCTGGAGTCAGATTAGAGCCAGATCCAAATTCCAGCTCCACCACCTACCAAGTGCAAGAGAGTGAACAGCCCCTGGGCAAATAACATCTGTAACTCAAGATTCCCTCTCTGAAAATAGCACCTACTTTCTCAGGCCATGTAAAGACTGACAGAATGAGTGCATGCAAAGAATAGGGAATAAATATCAATAAACGTTAACTATTTTTATTGTTGTTAGCATTTCAGTAAGTATGTCAAGTAGTGGATAATTAATGTTTAAATTTGTGTAGAGGCAAAAGCCTGTATTTGGATATATTTGGATACACTGAGAATAGTTTTTCCACCTAAGCCATTTAGATTTTCACTGTAAATTTTGTTTATGTTTTTAATGAGCTTTTAATTACTTTGTTCATTTGGCGGGCAAACTCCCAACACTCAGTTTCCATCACCCCTTCATGTAGCTACCCTTTCCTAAGTCACTGTTGGACAATAGTATCATTCAGCTTGTCACTGGTGCTCAGTGGATGTGGATGGATGGATGGATGGATGGATGGATGGATGGTGCTAAGACTGTGACTGAAGCAACCACTCTTGATCCAGGCTGGACAGTAACCTGGTCTTATGAAAGGCCACAGGAGACAGGACAGGGGCAGGGATGATATGGTCAAGGGCCCAGAGGTCTTGATGCAGATGTAATAGAGGGGATGGAACCAGAGGCTGTGGTCAGAGACTGAAAGGGGACAGGGAGAAACCTTAGAGAAGCGTGGTCACTGATGATGAAAGGCCCAAAGAGCAGCCCTGGGATGCATGTACAAGACGGACAGGGTTCTGGAGCTCTGGATACCTAGCAACTCTCAGACCACATTACTGGATGAGTGGTCCATGTGGCCTTTTATATCATCTCAAGTAGAGATTAAAGTGGCGTATTCCATCAAATTGTTCTATGGGAAAGAGGAGTATTTTATGTAAAACTGAGTTAAATATGAAATAGTAATCATACACTGAGAAAAGGTATTTATAATTCTTGCGGTATTTTTACCTTGGCAAACAAGTGGTGGTTTGCTTAAGGTCAAGTATGTTAGTTGTGAGTGTGTGTGTGTGTGTGTGTGTGTGAGAGAGAGAGAGAGAGAGAGAGAGAGAGAGAGAGAGAGAGAGAGAGAGAGAGAGAAGATGGAGACATGTATAACTTGTTTTGTGGTCTGACCTTTTCAGCATTTTAGCTACAGGCTAGTTGTGAAGCAATGCTGGAAGTCTTATATATAGTAAAATGTCACCACAACCAAAGACATTCTGTTCCTCACTCCCAATTCAAATACTTGAAATTCATACCCCAAACAAAAAAATCACAGAAATTTTTGGCTTGGTAAGCCTGGCATTATATTTGTGCATGGGAGGTTTTTATTTATCATTTCTATTCATAGTACAGTCGTCCTTCAGTATCCAAGGGAGGTTTGCTCTAGTACCCCTTGTGGATACTAAAATCTACGGATGCTCAAGTTCCCAATACAAATGGCATAAATTTGCATATAACCTATGCACATTCTCCTGTGTCATTTCTAGATTACTTATGAATCTTACATAATTTAAATGCTGTGGAAATAGTTGTTATACTATATTGTTGAGGGAATAATTGGAAGAAAAACATCTGTACATGTAAAGTATAGAGGCAGTTATTTTTTTCAAATATGTTGTGCTTGGGATTGGTTGAATCTGTGGATATAAACCTGCAGATGTGGAGGGGAGGGCTGACTGTCTTGTTGAGTACCTACTGTGCATCAGGCACTGTTCTTGGTACTGACTGTTAAAGAACTGTTAAGACATGGAATTGCTATTGAGAGAAATTATGAGATTACTTTCTCTTGAGTGTTGATGATTGTACCTAATGGTACTGGGGTGACCTCAAAGAGGGGCATTTTGTAGCCTCTCTGTTGCTCCCCCATTGAGGCACACAGGGAGATGTCATTAAGCCATCTCGGGAGCTCACAGAAGTTCAAGGCTGGTGCTAAGTGCTCTCCACCATTTATCATAATCCCTTACACCTCATGCTCCTCCCAAACTCTTTTTAGTCTTGCAACGCTAGATATGTAATCAATAAACTCTTCTATATCCTCATTACTCTGATGACCTGTTCTCCTGGTCTTGCTGAAACCTGGCTTTTCCCTTCTGCCATTACTTCCTTTTATAACCTCTCAAGGTTGTGCTCTCTCTCACACCAAATATATCCCATGCCTAGGAGGGGGTTGAGTATCCCCTCTGCAATTAGTACCACGTTAACCACCTGTGACCCTTCCTCTCTCAAAAACGTCTAAACAGGAAGAAGAAGACTGGACAGTAGGTGAGGAGACATAGCACTTGCTCTAGCATTGTAAATAGGAAATATGGTCAGAACCACATTTATGTTTAGCACTGTACAGTCTAAAACTCATCCTAGACTATAGCTAATAGAATTGTATTGTATACTTTAAATTTGCTAAGAGAGTGAATCTTAAGCTTTCTCACCACAATGCACACATGCAAATAAATCATAGGTGTGTTAGCTAACTCAATTGTATTAGCTAACTCAATTGTGATAATAATTTCACAATATATACATATATAAAATCATCCCATTGTATGCCTTCATAGTTTTTATTAGTCAATTATACATCAGTAAAACAAAAACAAATTACCCTCAGCTTTTAATCCTCACAACAGCCCACAGAAGTTAGCCAGGAAGATATCATTGTGACCAATAAGATATTGAGGTAAAGAAGGTAAAACAGCCAGGCACAATGGTACATGTCTGCAATCCCAGTACTTGGGAGGCTGAGACAGGAGGATTGAAGCCTCAACAACTTAGCAAGACCCTGTTTCAAAAATTTAAAAAAGGCCAAAAAAAAAAATAAGAATAGAGGATGAAGTGACAGGTCACTTGGTGGTAAGTAGAGATCCGGGTCAGGCCCACAGGCATCCTGACCCAAGCCCAACACTCTTCATCATTGGACCTCTTTGTTTCTGCCCCCAGTAACAAGACCCCAGCTCCAGGTGACCCACCAGAAGCTCTGTCCAGCCAAGACCGCCGAAATACCAGGCCAAAGCAAATATTGACCCCCCTCACTGGCACTTACGCTGGACAGAGTAAGCCATGCACAAATTATGAGGTTGGAAAAAATGTTTTCTGGGTCATATCAGTGCTACTCACCCACCCATAGCCACTAGCCTTGTAAGAAAGGTTCCTGGAGGGCACAGGAAGCCACCACAACCACCTGTTCTAGCAAGGTAATATATTTTCCCACAGCTGGTCCCTAGAGGGTCCCAAGCCAGTAGTTCAGACCAGACTGGCAATGTCAGGCCACTTCCTATCACATGCCCTGACACTCCTGTTTAATAGGAATCACTCAGGACCTTTTCCTCAATAAACATGACTTGAGATACTGTTACTCACAAATTGATCCAGGAGATGAAAATGACTTTTTGTCCGTGTGTTAAGTAATTTTTATTAATTCACTCCATGCCTGCTTCCAGAAATACTAAATAAAATGCACCAACAAAAATATCAGCCGGGCGTGGTAGCACACACCTGTTATCCCAGCATTTGGGAGTCTGAGACAAAAGGATCACGGTTCGTGGACAGCCTCAACTACTTAGTGAGGCCCTTTGCAACTCAGTGAGTCCCTGTTTCAAAATAAAGAATAAAAAACAGGGCTGGGGGTGTAGCTCAGAGGTAGAATTCCCCTGGGTTCCTTCCTCAGTATCACACACAAAAAACTATACATATATATATATATATATATATATATATATATATATATATATATAACCATAATCAAAGAGTAAACCCAGAGTGAGGGGGAAATCCGTACACAGAAATCTTAGGCAGAGGAGGCCTCCCGCAAAGAAGCAGGAAAAGTTGCTCTCAGCTTTCTGGGAAAAATAGGTGATGAAACTCTAATGAACCAGCCTCCCCTCCCTTTGTTTTGAAGACGGTGAAATCTCAGCAGCAATGCAAATTAAATTTCCGATAAGGCATGTCAAGCAGCTCACTGGGCATTGTCTCATCCACCAAGGCAGTGTTTCTCTAAGTCCTCTAGATTGTCAGAATTAGAACCATCTGGAGTGCGCGTAAAGATGCAGATTCCCTCCTCCTTTGAGTGAGACCAGCTGGGAGATGAGCCTGGTGATCTGCATTTTTAACCAGCGCAGTAACTCATTCTTTTACTCCTATAAGTTGCAGAACAACTTCACCAGGACGTGAGTAGATGACAGTGGCTTCATGCCATGGCCTTTCCTAGCGTTCCTTGGAACTTGTCAGGGACCATTGCCTGAACTTAGAGGAGTCTCTAACAGAGGAACTCCAGGCCTCAGAATGTGGCAAGGGTGATATTTGAAGGCTACAGAAGCTCCCCAGCAATTTGTAGTGAAGAAGCCTCACTCTCTGCATGCACTCAGGTTTGGAGTGAGCTTTCTCCTGGGATCACAGATGGCCACAGGCTACAGGGAAGGCTCAGCCCTCCTGGCACGCAGGGACTGCCATGACAGCCATGGGAGCCACTGTCTGCCTTAGTTCTAGGAATGTTTGCTTGGCTGACAACTAAGCCCAGTGCCCTTCGTTTCTTCCCTCCCCATCGTTGTCGTTGATGTGGCCGGCAGAGCTCTAATCCCGGCAGTTCCAGATCTACCCAGGTGACAAAAACCCAAATGACAGAGCCATGCCACCCCCCCATCCTGTCTGAGCCCCCACACTCTCCAGTTTGGACTGCCATCTGCCAGGGATCTGCTTCAGGGGGGGTCATCATGTCTTTCTTCCTCTTTCTCCCCACAGGTTTGGAATAAACTGCCTCATCCAGTTTGAAGACTTTGCCAATGCCAACGCCTTCCGCCTGCTCAACAAATACCGCAACAAGTACTGCATGTTCAACGATGACATCCAAGGTAGGTTTCCACCCACCTGACAAAGCCACTGGGGACTAACATCTCTCCACAGGGCTTGCCTGGGCGCCAAAGCGGGAGACAGGTGTCACCTTACAGCTGGTTTGCTGCCAGCAGCTGTTGGAGAAAGAACATTCAACTTGGATTCAGCTTCCACTTGGCCAGTGCTTAGCTTTATGACTTTGAACAAGTTCCTTAACTTTGCTCAGTTTCAGTTTGCTTAACTATAGGATAGTGATCATTACCACTTCGGAAGTAGGTAAGAATTACGTGCTTTAATACATGTAAGAAATTCTCAACAATGTTGTCATTTACTAGTAACTTTGACAAATTACATATCTGACCACAGTAATATTATCTATTCTATGGAGAAAATAATAATTGCTTCAGAGTGTTTTGTGAAAATTTAAAGAGCTGATATTTAGAAAGTACTAACACAAAGGACTCATCAGGCCAAAGCATCAGTCACCATAAGAATGAACTACAATTTGCTCTTGAATTTTCCACACAGGGCATTTCTGTCAAAGAGTCAAGATGATTCCTTCTCTGAATTTGGCTGAAATGTGTGCTCCTGAGACAATGTCTGAAAGACAGTGCCACCAGGGACACAGAGCATATCCAAAGCCAGTGTGAAACGTCTTCTATTCCTGGGTCCACTGGGTCATCTGTTCTAGGGCCCAGAACTATGTGAAGGTATTCATTTCCTGCTATGGAGGTGCCAGTATCTGAAGCTTGAGTGGAAAGGCAGCCTCTCTGGGATGATCACGTCTGATCCAGAAGTTCTCTGTAAGGAGCAGTGGAGCTCTTATTTGTTGAAACTAAAACAAACAAACAAAAAAAACTTTATGGGTCCACATAGGTTATTAGTGTGTGTGTGTGTGTGTGTGTGTGTGTGTGTGTGCGCGCGTACATGTTTGTGTTTCTGTGCAGTACTGAGGATTATGCCCAAGGGGCTTCTTCCTCTGAGATACTCCCCAAGCCTTTTTGTTTCTTTGTTTGTTTTGTTTTGTTTTGTTTTGTTTTGAAACAGTGTCTCCTTAGGTTACTGAAAATCTAGCTAAGTTGCTAAGGCTGTCCTCAAACCTATGACCCTTCTGTCTCAGCTTCCCAAAGATTGGAATTACACTTGGAAAGCACCATACCAAGCCACATAGATTATTATTTAACAAATAAAGTTTGGAAAGGAAAATTGGTTAAAACCAAAGATCCATGTCAGATAAAAACAGTGAGTTGTTACGGGCAGGTGTAGGTCCTTAAGAGTAAAAGATTGGCCAACATCTCATTCTACATATGATTTGTGGAGGCCCAAAGAGGTCACAACATTCCATCAAGTGAGTTAGGAATAGATTTGAGAAAACTCAAATCAGCTAAGACTTTTAGCTAATATTTATGATTTTTCACAAATATTTCATTTCTTTTTTTTTTAATTTTATTTTATTGGTGCACTGTATTCATACATCATAGTGGGATACAAACTTTTGTAGACATACATGCACACATCGCCCAGTCAGCCCCCACCCGATCCCCACCCCATTCTCTCCCCATCCCTCCTTCCCATGCTTGGCTTAGTGGTTGACATCTAGTATTATAGCAATTTATCCAAAATTAAAAATGATAATCTCACATAACAGTTTCATTTGTCTGATACCAAGCGTTTGATGATTTAAAGATAGCATTTCAATATTTCTTTTTGCTTTCTTTCTTACTAGAGCATATTTTTTTCTGTTTTTTTAGGTGAAACTATCATATATTTATATATTTATTTTTCAGAAAAAAATCTATCCTAATATGGAATATGAATTCTAGATACCCAAAACGATCTTGAAAAAGAACAAAGCTAGAAGATATATATTTTCTGATTTCAAACCATATAAAGCTACAATAATTGAAACAGTGTAGTACTGTTCTAAAGGCAGATATATAGACCATTGGAGTTAAATACAAGCCTAGAGCTAAATTCTTCCCTATATTGTCAAGTTATTTTTGACAAGGTTTCCACGAACATTTGGTGGTGGAAATAATAATCTTTTAACTAAATATTGTTGAAAAATAATACTTACATGGAAAAGAATAAAATTGGACCTTTACCTAATCCCATATACAAGTATTAACTCAAAATAGATAAAAGACCTAAATATAAATCTTAAGACTATAAACTTTTAGGAGAAAATCTGGGTCATAAAACCTCACAACACTGAAATTGGCAGTGATTTCTTGGATATGATTTCAATGGCACAGGCAACAGAAGAATATACAAACTCCCTAAAAAATAAAAGAAAATATTGTATATCCAAAGACAATGTAAACAGAGTTAAAAGTTACTAATAGAATTGGATAAAATATTTCCAAATGCTATATCTGAAGGTATATTAATATTCCAACTAG
Organism: Muscardinus avellanarius; assembly: GCF_963383645.1. Taxonomy (NCBI): domain Eukaryota; kingdom Metazoa; phylum Chordata; class Mammalia; order Rodentia; family Gliridae; genus Muscardinus; species Muscardinus avellanarius. Next base: position 165,222,475 of record NC_137786.1, read on the forward strand.
AAATCCTAAAAATTAACAACAATAAAGGCAAACAATACAACTTAGAGATAGGTAAAAGACTAACATAAATAATGAATCTCCACAGATAACCAATCTTAGTTGTCTGTTGGATGGAAACTCTTGTTTCTCTGGTTCTGGTGAGTGTTACCTATTTCTTCTTTGTAGTTAATCTCTTTGAGTATTTTCTCTAGCGCTGGTTTTGAAGACATAAATTCCTTCAGTTTCTGTTTGTCATGGAAGCTTCTTATTTCTCCATCTAATTTGATAGAAAGTTTTGCTGGATAGGAAATTTTTGGCTGGAAGTTGTTTTCTTTCAGAGTTTGGAATATGTTACTCCAAGCCCTTCTGGCTCTCATGACTTGGTTTGGGAAGTCTGGAGTGATTCTAATTGGTTTGCCTCTGAATGTCAGTTGGCCCTTTGTTTTTGTTGCCTTTAAGATTCTCTGCTTGGCTTCCACATTGGTCATTTTGACAATTATATGGCGTGGGTATCCTCTTCTCCAATCCTGTCTAAAGGGAGTTCTATAAGTTTCCTGGATCTGTGTATCAACCTCTTGCTCTATATTTGGAAAATTTTCTGCTATTACTTCCTTGAAGAGATTGTTGATCCCTTTGGTATCACTTTCTTTTCCCTCCTCTATTCCAATTATTCTTAGGTTAGCTCTCTTAAGATGGGCCCATATTTCTTCAATGTCAGATTCCTGATGTTGGATATTTTTTTCTAGATTAGAAACTATGCATTCATTTTTGGATTGCTCATCTTCTAAGAGCGAGATTCTGTTCCCCATGTGGTCTAATCGGTTGTTTGTGCTTTGAATTGAGGCCTTTACTTCATTAATTGCATCCTTTATCTCTTTTTGGCTCTCTCTGAGTTCTTTTCGAAGCACCTCTATTATTTCTACAGTTATTTTCCTGATTTGATCTTCTAGAAATCTCTGATTTTCTGTTTTATCAGGTTCTGATGTTGTGGGGTTGTGCACATTCATTACTCCAGTGTTATTCCTCTTTCCCATGATTTTGGAGGTTTGTGCCTTCTCTGGGTTCTTCCCTTGGGTCACTATGGCTTCACTTAAGGTGCTCTGGATCTCGAGTCTGTAGTATCTCAGACCCCACTACTCCTTTACTGGGTTGTATCACAGAGTCTCCGACCCAGGGAGTCGATAGAGGCTGCTTTAAACTATGGGGAGTGCCAGGTTGCACGTTCTCCTATGGTTTGATATCTCTGCCACCACCACTCCCTCACTGGGTCAAGTCCCAGGAGGCCCAGTACTGCGATTTCTCCTCTGTGGCCCGCAATTTGACTCACTGTTCTTGAGTACGCAGATGTAGCTATACTGGACTCGGTGAATTCACTGCTGCTGCCGCCGCTGGTGGCAATATGGCGCCTCTGCCACGCCCTCGGCCATGAGGCTGGCGTATTTTTTCTTCTCTGGTTTTGATTTCCACTCTGAATCCCTGCAGCGTATGCTGAGCTCAGCCACTGGGAGCTTTAAATGCTGTCTGCGCCGAAAGATCCCGCCTGGCTGTTCTGCAGCGGCTCTCCTGGCTTGCTGTAGCCGTCCGTTGAGTTCGCCGCTGCCGCTGGCAGTATGGCGCTGCTGCCGCGTCCTCGGGCGCGTGTGTCTCCTCTGTGGCCCTGAGCTCTGTTCTCAGTCCGCTTTCTCTCTGGAGCCTGGTGGGTTTTTTTGTTTTTCTGGTGATGGTGTTTTCTGGCTATGAAAGGCGCTCTTTTTGTGGTAGTGGAGATTGGTTGTTAGCGGGACTCTTAAGCCCCGCTTTTCTCGGTCGCCATCTTCCCGGAAGTCCCCCAAATATTTCATTTCTTGTACATGGTTCTAGACACACTACACATTTAATACAATAAGATGTTTGCATCTGCATCTTATAAGTAAAGAAACTGAAGAACAAAGAAAATAAGTAGCTTATAGCCAGTAAGTATACAATTAAGATTTGAGCCAAGGAATCTGGACTCTAAATTCCAACCTCATAACCACTCACCATGCTGTTCTAGGTTTTCTACTCACTTACGGAGCCAAGTGCCTCTTCCTTTTCTTATGGTCCACATCATGGGGGGTAAGAAAGGCAATAAGGTAATTTCTTTTGTATTTGTCATGAATTTTGCTGGGGGATAGCATAGTTGTAGCATACTACTAGGCAATTCATTTCTAATATATGTTTTTAGTGCTTAAAGACTATATGTCCAGAAGGGAGAAGACCCAGAGAGGGCCACACCCCATCCTTGCAGCCTCAGTGTTCTGTCTCTGCCTGATGCCTGAACCCAGGATGGACACTGGCTGGGCAAGCCAGCCTCACCCTGACAAGCAGGCATGATGCACAACAGAGCAGTACCATCCAGGGAGACCAGGTGGGGCAGGAGCCATTCTTTTACTGCCTGCCAGTCACTTTGCTTCAATCCAGCAATCAGTGGTGTGCTGTGGCCTTGGAGGAAGCACCTGCCAGCTGCCCAGCCATCCCCATCATGCCACTCGCCATGAGTCAGCAGCAGGATGGCCATCACCCCATCCCTGAGCTGCCAAGGCCAGAGGTGGGAAGTGGAAAATGAGGCCATGAGGGCAGCACACCTGGTGCAGAGTCCAGATGTGCGGACACACATGCAGCTTCATGTGTATACATCCTCATAATATGCACGGAACCCACCAGGACCCTGCAGCCCATCAGCCACCATCCCCCCACAGCACTGCCACACGAGGGAAAGAGGATAAACCACACTACTCCTTCTCCATGAGAAAGTTCACACTCCTTCATGGGGGTCTCTCCTCTGTCATCTGACTCTTCATTTGTACTCCTCTGACCTCCTTCCCAGTCATTTATCTGTGCGTATGAAAGTCCTGCTCATACTTTCTATCATCTCCACTCAAGCAACACCTTTATCCTTCAAAACTCAGCTCGAGGTTAATTGCCCCCACTCCCTGGTTGGATGCAGGTGCCCACCCCAGTACTCCCTGCATTTGGTCCAGTCTCTGCCATCACCATGCCCAGATGCCTGTATTGCCTTATCTGCTCCTCACAAGATGGTTCACTTCCAGTGGCAGCAACCAGATCTCAGTCATTCTTGTTTCCTGGGTCCCAGGACAGTGTCTGGAACATTGTAGTGTTTTTTTTTTAGTATTAGAAGAGTGAATGGATGATGTCTACACACAGAAACTGACATTCCCATAATCACACATACCCAGTCATGTAGGCACGTCTATCCTGGACACCTGCCCCTGCCTCCTCTCTCATCACATATAAATGCACCCAGAGGTGCTCTCCTACTCAGGTGTGTATATATTCATGTGTGCATGCCTACATGCAGATATATGGGCCTTTTATAAAATTAGATCAGTTCTAATAACTTTTATAAAATTGTTTAAGTTCATTAGCTTTTGCGTCCTAACTATAGCCAAACAGAAGAATAGTTTTCTGGGTCTCACAGCTAAGGAAGACAAAACATTTCTCATTCTTTTCTCAAAAATTAAAACCAAAGTGATAATCTAAAACTTGAAAAGCGCTGACAAATAGAACCAGGAAGTCAGAAGCTCAGTAATATTACTCTAGCCTTTGAAGAACACAGCCTCATGTTTAGGTGCAACCATATAATGAACAACAAACAGTAGAGGTGGGCATGGAGATGCACCGCCCAAACTCTCTTTCAAGGAAACACTCATTGCTCCAGCTCATGACAAGGCTGCCAGCACCTGAGGCAGAGCCCCAGCAGTGGAGAGCCACCTCCCTGCTGGTCCCGCCTTGTCAGAGGATGCCCTCATCCAGCTAAAGAGAATCTGAAGGCACAACCATGTCTGACCCATGCAGGGCAGAGTACCCAGTGTGGCTGGCTGAGGCTGCAAGTCTACATCTCAGCTCACCTTCCCTCTCTGACTCAGCCTGCTTCCTTCCCCTCCTTTCCACAAGGGCACTTCTAAAAGAACCTAAACACACTATGATGTCTCAGAATCTGCTTCCCAGGAGATACAAATGGTGCCAAATAATAATGTTTTGCATGAACACAAAACTTTAGGTTTGAACAGTTCTTCCACCCACACTGTATCAACAATACCTGGAAATGTCCCCCTCCTCCTCATGGGGACAGGGGGGACAGATGTTGCTGCCCCGTGTCACTGATGAGGAAACTAAAGTACAAGGGTATAAAGCCTGCTCAGAGCACGACAAGACAGGTGTGAAGCTGGGACCAGAACCCATTTTTTTCTTTTTTTCTTTTTCTTTTTTTCTTTGTACTGGGGATTGAACAAGGGGCATTCTGCCTCAGAGATACACCTCTGGCACTATTTTTTGTTGGGTTTTTTAGGGTTTTTTTGTTTATTTGTTTGTTTGTTTATTTGTTTTGCAGGTCTGGGGATGGAACCCAGGGGCATTCTACCTCTGAGCTCCACCTCCTGCCCTATTTTTTTCTTCTTTATTATGAAACAGGGTCTCAATGAGTTGCAAAGGGTCTCACTAAATAGCTGAGGTTGTCCGCAAACCACAATCCTCCTGTTTCAGCCTCCCAAATGCTGAGCTTACAAGCATGCACCTCCATGCCCGGTTAACACTATATTTTTTTTTTGGGTCTTTCTAATTTGCAGAGGGTCTTGCTAAGTTGCTGAGGCTAGCCTCAAACTTGTGATTTTCCTGTCTCAGCCTTCCAAGTATTGGAATTACAGTTGTATACTACCACACCCAGCTTAAAAGCCAATTATGTCTGATTCAGAATTCTCCACTCCCTCTATGACATCAGGCTGCTGATTGCTCCCACGTATGCAGGATGGTGGAGCAGATCCTCTTGCCAAGGGTTGAATTCCAGACCCCACCTGAGTGTGGGTGTCACTACTCCCAGCATCCTGCTGCCGTGATCCTTTCCCCTCATTGTTCCCAGTCTCTCCTCTAAATCTTGCAGTCTGCAGGCACAAAGATGGAGACCAGAGAGGGGAAGGGATGTGTAGTCAGAAGCTAACTGGTGCTGGAACCAGGACCGGCAAGGCTGGAATGTGAACTCCCACTGCAGGACTGGGGAGGAGATCAGGACTAAGTTGGAAAACTGGAATTGTTCCCCTTTACCTCCAGGTACAAAGCAGGGAGAAAGGAAACATAAAACTACATAGCACCCTCAAGAACGGGAAGGACAGAACTGAACAGAGGTGAGAGGGAAAGGAAAAAAGGGGAGAGACAGAGGGGAGTAAGCAATGAGGAATCACAGTGGCAAACAGAAACCAGAGCCACACTGAATGTGTGAACTAGAACAGGCACAGACCACCCAGCAGGAGCCAGGGACCCACACACTGCAGGGATTGAAACCAAGTGGCCCCCATAAGCATGAATCTGGAGCCATGCTACCTGCTCTGAACACCAGCCCTGCCTTACAGCCTTAGAAAGATAGAGCTAAAGTCCTCAGGAACCCCCAGGCTGAGCTCCCCCAAGGCAGGGCCACAGCCTGGTGCTTATAGGAGCTGGGGCACAGTACGTGAACTCTCTGCCAGTCCCACTGCACTATGCACCTCAGAATCACTGTCAGCCACAGGGCTACACTACAGCCCTAGAGAAAGAGCTTCCCAGGGCTTCCATGGTTTCCTCAGCCCCCACCGCCGCTCAGGCTCACAGGAAGCTTCCGGCCAGGCCAGACTGGTCCACAGCGAGCGGGGCTGCTAGGGCACTGACTCGTGGCTGGCAGCTCCTGCAGGAATTTTAGAATAGACAGAGCCACAGGTGATTTTTGTTATTTCAGCTGGGACTAGAGAAGCATTTCTGCTCTTAGTGAAGGAAAGAGAGGCTTGGAAGGGGAAGGCAGTAGGAACAGTCATGCTGAAGGACAAGCCAATTTTGACTTTGGGAAGGCGGCTGCTTACAAGGAGCCAGGTCTGGATTGCTGCCAGCCTGGTGCCCATGGGTCTTCACGTGCAAGCTGACCACACAGTGTGGCTGGGGACAGAAAAGCCCAACTGGCTCATCAGCTCCAGAGCATCCTCCACTCCCCAGCCTTCCCTGGACCTTCTGCTGCAGCCCCTGCACATCCCCAGGGCCAGGCTCCTATCAGGGCACCCATGTGCTGTTGGGCCTGCATCACCCCCTTACACTAAGCCTTAATTTGCAAGCCATAATACTCAATAGGCAGACACTGGACAGAGACAAGTCTAGGTCTGAATTCTTTCTGCTTTGTGACTTGGGCCAAGTGGTTTAATTCTCAGAGCATTCTTGTCCTTATCCGCAAATGGGGAAAAAATGTATTAACAGCCGTGACTAATAACCAGCCAGCACCTTGGGGATGGCCTGAGTGTGTTCCTAAGGCTCACATCTATTCTAGTTGGTTGGTACCCTGCCGATTCATTGTCAAGTACTTCCAGTACTGCCCCCATGTATAGCACAGGTGATGGTAAGGATTATAGGGACGGACAGCAGGAGCAGGCATGTATGGTACTCAGTTCATGGTGCATAATCGCCTCTCAACAAACAGGTACAAGAAGGAGAGAGGAAGGCTTGAGACCCAAGACAGAGAGGTTCACCCCTACATTTCTGCCAACTCTGTGAATGTGCTAGTTGCTGCGCCTAAAGCTCTTCCCCACTCTTGGCCAATTCTGGTTTGTCCTCAGGGGCTCAAGCACCACCTTCCTTGGGACCCTGCATCCAGAGCTCAGCCACAGGCGCCTGGATGAATCCACCCTCCCTTGGTGCCCAGGTATGGCACCAGACAGTGGTCACCAACTCTACAGGATGCTTCAAAGTTCCCCAGGGCCACAGATAGGGCACAGCCAAAAGGTGTAAAAAACACACCAATGAAAGATGATAACCCAGGCAGGGAAGGGGGCCGGTTGGCTACAGATGCCACAGTAGCTGCAGATGCAGGGACACAAATGGCCCAACTCTGAAGACTTTGTCCAGTTGGTTCTGTTTACAAGACACCAAGGGCTGTTTGGACTCATGGGGGTCCACTGCCCCCTCTCGGGCCCCCACCTCACCCACCACACACTGAGCAGCAGTTCCAGGCCTTGCTTTGGTTTCCCCAAAGGGTAACCCCCCACATCCCTCTGTCTCACCTCTCCACAGCCCCCAGAGCCTTGTTTTGTACTAGGTCCCCTGTGCTGAAGCAGGTGTCCACCTTCAGGACCTCCCAGAGGTGCATGTGGGGTCTCATGTAGTTGATTCTTGCTCCTTATACTTCTCCTCCTCTTCCTTCTTCTAATTCTTTCCCTCTTTTTATTATGGTGCTGGAGATTGAACCTAAAGGCACTCTGTGTCTGAGCTATACCACCAGCCCTTTTTATATTTTATTTTGAGACAGAGTCTTACTAAGTTGCCCAGGCTGGCCTTGAACCTGTGATCCTCCTGTCTTATCCTCCCAAGTATGCAGATTACCAGTGTGCACCAGCATGGCCAACATCAGACACTTCTTTTAGCCAATGTAGCAGCTAAAAACCTCAGAGAAGCTGAGCAGATGGTAATTATTCCCTCAGGCTTCTTCCAGACTGGTTGAATAGTCCTAACTCTGCCTTCTTCACAGTCTTGGAATTGCTGCCTGGAGAATCCAAGGGATCCAGAAAACTTCCCTATGACACAGAAATCATGGTGAAGTAGTGTAGAAGGTCCTTTGCTTGGGGTCCAAAGAGGGCAACCTGATTTTTCTGGATATTCAGGCCGGCAACCCATTGACAACAAGACTGTTGTATTCCTCTTATATATAAGAAAGTGAAGCCCTGGAAGAGGTGCTCAAAACACACAGAAGAAGGAATGAGGGCTGCCGTTGGCTGCTGTGGGAGGTGATCTGGTGTCACCAAAGCCACTCTGGCTTTAGGTAGAGGCTGCGCAGGCCTGCAAGGGCCAGGTCTCCACAGCCGCCTGGGCCCAACTCTCTCCCCTCCCTGCCTGCCTGAGCATCATCGCCCTCCCCCGGCCAGGCGATGAGTTCTTCCCCTCTCCCCCAGAATCTGTCCTTCAGCCTGGAGACTCCTTGAACTTTGTCAAATGTGGCTATTAAAAGCAGAAACCATGCTCTTGGGTTGTCCTTTTGTGGTGCTTCCTGAACCTACAGCCCCAGGCATTCAGTTTTCAGGAAGTGTAATTACGGAAAGCTCCCTCTGAAAAAGAAACTTGTTTTTCTTTCATCATGAATGGGAACAACCAGCCATGCTGTCAGCTGCCCGTGGCATGCACGGGCACAAGCCATGTCCCCCCACACATATCCTTGGACCCCTGAGTGTCTCACGGCAGTTACCTCCAAAAAGGTAGGCAACTTCCTTTCTCTTCATTTTTAAATCCCTGGCATATAGCTCAAGAGCCCCCTAAAATAAAAGTTAATAATGGAGATGATAACTTTATTTATCAACATATATATATATATATATATATATATATATATATATATATATACGGTACCAAGGATTGAACGGGGCGAGGGGCCGTTTTACCTCTGAGCTACACCCCAGCCCTAATTTACTTTTAATTTTGAAACAGGGTTTCCCTAAGTTGCTGAGGTCCTTGTTAAGTTGCTGAGGCTGGCCGCAAACCTGCCATCCTCCTGCCTTACCTACTAAAGAACTGAGATTACAAGTATGCACTATCACACCCAGCTTTACTTGTCAAACTTTATAAGGCTTGATTTTCCTGGTGCGTTGTGGCCTATAATTAGAATAGTTCTTTCCAGCAGAGGCTGTCCTCAAAAGAGGATCCTCAAAAAGACACCACAAAGAAGTAGCCCCGGAGTAGCCAACATGTATAGGGTTTCAGAAGCCAAGTGCAGAAAGAGATCTCCAAAAGAAAGAAGGAGCAACAAGGTCAAATGCTGCTGAGAAAGAAAGCTTAGAACTGGCCACTGACCAGGCAAGGAGGATGTGCTGGGTGACACTGATAAGAGATGAGTCAGTTGCCTGATTAGACTGAGTTTCACAGAAACCAAGAAGAAAAGAATTAGCCATCTGGGTTCCTGAACAGCCTCAGCGAGGCCCTTTGAAACTCACTGGGACCCTGTTTCAAAAATAAAAGGACTAAAAAAAATAGAGCTGGGGGTATAACTCAGAGGTGCAATGCCTCTGGGTTCCATCCCCAGTACCGCAAAAAGAAGGGGGGGGGGGAGGAGGAGGAGGAGGAAAGAATTAGAGACCATTAGTATGAAGCGGAGTAAGGTATAGAATGGGGCCTGCATAGAATAAGGCGAGCGCTTTTCAAAATGGAAGAGTGGAAGGGGTGTGTTAGGGGGTTACTAGAAAATTGAAGCCAGGAACCTTCTGAGCGTCATACACAGTCCTCTATTATTTTTATTTCTAAAAAGTGTCTCACTAAGTTGTAGAGGGCTTCACAACATTGCTGAGGCGCAAACTTGGATCCTCTTGTCTCACCCTCCCAAAAACTGGAATTACAAGCATGCACAGTCCAGGCTAAAGATGACGGCTTTGCAACACAGGTGTGTGCTGGTAGGAATAATCTACAAGAAAGGGAGAGACGAGGGACACAGGGGAATCACAGTACAGATTCCTAGAGTAGACAAAAGTCATGGGACCCAGTGCACCAAGAGAAGTGGTCTTAGCTAGGAGTAGGGACAGTATCTCCACGGTTACAGCAGGAAAGCGGAGTGTGTGGGAATGGCAGAGGGTTGATAGACTTGGTGGTGAGAGGATTCATAGATCTGTCCTGATTGCTTCCAGTTGAGCCTCACGATCCTCTTCTGAGAGGGGTGGGGAAGGCCTAATTGTGGGAACACAGTAGTACTACTGTGAAGTACTACTTTATGAAGTACACTTCATAAAGTTGTTGGGGAGATTAAGTGAGCGTGACACAGCGCCACAGTCACCATGAGAGCGACCAGTAAATGATGGCTGCCCTTGTATTCCTTTATTGAATGTGTGACTCCTTCCTATCCGATTCGCCATTGTATTCTCCGCCCCTTCCAGAGTCACAGAGAATGCTGACATCTCCTGCCTAAATTCCCCTCTTTACCACCCACCCTACAGCTCCTTCCATGGAGACAACACCTCTCACCTGCCTCCAGCTCCAGTAAGGAAAGGCTGTCTGGGTGGCCCACTCTGAGTGGACAGAGCATCACTTCACCCCAGGCGTCCCTGCCGGGCTTCTCACTGGTGACTGACCAGGCCAAGCCACCCTCTCTCTCTGGCCTGTTTTTTATCTGTACAACTGTGGGATGTCATAATCTCCAGTCCCCATCCAGTGATGAATGTCCCAAGGTGAGTCCAGTTTCTAATCCCAAACAATTTTTGAGAGGGAGTCTTTGGAACAGGGCTCTGATGGAATATCTTTAGCGCCATCTGCTGGTGGAGCTTTGTGCGTCTCCTCCTGTTAGGAGGCCCAAGGCTTTCCTGAAGTCGAATCTGAACTCTCTCCAAATAACACAAAACTAGCACTGCACCCAGAAAATTCACCCAGTTCGATGCACCTCAAACTTGCATTGGCATACAAATCATCCAGAGAGCTTTATAAATTCATATTCTGGCTCAGTATAACTAAAATGAAAGCAGGCTTTAGGGAACAGAGAGTAAATGGAGTTGTTTGCAGAGAGACAGAAATGGAGACCAGCCACCATGAGTAGACTTTGGAGAAAATGATGGGCCAAGGCAACCTAGGGATTTGGAAGGAGTATCATACGATAGACTCCTCTTTGCCACCTCTTTAATAACTTATTTAATAACTTAAATAATTATTGAAGCCGGGCGTGGTGGCGCACGCTTGTAATCCCGGTACATGGGAGGCTGAGACAGGAGGATCATGCAGGTTCGAAGCCAGCCTCAGCTACTTAGTGAGGCTCTCAGAAGCCTAGTGAGACCCCGTTTCCAAATAAAATATAAAATAGGTCTGGGAGTGTAGCCCGGATGTAGAAAGCACCTGAGTTCCATCCCCAGTACCAAAATAAACAAGCAAACAAATAAATATTAAAGTCTGCTTTCTCGGACATCAGTTAGGAATTTCTTTTGATTATACATTTATGGTCCTGGCCCTGGTATAGTCTAGCTTTATTCAGGGTAGATGAAAATGTAGGCAGAAGAATAGGAGTGGGAACTAATGATGCCCGGGGAAGTCATTTGGGTTAAGTCCTAAGGAATACTAGGTCTTGTGCAAAAGTCTTGTGGACAGCAGGAAGCATGTGGACAAAAGCACATATGTGTGAAAATGGTTGGATGTTTAGGGAAACACAAATATTGCCACTGGTATTGGGAGGCATGGAGCTACAAAGGTAGGTTGACAATATTCAGTTCTTTTCTAGACATAAACAACAAAAAGCATGTCACAGCTTCTTTATAATACTCGTCACATTTGCAATCATTGAATGGCTTCCTTCCTCACAAATAAGAATGGGCCTGGTCTGTTTGGTGACCCCTGGTACCCTCAGTATCTAGAGTCTGGTTCACAATTGATGCTCAATAAGTAAATGAACCAAACAATTTCCAAAGATCTCTGACTATCAATTGTTATATTTACTTTGTGCCAACGCCTTGGTAGATTGGATGTTCTCTGATGGAAGGGACAGGGACCATGTTGGATTCATCTCTGTCTTCCAGGATGCAAAGAATGATGTCTGTCACCTGGTAGCTGTGTGTGTGTGTGTGTGTGTGTGTGTGTGTGTGTGTGTGTGCTGGGGATTGAACCCAGGGGTATTCTACCTCTGAGCTATACCCCCAACCCAATTTTTTTTTATTTTGAAACAGGTTCTCCCTAAGTTGCTGAGGGCCTCACTAACTTACTGAGGTTGACCTTGAATCTGCAATCCTCCCGTGTCAGCCTCCCAAGTACTGGGATTACAGGTGTGCACCACCACATCCTGCTGTGATAGGCTCTTAGTAAATGCACACTGAACTCCTTGGGGGCCTCAGAAGTCCCGTAGTCCTCAGCCATGCCCCTGGGACTCTGCTGACAGCTCCACAGTGCCTCTGGGCCACTGCTGGGTGACGACAGTAGAGCCAGCACCCCATCTTCTAAGTGTGCCCCTGTTTAGAGTTTGCCTCCTGGCATCCACAGTGATTAGTGTGCACTTAATAGTCTCCCACTACTTGCTGGGCCCCTTATCTCCGCCCAACACAGAGCCTCTAAGCCAGGCATAAAACCAACCCATGTTCTGGGAGAAATCCCCACCCCTGAGCCAGCAGAAAAGCAAACCACTTGGAAAATTGGAAACAGAGAGCTCAGAAAATTCACTCATACCCGACCCTGCAACCATTAATATTTCATAATTTCTTCTGAATTGTGTGTGTGTACATGTATGGGTCTCATTACAATTAGAGTCATGATATGTGTACTCTTTAAGATTCTCTTCTTTTCGACTCAGTAAAGCAAAGTTTAGTGGTTAAGAGCACAGACCCTAAAGACTGACTCCCTGGGTTTAAATCTGGTTTGTATATATGACCTTGGACAACTCGGCAAACTGCTCGGCACCTCACTTTCCCATTCTATAAAATATGGATGCTAAAATTAAGACACGTGAGGCTGCCAGATGTGGTGGTGCACACTTATAATCCCAGTACTTGGGAAGCTGAAACGGGAGGATCACAGATTCACAGCCAGCCTCAGCAACTTTGTGAAACCCTGTTTTACAATGTGAAATAAAATAGCACTGGGGGTGTAATTAAGAGGTAGAATGCCCCTAGATTCAATTTCCAGTACCACCACACACACAAAAAAAAAGACACATAAATCTCTGTTAGTTACTAACTCATGGTATTTTCCAGGTTAATTAATAATTTCAGTTCTTATTTATTTTTGTGGTACTCAGGATTGAACCCAGGGGTGCTCTACCACACAGCCCTTTTTATTTTTCTATTTTGAGACAGGGTCCCACACAGTTGCAGGGGGTGGCCTCCAACTCAGCCTCCTGAATAGTTGGGATTCAAGTATGTGTGTGTGTGTGTTGGGGGGGTGGGGGTTATAGACATGTACCACCTTTTAAAACCTCCATTTTTAATGATTATAAAATATTCTACTGTCTACACTAGCTAATTAACTTAATCATGATTTCTTTGCTAGATGTTTAAGTTATTTCCACTCATTCTGCATTGTAGATAACACTTGACATACATGTCCTAGTACATATATTTATGATTTTTCCATACATAGACTTCCAGAAGTAGAAGTATGAAGCTAAAGGGCAGCAACAGTTTATGCTCTTGGTCTGTACCAGGAAATAGTTTTCTAAAAACGGATTGTAGACATTTAAAATTAAAGTATGCTGGGGCATTTTGCATTTTGCTACTTCCTCACCAGCCCTAAAAGACATCATTGTTTTTTTAATTGTGCAAGTTGAACAAGACATAAATAGTATCACTTTAATTTCGTTTTCTTTAGCCATCCTGGAGACTTAACATTGCCAACTGTGATTAGATTTTTATTGTGAACTCTCTGTATCAGTCAGGGTCTGCACCAGTTACTTTGACAGGGAGAAATTAATATAATGAATTGCTAATAGTGTATTAAAAGACTAAAAAGCAAACCAGGCAAGGCATGGTGGTGCACATCTATTGACAGGTCTTGGGAGGCTGAGACAGGAAGATCACAGGTTCAAGGCCAGCCTCGGCAACTTAGTAAGGCCCTCCCTATTTCAAAACACTAAAAATGTCTGGGGATTTAGCTCAGAGGAAGAATGTCCTTGGATTCAATCCCTGGTACAAAAAAAAAAAAAGAAAAGGAGGAGGAGGAGGAGATGGAAGAGGCGGCGGCGGCGGCGGCGGCAGAGGAGGAAGAGGAGGAAGAGGAGGAAGAGGAGGAGGAGGAGGAGGAGGACAGAAAGAAACACTATGGATCTGCTACCACCCCGAGGTTGGCTACCACTATTAGTGTCCTTGGGGGGAGGGCATCTTTCTACGAGGCCTCCAAGTTGTCTTAATAAATGGACAACATGCAAACTGGATTCAACTGCTGCTGGGAGATGAGCCAAGGCTGTGGGGGTCCCCAATTTATAAAAACAAAATCCAGGATGCTGTTATTCAATGTTAAATAAGTATTTTTAGAATATTTATGCTAATATTGCACAGAACATACTCATACTAAAAATATCTTGTTGTTTATTTAAAATTCAGATTTTACTAACTGTCCTACATTTCACCTGGCAAACCTACAGAACTGAATGATGTTGGGAAAAATGTTCTTCCCCCCACCCACCCACCCACCCAGCCTTTCCATCTCCCTCTAATGCTCCCTACTAGCAGGTCCCCATGTAAAGCCAGGCAGTAAGGCTGAACAATGGTTTACAGATCAAGCAATTTGTAGAAAGTGTGCATTTGGAGCTGAGGAACAATTACCCAATAATTGGCACAGTCCCTTGTTTTGGCTATTCAAGATCCATGTACATTATGCCATACATTTTTCTACCTTCCGGACAATAAAAGGGGGAACCTCTAACAAAATGCAGCTCTCCAAGATATGAAGACTAGCTGGGCATGGTGGTGCACGCTTGCAATCCCAGCACTTGGGAGGCTGAGACAGGAGGATCACGGTTCACGGACAGCCTCAGCTACTTAGTGAGGCTCTTTGCAACTTAGTGAGACCTTGTTTCAAAATTTAAAAAAAAAATAGGGCTGGGGTGTACCCCAAAAAAAGATATGAAGACCTTCTCACCTCCTCCCCCAAATGGGAAGAGGCCAAGTATCAATAGTTGTTTTATTCATCTTTTGGAAATAGTCATACTATCATTCTCTGATCAGGATTAAGTACTTTAAAAATTCAATGACAGTCATGCTTGAAAATTCTGCTACTCAATGACTAAAGTGTAAAATTAACATCCAGCCAAACATAGGAAGGAAAAGGGGGGAGGAATTAGCTAATTTATACCACTGCATATATTCACATAATAATCAAAGAATAAATATACATGATATTATTTATTTAACCAGTCATAAAACTATAGCTGATATTTATAAATCTCTTCAACCTCCTATTCCATGTTTTCTTGTCCTCAGGTAGAACCTTAGCTAGCCAGGGTCCTTTGCCCAGTAGGGTGACCCAAACCTCCATTTATGAGGGAAGGGCTTTGAATCTTCAGTAGTCCTGCCTCTCTTCAGTTGCAATAGTATTCATTAATACTTACTACTGGGCACGGAAGTACTCAAACATGCCCGCAGAGAATCCCCTCTGCTCCAGATATACTCTTCCTGCCAATTTTCTCTTGGCTGCCAGGCTCTATCACTTGTTTAGTGGCATAAAGAGTCCCAAATTAGTCGGCCGTGGTGGCGCACGCTTGTAATCCCTGCGCTGGGGAGGCTGAGACAGGAGGATCGTGCAGGTTCGAAACCAGCCTCAGCTACTTAGTGAGGCTTTCAGCAACTTAGTGAGACCCTGTTTCCAAATAAAATATAAAATAGGGCTGGGAGTATAGCCTGGAGGTAGAAAGCCTCTGGGTTCCACCCCTAGTACCACCAAAAAAAAAAAAAAAAAAAAAAAAAAGTCCCAAATTGTTGGCTGGTGATCTCAACTCCTAATTCAATAGAAACATATTTAAATCCTATTGGAAGCATTTCCTTCTTTGGAACTAATACCTTTAATCTGGTAGCATACAAGGGTGAAGGGACAAAAAACAAAAATCCAGAAATTGGGAAATTAGAGAAAATGGTGAAAGGAACCACGCCCACTTCCAGACCCTTGCACTCTGGCTATGGGAGAAAGCGTACTTGGATAGCTTGCTAAATCAGATCATATGTTGCATATTGTAAAACAGAACATCATTCCTTACTGAGTGTTACCTCAACTCAAGTCTTTTATCTCCTTGGTCAGCTGGCCATTCTACTATCTTATAGGCCAGCTGCTCCTCAGTGGTTAAGTACTCATTATGACCAATGAATTTTTTTAGCATGAGCCTTTTGCTGCATTTAGTTTACTGTGAAATTAATTCCTTGATTAGAAGCCTTGTTCCCTGGAATACAGCAGGATGGCAAATAAGCAAAAACAAACATCGATAGGTAGCTGGGCGTGGTGGCGCACGCTTGTAATCCCTGCATTTGGGAGGCGGGGACAGGAGGATCGTGCAGGTTCGAAGAGACCCTGTTTCAAAAATATAAAATAGGTCTGGGAGTGTAGCCCGGAGGTAGAAGGGCTTCCAGGAACCCCAGTACCACCAAAAAACAAAACAAAAACAAAACATCGATAGGTAGTGGTGCTGGCAGAAGCATTGTAGACAAGAAGTTGATACCCAGAATATCTACCTATTCTGGTAAGAATGGGTCTCTTTCTTAACTCTCATGGGACGATTCCAAGGTAATCAGCCAGCATTAGGTGAGTGGTCCCTCCAGGTGCTGGTGCCATATTAAAAGCTCAACATTGGTCTCTGACATTGACTCAGCAGGATCAGGAATGAATCAGCATTTGTGTAAGGAAGTCCATGCGTAATTGCCCTCTTTGTCACAGTGGTCACTTTGTATGGAAACCCACTGGGCAAGCCATAGGTGGCCGGGAGAGATGCAGACTGTCTAACACACACAAAACATGACATTTTGTCCACCTGGTAGTTGAAAGTCTATTCTCATTCTGTTCTTTGATGTGATTTTATATGGGGCACAGGAATCTTCACACTCTGTATCTGTTCCAAGAGGTCCTTCCATAAGCCAGATGCCCAGAACTCCTCACCACCGGTCTTAGAATTTTGTTTTCTCCAAGTCCCGACTATCCAGCTAAACCATTAACAACTGTTCATGAATCAGTATAGGTCTAGCCATCTCTTGGACCAAAGTGAACAACCAAATTTACAAACTGAAGTTAAGTGTGTCCATTGCCCTTTGCCATTATCCTTTAGACTGACCTTTTACTGGGGCTGTGAAGCTATAACCCTTTACTTCTCTAGTTGGTGCTAGCATATCATTAAGAATAATCTATAAACCAAGCCCACAGTTTTTTGTCCTTGGCCTGAAGATCTAAATAATTCCCAATGCGGCGTTAGATGTGGACTGAGGGAAGGAAGTCATGTAACCCTGGCTTAAACAAGTCTCAACGACCTGGTCACACAACTTACTTGTCCCTTCTGGGCATACTCAAGTCATTTGATGATGACTGCCAGATAGACACAGCCTTATCGCTTGCTGAGTAAGGTTGGCAGTTTAAGGCAGAGGGTCGCCTAGTGTCTCATGGTTAGACTGTGTTCTCATTTTCAAATGTGTCTTTATTCATGTATCCCTTGAAGTAAAGCATTCTATGGAGTTCATACTTCTTTTGGCCTCCATGGAATTATATCTACGCTGTCATTTTGTTTATAAATGATGGTAGTAGCAATACCTAGCTATCTGATCCTCTCTTTCAGGGATTAGAAAAAAACCAAGGATTCATTTATCAAAAGAAGAATACTTGTCTACAAAATAGGGTTTACTATAAAACTTGCATGCCTACAGGCTTAACTAAAAAAAGTTGCTTCTTTTTCCACAGGTCCTAGATGTTGGGAACTCTACTGAGAGTCTTCCCTCGGGGGTTGGGAGCCAATGGCCAGAGTTGATCACAGTCCACTCTCTTGCAGGCACAGCCTCTGTCGCTGTGGCAGGGATCCTGGCTGCTCTGCGAATCACCAAGAACAAGCTCTCCAACCATGTGTTTGTTTTCCAAGGTGCAGGTGAGGTAGGTGCCATCTAGGGATCTTCACTGTTGTCCAGTGGAAGAGTAAGAATGGGTAAAGTATCAAGGAGGTGTTCTGGGGTTCTGAGAAAAGGAAGCATTGTAAGTGTATTCAGGACATTGTAGCTGCCTGAGCCTCAGCATTTGAGTTTCTCAAAACAAGGACTTAATCAGGATTCTGGGAGTTGTAAGACTGGGGAAAAGAATAGGGGCTCGTTTTGGAGAGTCATATGATCCATGCTGAACAGCTTTTTGCCCTGTGTCTAAACATCCTCCTATGGTACTTCCCAGGCAGCGATGGGCATCGCCCAGCTCCTTGTCATGGCCCTAGAGAAAGAAGGTATACCCAAGGCAGAGGCCACGAGGAAGATCTGGATGGTGGACTCCAAGGGGCTAATTGTCAAGGTATTGTCAACCTGGATACCTGGAAGTTTCCTGACACCTACAGTGTCCAGGAACTAAACTGAAAGAGATCTTTAAGGGGCAAACTGCTCAGGCATATTAGAGGAGGAGAGTAATGGCAATGTCCTGCGCTCCTAAGCAAAAGATTCATCCCTAAGCAGCTTTAATTTTTCCCGTTGAAATGTTCTGAATATGTGTGTGCATTTGTGTGTGTTTGTGCATATGTGTGTATGTGTGCCCCATACAGCCTTTTCTCCCACCACTTTCTGCCTTGCACTAACCTTCAGCCATACTGAGTCATAGTTCTCCAAGAGTCAATTGTTCTCTCCTCCGCACTTTTGCACATTTTGTTCTTCTATCTGAAATGCTCATTTCTTTTTTCCACATACCCAATCTCATTCCTCAGCCCCATCCCAGTTTCCTTCTTATCTCAGCTCAAGCAGCCTCTAGATCTCAGTTTCTGAAATCTGTGCTCACACAGGCCTTCCTCTCTGTGCTGCATCACTCTGTGGGACAGGTGCCTTCTACCTGCTTGCATCCCCAATGCCCACTTAGCCTGATGTCAATGCCTGGCACATGGTAAGCACATAATTAATGTGAGAGATGAAGGAAAGAATGAATGAGAGAGAAATAGCTGAGCTTCTCATAGAATGTGGAGAGGGACATGACCCATGACCCCCCTCCCTTAGGGCTAAACTCAGAGCTCCATGCTTTAATGTCTAGGATTCTGCTAACACAGAATGTCAGTGAGAGAAGGCAAACCGTGGCAGAGGAGGGAACAGAGAAGTACATGAGGTCATCATTCAGGAACAGCAGATATCCTCCACAGAAACTGCTCCACATGCAGGAACTTTGTCCCGGAGATCCCCTCCCTTTCCATGTCACTCCAGAGCATGAGCCAGCCACAAGCATAGGCCGCTAAAGCTGCCACTCTTCCCTTTTCCCCAGTTTTCAACTTCATTTTGCTCACCCCTATCTCAGGAATTGTCAAAGATGACGTCTTCACTTTAGTCCTCTTGAGGCCAGCTGGCCCCAAGGAGTCATCAGAAATGTTTGCACTCAGGTGTCAGCATTCATTTCAGCCAAGGACTTCTATGGAAAAATAAAAATGCAAGGAATCTGGAGCTGATCGGGCACAGCCACCTATTCCAAGTCTATCCTGAAGCTCCGCTGAATATTATTCACAGGGAGGTTAACAGTCTATGAAAAATATTCATATTCTTTCCCTGGTCCTAGATGGCTCGAGCCCCATCCCTCAACTGTGCTGGATGTCTTGGGGCCAAGAGACTTTGACAGACTCAAGCATTTCCTAAAACTTTTTTGTCCTGGTGCAGGAAGTACTGAACCCAGAAGCTCAAAGAAATGCTTCATGGATTATCCCTATGTGGTTTGGGTTAAAGAAATACACGCTATGGGTTCCACCTTAGGTTCTACTAGGAAGTCTGATAAAGAACACAGGCCCCAAAACTTCTAAAAACTCAGACTAATATGTGGGACTCCATAGGGGAATGCTCTCAGAGTTTCCAAATATATCCATGCCCCGTCCAATGGGTGCTCTGCACAATAGCTGCTTCATGAGCCTTCCTTTCCTACAGGGGAGGAGCCACCTGAACCACGAGAAGGAGATGTTTGCCCAAGACCACCCTGAAGTGAACTCCCTGGAGGAGGTGGTGAGGCGGGTGAAGCCCACAGCCATCATAGGTAGGAGGAAGAAGATGACCTGCTGCCCATCCTGGCTAATGCTCTTGACTTGCAGATGCAGAGGCTGAGGCGCATCCAGGAGACATAAGTAACTTGTGGAAACATAGCTCTAATGCCTATCCCGTATCTAATTCAATCCCACAAACATTTATGGAATAGCTACTCTCAAAACCGCAGAACTAAGGCAACAGAGTTGGGGCTTACAATAGAAAATTTTAGATGACAGTGAAAAAGTGCTGGGCTGGTCTCTCTAACCAAGATGAGAGGGGCACTCCTCCACCACAGCAGAGATACATTCCTCTCCCTGTACCAAGGGAGCAGCCCACTTTCAATGGCAATGCCCAGGAGGGTCTTCAAGGTGCATCTCATGGACAGGGACATAAAGTCGATCAGCGAGTAGTCTCTTAAGGATGAAGAGAAGGATGGACAGGAGGCAGAAGAAGAAAGAAGATCCTCTGCCCCTCTGCTCTCTCAGTCCCAATGGAAGATGCCATATTTAAGATTCCTGAGTCTTTCGCGGTGGACCTAGTATCCCTGGAGAGGAATAAGTTGCTTATGAAGAGTAGGTATCCCCACTACCCACCTTTTCCCTGTAGGTGTTGCTGCCATCGCAGGAGCCTTCACGGAGCAGATTCTGAGGGACATGGCCTCCTTCCACGAGCGCCCTATCATCTTTGCCCTGAGCAACCCCACCAGCAAGGCCGAGTGCACAGCTGAGAAGTGCTACCAGGTCACCGAGGTCAGAGGGGAGTTCTTCCTTCTCCCAGCTGAAAGGAAATAGTACCCGTAACTACAAGTAACCCTTTGAGGGTGAAAAATCCCCATTATTACAAGCAATTGGAAGTTCAGAAAGATGAAATAACTTGCCCAAGTTCACAGAGCTAATAAGGAGTAGAGCTGGCCCTCAAACCCAGGTCTAACTCCAAATCTCAAGTCTTTATTATTCTGCCATCACAATCAAGTTTCCCTCTAAATAACATAGAGCTTTGGCCAGAATCCAAGGCTTTTATAGACTCTATGCCACTTCCATCCCTATAGTGTTCTGTGTTGACCTTCCCCAGGTGAAAAGGGTACCATGAGCTCATCATCTTTCAGCAGTTTCTTGGCAGTTGGATGGCCTGGGGGGGAGGGGTTGAGATTCCTGGTTAAATGAATAAATATGCTCTAAGGTTTGTTCACGCTGTCAGCACAATGTTGGGCATTTGGGAGAGGATGAAGAAAAGTCTGGCATTTGAAAGATAAACCAATCTCCAAACTCCCTTTCTGGTTTTCTTCCTGCTTCCAGGGGCGGGGGATCTTTGCCAGTGGAAGTCCTTTTAAGAGTGTGACTCTGGAAGACGGCAGGACGTTCATTCCTGGGCAAGGAAACAATGCATATGTATTCCCTGGGGTGGCACTGGGAGTCATTGCCGGTGGGATCCGGCACATCCCAGAAGAGATCTTCCTTCTGACAGCAGAGGTATCATCGTCCCTGTCCTTTTGAATGCTTCCACTAGGGCCTGTGGGTTGACACCATGTCCTACATCTGCTCCCAAACCCTGACAGTGGATCCCCAAAGTGCTTAAGGCTCAAGCATCTCTCCAGATTGCCTTGAGGTTTGACCTTTCCAATCACACCTGAGGCTTTTAAGGGGAGATGGGGAATAGTTAGTAGCAAAAGGTGTTGGCAGGAAGCACTGGTAGTAAGAAGATATACCTAGTACTGCTCCCCATTTCCCAGCAGTGCCACCTAGATGCCTGGACAGAGATGTCACCAAAGCCACCTGAAACTGGGGACTAAGGACCATGATGGGTGAGGGATTCTTCCAGCCACGTTACTCAACCACAGCTTGGGTAACAGTAAGCCTCACTAGGGCACTGTCTTTAATGGAGCAGGTTGGGTGTATGTCTGGCTTTGCTTACTCTGAGCACCATTATGGGGATGTTGGGTATATACCTGTTCCAGGTATTGTGCTAGAAAAGCTCCCAGAAAGGTTTTTATTTGAAAGAAAGGGTTTCTTTACCAAAAAAAAAAAAAAGATTAAGAATGGCAACTCATACTGGGTGTAGTCATGCATGCTTGTAATTCCAGTGCTCAGGAGGCTGAGGCAAGAGGATCACAGGTACCAGGCCAACCTCAGCAACTTGTCAAGACCCTGTTTCAAAAATTTTTTAAATGATGGCTGAAGGTGTAGCTCAGAGATAGAATACCTCTGGGTTCAATTGCCAGAACCGAAGAAGAAGAAGAAGAAGAAGAAGAAGAAGAAGAAGAAGAAGAAGAAGAAGAAGGAGGAGGAGGAGGAGGAGGAGGAGGAGGAGGAGGAGGAGGAGGAGGAGGAGGAGGAGGAGGAGGAAGAGGAGGAGGAGGAGGAGGAGGAGGAGGGGAGGAGGAGGAGGAAGAGGAGGAGGAGGAGGAGGAGGAGGAGGAGGAGGGCATCTCACATTCATAGTAATAGTTGTTAATAATAATTATGCTGCTGAAACTATCAAGTGTCAGAGCACTTGACATTTTTTCTTACTCTGAAGGATCCATAACACAGAAAGGTCTTCCTTGGAGAAGTTAAGCTAATCAAAGCCACCTACAAATAATAAATATATTTATTCCAACAAGCTCCTAAAGTTGTTCAGTAATTTCTAAGCTCCTTATGGATTTTCTCCTCACCATGCCATTGGTGAGAACCAAAACCAATGAGGTACAGGAATAACTTCCATCCAGCCCTGTCCTGATCCGCTCCTCTGAGCCCTGTAGAGTACTGCCAGTACCCTTGGTCCCATCTTCCTATGTCTGGTCTTTGAGCGCTGGCTCTGAAAGGCCATGCTCATCGTGTCTCCTGAGGGCTGCTGAACCACCTCAACCCTGTACACAACAGTTATGTTTTTGGGCCACAGCCTCTGTCCCTCTTTTCTGGGTATTCTGTATATGTATTTCTTCCCATTGTTATATTGGGTATTCTTGCCCTATGGCTGTGTGCAGAGCTGTTTGAAATCTTCTTTGGGTGGGAAGAGTCACTCCTTCTTAGAGTCAGGCTGAAAGCAAACTACCCTGCTGTGCAGAAACAGTTGCAAGAGCGCTTCCTAAGTGACCCCAGGAAACACCTGCACACCCAACCCCCAGTGCTGTGGGAGTAGCTTGGGCCCCATCTTTTCCTGAACAGCGTCCATCGATTATATAGGAACCTCTTCTGAATCTACTTTTTAAGAATACTCTTACTGGTGCATTGTAATTATACATCATAGTGAAGTTCAAAGTTATACAAACAAACATGCCCACAGTAGTTGGTGTGTTTCCTTTAGGGTCTCATCCCACTAACCATCCCTGTCTGTACATAATAGTGAGATTGGCAGTGATGCCTTCATACATGGGCATAGCATAATTTGAACTGTTTCGTTCATCATTGCTTCCTTTTCTCCTCCCCACATCCTTGCCCCCATCCACGTTCACTATTCTACTCATTACTTTTCTCAATTATCTAAAGTCTTTTTTGTTTCCTATTTCTCTCTATATTGGACACTTGGCTTTCTGAAACTACCTGATCCCGCTTAGCATAACCTTCTCCAATCTCATTCATTCTTGGGGTGTAGATGTGCAATGGAATTTTATTCAGCCATAAAGAACTACAAAATTACATCATTTGCCGATCTATTTATTAAGTACCTGCTATGAGCAAGGTCCTCTTTTTTAGGAGCTGACAGTCTCATCTCCAAAAGCCTGACAATGTATACTTTTGAAAAGGGTGCTTTTAGTTAAGACCATTTAAGTTGAATTAGATTTTCCTCTGAAAAATTAATATAGGATTTGGGAGATTTATATGCACTGCCTCATGTTAAGGTTAAAGAACCTAAACAGTTCTTTAAAATGGATAGAGTGCATATCCTTATGGTATAGACAAGGAGAGTGAAGCATAGAAAGTTTTTTTTTCTTTTTTATTAATATTATAGCAATTTATCCAAAATTAAAAATGATAATCTCACATAACAGATTCATTTGTCTGATATAAAATATTTGATCACTTAGAGATAACATTTCAATATTTCTTGTTTTCTTTCTTACCAAATGATATTTTTTCTTTTTATTTTAAGGTGAAACTATCATACATTTATTTATTTTATTTCAGAAAAAAATCTATCCTAACATGAAATATGAACTCTAAATACGTAAAACAATCTTGAAAAAGAACACAGCTATAAGATGTACATTTTCTGATTTCAAACCTTATAAAGCTACTATAATCGAAACAGTGTAGTACTGCTATAAAAGGCAGATATATAAACCAGTGGAGTAAAATAAAAAGCTTAGAAATAAATTCTTCCATATATGGTCAAGTTATTTTTAACAAGGCTCCCAAGAACATTTGGTGAAGGAAATAATAATATTGTTGAATATTGTTGAAAAATAATAATTACATGAAAAAGAATAAAGTTGGACCCTTACCTAACACCATATACAAATGTTAACTCAAAATAGATAAAAGACTTAGGTCTTTTATCTAATGTAAATCTTAAGACTATAAACTTTTAGAAGAAAACCTGGACCATAAAACTTCACAACATTGAAATTGGCAATGACTTCTTGGATATGATTCCAAAGGCACAGGCAACAAAAGAATAAACAAACTTCATAAAAAATAAAAAAATGTGTACATCCAAAGACAATGTAAACAGAATTAAAAGTTACTGATAGAATGGGATAAAATATTTCTAAATGCTATATCTGAAGGTATATTAATATTCCAATTAGAAATACTAAAAATTAGCAACAATAAAAGCAAACAATACAATTTAGAAATAGGTAAAAGACTAAAATAGATAATGAATCTCCAAAGATTTTTATATGACCAACAAACACATGAATATCACTCATCATTATCATAATATAACTAATCATTAAGGAAATACAAATAAAAACTATAGTGAAATACTACTTCACATTTGTTAGGATGGCTACTTAACATGAATTACCTAGCTCCAGCCCTTTACCTTGAGTTTGTTACTATCTTTACTTGTAAAGTGTGTTTCTTGTAAGCAGCAAATGGATGGATTGTGGTTCTTAATCCACTTTGCCACTTTATGTCTTTTTATTTGGGAATTGAGGCCATTTACATTCAGTGTGATTATTGAGAGATAATTTTCAATTCCTAACATGTTAAGATTTTATTTCTTTTTAAAATACTGTGTATTCTTCTTTGCTTTATTGTCTGCTGGATGGAAAATTGTTTCTCTGGTTCTGGTGTGTGTTACCTATTTCTTCTTTGTAGTTAATCTCTTTGAGTATTTTCTCTAGCGCTGGTTTTGAAGACATAAATTCCTTCAGTTTCTCTTTGTCATGGAAGCTTCTTATTTCCCCATCTAATTTGATAGAAAGTTTTGCTGGGTAGAAAATTTTTGGCTGGGAGTTGTTTTCTTTCAGAGTTTGGAATATGTAACTCCAAACCCTTCTTGGGAAGTCTGCAGTGATTCTAATTGGTTTGCCTCTGAATGTCACTTGGCCTTTTGTTTTTGTTGCCTTTAAGATTCTCTGCTTGGCTTCTACATTCGTCATTTTGACAATTATGTGGCGTGGGGAACCTCTTCTCTGATCCTGTCTAAAGGGAGTTCTATAAGTTTCCTGGACCTGTGTATCAACCTCTTGCTCTGTGTTTGGAAAATTTTCTGCTATTTTTTCTTTGAAGAGATTATTAATCCCTTTGGTTTCACCTTCTTTTCCCTCCTCTATTCCAATTATTCTTAGGTTAGCTCTTTTAAAATGAGCCCATATTTCTTCAATGTCAGATTCTTGCTGTCTGATTTTTTTTCTAAGTTATAAATTATGCATTCGTTTTTGGAGTAATCATTTAGGAGCAAGATTCTATTCTCCATGTGGCCTAATCAATTGTTTATAGTTTGAATTGATGCCTTTACTTCAGTGATTGCATTCTTTATTTCTTTTAGTCTCTCTCTAAATTCTTTTCAAAGGTCCTATATTATTTCTACAGTTATATTCCTGATTTGATCTTCTGGAGATCTCTGGATTTCTGTGTTATCAGGTTCTGATATTATGGGGTTGCGGGCATTCATTGCTCTATTGTTCTTTCTCTTTCCCATGATTTCAGAAGTTTGTGCCTTCTCTGGTTCTTCCCCGGGTCACCACAACTTCACTTAGGGTGCTCTGGATCTCAAGTTTGTGGTAATCTCAGCCGTCACTACTCCTTTACTGGGTTGTATCACAAAGTCTCAGATCCAGGGAGTTAATCGAGTCTGCGTGAGACCATGGAGGTGCCAAGCTGAGCATTTTCTCATGGGGAGCTGTGACTAGGGTGTGGTATCTTTGCCACCACTACTCCTTCACTGGGTTGGACTGCAAACTCTCAGACCCAGGGAGATTATCAAAGCTGTGCAAGTCCCTGGGGGTGCAGTACTGGGATTTCTCCTTTAGGGGCCACAATTTCACTTATGGTTGTTGTGCGCACTGATCTGGAGCTGTCGCAGGCATGGTGAACTTGCCACCACTGTTGGCAATACTACTGCCATGCCCTTGGCTGCGAGGCTGGCATATTTCTTTTCTGATTTTGAGTTCTATTCTGAGTCCCTGGAAGGCATGATGAGCTTGGCCACTGGGAGTTTTAGACGTTCTTTACACTGAAAGAACTGCTGAATTACACCCAAATGATCCGCAGCTGCTCACTTGAGTTCCTTGTTTACCTTTCCTCTCTGGAACCTGGTGCTATGAGGCAAGATGGCGCCAGCATAGTGTCTGCTACCACAATGCAGGCTGGTTTCTTTTCTGGTCTCTGGTTGTTCTTCTAGTCTTCTTTTTATCTGTCCCTTGTGTTTACATTTTTTTATTTCTCTGCTGATAGTGTTTTCTGGTTATGAAAAGCACTGATTTTTGTGGCAATAGAGATCGAGTGTTAGCAGGACTCATAAACACTGCTTTTCTCAGTTGCCATCTTCCCAGAAGTCGCATAGAAAGTTCAAAAAACTTATTATATATCTCTTGGCCTCTGTGCCACTGCACCAGGATGGACCCAGCAACTTGATTTTATGCTGCAGCAGGGAATTGTCAGTACCAGGTGTCTTAGAAGTGACCACATATACTGTGCTTTATCTCTTCACAAGATAACTTTCTAGTCATGGAAATCCTGCTCTCTAATCTTCTCTAATCTTCTATACCTCCACAAAGAGAATTCTTCAAAACACAGATCAGTCTTTCCTAATCCCTAATCTTTTCAGGCTCCTTGGGTTTACAGGATAACAAACAAACTCTTTATCCATGGTTTCCATATAAAGTATTTCATCAGTAGGCCTTTCTTGCCTCTTCAGCCTCACATTTAGTCTTTTCCTACCATTAACCCATCCAATGCACTGTTTTCATATATATATATATGAAAACATATCTGTTGATAGATAGCTAGTTTGGCTCCATAATTTGGCCATCGTGATTTGTGCTGCTATAAACATGGATATGCATGTATCCTTATAATATTCTGATTTGAATCCCTTTGGAAAGATTCCAAGAAGTGGTATAGCTGGATCTATTTTTAATTCTGAGGAATCTCCATACGTATCTCCATAGTGGCTGCACTAATTTGCAATCCCACCAATTATGTATAAGAGTTCCTCTTTTCCTACATCCTTGCCAATATTTATTGTTGTTTGACTTCTTGATGATTGCCATTCTAATTGGGGTTAGATGGAATCTCAGTGTGGCTTGATTTGCATCTCTCTAACTACTAATGATGTTGAATATTTTTTAATATATTTATTGCAATACATTGTTTTTACACCATGTTCTTGTGCTCTCTTGCCCCCCACCCAAGCATGTGTACATGATTCAATCTTCCATGAACCTCCCTTTTTCAAGTAATTCATATTCTGCCCATGGGCTCTCAGCCTGCGATACTTCTCCTGGGAAGCCTTTCCTGTACATGGCAGGTGGAGCCCTTCCTTCCTCTATGCATTTATGCTTCTCTCATTGCATTCACCCACTATAATTGTTTGTTAGTTGCCCACTGGCAGAAGGATCCTTGAGGGGAAAGACCATGACTTTTCATCTTGGGTCCTCTGCACCTAGCACAGAGCTCAGCATACTATAGAGCTAAGTGATCATTTGAAAGGAAAGGAGAGCCAGGAGTGTGAGGATGCAGAGGAGGCGAGACCCACTTTCCTGATCTATAAACTCTGAGGCGGGATCAGCTCCAATGCTCTTTTACTTCTGGGACAAACAGTTCTCAGAAAGCACCAATGGCTTTCCTTAAATTTAACGTGGATACAAGATCATGTGGAAGTAGATTCAGAGCCTCCGATTTAGAAGGCTGGTCTGCAAGGCTGGCTCAGCACCAGTATCCAAGGCTGGAAAATAAGACTCACAGAAGGTGTTTGCCTTCACTCACTGGAGAAAAGGCCTACCTCAGACTGGAACCATGGCTGGAAGGAAGATCATGGATCCCTGAGCACAGGGATATTGTTTATAGGGGCACCCTGGATGGTACAAGCATGTGGAAGAGGCTGGGACCCAGGAATTGAGGAATGTAGGAACCCTGTGCTATAGGCTGGAACAACCAAGAGGACACCCATACTCTGCAAGCCATGGGAGTTTTTCATCTTGGTCTTAGTGAGTTTCCTTTATAATCCAGAGAGCCTCATGTTCTTTTAAGCCTCAGCCAATCTCACAGTATAGAAGTGCTGTGTCCTTGGTTAAGCCTAAACGCTAAGTTCCCCTGGCACTACATGGTGGCAGAGTTAATAGTAGGAACTGCAGCATTTGACCACCTGTGTCAAGCTGGGTGAGTTCAGGGAGATGGATCAGCCTTCATTTGTGAAGGCAGAAACTCAATTTATTCCTCTTGATTCTGTCCTTCTCTCCAGCACATTGCTCAGGAGGTCTCTGAGCAGCATCTATCCCAGGGGAGGCTGTACCCACCGCTCAACACCATCCGAGATGTTTCTTTGAGAATCGCCATCAAAGTAAGGGACTTCCTACCCCTATACGTGGGTGGTGAGGCTAAACCACTTCCTCTGTGACTTTGGGAGAGCTAACAGGATGGCAGATGTGGAGATAGCTGAGCCCTTTGGGCTGCACTGCATTTAACCCAAAGGACAAATTGCTGTCTGCAGTCTGAGCCCCACCCCTAATGTTCACCCAGGTCAGTTCTGGGAAAGCTTCTGGATTTCCCCTCAAACAGCAGAAAGAAGAGCCATCAATGTTCATGGTCTTTTGGATTGGAATGTGTGTGGAATTTTTTTATGAATCATAATTGCCCATTTGTAAGAAAGGTTAGCTTGTATGGTATGATAGAAAGAGACTGGACCTTGGGGTCCTATCTCTGCCAATCAGCAGTGGAGGGGCGATGGCCCGATCTCTTCACTGTACTGAGCCTCAGTTTCCTGTTCTCCCAAAGGGGCCAGTGGTCCCTGTCTCCCAGAGTTCAGAAAATACCAAAAGAGAAGAGTGAGTAAGCTCATCACCCAGAGCCCCTGACCAGAGGAGATGACCTTTCTGCTAGAATGACTGGGCCATGGGATGATCAAGTTCATGGAATATTCCAGACTATGCAACTAAGTCAGAAATGATGAGTTTTCAAAGAATCAGAGCATGCTGTAGTAAAGACTGGGCCCAAATTATAACATTAAAGCTGGATAATGGGCCCTTGAGAGTTTGCTATGCTATTTTTCTATTAGTGTTTATGTTTTTTCCTATAATAACCTTTAAGAATATTTTAGAAAAATGCACTGCACAAAAGCACACACTCCTCATGAGTTGTTCAGTACAGTTTCCAGAGGCCTTCAGAACCAGCCATCCATCTCACAATCCAGCTCTGCCCTATCCAGTTCCTTCCTTTGGGGAAATATTTATATTCAAATTCTCCTGAAACAAAATATAATACCCAGAGAATATTATCTAAGATGTTTACCCAATTCAACCTACATCCAGGGAGGAAAACAAAATTAGGTACTGGACATTTATCATTACTTTCTTCTTATAGACAAGGAAACTGAGGCTCAGCAAGAATTACCTCATGGCTGGGGACCCACAAGTAATTAGAATTAGGCAGAATTTAGACTGGATTTCTTGACCCAGGCTCAGTGTTTCTTACATGTCAAAGCTGTCTTGCTAAGCAGAAAGCTTAAAATCGAAAGCTTAAAATCCTTCCTATCCAGTGGTTTCCTGGACCACAACTCATGAGAGGAACATGTCTGGGTCCTCATAGTGTGTCACCTATCCCAGGAACCCAAGCAAAAGGCCTGTAGGCAGGTTCTTTCTTAGACCCAGTTCCTTGGCCTAACATGTTTTTCCCTAGGTCCTCGACTATGCGTACAAACACAACCTGGCCTCCTGCTACCCAGAGCCCAAGGACAAGGAAGCTTTTGTAAGATCCCTGGTCTACACTCCAGACTATGACTCCTTTACACTGGATAGCTACAGTTGGCCCAAGGAAGCCATGAATGTTCAGACAATCTGATGAGTTTCAGGGGTTGGTATGGGGCTGGACGAAGCCCAGAGTAACACCCACAATATAAATGGGTTCCAAAATGGTCATCCTTGTCATTGTGGTTTTGTTTTTTGTTTTCCTCTGAGCATTCTGGTGTGTGGAGAGGTGTCAAGGCATACAGTGAATAAGAGCCTTGTCCTCAAAGGCCCTGGGAGTTCACTTTCCTATAACCCTTTTCTGAGTTCTTTCCCAAGCATTTCTTCATCCACTAATTGCCAACTATTATCTAGGCCTTGTGAGAAATTCAGAATCATGCCTAGAATCCTGCCTTTACAGAGTTCAGGGTCTAGCAGAGAAAAAAATTCAAAAATTCATTTTGCCATGAGAGGGAAAGTAATAAGACCATACAACTGTGCAGATAAAGGTCAGGGGTGCCCTAAAAAAAAAAAAAAAGAAGAAGAGACTGCTTCCTGTGAAAAGGTAAGACTCAGGGGAGCAGTGCTTGCACTGAGTCCCAGAAGTGGAGGGTAGGTGGGAGTCATGGGGAGATGAGGAATGTGAACACAGCCGTTGGCCAGAAAATGTGGCCCACCCATCAGGGCATGCAGTCCCTGACAAAGGAGCACCCTCCCTTCAAGCCTCAGTAGGGCGTGAGGGCTGAGTGGCTGGAGGCAGCCCAACAGCTGGTCAGGAGTGGTCACTGCTCTATGGGTCGCTGAGTATTACACATTCTTTTTTGGTTACTAAAAGGGAAACTGGAAAAATGTGGGTGGGGAGGGCCAGCCTGCCAAAGAGTAAGGAGGGGAAGAGAGTACCATGGGGAGTTCTAAGGAAGGTTAGTTTCATTTTCCTGGCTCTGGAACACACTCTCTTCCATCCTTCACAGTCTGAAGTAATTGGGCAACCCAGGGCAGCTTTCTTGGAAGAGGTAATGTCTATCCTGGAAGTTTCTTAGTCCAAGTTCAGCACGAGCCTTCACCTTCCTCATGTCCAGAACCTGCACCATAGGGAGCAAGGTTAAGAAAGCTTGTAAGCTTGACCTTTGAGGAGGGCAGCTTCCAGTCTCCCATTTATTTGTATGCATCACCCATAAGGCCCTACCCCTGCCAACTCAGCCTCAGGATCCTCACTGCCCAGGAGGACTGTCCTTGATGACCTCCTCTCCGTGATGAGCAAGGTGGGCTAAGAGGATCCTAAGAGTAGTTAGCAGAGCCACCACTCACATTTTGCTCAGGTCTTATTTTTACATAGATTCTCAACTTATTGGCTTATTCCCCTTTTAAGAAAAAAAGTTACTCAGTGCCCCTTGGACACTTCCACCTCCCTGCTTTTCTTTCTATTCAACACCCCCAATTGCACCCAATCTACTAATGCCCACTCAATCAGTACAGTTTCCCCGCACCCAGGGTGGTATTTCCAACTTTGAGACTGTATATGATATCTGCTTCCTTATTTCTGGTTCTCAGCCAAGAATATCGTGAGTAAACATTCCTCCTCTATGATCTTTGGTCTCACATAGAATAAGGAACTATTCAGAGGAGAGTCTGAAGAATGAAGCTGAGCACAAGAAAACCATTACACTATCTTTTTTTTCTTCATGTCCCAAACACCCACAGGAGTTTTGGGTTGTTTGTTTGTTTGTTTGTTTGTTTGTTTGTTGCAAAGAGCCAAGAATAGTCACATTTAAAAAACAGAACAAGGCCAGCCGGGGCCCGGGTCGCAGGACTCTGGGCCCTGGGCCAAACTGTGCGTAGCACACCAGACCCCTGGAGAAACCGGGCCCAGTACCCTGGGACCCAGGCAGGGGTCAGGCGGGGCATGCCAGCCAGGGCCCGGGTCGCGGGACCCTGGGCCCAGGGCCGAACTGCGCGTAGCACGCCAGACCCCTGGAGAAACCGGGCTCAGTACCCTGGGTCCGGGCAGGCGTCACACAGGGCACGCCAGCCGGGCCCGGGTCATGGGACCCTGGGCCCCAGGCGGAGTAGTGCGGAGCACTCTGGACCCATGGGGAAACCAACTGGATTATAGTGCTACTGAGTGAGTGCCTGATCCCACTACCTCCTCAAACCACATATACTGTCTTCTCTTATTAAAAAAAAAAAAAAAAGGAAAAGAAAAAGAAAAAGAAAAAGAAAAATATCGGAGAGGAGTTAAGAAAGCTGTTGCGGATGCCAGGACACTGGAGATGCAGACAAAACTTATCTAAATGCACTGGAACTTATGGAAAAATTCCCTGTGAAGGAGGACTGCTGTTTCTCTATATTGTTAAGAATCTTGGACATCACCTGTAAGGAGAGTTTAGCGGAGACCAAGGAGAAAGGCGGTGTTGAAAGAGGTCTCCGCGATGGCGGTGGAGACTTGTATTCAGGAGAAGCAGAAACCGGATCCTACCAACCTTATTTTTTTGGAGAAATTACACCAAATGTCGAATGCTACCGTCACGCATGCTTAGGAACACTGGACAACATTCAGAGTGGAAAAAGAGCCTGGGAAGGATTTGAAATGGTGGAGGCAGTGGTAATGGCAGTGGCCAGTACTCAGGGGAGGCAGAGATTTGATACATTACACCTGGAACCTTTGAAATAATAACCCCAGAGACAGTGATCGGAGCCTGCTGAGGGGTTAGGCGGGTGCCGGGGCCAGTGGCCAACATCAGAGCTTGCCGTGAGGCAAGGCCACTACTGAGGCCTCTGTGGCCGGGATTGGAGCCTGCCGAGTGGTTAGACCGATGCTGGGGCCAGCGAGGCCGGCATAGAAGCCTGCCATGAGGCAAGGCCGGTGCTGGCGCCTCCGAGGCCAGGATCAGAGCCTGCCGAGGGGTTAGGCTGGTGCTGGGACCAGCGAGGCCGGCATCGGAGCCTGCTGGGAGGCATGGCCAGTGCTGGGGCATCCAAGGCCGGGATCGGAGCCTGCCGAGGGGTTAGGCTGGTGCTGGGGCCAGCGAGGCCAGCATCGGAACCTGCTGTGAGGCAAGGCCGGTACTGGGGCCTCTGAGGCTGGGATAAGAGCCTGCCGAGGGGTTAGGCCGGCTGTGGCCAGCAAGGCCGGCATCGGAGCCTGCCATGAGGCAAGGCCGGTACTGGGGCCTCCGAGGCCAAGATAAGAGCCTGCCGAGGGGTTAGGCCAGTGCTGGGTCCAGCGAGGCTGGCATCGGAGCCTGCTGGGAGGCATGGCCAGTGCTGGGGCATCCAAGGCCGGGATCGGAGCCTGCCGAGGGGTTAGGCTGGTGCTGGGGCCAGCGAGGCTGGCATCGGAGCCTGCCGTGACACAAGGCCAGTACAGGGGCCTCCAAGGCCAGGATAAGAGCCTGCTGAGGGGTTAGGCCAGTGCTGGGGCCAGCGAGGCTGGCATTAGAGCCTGCTATGAGGCAAGGCCGGTGCTGGGGCCTCCGAGGCTGGGATCAGAGCCTGCCAAGGGGTTAGGCCGGTGCTGGGGCCAGCGAGGCCAGCATCGGAGCCTGCCATGAGGCAAGGCCGGTACTGGGGCCTCCAAGGCCGGATTGGAGCCTGCTGAGGTGTTAGGCCAGAGCTGGGGCCAGTGAGGCCGGCATCAGAGCCTGCCATGAGGCAAGGCCGGTACTGGGGCCTCCGAGGCCAGGATAAGAGCCTGCCGAGGGGTTAGGCCGGTGCTGGGGCCAGCGAGGCTGGCATTAGAGCCTGCTGTGAGGCAAGGCCAGTGCTGGGGCCTCCGAGGCTGGGATCAGAGCCTGCCAAGGGGTTAGGCCGGTGCTGGGGCCAGCGAGGCCAGCATCGGAGCCTGCCGTGAGGCAAGGCCGGTACTGGGGCCTCCGAGGCCAGGATAAGAGCCTGCCGAGGGGTTAAGCCGGTGCTGGGGCCAGCGAGGCTGGCATCGGAGCCTGCCGTGAGGCGAGGCCGGCGTCGGAGCCTGCCTTGAGGCATGGCTGGTGCTGGGACCTCCAAAGCCAGGATGGGAGCCTGCCGAGGGCTTAGGCCACTGGGGCCAGCGAGGCCGGCATTGGAGCCTGCCTTGAGGCAAGGCCGGTACTGGGGCCTCCGAGGCCGGATAAGAGCCTGCCAAAGGGTTAGGCCAGTGCTGGGGCCAGTGAGGCCAGCATCAGAGCCTGCCATGAGGCAAGGCCAGTACTGGGGCCTCCGAGGCCAGGATAAGAGCCTGCCGAGGGGTTAGACCGGTGCTGGGGCCATCGAGGCTGGCATCGGAACCTCCCGTGAGGCAAGACCGGTGCTGGGGCCTCCGAGGCTGGGATCGGAGCCTGCTGAGGGGTTAGGCTGGCGCTGGGGCCAGCGAGGCCGGCATCGGAGCCTGCCGTGAGGCTAGGCCGGTGCTGGGGCCTCTGAGGCCAGGATAAGAATCCTGCCAAGGGTTTAGGCCGGTGCAGGGGCCAATGGCCAGCATCGGAGCCTGCCGTGAGGCAAGGCCACTCCTGCGGCCTCCAAGGCCGGGATCAAAGCCAGCTGAGGGGTTATGCTGGTGTGGGGGCCAGCGAGACTAGAACCGGGGCCTCCCATGAGGCAAGGCCGCTGCTTGAGCCAGCGAGGTCTGAATCAGTCCACTGAGTAGCCAGGCCACTACTGGGGCCGTCAAGAGTGGGATCGGTACTTGCAACGCAGCATGCACAGAGAAATATCGCAGAAAATATAAATCAGACGCTTCTCCTAATCAGCAATAACTAGGAGGAAAGGGGCAACAGGAAGAAGTTGAGCTATATAAAGGGCCCTATAGTGAAGCAACTAATGTGACCAATCAGAAGGTATGTAATAGTGGAGGACGGAGCCTCTTTAAAATGCATGAGGTACATAAACAAATGTATCAAAGTTAATCACCAAAGAAGCATGGGACGGAGGGAGGGGGAGGGAATGGGATGGGGGCTGGATGAGGGATAATTGGATGATGTATGCTTGTATATCCTCTCAATTCTTGTACTCCAATGTGATTGATATATGACTACAATGCACCAATTTTAAAAATTAATTAATTAATTTTAAAAAATTTTTCAAAGAAAAAAAAAACAGAACAAAAAACACTGTTCAATTTCAAAAACTTACTATGAAGATACCAAGAAAAATAAGAATTGATAGTCATAAATAAATTCTTATGCTTATCACTGATTTTCCATCAAAGCTACTATAATTAAATAAAACAAAATGTTTTTTTGGAAAAAATTATGCTGAGAAAACTGAATATTCATATGAGGAAGGAAGAAGGAAGGAAAGAACAGACTTAGATATCTCATACCATACACAAAAATTAGTTCAAACCATTAAATTTACTCTAAGTCTGTGATCCATTCACAGAACTATATGTAAAAGTTAAAACTACCAATTTCTAGAAGAAAATTAAGGGGGAAAATCTTTGTGACTTGTTTTGAGGAGAGTTCTTAGATATTATTTTAAAAACACGATTCATAAAATAAATATGTTTCACCAAACTTTAAGACTTTATTACTTTGGAACATGCCATTAAAAAAACGCAAATAGCCAGGCGTGGTGGTGCACGCTTGTAATCCCCGCGCTTGGAAGGCAGAGACAGGAGGATCGGGCAGGTTCCAAGCCAGCCGCACCACTGGCTTAGCAGACCCTGTTTCCAAATAAAAATGTAAAAATAGGTCTGGGAGTGTAGCCTGGAGGTAGAAGGGCTTCCAGGAAGCCCAGTACCACAAAAAAAAAAAAACCACAAATAGCTGATTGAAAATATTTGCAAATCATATATCCAATAAAGGCATTAAATTCACAATACATAAGTAACTCTTACTACTCCATGACAACCCAATTTTTGAAATGGGCAACATTTGTGAATGGATAAAAAGCACATGGAAAAGTGCTTAACATCATTAGCTAGATGAAAACTGAAAACTACAAAAGGATACTTCACACTCACCAAAATGGCTATCTTTTTTTTTTAATTATGTGTTGGTGAGGATGAAGAGAAATCAATCCTCCAGCAGGATGTTATCTCCTAAGCACTAAGAAATTAAGGATGATTTCCCACTGCCTTCTAAATCTTCATTCTAAATTCTCTTGGCCTCCAATACACAGCTCCAGAACTGAGCAAGTGTCATGTAACATAGTGTATGCTATGGTTGCACCATTTGGGTCTGAAACACTCATTCCCCCTGCTCCCATTATCAGCCAAGGACTCAGTGCTACATCCCTCTGAGAACTGCCCTTGACTAAAGGAAGATGCTTTACCTGAGGGTATGCCATCATACCCAGCTGTAGCTTGAATACAATGACTAGTTGAAGCCGAATATGGTGGTACATACTTGTAATCTCAATACTTGGGAGGCTGAAACAGGAGGTTTGTAGGTTAACAGCCAGCCTCAGCAACTTGGACACTTTTTCCAAATTAAAAAAAAAAAACAGGGAAATAGGAGAATTCTCTCAGAGAGAGAATGCCTCTGGGTTCAATCTCCAGTACCTCCCCAATATATAAACAAAATGATTGGTTGATTCTAGAGTCCAAAGGTCCAGCATCCTGGCCTCAATTGTGAATACCTATAAATCACCATCCCATCTTTAGAGCTCTCCTTGAGACTGGCTAAGGTTATTATTATGACTTTGTGGATCACCATTTAACTTCTTATGCCCATCTGCTTCTCTTGGTACCTTCACAAGTGTTGATCCTGAGAAGACACCCATCACCAATAAATCTCTGAATTAAAATCTTAGATTGTGTCTGTTTCCTGGGGAACCTAATTCGCAACAAATAGAAGAAACTGGCCAACCTTATCAATTTCCCAAATTTTGCACCAGTCCCATATGACCACCAAAACCCTTGCTGGGTTTCTCTTTACCTCAGAAGAGACCTTCTGCATGGACCAAGTCTGATCCTTTTTAGTTGGTGTCTAACATCAGTAAATGCCTCTCTGGAATTCCTTTTCCCTGGGCTTTAATGCTTTCATAGCTCTTATATATCTTTAAACATATGGATTTTATAATTTTCCATATTTTCTGGTTGTTGCAGGAAATGTCTTGGGCTTCCATGATCTAATGCATTATACCTAGAAGTGGAAATCTCTAGATACAGATTTTCAAATTTTTGAATGTATATGTATTAACTTTTTTCCTAATCAAATTGTAGTCAGAAAGAATTATTCAAGCATTTTAAAAGTTACTGAAATTTGCTTATGGTCAAATTTAATAAAATATTTCATGTATTCTTTAAAAGAATATGTATTCTCACACTATTAAATTCAATGCCCCTTAAGCATTTGTGGGATGCAAGCTTATTGTTCTATTCAAATCTATACTCTTACTCATTTTTGTGTACTTAATCAGCTTCTCAAAGAGGGATAGAGTAAATGCTGGTAAAGAAGGATGCTGGTAAATTTTAGTTTTCCTTGTGTTTTGTTCATATGTAGTTATATTTTGGACCAATGTTATTAGATACATAAAGCATAGAACTGCGACAATTTCTAATGAATTTAAACTTTTGAAATTTTAAGTAGTGATTTTATTTCTAGTAATATCTTTGCTTCTACTTTTACTGATATTACCATAGCAAATCTTATTAGTCTCTCTTGCAATTCATTGTTTATTCAGATAGTTAAGCTCTTATACTAGCTGGTGATGGTGAATGCCGACATTATTTCTCCCACAGAATTCTTAACCATTGATTTCCAGAAAATAAGGTTGTTCTAACATTAAAACATATCATTTTATCAATTTTATAATAAAACTAATTATAAAGTATCCCAATATTTAAAAACACAGTTCAAAAAATATAAGCTATTTAATGTCTAATTAATTCATTAGTAGAAACCTACTACATTTTTGGTTGGGAAGGCAAGGAGAAAAAAATCATACTTCAAAATAATAAAGGCCGGTCATAGTGGCGCATGCTTGTAATCCCCGTGCTTGGGAGGTGGAGACAGGAGGATGGCACAGGTTCCAAGCCAGCCGCGCTGGCTTAAGAGACCCTGTTTCCAAAAATAAAAATGTATAAAGTAGGTCTGAGAGTGTAGCCCGAAGGTAGTAGGGCTTCCAGAAACCCCAGTACCACACACAAAAAAAATTAAAAAAAAACAAAATAATTAATCAAATTCCAATAGGTATGGGGAAGAATTACAAGATTTTCAGAAAGTTTATAATTAAGCATTGGTTACTGAAGAGCCTATGCTATATGTCCTGAACAAAAATAGCAATGTTTTACTAGAAATATTTCAGTCTCCTCCC
Source organism: Muscardinus avellanarius (assembly GCF_963383645.1). Classification (NCBI taxonomy): domain Eukaryota; kingdom Metazoa; phylum Chordata; class Mammalia; order Rodentia; family Gliridae; genus Muscardinus; species Muscardinus avellanarius. The sequence goes on from NC_137786.1 coordinate 165,260,629, forward strand.
ATTCTGTCTTCAGGCCCTCTTCTTTAAGTTGCACCTCCCAATGTAAACATTTACTATAAGGCTTTTTTTGTGTGTGTGGTACTGGGGGATGGAACCCAGGGGCTTTTTACCTCCAGGCTACACTCCCAGCCCTATTTTATACTTTATTTGGAAACAGGGTCTCACTAAGTTGCTGAAAGCCTAAGTAGCTGAGGCTGACTTCGAACCTGTGTGATCCTCCTGTCTCAGCCTCCCAAGCGCGGGGATTACAAGCGTGCACCACCATGCCTGGTCTACTATAAGACTTTTTTATCTGAAGACATTAAACACATGCACTTCTGTACAATGTAGATTTTGTGTAAACTTTTAACCAGAAACTGATTTCTTAAAATAGTGATTTTCATAACATGAGATTTATAGACATTAACTAATGACTATAAGACTTGATAAGTATCCAACAAAACCAACTGTTGCACAAATCTGATGTATACCAGTACACATGTGGAGTGATAAGAATAAAGGAGTAGGCACTAAACTATATAAGTCCTGCTTGCAATGTTTGAAATGACTGAAGGAATAAACCACATAAAGTCTAAAATGCTGTTTATAGTTCCTGGGGTTTTAATTCTGTATAACTAAAAATATACAAGTATTGTGCTGAGTATCTTGGCACCTAATCTCATTACATTTCTTAAATATATTGTTTCTGGCATGTGATAGTAGTGAGCAAAACACGGAGGTTGCAATTCTGTCAAGCTTGTGGCTTTTCAATATTCCTATGGAAGCTTCATTAGATTTATTCGCTAAGCCTATAATGTTGGCTAATATGTACAATAAATAAGGTCCTGTCTCAAGTTCCACTTCCAAGGCAATAGCATCAGGCAGCCAAGTTTTATTGAACGCAACAGTTGTTTCTGTGACCACTGGAGTCTTTGAAGCACAGCCGCATTTTAGAACGATATTTCTCCAAATACAGAAGTTGCTTGCTGTTGAAAGCTCCGCGCCGCTTTTGACGTATAAACTGTACTGCATCTTCATTTTTCATTCCACTTTCAATCAGTGCTAGAGCAACAAGCACTGGAGTTCTTCCAAGACCTGCAACACAGTGCACAGCAATACAACAGCCAGGTTCTTCGCGAAATTTAATGTTTACAAGACTTAACCAGTCATCAACAATCTGGTTGGATGGTGACGAACCGTCATCAAAAGGCCAATCTAGAACCTGGATGCCTTCTTTCTCCACAAGAGCAGTGTCATAAGTTGCTTCACACACTCTTACTATTGTGGTAACTCCATATTTCTTAAGTTCCTCTATAAATCTGTTTAAGTTTGCACTGGTTGGGTTGTGTGTAATAAGAAATCTCATGTTCCTGTAGGTGACTTCCACTGGAGCTGGACGATTCATTGGAGCCATGTCACAAAACAGTTACGAGAAAAAAAAAAAGATTTTTTCCCCCTTAAATACAGCAACGGTGTCAAGGAACTGAAATCTACTCCGACGTCTTCCAATCGAAATCCTCAGTGTGTTGACTATGCAGTTGGGAGTGACAGGAAATGAAAGGCGCTTTCTAACAAGTTGCAACAGCTCTTCAATTCCCTAAAACTGAGTCAATAGAAAAGAAGTGCATGGAGGTTTACCCCATCCAGTCAGAACTCTTGTCAAATGCTACGAAGACTTCAACACTTCTGTGTCCAGGCTGCTCGCTCGCTCTCCGGGGCTCCCTGCTGGAGTGATGGCCTTCTACAGTTCACTTGTCCTCATACAGGTCGTGCTGTGCCTGGCAGTAATCTCCAGGGCCCTTCAGAAACTCCATAAATGCGTGACCAAGAACACAGAAAGGAATATGTTTACTCATGAAAGATCGTGGCCTACTCAGTCCCGTGGCGGCGGCACAGGCGGCGGCACAGGCGGCGGCTGCAGGCCCAGGAGCAGTCGGTCGTGGCGTCGCGGGGCGGCGGCGGCGGGACACCAGGCTCTCCCGTGGCCCAGCGGACTCGCCTCGAGGGAGCCAATACGCGCGCGCCCGGCGGCTGGCGTCACAAGCCCTCCCTTTTATAGCCGACACGACGTGCGAACCCACTCACCAATCGCAGTCGGGCAAGCGAGAGCCAATGAGCGAGGACGTGAGGCCCGTCCCCCTCAGACGTCACGCTGTGCGTGGAAGCGCTAAGCGGAGGGCGTTGGGACTTCCTTTTGGCGGGAGGGAGAGGGAGATGCTGGTGGGGACAGAGCGCGAATTGGTGGGCTGGAGCGGGCAGAAGATTCCCCAGACCTCCAGCCGATCTAATTCGTGTTTTAACTGTGTCTCTTGGGAACAACATATTGTCATTTTTAATCTAATCTGCCATTAAACTAAAAAAATTAGACCGCTTGCATTTTAACCCTCTTGTTTTTTGCTGCCTGACCCAAATTTACGCGCGCACACGCAGTGTGTGTGTGTGTGTGTGTGTGTGTGTGTGTGTGTGTGTGTTTATTGTTCCTTACTGATTTCTTTTGGGTTAAGATTGTTCCTCCCCTAACTTTGTATTTTCCCTCTACTGTTGTGGAAGTTGTAATTGTGCCTAACACTTCTTCTTTTTTTTTTTTTTTTGGTGGTACTGGGGTTCCTGGAAGCCCTTCTACCTCCGGGCTACACTCCCAGACCTATTTTTACATTTTTATTTGGAAACAGGGTCTCCTAAGCCAGCGCGCGCGGCTGGCTTCGAACCTGCGCGATCCTCCTGTCTCTGCCTCCCAAGCGCGGGGATTACAAGTGTGCGCCACCACGCCCGGCCTCTAACACTTCTTTAGTATGAATTGTAGGTTAGGCACTGTCCTAAATCTAAAGGGCTTTACATAAACTGAATACAGGAACAATATATGAATTGGAGATTAAGTAATGATTTCTATTGTCCTCTAATTTGTAAAAACCTGACACATAAATGTTAAATATTTTACTCAAGGTAATAGAACAAGTAAATGGCAGGGCTGATATGTGAATCCCACTATCCTAGCTCTTGTTTCTACCTCTCTTGGACCTCTCATTATATATGGTATTTTATATACCTTATTTCTATTCTTTAGTGCTGGCCTAAAAGATGTAAGTATTCAGAATTTTTCCTACTTCTTGAAGGAATTCAACATGCTTTAACTATTAACAATGCTGAGCATTTTATTTCTAATACCACAAATTAGATGTTACGGTTTATAAAAATGATTTAAATTTATCCAAGTTATCGATTTATTTGCTCGTTGTTCCTTCTTATATCTTCATACTTCTTTCTGAGATTATATTCTTTTATCCAGAAGTATCTGCTGGGATTTTATTTAATTCTGGATATAAGACTAACTTTGATGTATTTTTATATATTCCTAAAAATATGCATTCTCTAACGCATTTCCCTTACTATTGGTATATTTTCTTTATTATCAACTTTTTTCCTAAAAAAAGGAAAACTATATCTAGCGATCATTAATAAAATTATTCATTTAGCAAAGAAGTATAAATAGATAGGCATGATATATAATAACACATGATATACATAATTCATATGCCTAGATTTCTCATCAGAAATCATGGAACCAGAAACAGCAAACTAATACCTTTAAAATACTGAAAGAAAAGAACTGTCTATCCAGAACTTCATATCCATTAAAAAAATTTTCTTCAGGAATAAAGTAAAAATAAAGACATTTTCAGGCAAATAAAAACAGATTCTGTTACCACCAAATCTGCTCTAAGTAAATAATAGAAGTTGTTTGGGCTGAAGAGAAATAAATGATACCAGAATAACTAGAATTTCAAGTATGAAGGAAGAGCAAAAGAAAAGGTAAATAGGCAAATATAAGAGACTATTTCATGTTTTTTTTAAAGTGATGTGGGGGGGGGGGGTACTGGGGTTCCTGGAAGCCCTTCTACCTCCGGGCTACACTCCCAGACGTATTTTATACTTTTTTATTTAGAAACAGGGTCTCTTAAGCCAGCGCGGCTGGCTTTGAACCTGCGCGATCCTCCTGTCTCCGCCTCCCAAGCGCGGGGATTACAAGTGTGCACCACCACGCCCGGCTAAAGTGATGTGATTTTTGAGAGAAAAAAATGTTAATGTTTCCTAGTGGGAGGTCAATGTATGTATCTGTAGTATATATGACTGTTTAACCAAAAAAAAAAAAAAAAGAGAGAGAGAAGGAAGGGTTAAGTGACTTATATGGTTATAAAGCTGCTACATTTTACTTGAAGTAGTAAAAAATTATGAAGTCTAGACTGAAAAATTGGGGTTTACCCCCTAAAGAAACCACCAAAAACAAAATCAAGAGATATAGTTCATAAGAACCTCAAAGTAAATTGTAAATGGAACATTAGAAAATGTTCAAATAAACCGGGCATGGTGGCGCATGCTTGTAATCCCAGCATTCAGTAGGCTGAGACCGGAGGATCACGGTTTCCGGACAGCCTCAGCTACTTAGCGTGGCCCTCTACAACTCAGTGAGACCCGGTTTCAAAAGAATCCAGGAGCTTGGAGGTCGAATGCCCCTGGGTTCCATCCCCAGACCTGCAAAAAAAAAAAAAAAAAGAAAGAAAGAAAGAAAAAAAGAAAAAAAAGAGAAAATGTTCAAATAATCCAAAAGAAAGCAGAGCATCAGAGGAGCAAAATATGGAGAGGACAAACACAATAATAAATGTTTTTAACCCAAATACATCAATAATTACAAACATCAATTAATGAGAGTGTCAGGCTTAATTTTTTTAAGATTCAACAATGTTCTATCTAGAAGAAATTTATTTTTAATATAATGATATAGGTGTATGAAAAGAATTAGTCAGTGTGATAGTATACTCCCAGCTACTTGGAAGGCTGAGGCAGGAGAATTTAAATTCAAGGCCAGCCTGGAAAACTTAGTGAGATCCCATCTTTAAAAAAAAAAAAAGCTAAGGATGTAGTTCAGTGGTAGATCACTTTTCTAGCATGTGCAACACTCTGGGTTCATTTCCCAGTAGCACAACAACAACAACAAAAGATGGAATTAGATGTACCATTTAAGCAAAGCTGTAGTGGATATATAATAGTACCAGGCAAAGCAGATTTTAGAATAAGAAATATTGAGAAAGATAAAGGAAAACATGACATAATTGTTTTTGTTAGTATTCTCATTGCTATAACCCAAAATACCTGATGACTACAACTTGGAGGAAGAAATATTTGCTCATAACAAATTAGAGGTTTCAGTCCATATTAGGCTGGGCCAAATCTGTGGAGCTCAGGCATGGCAGCAGGAAATGGAAGGAACAACAGTTATATATGTAGTCCCCAAGGCCACAAACTCAAAACATACCTTTCTTCTTTCCTTATCACCCAATAAGTCATTAATCCATCAATGGATTTATATATTGAGGCGGTTAGAACCCTCATGAGTTAATTATTTTACCTCTGAACACTTTTTGATTTGGCAATACATGAGCTTTTCCAAGGAGATATCCTATATCCACACCATTGTGATAGTCAGTTCACCAAGAAAACATAACCATCTTAAATGTATAAGTGCCAAGCCAGAGTGTAAAACTATATGAATCAAAGATGATAGCCACTGAAAAGAGAAATAGACACGTCTACAATTATACTTAGATACTTCAATACTCCTTTCTCAGTAACTGAAAGAACAAGTAGAGAAAAAAAAATTAACAATGGTAAAGAAGACCTCAGCAACATTCTCAACCAACTTGACTTAACCTTCATAGAAAACATTAATCAATAGAATACATACTATTCTCAATTACACATGGAATGTTCAGCAAGACATACCACATCCTGGGTTTAAGCCTTATCAAATCTTAAATAATTTAAGTCATAGAGTTATTCTTTGATAACAGTAAGATTAAACTAGAAATCAACAGCAGAATGATATTAGCCAGGCAAGATGGCACATGCTTGTAATCCCAGTACTTGGGAAGCTGAGACAGGAGGATTGCACGTTCCTTGTCAACCTCTGCTACTTAGCGAGGCCCTCTGCAATTTAGTGAGATCCTGTTTAAAAAAAAAAAAAAAAAAAAAAACAGGGCTAGTGGTATAGCTCAGAAGTAGACTACCCCTGGATTCAATCCTCAGTACTAAAAAAAAATGATATTTATAAAATCTTCAAAAACAGTAATAGTCTTCTAAATAAGTTATGGATCAAAAAGGATAAAAAAGTTAAAATTAGAAAATATTTTGAACTGACAGAATATAAAAATGACACATCAAAATGTGCAGGTAGTAGCTAACGGGGTGCTTAAAGTGAAGGATGTTTACAACATTAAATGTTTATATAAGAAGAGAGTTTCATCAGTGATCTGAGTTTCAACTAAAAAAAGAACAAATTAAACCCAAAGTAAACAAAAGAAAGAAAATAATAAAAAGTAGAAATCAATAATATTGAGAAAAATATATATAAATGTTTAAAACAAAAGTTAACAGAAACAAAAGCTATTTTTAAAGGACCAAAAAATTTGAATAGTTCTAGCTTTCTTTTTGGGACAGCAAGAGCCCCGCCTTTGTCATCCATACCAACCAGTGCACAGTGCTACTAGGTTTTTACCTTGTACAGAATATCTAGTCACATCTCATCTCTGCTCTGACTGACAAGATATTTCCAAGTCATCAAAAATTAGCTTCATACTGGACACATAAGAGTCAGTACTGCTACTGATGGCAGTAAAGATTTTTAGTTCCTCCAGTTTAAAAATAAAAAGGTAAGAAAAGTCTATGACATTGTTTCCATGAGCATCAAAATCACCTGAAATATTTTCCTTAAGAAAGAATTCTATATCTTAACTATATTAATATATTATTTAGTAATTTATTATGCACTAGAAACTGAGAAATACTGCAAGGGTGGGGTAGGTGTGGGTTAGGCAGGTCAAGCAAACCATGATAAAAAAAACCCTATTGGTTTTTTGTTGGTTTTGCGCTACTTAGAATTGAACCCAGGACACTCTACCAATGAGCTATATCCCAAGACTTTTGTATTCATTTTGTGAGAGGGCCTCACTAAGTTGTCCACTGACTTCAAATTTGTGATCCTCCTACCTCAGCCTCCAGAGTAGCTGAGATTACAGGCACGTACCACCTACAGCTATTATTTCCATTATTGGCTGATGATGATTATACCTCTATGGAGTGATCTTTGGGAAAAATTAAAGGAGGCATCACTACAGAAAGATTGCCAAAGAATTCCAATTATTATCAGGCATGCTTGTTTTCACACACACAAAAAAAAACTAATGCGATCAAGCCCAAGTCATATTTTCCCCTTAGCCATTCAGAGCTTAATATATTCCTTAGAGTGCATTTGTAGAAGAGAAAAGCAAGTTTCTAAATAAATATTCACAAAAGTCTCCCTCTTCTTTTTTTTTTTTTTTGTGTGTGTGTGTTTGTGGTACTAGTGATTGAGCACAGGGACATTCTACCTCTGAGCTATATCCTGAGCCCTATTTTATTTTGAAACAGAATCTTACTAAGTAGCTGAGGGTGGCCATGAACCTGCAATCTTCCTGTCTCAGCCTCCCAAGTACTGGGATTATTCATAAGTGTATACCACCATGCCCAGCTATACCTCATCTTCTTCTTTTTTTTTTCCTTTTTTTCTGATAAACCTCCAGCCCTATTATTTATTCTTTACTTTTAAACAGGGTCTCGCTGAGTTGCAAAAGGCCTAAGTAGCTGAGGCTGTCTGTGAACTGCAATCCTCCTGTCTCAGCCTCCCAAATGCTGGGATTACAAGGATGCGCCACCACACCCGGCTGGCTATACCTCATTTTCTAAGGAGAGATGTGGCAGGCAGAAAGCAAACAGCCTAAGAGACTTTCTTCCTAGCTTCTGAATTTCATAAACCTAAATATCACTCTATTGTACCTCAGGTGGCAGCAGGCAGGGAAATAAGGTCAAAGTAAAGACAAATGAAGAAAAGTTTTTGAAACTACTTTCAACCAGACCTTTGACAGGAAGATACGCTCTACAGTGACCCATTCAGATTAAGAATGGACACAGGTGAAACAGTGAGAGGAGGAGGCACCTGCTCAGCCATCCAGACTCCTCACAGCTCACGCCATGGCCAGATAACATCAGGGGATAGAAATGTCTGGACAACAGAACATTTAACCAGGAGGTCACCAGGGAAATGAAACCCCTTGGGGCCTTGACAAAGTACCAAGTATGTCATCAATTAGAAAACATGCCAGGCGTTGTGACACACACTTGTAATCCCAGCATTCAGGAGGCTGAGACAGGAGGACTGCAGTTCACAGCCAGCCTCAGCTACTTGGTGAGGCCCTTTGCAACTCAGTGAGACCTGGTTTCAAAACAGAGAATAAAAATTAGGGCTGGGGGTGTAGCTGAGAGGTAGAATGCCCCTGGGTTCCATCCCCAGTACCCCCCCCCAAAAAAAGGGAACAAAACATTGTTCTGAGCCCTTGAGCTAAGTGGTCTACCTCTGTGATGTGCGCGCGCACACACACACACACACACACACACACACACACACACAGAGCTTTCAGGAAAAATCTAGCATTTATGAAGGGGGTAAACTCTACCTCTATAAATTATCATGTACAGTCAAGCACTTCGAAAATATTTATTATGACATTATTCATTATCAATGAAAAAAGATAAAAGTTTATATACAAAGTCACAAAGGGAGTGGCAGGGCTGGACCAGCAGTCCCCCAGCAGCCAAATGAAGCTGGGTCCATTCCCAGCCCCTGTGGCAATGGGTTCCAGTCCTCAGACCCATTCAGAGACTTTCACTGATGCCAGAGACACGTTCCCAGAATAGGCAACAGTGGGAGGAAAGCAGGAGGGGAGACCCTGCTGACATGAATTCAATAAGGGGTTAAAAAACAATGCCCTGGAAGCACCCCAGCAGTAAAATTGTCCTCTGAGGTACAAAGATGCAGTTTCAAAATCGCTCCGAAAATGCAGACGACAAAAACATGCCACAGGAAACGCGGGTGAAACAGTGAGATCTACACGAGCAGCCGGGAGCCGTGTATGAACTTGTTCAGGCCCCACAGGTTGCTCTCACCCCTGTTGGACATGCGCCTCTGGCACTGCTTGCAGCGAGGATACTTCTCACACTGGTCCAACAGGAACAGCTTGTCAGAAGCCCTGAGAAGAGGAGAGAAGAGTGAAATAGTAGTTGACAGGTGTCCTCCAAGTTACCGGAGGCTCACACCCGCTCCTGGCCTGCAGCTCACCCCAGATCCAGGCATCTCGCACTAGTAAACCACCACTCTCCCCTCCAGTACATCGGAAGTGGTGCCTTCGCCGCAAACAGTCCCCTCTGGCCCTCCTCTCCATCCACACCCACCCAAACCCACTAAGAACAAGGACGGCCAAGGTCACACAGCCAGCAAAGCACCACTCTGAAGACTCTGTGTCTGGGGTCCCAGAGACCAGAGATAACATTTGGAGGGAGGCTCAGATGTTAAACTGCTGGTTAAACACCTGCAGAGCTTTAAGAGTACACATGCAATAGGAGGCCAGAGTGTCCGGAGGGTGAAGGGCAGGAGAGAAAGTGGAGACAAGAAGAAAGAGGAGATGAAAGGAGCAGCAGGGGCTGCTTTTCCATGATTCTTCTTGCCTAGGCAAGCCAGTCTCTGCTGAGCTCCCTGCCCCATCATCATTTCTAAAAGGGTGGAATTCTATAAAGAGGAGTAAGAGGGCCTCCTTAAAGGAAAAGAGAAGAAATAGCCTTGGAAGTGGGTAGGGAAGAACCGCCTTGCTCACCTTGGTAATGGGACAGATGGCACGTGCTAACGGCGTACATGTGAAGTTTGCTTTTGCTTCCCACATCCACCCCTTCTTTCTATCAATTGCTACCTTGAGCTCTGCACACAACTAGGTCCTTGGGTAACAGGTCTACTCCACCATGTCCCTGAAGCAGATTTGTTAATCTACCACTAAATAACATGTTCCTGTAGCAGATTCATAACCTACCACTTATGTCCTGTGTTCCCTCTATCCTTTCCCATCCTGCTGACCAAGCATCTGAATAAAATCTCCTGGCATTAATCTCACTGCTTTTACCTACTTTCCCACAATTTGAGAAAGTGGCTTGAACTCTCCAATCTACCTTTTTTTTTTTTTTTTGGTGGTACTGGGGATGGAACTCTTCTACCTCTGGGCTACACTCCCAGACCTATTTTATATTTTTATTTTATATAGAAACAGGGTCTGTTAAGCCAGCAAGGCTGGCTTCGAACCTGCATGATCCTCCTGTCTCCGCCTCCCAAGCGCAGGGATTACATGCGTGCACCACCAAACCCGGCCCTCCAATCTCCTTTCCCTTCCTCTTCTCTAGGCCAAACAACCCCCTTCTCCTTTGGAACCTATTTTTACATCATCCCTCGTACTTCCACAGTCATAAAATATGAGTCCCACTCATTAGAAAGACAGGTAAGAAATCCTTTCAAGAAAATATAAAAGAAAAAGAGCTACACCATTATAACAAATGTTACCCATGATAAAAAAAAAATTCATTGATATTTGGCACCTGAAACTATTATTTTAGCATATTCAGGTTTGGTTTTAATAGTTTGATTGTATAGACCTGCCTGGTCTGTTTCATCAAATTTCCCATTATGTAAAATCCTACTTTATATTTGTAAATTACTGCAATTTCTTTCTAATGGTAATACTTTCTTATCTCTTTATTCAACCTCTAAAGCTCCTGTGTAAGCTCAGTCAGGCAAATATTTATTTTCCCATTTTACAAATAAGAAAAGTAAGGCAAAAATATTAGCTGCCGGGACTTCCGGGAAGATGGCGACCGAGAAAAGCGGGGCTTAAGAGCCCCGCTAACAACAAATATCCATTACCACAAAATCAGCACCTTTCAAAGCCAGAAAACAACATCACCAGAGAAACAAAAAAAAATCACCAGGCTCCAGAGAGAAAGCGGACTGAGAACAGAGCCACAGAGGAGATCCTCACGCCCAAGGACGCGGCAGACGCTGCAGCAGCACCATACTGCCGGCGGCACCGGCGAATTCACTGGACGGCCACAGCAAGCCGAGGGGAGCTGCTGCGGAACAGCCAGGCGGGATTTCTCGGCGCAGAGGACATCTAAAGCTCCCAGTGTCTGAGCTCAGCACACGCTGCAGGAATTCAGAGTGGAAATCAAAACCAAGAAAAAAAAAAACACCAGCCCAACAGCAGAGGGCGAAGCAGCGGCGCCATATTGCCACCGGCGGCAGCAGCACCGAATTCACTACAGCTACATCTGCGTACTCAAGAACAGTGAGTCAAATTGCGGGCCACAGCGGAGAAATCCCAGTACTGTACTCACTGGGACTTGACCCAGTGGGAAAGGGGTGGTGGCAGTGATATCACACCATAGGAGAACGTGCAACCTGGCACCCCACACAGTCTAAAGCAGCCTCTATCGACTCTCTGGGTCGGAGACTCTGTGATACAACCCAGTAAAGGAGTAGTGGGGTCTGAGATACTACTGACTCGAGATCCAGAACAACTTAAGTGAAGTCATAGTGACCCAAGGGAAGAACTCAGAGAAGGCACAAACTTCCGAAATCATGGGAAAGAGGAATAATACTGGAGCAATGAATGCTCACAACCCCACAACATCAGACCCCGATAAAACAGAAAATCAGAGATTTCTAGAAGATCAAATCAGGAAAATAACTGTAGAAATAATAGAGGTGCTTCGAAAAGAACTCAGAGAGAGCCAAAAAGAGATAAAGGATGCAATTAATGAAGTAAAGGCCTCAATTCAAAGCACAAACAACCGATTAGAACACATGGAGAACAGAATCTCGCTCTTAGAAGATGATCATTCCAAAAATGAACACATAGTTTCTAATCTAGGAAAAAATATCCGACAGCAGGAATCTGATATTCAAGAAATATGGGCCCATTTTAAGAGAGCTAACCTAAGAATAATTGGAATAGAGGAGGGAAAAGAAAGTGAAACTAAAGGGATCAACAATCTCTTCAAGGAAGTAATAGCAGAAAATTTTCCAGACATAGAGCAAGAGGTCGATATGCAGGTCCAGGAAACGTATAGAACTCCCTTTAGACAGGATCGGAGAAGAGGATCCCCACGCCACATAATTGTCAAAATGACCAATGTGGAAGCCAAGCAGAGAATCTTAAAGGCAACAAAAGCAAAGGGCCAAGTGACATTCAGAGGCAAACCAATTAGAATCACTCCAGACTTCCCAAACCAAGTTATGAGAGCCAGAAGGGCTTGGAGTAACATATTCCCAATTTTGAAAGAAAACAACTTCCAGCCAAAAATTTCCTACCCAGCAAAACTTTCTATCAAATTAGATGGAGAAATAAGAAGCTTCCATGACAAACAGAAACTGAAGGAATTTATGTCTTCAAAACCAGCACTAGAGAAAATACTCAAAGAGATTAACTACAAAGAAGAAATAGGTAACACACATCAGAACTAGAGAAACAAGATTTTCCATCCAACAGACAACTAAGATTGGTTATCTGTGGAGATTCATTATTTATGTTAGTCTGTTACCTATCTCTAAAGGGTATTGTTTGCCTTTATTGTTGTTAATTTTTAGGATTTCTAGTTGGAATATTAATATACCTTCAGATATAGCATTTTTGAAATATTTTATCCCATTCTATTAGTAACTGTTAACTCTGTTTACATTGTCTTTGGATATACAATATGTTTTTTATTTTTTAGGGAGTTTGTATACTCTTCTGTTGCCTGTGCCATTGAAATCATAACCAAGAAATCACTGCCAATTTCAGTATTGTGAGGTTTTATGACCCAGATTTTCTCCTAAAAGTTTATAGTCTTAAGGTTTATATTTAGATCTTTTATCTATTTTGAGTTAATATTTGTATATGGGATTAGGTAAGGGCCCAATTTTATTCTTTTCCATGTAATTATTATTTTTCAACAATATTTAGTTAAAAGATTATTATTTCCACCACCAAATGTTCGTGGAAACCTTGTCAAAAATAACTTGACAATATAGGGAAGAATTTAGCTCTAGGCTTTTATTTAACTCCAATGGTTTATATATCTGCCTTTAGAATAGTACTACACTGTTTCAATTATTGTAGCTTTATATGGTTTGAAATCAGAAAATATATATCTTCTAGCTTTGTTCTTTTTCAAGATCATTGTGGGTACCTAGAGTCCATATTCCATATTAGGATAGATTTTTTTTCTGAAAAATAAATATATAAATATATGATAGTTTCACCTAAAAAATAGAAAAAATAGATTCTCTGGTAAGAAAGAAAGCAAAAAGAAATATTGAAATGTTATCTTTAAGTCATCAAAAGCTTGGTATCAGACAAATGAAACTGTTATGTGAGATTATCATTTTTAATTTTGGATAAATTGCTATAATACTAGATGTCAACTACTAAGCCAAGCATAGGAGGGGGGGATAGGGAGAGAACAGGGTGGGGATTGGGTGGGGGCTGACTGGGCAATGTGTGCATGTATGTCTACAAAAGTATGTATCCCACTATGATGTATGAATACAGTGCACCAAAAATAAAAAAATAAATAAAAATAAAAATAAAAATGACATGGTAACAGTACTAATATCCTAAAAAAAAAAATATTAGCTGCCTCTCCAAAGTTAGGGTTAATTATCAAAGCCAGAACTAAAATGAAGATTCCCTAACTCCAGATTATAAATACACAGTTGGAGAGAGGAGGTTGGTTCCAGATGGGACATCTCATTTTTCCAATTGTCAGTCTTACCCACAGCCCCCTGACTCTGCTCCATTTCATAAGCCTTGGAAGACTTCAGATTATAAACTCACTCTCTCTACTTCCAAATAATTCTCTCCAAAAAGAATCCCTACCCATCACAAACAGAAAATAAAGCCACCCTGAGCAGAGGCAATGGTTAGGGAGAGGTTGGCAAACACTTGGCGTACAACATGGCAATCTCCAGTCCCTTGTCCATAACAGACATTGCTAATCAATCACAGCAGCATCCCCCCACTCAACACAGACTTTCTTTCTCCACCAAATTTTCTAGACAACCACTACTAGTCAAACAGGATTTGGCACTTGAATCCTGTCTGCCCTTCCAGGATTAGAGGAAAGTAAACAAGAAGCAAGGGAGTTTTCTTTACAAAAAACTTCTGGTTTCAATCAGGTACTACCGTTCAAAAGCCTTTTCCTCCAGATCCTTCTGCTTCTTCATAGCAGTGCTCCTTTCCCAGTCCTCCTGCAAGCATTTGTTGATCTTGTTCACCCGCTCCAGCTCAGCAGTTCTGTCTGCCAAGTGCCTGGAGAGAAAAAAAACAGGTTGACTCCATTCATAACTCAGAAGAAGATGCACCAACCATGAGGACCCCATTCCTCTTATGTTAAATTAAACAGAAAACCTTCTGGCTTTGCTATTCTTTGAAATATACCAACAGGCACGGACACTGTAAATGCGTAGTGAAACCTCTAGCTGCCAAGTAATTTATGAGTCAAGGACCTTTCATCTTCAATCACAGTTTAAATTAGCAGGGTTGAAATCTTTTTCCAATTAACAACTTCAGCCTTTAAAGCCATTAATTCCCTTTGAAGCTAATTTAACTCATCTGAAGAGTTGTCACAAATGGATTTCTTATACTGTATGTTTCTTCCCTTTTATTTCAGTTCCTCAGCTGTCAGTAATCAGCCTGCTGGTTGCTGCAGGCATTTTGCAAGACAAAGTATACAGGCATGCAAATAAAAGTCTAGAAATAGGTAAGAAATAGAAGTGATTATGCAAGAGAAAGGAAACCGAGAAAATATCTAACTCGGTGAAGAAGGCAGGCAGGGAGCAAGTCGTGTCTAGTGAAGGCCATGTCACCCACACCGAGACTGCAAAGTGGAAGCTCTCTTCAAGTACAGTGTCTCACTCCTCCTGGTGGTGTGTTCCAGCACTGGTCTCTACACTCACCATCACTCCTGTTCAAATTATATCACCATTAACCTCGTTCAATTTATTTATATCACCATCAGCCTGGTTCAAATTGTTTATATGTGTCTCTTTCTTGCCAAAATTATACCTTTACCATAAGTTCTCATCAATCTACAAAGAATGTCACTGAATATGACTGCTGATTCTAAAAGGCTTTCATGGTAATGTAGCAACAGCCACTGGGTGTCAGGATCCTCCAATAAAAATCACTACTGTACACTAGAAGTTCAGTTTTTCCTAAAATAGCAGAGCCACCTTTTTTTATCTAACAAGCACTGGCTCAACAGTTATTGTGAGGATATTATAAATTAAATATAAAATATATAAAAAGTACCAATGCCTTCCAGATAATGGGGATTGACTAAATGACTAAATATATCCACTGTTTTTCAGACACTCGTCATAGATTTTTTTTATTGTGGTTAAAAAAATGCAGACTTAATCAGTCTAAAGTTCACGGTTATTTGGTGTTGCATATATTCACATTGTCATGCAACTAATCTCCAAAACTCTTTTCCCCTTGCACAACTGAAACTCTATACCTGTTAAACAATTCTTCATTTCTTCCTCCTCCAGACCCTAGCAACTGCCATTCTACTTTGTTTCTGTTATTTTGACCTTTCTAGGTACTTTATATAACTGGAATAATATAATATTTGGGGTTCATGGCTGGCTTATTTTATTTAGCATAATATTCTCAAAATTCATCCATGTTGTACATGTGTCAGAATTTTCCCCTCCTGGCTATGTATCCAAAAGAATGGAAAATAGAAACTTAAGAGATACTTGCTAAACCATGATTGTAGAAGCCCTTATTCACAATAGCAGAGAAGTAGAAGCAACGCAAATGTCTAACTATAGATGAATAAGCAAACCATACACACACACATACATATGCATATATATACACTGTATATATGTATATATACATACATATATACATATATATACATACAGATGTATGTATATATATGTATATACATGTGTATATGTATACATATACATACATATATATGTATATGTGTATATACATATATATGTGTATGTGTGTGTGTGTGTGTATATATATATATATACACACACACTGTCCCATACAATACAAGGGATCAAGGGATCTCTGACCAGAGCTCTAACAAGAAAAAATCAAGACCACCATTTGTATTTATTCAGAGTCTTATGGTTTATACATGCTCTCACATTCATTTCATTCTTGTAGTAACAATAAGTAAGGGAAGTATGAACATCCTAGGTCTTCATATAAGGAAAAGAAGGCTCTGAGACTCTATGATATTGGGTCACATAATTTAGAAGTAACAAAGTTTAACCCTTCTGACTCAATACACACATATGTATATATACATACCTATACATACATACAATGAAATGTTTTCCAACCAAAAAGAGAATGAAATCCCATCATTTGTGGCAACATAAATGGAACTGGAGGATATCATGTTAAGTGAAATATATACCAAATTTATATAATAATTCTTTCTAAAGTCAATTGAAATGACTTTGGCACTTTACTTGCCAAATACCAGACTCTTGGCATTTATCCTAGTAAGTAGTTATCTGTCCATACAAACACACCTGAATATTCAGAAAAGCTTTTTTTTTGCCATAGTCAAAAACTGAAAATAACACAAGTGTCAATCAACAGATTAATAAACAAAATTTGGTATTTATATACAATGGAATACTACCCAACAATAAAAAGAATAAAGATATTGTTACACGGCCTGCTAGTTGAGATTTAATGTCCCATAGACACCACTAATGCAAACCCATGAAACCTTGCAAAGCACTGACCTCCAGCCTTTGTGGCTACTGGTGCCCATGACTCTGACTTTACTTCCTCTAGAGCCACATTCAGAGTTAATAAAATTTACAAAAACACAGCTCAATTTCAAAAAATAATTAATTAAAAGAAGCCAGACTCCCCCCCATAAAAAAAGGAACATATACTATATGGTTCCATTTATATAACACCCTAGGAAATCCAAACTATCCTATAATGACAGAAGGCATATAAGTGGTTCTTTGAAGAGGGGTCCTGGGAAAGAGTGAAGGGAAGAATTACAAATGGGCACAAGGAAACTTCTTAGGGTGATGGACATGTTGATTATCTTGGTTGAGGTGATGCTTTCACTGCCATATATCAAAACTTTTACCCCTTAAAAACATGTAGTTTACTATATGTCAAGTATATCTCAAAAAAGTTAATTTTGGGGGGGAGAGAAACAGTAGGAAAGTTATGCCTTTCCTTAGGCCTACACAAATCTTCTTAGGCTGCAACCATCTCTCTTCACCATGACAATGCCTTATGAGCCTTTTAGGATTACTGTAATCTTTTCATCTGTAAGCAGTATAACATTTGATTTGTAAACCACGGAAATCTGGTGAAAATAAAATTGCATACTCAGAGAAAAAATTAGAGTAAATTTTATTAACTCTGAATGTGGCTCTAGAGGAAGTGAAGTCAAAGTCATGGGCACCAGTAGCCACAAAGGCTGGAGGTCAGTGCTTTACAGGATTTCATGAGTTTGCATTAGTGGTGTCTATAAGGCATTAAATCTCAACCAGCAGGCCGCAGGCTCTGAACAAAACATCATTCCCTGGCCCTGCTGAGTTTGGGCCTGAAAAAACATGGTGGCTTGCTGCCAATTAGAGACTCCTGTTTGCCTAAGAACTATATCTTGCTAAAGAGGCTCTAGGGGACAAACTCAAAAGTCTGATAATATGAGACAGATTCATAGAGACAATTATATATCCCCAGCATAGGCCTTAATATAAAGGAATAACAAATAGACATAGAATTCTCACACAAAAAGAAAGAGGATGTCAAGACAACAAAAATACAAACCTGAGAACTCTGAAAACATGAGAATGAATATCAATAAGAAAACAAACTTCCACAATTCAATACAAAGAAGATCAGCAATACTGAGCTGCAGAAAATGCCAAAAGGACATTTAGAATTTCTATTTTCAATATGATCAAAGGCTTTGGAAATGAAATCAGAGAAAATGTACAGGAAATAAAAGAACATATCCCTAAAGAAATTGAAGCCCTAAGTAAGAACCAAAAAGAGGCTTTGAACAAGATGAAGGAGACAATAAATAAATTAAAGACCTTAATAGAAACCACCTCTGTGACACTAAATCACATAGAAAATAGAGTCTTACTATTGGAAATTAACACATTCAAAACTGACCACACAGTCAACAATAGAGAAGACAAAACAACAGCATGACCAGAACATCTAAAAAATATAGTATAATATGAAACAATCTAACATGGATTATAGGCATTGAGGAAGGTTTAGAAGCACAAAACAAGGGTATTATAAACCTCTTCAGAGAAATATTAGATAATTTTCCAAACTTAGTAAAAGAGTTGGACATCCATGTACAGGAGTCATTCAGACAACCAACATACAAAATCAAAGAACTTCTCTATGCCACATAATAATCAAAATGACTAACATAAAGGCCAAGGAAATAATCTTAAATGTATCAAAACAAGAGAACAGACAACATATGGGAGCAAAACCAATAATAATCACTCCAGGTTTCTCAACCCAAGTCATGCAAGCTAGGACGAACTGGTATAATGTACTCCAGATCCTGAAAAAAGAGCAACTTCCAACCAAAAATTCTATATCCAACAGAAATATCATTCAAAATTGATGAAGAGCAAGCCAGGTGTGGTAGTGCATGCTTGTAATCCCTGCACTTGGGAAGCTGAGACAGGAGGATCGCACAGGTTCAAAGCCAGCCTCAGCTACTGAGTGAGGCTCTCAGAAACTTAGTGAAACCATGTTTCCAAATAAAATATAAAATAGGTCTGGGAATATAGCCCAGAGGTAGAAAGCCTCTGGGTTCCACCCCCAGTACCACACACACACACACACAAAAAAAAAAATTGATGAAGAGCTGGGCACACAACTGTAATCCCTGTACTTGGGAGACTGAGACAGGAGGATCACAGATTCAAGGACAGCCTTAACAAGTACGGAGACTCTCATTAACCTAGCAAGAACCTGTTTTCAAGCAAGAAATAAAATTGGGTTGAGGTGTAGCTCAAAGGTAGAATGTCTCTGAGGTCAGTCCCTAATACCATAAAAAAAATTGATGGAGAAATAAAAACCTTCCAAGACAAGCATAAACTAAAAGAATTAATGACTACCAATCTGGCACTATAGAAAATATTTAAAGAATTAAAGTATATCTGGGCATAGTGGCACATGCTTGTAAGCCCATCATTTGGGAGGCAGAGACTCTAGGATCATGGTTCACAGACAGCCTCAGCTACTTAGTGAGGCCAATAAAACTCTGTTTTAAAAAATAAAAGGACTAAAAAATAGGATTGGCGGTGTCATTCAGAGGTATAAAGGCCCTGGATTCCATCTCCAGTGCCACAAAAAAAGAAAATTAAAATACAAAGAAAAAAAAGAAATACCAGAACCAGAGTAGTGTCAAAAATTAAAATAAGAACTAATAAATAGATGGCATTAAACTAAAACATTTCTGTGGCGCAAACAAAACCATTAATAGTCTAAAGAGAGCCTACAAAATGGTAGATGTTTGCCAGCTATTCCTCTGATAGAGGACCAATATTTAGAATATACAAAGTACTAGCCGGGTGTGGTGGCGCACACTTGTAATCCCCACGCTTGGGAGGCAGAGACAGGAGGATCGTGCAGGTTCAAAGCCAGCCACGTGCGCTGGCTTAGGAGACCCTGTTTCCAAATAAAAATGTAAAAATAGGTCTGGGAGTATAGCCCGGAAGTAGAAGGGCTTCCAGGAACCCCAGTACCACAAAAAAAAAAAAAAAACCTGTACCTATTAGCCAGGTGTGGTGGCGCACACTTGTAAATCCCAGCATTTGGGAGGCTGATACAGGAAGATTGTGGTTTGCAGACAGCCTCAGCTACTTGTTGAGGCCCTCCACAACTCACTGAGACCCTGTTTCAAAAAAATAAAGAATAAAAAATAGGCCTGGAGGTATAGCTTGAAGGTAGAATGCCCCTGGATTCCATTTCCAATACAGCAAAAAAATTTAAAAAAAAAAATAAGAAGAGTAGTTGCCTTTGGATAGAGCTATTTTGGAACTCTGAGTACCTCAATAATTTTGGCTAATCAAGGATCTAAGAATTAATGAACATCTTCAAAGAAGAAACTAAAGTTCTCTGTAGCAATCTGGTATGCAGTTAGAAGCAGGAGATATGGGCAGTGGAAATACTTGGGGGGAGATATGGAGATATTCAAAGACTGAAAGCCAATCAGGAACTCTAAAAATTCCTGAACTGGTTGGGTGACCAATTGGGCATTTTAAGAAACTGGATGTCTGATATTTAAACTTATATGTACTGAAGTGATATAAATTTATCCTGCCTACTTACCACTTTCCCCATAACCCTCACAATGAAAAGGAAGATTAGACGTTGCGACCTACACACACACACACACACACACACACTGAGTGTCATGCCTGGGTTTACTTGAGTATGACACTACATTTGTGGCTCACATTGTTCTTCTCCTGGGTAGTGCTGGTATAGACAACTCTTTTGAGGAAGAAAACAGACCAAATACTGTTTGTAAATGAAGGTGTCACCACCAATCATATTAACATGTACAGGGAGGGAGGAGAGGGAGAGGGTAGGTGCAGAGGAAAACACACCAAGAGATGATGGATGTATAGATGAATGCATCACTTTGAAATTCACTACAATATATAATAACAATGCACCAATAAAAATTTTTTTAAAAGAAGCTACACTAAAATGAGAAAGAAAAATATGGGGAGGGAAATGGAGGGAGACATGGGGTAAAGAGGGCTTTAAAAATTATTTAATAACCCTTTCTTCATAGGGTGGATTGTAAGCATAAAACTCACAACAATGTCTCTTACTCTTAACTCAATGTGTTAGCTATTATTTTGTATCTTCTTACCTTCAATTCTGAGAGAGAGGGAGATAGAGAAGAGGAGAAAGAGAAGGAGGAAGTAGAAAAGGAAAAGGAAAAGGAGGAGGAGGGATGGGAGACCTGCTTACTCCCTCTTTGTCTTCTGGAGCATCTGCAGATCCCGCTTCTGGTCCACCAGCTGGTTCAGGATGGCTTTCCTCTTGAGGTTAGCAGCTGCTTCCAGCTGGTGCTTCATGTAATTCTGGTCTCGCTTTCGCTTTTCCACCACCAGTTCACCCTCATTCTTACCAAAGATGGGCTCAGAGGAGTCTGGTTCAAACACAGGCAACTGGGGAAATCTGTTCCTTATCTGAAACAGGGACATACATAATGCAGATTATAATTCTACTAGGAGAAGAACATTATGCACAACTCTGTGATGTAGTAAAATATAATACCTTATGGAAAGGAACAAGGAGCCTGAAAACCACCAAATGCGCAACACTAAGAGTATTCATGTTATTATTATATTTATACATATTTACAGAATGCTACCGAAGCAGTGCACAATTTTAAAAATAATACTAATTGAGCCCGGTGTGGTGGCACACGCTTGTAATCCCAGCGCTTGGGAGGCTGAGACAGGAGGATCACACAGGTTCGAAGCCAGCCTCAGCTACTTAATGAGGCTCTCAGCAACTTAGTGAGACCCTGTTTCCAAATAAAAATTAAATGGGTCTGGGAATATAGGCCAGAAGTAGAAAGCCGCTGGGTTCCACCCCCAGTATCACCAAATAATAATAATAATAATAATAATAATAATAATAATAATAGCCATTTACCTGAGCATCCAATGCTCTCTTATAACACTGGGCTTCTTCCATCTTGTCTTTTAAATATTTGGCTCTTTGTGCAGCAAGTCTAGCATTTAAGAACAGGAGAGGGGGAGCAGTTTGTTACAGTCTTTAGCAGTACAGATATACATTATCAAAACATGTTCAGTGAGTAGTAACAGGAATTAAAACATGGCAAATAAAGATGTTTCCTTCTGGAAACTTCTATCTTAAAAAAAATAATTCAAATCCATAGGCTAGTGAACAACATGCTTAATAAAGGACAGACAGGTCAGGTATAAGTAGATGACCAACCACATTGTCCAAATATGACCAAAACAGCAGACACCCCTCCACCCTCCCTGCCAACTCTTTAAAAGAAATATATATTAGAAGGAAGAAAAAAAAACAATTCATTCTATAAACTGATTTAAGATCCTATTTTAAGATAATTTATCTCATTATAAATTATTATTTATTTTATATAACTTTCAGACAACTCAGATGATCTATAAAGGAAGTGTAATAATGGAACACACACATGTTATATAAATATACATCTTGAGTCATAGAAAATAGCTCATTTGAAGAGTCTCTCCTCATACTATAGTAGCCTCCACAATTGTTCTCCTGAGCATAGTACAGAAATATAGGTCTTCTTAAATATACATGAACTCCATGGACCTAGCCCTATCCCAAGACTCAACTCAATCAAGACCTGAAAATTTGGAATTGGGACTAACATTCTCCAAGTGAGCTGGAATAATGATAATGTCAATTAATAATGTGCATGTAAGCAGAGAGAAAGCTCCTCTACATGGCTTTTCAGTCCCTGGTTCCAGTGCATCCTGGATTCCCGATACATTTCTGCCCTCAGGTTCTATGGGAAACCTTACCTACTCATAACAAAACCTCAGCTTTGCCATGAGGCCACCTCAGAGCATTCTACCTGGGAATGGTATCTTCTCAAGACAAGTACCTTCCCCTGTCTACCAGTACTGGTGATCACAGAACAATACAAAATGATACTCTGTAATTATGATAATTATAGATTGACAACCATTATTATAATGATGGTGAGTTTTTTATTTTTCTGATGAAAAGTTATGTTTTGGTAGGCTGCTAACTGCATTAGTTTGAGTGGTTATAGTAGTGCTAAGAAAACTATCAAAACTGACTCAATCTCACATAAAAACTTCACACAAAAAAAACTGCCTCCATTGCTTAGCACATGTCTAGATAAACTCACTCCTCTGTGAGCTGCACTTGTTCCAGGCGGTCCATTAACTCTTTGTTTTGTCTGTGTTTTATTTCTTTTTCCCGTCTGCTAGCCATTTGCTTCAAAAGGCTTTGGGAATATTCCTCTTGCTTAAGGGCATTGATCTCAGAACTAAGTGGTCGTTTATCAAATAGGAAGGATTTCTAGAATAAAAAGAGATGCAATTCATTTATGCTGGAATCCCCCAGAATAAAGTTAATTATTCAGAAGATTAAAATCCATCAGAAAATCTTTTTTTTTTTTCTAGAAAATTTATTTTACACGGACTCAGTTTCTCTCACAGTCCTGATCTTACATCACTGGAGCAATTTGTGTGGAAAGTTAAAAGAATCATTACCAAAAGAATAATAGTTATGAAAGAATATCTAAGAGTGGGGGAGTACTTTGGCCAGAGACAACACTTCCCCTCAGGGCTCCACTTACTTTATTGGTAATTTTTTTTTTTTTTTTTTTTTTTTTTGTGGTACTGGGAATGGAACCCAGAGGCTTTCTACCTTTGGGCTACAGAAAATCTTTAACTTCTAACATTTGCCCAGACCTCCATACATTGACCAGTTAGTATCAAGATAACCCACAGGATAACACAAGCACGTTCAAGGATGAAATTGAACTAAGCCAAGCTAAGAGAGAAAACATTTCTGAGACACAGATAAAAAGGTTCTGTGGAGTAAGTCCTAGGCTGGTATTGGCAATATCTAGATGGAAAGAAGAAAGGATTCTGAGTGCCTGCCAAAACATCAGTAAGGACACAGAGAAGGTGGAGAGAGAACTGTGAGCCTGGCCATCCTAGATATTGGTGTTCTGACAATGACTGAAATTAAAAATCCTCACACTCCTCCAGCCTGCATTCTGGTGGAGGAGACAAAGAACAAGTAAACAGTACATCTGGTCATTTAAGGCACTGATAAGTGCTATGAAGCCCTTACCCTCTCAAATGACTGGGTGGGAATAGGATTAAATCAGTTGATTGTTAGGGAAGGCTTTCTGTACAAAGGACTAAATCACCTCTGCTGAAAATACCAGAGGGATGTGTGTCCCATGAAGGAGCAGCAGCACCCAGGCATGGTGGTGCATGCATGTAATCTCAGCACTTGGGAGACTGAGAAAGGAGGTTTACAGATTCACAACCAGCCTCAGCAACTTAGTGAGACTCTCAACAACCTAGTAAGACCCTGTTTCAAAATAAAAAAGGGCTGGTGATATATCTTTGAGGTAGAATGCTACTGGATTCAATGCCCAGTACCACCACCACCAAAAATAAAAAGAAACAGCAACAAATGTAAAGATGCTGGATGGGAACAAGTAGGTCATGTTTGATGAGCAGAAAGGGGGGCTCTGTGGCTGAGGTATAGTAAGCAAGAATTAGAAGTTGATGAGCTCAGAGAAGAAAGCAGGACAAGGTAGGGTTTTATGGAACAAAACAAGGAGTTTAGGCTTCATTCTAGTTCAGTAGGATGCCGTTACAGGGATTAAACTGCAGAATGGTATGTTTTGCTAAGAATTTTAACATCATTTGATGGCTGTATGGAGAAGAGATTGTAGCAGAGCAAAAGTCCAAGCAGCAAGCCTGGTGAGGGAAGTTTTTCAGAAGCTGAGCCTTATGTCTTGAACCAAAGTGGTAGCATTAAAAATGAAGAGTCTTCAACAGATACTGGACACCTTTGGGAGGTGAAGGCATCTGGGCTTGCAGATGGCTCTAGAGGGGGACAGAGAGAGAGGAACCAGAGATCACTCCTAGATCTGAGGCCAATGTCACCAGAGGCTGGCTGGTGATGCCACTGACCTACATGGGGAGACAGAGAAGAATAGGTTAAGGATGGAACCATAAGATCTGTTCTGGTCTTTTATAGATATCTATAGCTGTATCAAAGAGGACCACAAAGTAGGCAGCTTATATACAAGGAGAAAGAGAAACCATGCCTATGTGTCAAAATAGCCTCAGGCCCTCTCAGCCCACCCTGCTGCCCCTGCCTGGAATGTTCTTCCTCTGTCCACTTCTTTACTTAACTCTTACATGTCAGCAAGTCTTCCCAGGTCACAGGGCTGGACCAAGAGACTCTCTTCTTTGCTTACATACCGACCTTTTCAATGATGTATCATAGCAGTTAGTATATCCCCCTCTTGTCTCTGAGTATCTGTCATCCAGACGACAGTGAGACCTTTTCAGGAAAGGGAACTTGTATTGCTAGCTACCAGCATAGTGGCTGGCCCCAGGGAGTTCAATACATATTTTGTGATGAATAAAGAAAATACATTTTGCTGGGCCTGGTGGCACACGCTTGTAATCCCTGCGCTTGGGAGACTGAGACAGGAGGATCACACAGGTTCGAAGCCAGACTCAGCTACTTAGTGAGGCTCTCAGCAACTTAGTGAGACCCTGTTTCCAAATAAAAATATAAAATAGGTCTGGGAGTATAGCCTGGAGGTAGAAAGCCCTTGGGGTTCCACTCCCAGTAATATATATATATATATATATATATATATATATATATATATATATATATATATATATATATATATATATACAGAGAGAGAGAGAGAGAGAGAATAAAGAAAATATATTTATGTGCAAGAGTGTCAGACTACCTAGAGAGTGGTATAAAAAGAGAAAGATTAAAGCAGAAATAAAAGTATGCACAGAATGATGGAAAACATTAAATCCACCAGTGAAGCAGGTGTTTCCCCTCCATCTAGGCTGGACTTCTAAGCGTTAATGCACATACCAATTACCTGGGGGCCTTATTCCGATGGAAGTCTGGGTAGGACCCTAGGTTTTGCATTGCCGGTGAACTGGGTGATGCTGATGCTGCTGGTTCTCTTTCCATCATAGTGCTGAACTTTCAAAAGCTTCCCCCACCCCACCTGTCCCAGGTCCTTGTTGAGAATGATGACAACTAACAAGAGCAGCAGACTAACAGGGCTGCATTGTGCCTGTGGGTGATGTGGAGACAGACACTGGACAGCACCTGCCCTAAAAGCTCCAAACTACACAGTCCATTTCTCAATCTGCCACTTAAAAATGGCAGAGCAGGCTGAAGGGCTGGCTCAGTGGCAGAGCACTTGCCTGGCATGTGGTGAGGCCTTGAGTCTAATCCCCAGCAGTGCACTTAACAAAAAGGCATAACCTGCAAAACAGGGAGTGGACCCAAATACAGGTGGGACAGACATTAGCAAAAAATAAAAATGTAAAAGGAGTCTTACGTAATATTCAGGTTTCTCACTCTTGTGATGCCTGATAGCATCAGCAACTCCCAGATTATAAGCAGCATTTTTCTGATTCTGTTCTCTAGCAGCCAGACTTTTCATCTATTGCAAAACAATTTTTAAAATCTTAATCACATATTGAAATAGAGCCTTTACATTTTTTAAATTCTATGACATTAACATAACCCATCCAAGACAGAAACCTCTTTGGAGGCAATGATACATTTCTGACATCTTCATCAATGTATGAAAGTGGGTTAGAGGAGGTTTTAAATTTCTTATTCTTTAAGCTGGGCGTGGTGGCGCACGCTTGTAATCCCCGCGCTTGGGAGACAGAGACAGGAGGATGGTGCAGGTTCGAAGCCAGCCACACTGGCTTAAGAGACCTTGTTTGCACATAAAAAAGTAAAAAATAGGTCTGGGAGTGTATCCCAGAGGTAGAAGGGCTTCCAGGAACCCCAGTACCACCAAAAAAATAAAGTAAATTTCTTATTCTTTGACTTCAGGCACCATCACCACAAGGATCTGAAGAAGAAATGAAGCTGAGCATGGGGGTACATGCCTGTAATCTCAGTACTTGGGAGGCTGAGACAGGAGGATTATAGGTTCAAGGCTAGCATCAGCAACTTAGCAAGACTCTGTTTCAAATTTTTAAAAAATAAAGGTCTAGGGTTGTAGCTCAATGGTGAAACACACCTAAGTTCAAGCCTCAATACCAAAAAAAAGGATTGAAAGTTTTTATCACCATTGTAGGAGAGGACAGTAGAGTCAATTATAGGAGAGCACAGAAATCTGGACAGAGCAAATATAAAAATGCCATTCTGCCTTTGCTTTCCTGAGATAAGCCATGAGCATGACAGATAAAAACTTTGACCAGATTTATATTTTATCAAGATATAAAAGTAAATCAATATCAATCTAGCAATTCCACCTTTAAAATTCAGTCTTTCTAAAGGGAAAATAATCAGTGATACGTGCAAACATTTGATTACATGAATGTTCATTCCACTGTTGCTTATTATTATTGAGATCTTGGGTGTGATCTGTTTTAGTCTAGCCCTATATAAAATAGTCGATATGTAACAGTACAGGAATAGAACTGGACATTTTAAATGGAGCTTGATAATTTCGTGCCACTGTCCTATTTAAGAGAACAATTTCAAGATGTTAGTTAGATCACCTGTTGTTTGAAGAGTGCTTCATGGTCCTTCAGCAGTTGATACTGCTGTATGAGTCTCTCATCTTCTATCTCTTTCCTCTTCCTCTCTTCATTGTAGTAGTATGGCAAATTTCGTTGAGCTCGTTGCAGACACACATAGCACATTTCCTACAATCCCAAATTGCAGAACACATTACTTTTTGCATTTTACCCTTTGACATTCATATTCCCTTCACAAGCCCTCCTAAGGCTGGTTTGTCAAGAAACCCACTTTATAAAACAATGCATTTAGACCAGGCATGTTGGCACACGTTTGTAATCCCCGCGCTTGGGAGGCAGAGACAGGATGATTGCGCAGGCTTGAAGGCAGCCTCGCTGGCTTAAGAGACCCTGTTTCCAAATTAAAAAAAAAAAAAACAGTATAAAATAGGTCTGAGAGTATAGCCCGGAGGTAGAAGGGTTTCCAGGAACCTCTATACCACCAAAAAAAAAAAAAAAAAATGCATTTGTGACAATCAGCAAAGTAGGGTTTGTGGAGTAGACCCACAAATGATCAAAAAGACAAACTGAACACTCACTTGATCAGAAGTGTTTATAGCAACAGATATTAGGAAAGATTTCCAGATCCTATTTTTATTAACTGACAGATCTTGACTAGATTTATAACAGTCCAGGTCGGGGTCCTAAGCACTTGGGCTGTCCACATATATTATATAATTAAGAAAGAGAGAGATTCCTGTAACTGTCCTGGAAAAACAAAATTAGAGGAAGATTCTGGGTTTTGTTTATTTGAAGGTACTCTACCTGTCCTGCCTTATTATGATCCTGGCAAGTGGGAGCTAGAGATGTTCTGGGCTTCGGTTCACTGGCATTTGTCGGACCTTCTGGAGAGGGTATGCTATAAAGACAATGCAATAGTAATTAATGCTCAATACAGTCTGGACTCCAGAGCAATGTTAGTTTTAGAGGCATATATAAACAGAAGATAAAGTATCTCCATGGTTTTCTCCAGAACAGCTATATATACTATGGTTAAGAACCTACACTTGGTGTCAGATAAAGCTGACTGTGAATCCCAGCTTTGTTGCTTACAAGGTGACTGACACTGGGCAAGCTGTGTCATCTTGTAATATCTCAGTCACCAACTTGTGAAATGGGGATAAAATTTATTCATTACACAGAAAATGTATTGAGTGTTTACCAAATGCGCACCCTCTAGACACAGGAAAGAGAGTGAGAAACAAAAGTGTGTGAGCACACATGAAATTCCTGTCCTAGCCAGGAGTGGTGGTACATGCCTGAAATCCTAGCACTTGGGAGGCTGAGACAGGAAGATCGTAGGTACATGGCCAGCCTTAGCAACTTACTGAGGTCCTTCGGAACTTGGTAAGACCCTGTTTCAAAATTTAAAATATTAATAAAAAATGAAATAAGTAGGGCTGGGGTTTAGCTCAGAGGTAGAATGCCCCAAGTTCAATTCCCAGTCTTCTCTCTTCTCTCTTCTCTCTTCTCTCTTCTCTCTTCTCTCTTCTCTTCTCTTCTCTTCTCTTCTCTTCTCTTCTCTTCTCTCTCTCTCTCTCTCTCTCTCTCTCTCTCTCTCTCTCTCTCTCACACACACACACACACACACACACACATTCTTGTCCTGATGGAATTAACATTTTTATGGGAATAGACATCCAATAACAAGGTAAGTGAACTCTGTAGTATTCCTGAATGATAAATACCATGCAGTGCTAAAGAAATGTGCTATATCATGAACAGAATGCCTAGGGAGGGTCTCACCAAGAAGGTGACACTTGACTTGAAAAAAAGTGAGAGAGAAACAATGTATATATCAGAAACAAAAGACATTCAAACAAGCAAATGAGTGCCAAGTCCTTGAGGTGGGAGGTGTCTGTGCTCAGTGTGGTTAGAGGGGAGGGGAGGGAGTCATGGAAGAGGCTAGGAAAGGAGTCAGAGACCAGGTAAGCCCTTGCAGGCCATGGTAAGGACTCTGGCATTTGCTCTGAGTGAGAGAGGGAAGCTATTAGAGGGTTCTGGGGAGGAGATGGATGAAATCATCTAACTTACACTGATCTGCTTTTTGAATGGGAACAATGGCAGGTGTGGGAGAACCCTTAGGAGACTGTTCTCATAACTCAAGAGAAAGAGCGCATGGCTGGGACCAGGAGGCAGCAGCAGGGGCGCTGATAAGGAGTGGCTGCACCTGGGTATATGTTGAAGGTGGCGTGGACGGAATGCCAGGGCTTTTGCTTCCTCTCTATGCCACGGGCATGGAGCGCGTTTCCTTCCACTATCTCCTGGTCAGGAGTGGAAATCACAGTCTCACGCTCTCTTCACTTACACAGGCTCCAGAGCCTCATCAGAAAGCAGAATGTGAGCCCATGCCAGGTGTGGAGGTGGTTTCTACTGTCACCCAGGTGGCCCAGGGTAAGGGCTTTCAATACTAATGTAAATATTTGAACAGGGTTTGTAGCTATCCAACCTGAAGGTCAGGACAACCCATAACAAAGGCGCAAAGGGGGATTCTCAAAGCAATTGTGAAGCATTTAAGTATTCCAGAGCAACCCCGTGGAGCAAAGGAGGTGGTCTAGGAGCGTGGGGAGGGAGAAGGAAGGAGGGAAACATTTACATGGATATTTAGTACAGACTAGAGAATGCCAATCTCACTATGCAGAATGGGGCAGGGGAGTGGGGAGGGAGCCAGGGGAAAACTCAACAGCTGCTGTGTGCATGGACGTCACTATCACTATTTACTACATTATGATGTGAGACTGTAAGACTATAATGCACCAATAAACATAAAAGTTGAAAGAACGAAAGAAAGAAAGAAAGAAAGAAAGAAAGAAAGAAAGAAAGAAAGAGGGAGAGAGAGAGAAAAGAAAGAAAGGAAGAAAGAAAGGAAGAAAGAAAGAACGAACTCCAAAGCCAAAAGAGTACTCCTATCAATGGAACCCACAAAGGAAGTTATTCACACCCAAGGAAATGAAGATAATGAAGCAACAGATTAAAAAAAAATAAATTCTCCAAGACAATAGAAGAACTGGCAAGGGCAGGCAAATAAATATACGTTATGTGTAGTAATCAAATATATGCTATATAAGAAATAAAATCCATGATATACGTTTTGTGTGTGTGGTACTGGGGGTAGAACTCAAAGGCTTTCTACCTCCGGGCTATACCTACAGTCCTATTTCATTTTTTACATGGAAACAGGGTTTCACTGAGTTGCTAAGAGCCTCACTAAGTTGCCGAGGCTATCCTCAAACCTGTACTCTTCCTGTCTCAGCTTCCCAAGAACTGGGATTATAAGTGTACGCCACCATGACATTTTTAAAACTCAAAAAAGGGGCTAGGCATGTTAGCACACATCTATAATCCCAGTACTTAGAAAACTGAGACAGGAGGATTGAAGATTCAAGACCAGCCTCAGCAACCTAGCAAGACCCTGGTTTATTTTTGGTTTTGTTTTGTTTTGTTTTGTTTTTTGCAGTATTAGGGATGGAATCTAGGGGCATTCTACTTCTGAGCTACACCCACAGCCCTACTTTTTAGTCTTTCAATTTAAAACAGGATCTCACTGAGTTTGCAAAGGGCCTAAGTAATTGAGGCTGTCTACGAACCACAATCCTCCTGTGTCAGCCTCCCAAATGCCGGGACTGGAAGTATGTACCACCATGCCTGGCTGACCCTGTGTTTGTTTGTTTGTTTGTTTGTTTGTTTGTTTGTTTTAAACTGTTTTTAAAAGATCTAGAAGTGTAGCTCAGAGAAAGAATGCCTCTAAGCTCTGGATTCAAGTGTGTGTGTGTGTGTGTGTGTGTGTGTGTGTGTGTGTGTGTGTGTGTGTTTACTGGGGATCAAACCTCTGAGCTATACTAGCCTTTTCAATTTCTTTATTTTTAAACAGGGTCTTAGTTATTGAGAGTCTTATTAAGTTGCTGCAGCCAACCTTGAACCTTCCTGTCTCAGCCTCCAAACCACTAGGATCAGAGATATGAACCACCATTCCCAGCCTGTTCCTTGGTAGTGCTACATTATGTGTCTCTAAATTATTCTTAATTTATCTAACATGATGTCTTTTCAAAATTAAAAGGCAATCATGAACATCCTCAAATAATAGTATTTGAGCCAGGCGTGGTGGCACACGCTTGTGATCCCTGCACTTGGGAGGCCGAGACAACAGGATTGTGCAGGTTCAAAGCCAGTTGCGCTGACTTAAGAGACCCTGTTTCCAAATAAAAAGTATTAGAAAAAAAATAGATCTGGGAGTGTAGCCCAAAGGTAGAAGGGTTTCCAGAAACCCCAGTGCCACTAATAATAATAATAATAATAATAATAATTATTATTATTATTATTATTATTATTATTATTATTATAGTGTTTGAGTACTTGGGGGAAGTTGGTTAACTGGACAGAAAATAAAAAATAAAATAGGGCTAAGAATATAGTTTGGAAGTAAAATGCTTCTGGGTTCAATACAGTACAAATGAAAGAGAGAGAGAGGAGAGAGAAAGAAAGAGAAGGAAGGAAGGAAGGAAGGAAGGAAGGAAGGAAAGAAAGAAAGAAAGAAAGAAAGAAAGAAAGAAAGAAAGAAAGAAAGAAAGAAAGAGAAAGAGAAAGAAAGATATATCAAGAGAATAATACATCACGACCAAGTTGGTTTCATCCCAGAAAAACAAGGCTGGTTCAACATACGCAAATCAATACATGTTATTCACCACATAAATAGAACCAAGAACAAAAACCACATCATCATAGCAATAGATGCTGAAAAAGCATTCGACAAAATCCAACACCCATTTATGTTAAAAACACTGCAAAAAATTGGGATAGAAGGAAAGTACTTCAACATCATTAAGGCAATATACTACAAACCCAAAGCCAACATTATATTGAATGGGGAAAAACTGCAAGAATTTCCGCTACAGTCAGGAACAAGACAAGGATGCCCACTATCACCACTCCTTTTCAATATAGTCTTTGAGACTCTCGCTGCAGCAATCAGACAAGAGAAGGAAATCAAAGGAATTCACATAGGAAGAGAGGAATTAAAATTATCCTTATTTGCAGATGACATGATCCTTTATCTGAAAGACCCAAAGCACTCAACCAAAAGACTTCTGGAACTGATTGACAAATTCAGCAAAGTCGCAGGTTACAAAATCAACCTAAAGAAATCAGTGGCTTTTCTTTATGCCAATAATGAATCCACAATGAAAGAAACAAAAACAACAATTCCATTCACTATAACCTCAAAACCAATAAAATACCTAGGAATAAACCTAACCCAAGATGTAAAAGACCTCTACAACAAAAACTATAAAACATTAAAGAAAGAAATTGAAGAAGACCTTGGAAGATGGAAAGATCTCCCGTGCTCATGGATAGGCAGAATAAATATCATCAAAATGGCCATTCTGCCAAAACTGATCTATAGGTTCAATGCAATTCCCATTAAAATACCAGTGACATTCTTCAGAGACCTAGAAAAATCAATCATGAACTTCATATGGAGAAAGAAAAGACCTAGAATAGCCAAAGCAATTCTCAATAATAAGAAAGACGCAGGAGGCATTACAATCCCAGACTTCAAACTATACTATAGAGCAATAGTAGTAAAAACAGCATGGTACTGGCACAAAAACAGATATACTGACCAGTGGATTAGAATAGAAGATACAGAAACAAACCCACACATCTTTAGTCAATTAATCTTTGACAAAGGGGCCAAACACATACGCTGGAGAAAAGACAGCCTTTTCAACAAGTGGTGCTGGGAGAACTGGCTAACCATTTGTAAAAAGATGAATCTAAACCCCTATATCTCACCAAACACAGGAATCAACTCAAGATGGATCAAAGACTTAGAAATTAGACCTGAGACTATGAAGTTAGTTGAGGAGAACATAGGTTCAACACTACAACATATTGGCACAGGCAGTAACTTTCTCAACAAAACCTCCAAAGCTCAGGAAATTAAAGCAAGAATAAACAAGTGGGATAACATCAAACTAAAAAGTTTCTTCTCATCAAAGGAAACTATCAATAACCTAAAGAGGAAGCCTACAGAATGGGAAAGGATCTTTACCAGCCACCATTCTGATAGGGGGCTAATATCCAGAATATACAAAGAGCTCAAAAGGCTCTACACTAGCAAAACAAACAACCCAATCAAGAAATGGGCAAATGAACTAAATAGACACTTCACAAAAGAAGAGATACAAAGGGCTAATAGATACATGAAAAGATGTTCTTCATCACTGGCCATCAGGGAGATGCAAATCAAAACTACACTGAGATTCCATCTAACCCCAGTCAGAGTGGCAAGCATAAAGAAATCAAACAACAACAAATGCTGGCGAGGATGTGGGGAAAGAGGAACTCTTTTACACTGTTGGTGGGAGTGCAAACTAGTTCAGCCACTATGGAGATCTGTGTGGAGATTCCTGAGAAAGTTGGGAATAGATCCACCATATGATCCAGCTATACCACTCCTAGGTATCTTTCCAAAGGGGTTGAATTCAGAGAAATACAACAACATATGCATACCTATGTTCATAGCAGCACAATTTGTAATAGCCAAAATATGGAACCAACCCAGATCACCATCAACAGATGAATGGATAGCAAAACTGTGGGAAATACACACAATGGAATTCTATTCAGCCATAAAGAAGAACAAAATTATATCATTTGCAAGAAGATGGAAAGCCCTGGAGAGCATCATGTTAAGTGAGATCAGCCAAGCACAGAAGGAGAAGATACACATGTTTCCTCTAATATGCCCAAACTAGAAAACACAAAGGATACCAGTAGGACCCCAGATATTAGAGGGGAAATACTAGCTAAGTTTTAATGGAAAGATAGGAGAGGAGAAAGGCCGATCTTGATTAATGAGGGTCTACACCTGAACATGTGTAAAATTATGAATAAGACATGGTTAACCTGGACAACCATTGGTGGGGGGGGAGAGAAAACGGGGGCGGGGGGGGGGGAGAGGGCACCAAATATAGTGTAAATGTATACTACTTATGTTCAATAAAAAATTGTTAAAAAAATTAATTAATTAATTAAAAAAAAGATTAAAGAAAAACTAACAACTCTGACTAGCCATGTAAGGCCCATGCTGAGAGTCCTCAGCCAAGGCCAAATATGGGAAAAGTCAAACAGTGTATAGAAAACAAATAAACGAATCACAGTATTGGGTAAACTGCTATTTGGCATAAATCCATGAACACAGACCAAAGAAGTATCTCTGCAAAGCTATAAGAAATATCTGTGGAAAACATTTCAGAAATAGATCTGAATTGACCTGAAAACTTGACTACAACTGAACTTTGTCCTGTAGGGCTGACACAAAATGTTTTCCACTAGTACATGTTTGTTCACCAATTTGGCCCTGGATCATGGGTGAGGCTTCCTGCAGAGTGAACTGAGCAATGGTCATCATTGTGCGTGGCCAGTCGGATTCAGGCTGACCCATAGATGTGGGAAGCAAAGGCAATATAGTCTAGCAGCTTGGAACTGTGGAGCAGCCCTCGGACCAAGAGTCCAGAGTCCTGGACTGGAGCATCAACTAATTATAGACCATTTGGTCTAATTCCAATTTGACATTTAGTTATGACAATCTGCTTTTTTTTTTTTTTTTGCGGGTCTGAGGATGGAACCCAGAGGCATTTTACCTCTGAGCTATACCTCCTGCCCTATTTTTTATTCTTTATTTTGAAACCGGGTCTCACTGAGTTGTGGAGGGCCTCACTAAGTAGCTGAGGCTGTCCGCGAACCGCGATCCTCAGTCTCAGCCTCCCAAATGCTAGGATTACAAGCGTGCACCCGCACATCCAGCTGACAATCTGCTTTAATTCATGAACTCTTTTTTTATTTTTTCTTTTTTGAGGCACTGGGGATGGAACCTAGAGCATTCTACTCTAAAAACCCAGCCCCATTTTTTATTCTTTATTTTGACACAAGGTCTTACTGCGTTGCAAAGGGCCTCACTAAGTAGCTGAGGCTGTCCTCGAACCTCGTGATCCTCCCAAATGCTGGGATTGCAAGCATGTGCCACCATGCCCAGCTCATGAACGCTTATTTCATAGTTAAAGTCACCTTATGAATATTGAAAGTTAAGAGAGGGAGAGAACTTGGACTTAAGTTTTCTAAAATTTGTTAGATAACAAGTTTTGTGTGCTATGTTCTAGGCCCAAAAGGGGCTAAAAAAAAAAAAAAAATGAAGAAGCAGCCGGGTGTGGTGGCACATACTTGTAATCCCAGTACTTGGGAGACTGAGACAGGAGGATCATAGGTTCAAGACCAGTCTCTGCAATTTTCCAAGACCCTCAGCAACTTGTTAGGACCCTGTTTCAAAATAAAAACTAAAGGATGAGGGTGTGTGGCTTGGGAAAGAATGCCCCTGGGTTCATCCCCAGCACCCTCCCCCCAGAAAAAGAAGAAGAAGCATAAATCCTGTCTCAAGGTAATGTAGAGTCTAGGAAGGACCATAAGACAGGAATGTTATGTCTGTCAAATAAATTAAGAGTCATATAGTAAACATTCACTATGGGAACTATTCTAAGTGTCTCACATTTATTGTTTCATTTAAATATAACAAAAAATACTAAAAGATACTTCTATCAGGCCCATTTTAAACTTGCATAAAATTATAAAGCTATTGAGCTCTAGGGATCTGAGCTCAGTTGGTATGGCTGCAGGCAGGTCTTCTGTCCCTAACCACTCGACAATTCTGAGGACTATATAAAAGGTAGTGGTATGACTTAGATATGGTTTGTCCCCCCACAAGTTCATGTGCTGAAAGCTTAGTCCTGGTGTGACGGTAGTTTTAAGGAGGGGAGGTAGTGGGAGGTAACTAGGACATAGGGGTTTCACCCTCATAAAAGGATTAATGCTGTCTCTTGTGAGTGAATGAAGTCTGGGGACTAGATTAGTTTCCAGGAGGATGGGCACTTTTCTGAATCCCTATTCCGCGTGCGCCACTCTCCTCTTGTGCACACACACCATTGTGACACCATCTACCATGAGGCCCTCACTGTAACCAAAAAGATGCTGGACCCCTGATCTTGAATATCTAGAACTAAAAGCTAAATAAACCTCTAAATAAATCTCTTTCCTTTATAAAGTACCCAGTCTCACATATTTTGCCTTAACAACACGAAATGGCCTAAGACAAATACATGCAAAAAAATATCTTTGGAGATCAGCAGAGGGAGACATTCATTCCAATCCTTTCCCACTAAGCCTTAAAGGATGGAGAGGATTTAGACATACAGATGTTGGCAGTGAGAATGAAGAGAAGTGTTCCCAGGGAGAGAGCAGCATTAGTAAAACATAAGAGCAGAGAACGCACAGGACCCGAGGAAACAACCAAGGTCAATGTGATTGTATTAGAAGGCTTGGGAGCAAGTTATAGAAAGGGTTGGGAGAGCAGGCTGGAGCCAGACTTGAGAGGTTTACTCATAAAGATGGCCTTTTCCAACCTTCCCAATACATTGCCAGACTGATAAACTCACCACCAAAACTGCTCTCAGAGAGAAAATTTGACAATACAAGTAAACAGATGAGAAAGATTAAAGAAAAAAAAACTTTCGTAAGGACCAGCAAGTGCAAAGGGACTCAAATTTTAGTTCCAGTTTTCCTCTTGTCAGCTATAAATATCTTTCCAGATGTTCTAGGTCAGCTCTACATTTTCAACCTGCTAGATAAAGTACCTACATCACAATATTGGATGGCAGGCAGTCATAGTTTTGGCAATAATCCTTAATAATCATGAAAGGTTTTAAAGCTTCTTTAGAAATAACAGGGTTATGAGTTACTGCTATAAATATGCAATATGAAATTGGAGTGCAAAATAAATGTGTATTTATTTTAGAACTTACAGGACCGTTAAAATCTATATACTCTATGCCCACTTTTTTTTTTTTTGGTGGCACTGGTGTTGGAACCCAGAGGCATTCTACCTTCAAGCTACAACCCTAGCCCTATTTTTTATT
This sequence comes from Muscardinus avellanarius, assembly GCF_963383645.1. Lineage (NCBI taxonomy): Eukaryota > Metazoa > Chordata > Mammalia > Rodentia > Gliridae > Muscardinus > Muscardinus avellanarius. Next base: position 165,297,922 of record NC_137786.1, read on the forward strand.
CTTCATTTTGAAACAGGGTCTTACTGAGTTATAAAGGGCCTCACTAAGTAGCTGAGGCTGTCTGTGAACCTCAATCCTCCTGTCTCAGCCTCCCAAATGCTAGGATTATAAGCGTGTGCCCACTTATTTCACAGAGAGTGTGCATAAGTCTAAAATGGTTAAATAGGCTTGGTGGTGCATGCTTCTAATCCTAGTATTGGAAGGCTGAGACAGGAGGATCGCAGGTTTGCAACTAGTCTCAGCTACTTAATGAGGCCCTCCACAACACCTGAACATGTGTAAAATTATGAATAAGACATGTTTAACCTGGACAACCATTGGTGGGAGGGGGGAAGGGAAAACGGGGGCGGGGGGAAGAGGGCACCAAATATAGTTTAAATGTATACTATTTATGTTCAATAAAAAAATTGTTAAAAAAATAAAAAATAAAATAAATAAAATAAAAAATAAAATTTATTAAAAAAAAGAAAAAAAGAGAGCGAGGGAGGGAGGGAGAGTTAGGGTTCGTAGGTGCTCAATAAATATTTGAGTATAGCTGACTGATTTGCAGTCTCAAAAAATATCATAATCAAAGAGAGAAGGGTAAAATGAAAATCTTTTGATAGAACACCACAAGAAGAAATGACCACGATAAACTGTAATATATTCATTCCTTCAAAGATTGTGTAGAGATAACAGAGTGCCGGACCTGTTTGACGAACTCAATTTTCATATAATGTAAAGGCAAAAGTGTGTCACACCGTTATATCTAAGCACTCAAGAAAAACAGGGAAGCGGTCTCCCAGATCTACTGGAGAGCGGGATGTTCCCTCTGTGCTTTTTGTTTCTGCCTCTATTGCAGTATCTGTCTCACTGGACAGCATTTTATCATTCTCTATCTGTCTGGCTTTTTTGCTAGATTGTCAGCCTTCATCTCCTTATACCCATCGCTTTATAGCAGGAATGTTCTCATTAATCCTGGATAAATGAAAAGATGAACAACTATCAAAATTTCTTGCATCAAGAAATACCTCAAAATTATGTTTGGTAAAGCACAACAGAGGAAAGGGTGAATGTAGCACCTGTCAGGGACCACGTTCTTCCCACCGCTCCCACTTCGCTCGACCTTGCCCGGCATGTTGGCGCTTGAGACTTTGGCCACCGGGGCAGATTGCTTATCTCGCATTTTCTTGGGCGATGAGATTTCTGTAGAATGAAGACAAAATGAATGGAAGCAAGTTTTCTTTCAACTTTCAAACTACTCATTGGGTAGCATGTACTTACAGATAAGCTCTGATAGTTTTTCACCAAGGTAAATTTTCACATAAGATATACTCTCTTAGCCAAGTGCACTACTGTACCCCCAGTACTTGAGAGGCTGAGACAGGAAGATCACAGGCTTGAGGCCAGCCTCAGAAATTTAGTGAGACCCTGTTTCAAAATAAAAAAATAAATGGGTTGACATTGTAGCTTGCAGATAATATACACTGAGGTTCAAATTAGTAGCAAAAGGGGGAAAAGGGTCTATTCTCTTTAAATAATTATCCCTTGCCCTATGACTATTTATTTATATAATTAGTAGTGGGATGGAACCCAGGAGGCTTCTACATCCAAACTACATTCAAACTTGCTAAGTTGCTAATGCTAACCTTAAATCTTCGGTCCTCCTGTCTCAGCCTCCCAAGTATTGGGGTTACAGGTGTGCACCACCATGCCTAGCTTTTTGATGGCATTTTAAAAATGTTTCTATTGTATATGTGCAAAGAGAGGACTGTGCTGGGCATGTAGATGATACAAAGAGACAAGTCTTTGCTCTTAAATATATCTCAATAGGTACAGTTGTAAAAAAATAAAATAAAATAAAAAGCCAAGCATGGTGGTACATGCTTGTAATCCCAGTACTTGGGAGACTGAGACAGGAGATTTCAGGTTTACAGCCAGCCGCAGCAACTTTGTGAGGTTCTCTGCAACTTAGTGAGACCTTGTTTTAAAATAAAAGAATAAAATCGGCCTGGGGGTGTAGCTTGGAGGTAGAATGCCGCCTGGGTCCCATCTCCAGCATGACAAAAAGTGTAGTAATTTTTTAAAAAAAAGATATAAAGGAAATGAGAGCTCCCACACTGAGTGCTTTAAATACATTGTGCAAATAGCAATGAATGACAGTGATGGCAAACATCTAAATTACAAGCAAATGAAGCGTTTTATAAGGGTCTCACATGTGCAGACAAGAGAGACACCGCTTTAGAATCAGTGATAATAGAGTATTTCCTGGAGGAAGTGAGATGGGAAAAGGGTGTCACAGCTGAGGAGGATTGAGATCAACTTGAGAAAAGGAAGGACATTCCAGGCTGGAGAAAGGGAAAGAACAAAAGAATAAAAGTAGCCAGGTGTGGTGGTGCGCGCTTGCAATACTACTCCTACTCTGGAGGCTGGGACAGGAGGATCGCAGGTTCATGGCTAGCCTCAGCAACTTAGTTAAGGCCCTCTGCAACTTTGTTCAAATAAAAAATAAAATAGGGCTAGGGGTATAGCTCAGAGATTAAAATGTCCCTGGGCTCAATCCCCAACAAAAAAAAAAAAAAAAGGAAAGAGAGAGAGAGACAAAGATACATAGGTAGATAGATGATAGATAGATAGATAGATAGATAGATAGATAGACAGAAAGACAGACAGAGTTGCAGAAAGAATCTGTGTAGGGAACAGTGGCCAGAGAAATCAGGTCATGTAAATATTGGGCTAAATGTTTCTATGTGATTTTATAAGCCACACATTGAAAATTAATATCCACAAGCCAATGTTTACCCATTGATATGTTTTATTTAACCAATAAGCATTTTTGTTTTTAATACCTTTTTTGTTCAACATTTAACAATCAATAAATTCACATCAAAGTCAGGGTCTCTGCCTTTCCTGAAAACTCAGAAGATTTGATGACACTTGGGTCACATTTCCATAAAGCAACAATCTACTAGGGGAGGAGCAGTCCTAAAAACATGGTCAATCTACTAGAGGAGAAGTCCTAAAAACATGGTCAGGCAAGCCCTGGGGCTCCCTAGGGCCCTTGAATGTCTTCAGAGTTCTCAGATTTCTTCAAATGCTTTAATTAAAGCAACTTATTACACCATATTAAACTCATGCAGCAATAAGAAAATACCAGTGTCTTCTATAGACATCAAAGATGTAAAATTACCTCTATTTTCAGTTAAAAAAAATGCTACTTAAGCAAAAACGTTTCTCTGTCATCTTATGCATTTCTGTTACCTGCCTGAACCCTGTAACCATTTGATTTTTGATTCTCACAGAAATACAAAAAGATGACAGCCTAAGAGCCTGAAAGTCAGAGGATCTAAGACTCATAAAGAGCTTAAGGTAAGACACAGGATTCCAGGATAAGATGATGTTAGAGAAAAGAGTAGAGTGACTATTCATGAATCTAACTTTTCATTTTGGGCATACATTGCTAAGCAATAAGGCTAGGCACACAGGCAGTAAAGGGTAACAGGTTACACCCGGAAACCATCAGCCTACCTCTGATGCCTCTTTTTTTGTCTGGCTGGTCTTTTAGCTTGGACTTCCTTTGTCTCTTCTCTTCGCCTTCTTCTGCAATTGTCTCCATAGGTGATTTGTTCCCCATCTCTTTGTGCTCAATCCTAGGAACAAATCAGGATATGTGTCCAAGGCTCTGGAACTGAATTAGTAACTGTGTGAACTGTCAGTTCTGGGGGGGCGATACAGCCTGCTTAGAGCTTTTGAAATGCCCACTGCCCTCGCTGGGATGAGCGCTTGGACCTGCTGAATGCATCATGGATTCTCTTTGAGGCTCAGTCTGAGAGCCAAGCAAGACCTTGCCCCTCTCTCCTGTGGGCTCGAAAGCAGCTTGTATATAAAGAAATTGCTTTGAAGGCCTTAAGATGTTGGCAAACATGAGAAGGAGGGAGGGGGTAGAAAATGGAGTGGGAATTGGTAAGGGCTAAAGTGATGTGTGCATGTATGCCTCTAACATCTTGTATTCCATTAAGATGTATGACTACAATGCACAAATACAAAATAATAAATAATAAATAATTTTAAAATATTTTGGTTTGGGTTTCAGCTTGAATTATTCTGTCTTTTCTAGTTCTATAAGCAGATGCTATAGGGGTGAGGCAGTAGTTGTTAAATTGCTTTAAGGCAAGAAATCATAGCCTCGCAGGCAGAGTATGCCCTGAAATAACCATTTCTCTCCTTCTTTCTCCTCTCTGCTTCCCCATCCTTTCCCCAGGTAAAAGTAAAGAGCCTGAAAAGGTACACTGTGTAGAAAGGTGGTGTTCGCTTGATGTGTGTAGTTGTAGGTTTTGTTTGGTCTCAAACAATGTTAATTCCAGGGCTAGAATTAACATTGTGAGTGGAACCTCTAAGTAAATTCAGGGACCAAACTTCACATAAATCAACACCAACAATTGTTTTGAGTATGTGAATCCTCATGTTCATTTCTAGACACTCTAATTTATAGGAGCCCCCAATCTCTGTTGTTTGACCCACTGCAATTATTTCCCCATTAGAGTGCTTAAGCCAAACATGGCAGAGGGGACACTGAAATTTGTCTTCCAAAAAAATCAAAATAAAATTATTTTGAATCTATTGGTTTATTTTCATTGCAATATGAAAAATGGAAAGAAGAGCGGGACAATCAGGAGCTGTTTATTTCTAGCTTGGTCATTTGTTAGTTGTACAGTCATCTGTAAGATGAAGGGGATGGACTGCCTAGTTCCCCAGGGTTATTCTGTCTTTCGCTGTGATTTTTCTGAGGTATGTGTCACACAGCTCAACAGGAGCTCCTCAGATTGTTCAAACCAACAAACACAAGGGGTGTCACAGACTCAGAAAATATGAGAAAAGACTAGGCAAACTGGCTATTATTCTCCAAATTTCCTCCAACTGAAATTCACCGTGGAAATTGGCATGGTAATTCAAATTAAAAACATAATTAAGAGCACACAATGAGCCAGGCAAGGTGGTGCATACCTGTAATCCCAGTACTGTGAGGCTGAGACAGGAGGTTAGTGGGTTCAAGACCAGTCTCAGAAACATAGCAAGGCACTCCTTAACAAGATCCTGTTTCAAAATGAAAAGAGCTGGGGGTGTAGCTTGGAGGTAGAATGCCTCTGGGTTCAATCCCCACGACCAAAGAATAAAACAGAGCACACAAGGAATGAGGCGATAGCCACACTGGATATAAAACTCAAGCCTCCTGACTCCTATCCCTGAGTTCTTAATAATGCACCATGTTGCTTTGGCCTTTTGAAAAATTAAAATTAATTTTGAATACCTATAAAAATAGAAAAAAATCATAGCACATATCATGTATAGGTGTAGTAAAGATCAAATACAGTCATACTGAGAAAGTGCTTAACAGGAATTGGCATCTAGTAGGTGCTCTGTTATAGCTCTCATTATTACTATCATTATGATTATCAGCATCATTATTTTAAACATTATCAGCAGCAGCCTTCAGTATTACTAACATTACTCTTAGGGCAAATCTGTTCCCTGTTTTACCTTAGCTTTTTAACCCATGGAGTGGTAAGAACAAGCTCAGATGAGAGGTGGGCTAAACTGCAGGAAGAGAAAGAAGCCAGGGAGGAGGAAGAAAAAAAAAATAGAGGAAAGCCCAGAGGTAAGAAGAGCTTTGCTATTATGACAGGGACCGAGATTGGTAGGAGGTAGGATGAGCATGTCCAGGGAATCAAGAAAGTTTATAAAAAGAATATTCTAAGCCAGGCGTGGTGGTGCACGCTTGGAAGGCTGAGACAGGAGGCTCTCACAGATTCAAAGCCAGCCTCAGCTATTTAGTGTGGCTCTCAGTAATTTAGTGAGATACTGTTTCCAAACTAAATATAACAATAGGATTGGGAGTGTAGCCCAGAGGTAGAAAGCCCCTGGGTTCCAATCTCAGTACAAAAAAAAAAAAAAGATTTTAAAGGTTTATTGTTATGTAACTCAACTACAAAAGTGAATGCATGAAGCTCGTCTTTGCTCACGCATCAAGAGAGATACAGAGGCCGGGCGTGGTGGTGCACGCTTGTGATCCCCGCGCTTGGGAGGCAGAGACAGGAGGATCACGCAGGTTCAAAGCCAGCCGCACTGGCATAAGAGATCCTGTTTCCAAAAAATAAAAATAGGTCTGGAAGTGTAGCCCGGAGGTAAAAGGTTTTCCAGGAACCCCAGTACCACCAAGAGAGAGAGAGAGAGAGAGAGAGAGAGAGAGAGAGAGAGAGAGAGAGAGAGAGAGAGAGAGATACAGAGAGATACAGAGAGATACAGAGAGACAGGGAATGTACCAGAAAGGAGCATGGGCTGTAACAGCTTGAGAAACACTTCCCAATCAGATGAATAGAAAGAGCTGGTGCCTGGAAAATCCACAACGTGCTCACCGTGGAAATGCAAGCACGCTGCTAGGCCGCTTCCGAAAGCCCTCTCTACTCGACAACACTGAGTCCATAGTGCCAGGTCTCTGGAGGAGAGAGAAAGATGGTTATACCTGGGCTTTGATCCAAGACAGGCAAATCAGAACTACAGGCTATCTCCAGGCCAGCCTGCCACGACACTCCTTACTATTGTTTTAAGCCCAGAGCTTTAAAAAAATACAGTGAGAAATGATCTCGTTTATCAAAGTAGTCACCCTGAGTACTTGCACAGCAATGCCACTGATGTTACCTCTTCTCAAACCACCTCCTCTTTGAGAATCGCCTTGAGAGTTATCAGCTCCTTTTAGACATCTTTAGGAGAAGAGCAGACTTCCAGAAACTATCAGAGAAATGAGCAAGCTGTCTGATTCCACTCTTGACCCAAATGATTCTAAAACCAGGCAGTCAAGAAAAGGCTTTGGAGTCAAGTGGGCTCATGTTTAAACCCCACAGTGCTACCATAGGTACTGGGTTTGTAAGAATAATCATAGGGTCTAATTCACAGGATTTTTATGAAGTGCTCAGTGTAAATGAGCACATACCAAACACTCAACAGATAGCTATGGTTGTTATGACATTATATAATAGTCATGTCATTATCATATTATCAGTATAAAATATAAAAATTATTATTTTTAATAAATTTTGTAACCTACAAAAGACTTTTCAGAAAATTCCCCAAAAGCCTGGCGTGGTGGTGCCCGCTTGTAATCCCCGCGCTTAGGAGGCAGAGGCAGGAGGATCGCGCAGGTTCAAAGCCAGCCATGCTTAGCCGGGCGTGGTGGCGCACGCTTGTAATCCCAGCATTCGGGAGGCTGAGACCTGGAGGATCACGGTTCGCGGACAGCCTCAGCTACTTAGTGAGGCCTTCTGCAACTCAGTGAGACCTGGTTTCAAAATAAAGAATAAAAAAAAATAGGGCAGGGGGTGTAGCTCGGAGGTCAAATGCCCCTAGGTTCCATCACCAGACCCGAAAAAAAAAAAAAAAAGAAAAAAAAAAGAAAAAAAAGAAAAAAAACAAAGCCAGCCATGCTGGCTTAAGAGACACTGTTTCCAAATTTTAAAAAGTATAAAACAGGTCTGGGAGTGTAGCCCGGAGGTAAAAGGGTTTCCAGGAATCCAGTACCACCAAAAAAGAAAAAAGAAAAAAGAAACTTTCCCAAAAGAAATTTAATTAAATCAAACAGTGGCATCACAGAAATAAGCACAGTAAGTCCCCAGGAGAGCACTCAGGTTTAAGTTATAGGGTATTGGGGAATAAAACTACCACTCCTACCAATTTACAGTGCTTATAGAGCTAATGAGATAATAAGGAAAGATCCATGATTAAATACATTTAGACAGTCAAACTTGGCTGCCTTACAGCCAACTTTCTCAGCTTCTAAACCATGCTGATGAGCTCTGTGCCTCTCTGTAGAACAGTTCACAGTCTGATTTGGCCTCCAAGCCCTGTTTTCATAGAATATCTCCTCAGGACTAGTTCTTTGGGAAACTGTTCTTGAAAAGGCATGCTTTAGAGTTCACCAGGCCAAGTAAAATGCTTTTAAACACATGGTGAAGCTCCAAATTTGAGTAAAATCTCTCAGGGGCTAGAGATGAGCTACCTATTTTAGCCTTGCCTATGGATTTGCAAATCTTGTGTTTTCTCTCTCTCTCTCTCTGTGTGTGTGTGTGTGTGTGTGTGTGTGTGTGTGTGTGTGTGTGTTACTGAGGCTGGAACCCAGAAGCATTCTGCCTTTGAGCTACACCCACAACCCTGTTTTTATTCTTTATTTTGTAACAGGGTCTCACTGAGTTGCAAAGGGCCTCAGTAAGTAGCTGAGGCTGTCGGTGAACTGCAATCCTCCTGTATCAGCCCCCCAAATGATGGGTTTACAAGCATGTGCCACCACGCCCGGCAAATCTTGTGTTTTCATGGGGAAAAAAGGGATTTCCCCACATGTATTTCCACTATCCACATGCCAGGTTGGTATCCCTCTTAGCAATCCTATATGAAACCAGATTGTGAGAGAAAACACTAAGAGCCTCATTTTGTACAACCCTGTCTCCCAAAGTCCCATCCCAGAGCTCCATGAAGGGAGAAATCAGTAGAATTAGGCCATTTTCATAGACTTTTCATTTAAAAATCAAGACTTTGCTCTACAGAACGCTGTGGTAATTCAATTCAGCCATGTTAACTTTGTTAGTTCCCAGGAGTTGTATATAAGGCACATTAAGTATTCAGTAAATCCTGCTGATTGACTATTCACTGCCTCCTTAAACTCCATGTCCAACTTAGCACGATGGCCGTGCCAGCTACTTCATGGTTAAGAATGATGGTGGTGCCGATTATAAAAGGTTCAAAGTTACGAGCTTCTATTATTGTTTATATGCTTTGGTTGGTGTTGCTCAGCAGTTTAAAGTCTCTCTGCCCTTCTCATCCTATCTGCCAGAGTTAATCACTATGAACAGGTACTTGTATGCTCCGAAGGAAAGTTCCACTTAAAATATGTCAACCTGAGTTTTTCTTAATGATGCCCCACATAGATGGTTCAGAGCAGCTATGGGGAGAGGGGTCAGAAGAAGAAAAACATTCATTACATTGGCAAGGGCTTTCATCAAAGACCCACTTCCATCCATGGTACAAAGGAAGTCCTTAAAAAACTTCATCTTCACTTTGTTGTCTTTGATCATGAGAACTCCAATTCCATTGAATGTAAACTCCACAGTCTGCTTGGTAGAAATGGATCGTGATAAGAACAGCAATGTCTCCTTAACACATCCTTCTACTATATCCCTGTTAAATGGGCCTTCCAGGGATATTGTGACAAAATTAAGTGGCACAATTGGGATGTCACCTAGAGGAGAAAAAGAACAATTGAGATGGGGAAAGGAAGTAGAGATTATGCTAAAGACATAATAATATTACTACAGTAACACAGTAATATTGCTACAGACTGCTAACGAAATAGATTAGCACATAACAATAAGTAGAATTTTCCATAAAAGCATAATGTTTTAGCTCAAAAAAAGAATAATTCAAATTTCTTAAATATTTTGGTGGTACTGGGGGTGGAACCCAGAGGCTTTCTACCTCCGAGCTATACTCCCAGACCTATTTTATACTTTATTTGGAAATAGGGTCTCAGTTGTTGAGAGCCTCACTAAGTATCTGAGACTAGCTTCAAACCTTTGCAATCCTCGTGTTTCAGCCTCACAAGCACAGAGATTACAAGGGTGTACCACCACGCCTGGCTAGAATAATTCCTTTTTTTTTTTTTTTTTTTTAGTACTAGGGTTCCTGGAAACCCTTTTTTTATATTTTTTATTTGGAAACAGGGTCTCTTTTTTTTTTTTTTATAGGTCTGGGGATGGAACCCAGGGGCATTTGACCTCCTAGCTATACCCCCTGCCCTATTTTTTTTTATATTTTTTTGGTGGTACTGGGGTTCCTGGAAGCCCTTCTACCTCCGGACTACACTCCCAGACCTATTTTATATTTTTATTTAGAAACAGGGTCTCCTAAGCCAGCACGCGCGGCTGGCTTCGAACCTGCGCGATCCTCCTGTCTCTGCCTCCCAAGCGCGGGGATTACAAGCGTGCGCCACCACGCCCGGCTCCCCCTGCCCTATTTTTTATTCTTTGTTTTGAAACAGGGTCTCACTGAGTTGTAAAGGACCTCAATAAGTAGCTAAGGCTGTCGGGGAACTGCGATCCTCCGGTATCAGCCTCCCCAATGCTGGGATTACAAGCGTGCGCCACCACGCCCGTCAGGAGACAGAGTCTCTTAAGCCAGGGAGGCTGGCTTGGAACCTGCGCAATCCTCCTGTCTCCGCCTCCCAAGCGCGGGGATTACAAGTGTGCACCACCACACCTGGCAATAATTCAATTTTTTTTTTTTTTTTTTTTTTTTTTTGGTGGTACTGGAGTTCCTGGAAGCCCTTAAACCTCCGGGCTACACTCCCAGACCTATTTTTCCATTTTTTTTATTTGGAAACAGGGTCTCCTAAGCCCGCGCGCGGCTGGCTTCGAACCTGCGCGATCCTCCTGTCTCTGCCTCCCAAGCGCGGGGATTACAAGCGTGCGCCACCACGCCCGGCTCAATTTTTAAACAATACTCCAGACAATTTTTTTCCTCTAGGATACATAATAACTGTTTTTCTTCGCCAGAGAGTTTCTGAGGTTTTTCAGTCCCCTTATCTCTAGGGACATGCTGCAGCAATATTTTTGCATTTCATTCAGTTATTATCGCATTGTTAAATAATTATAAATATCTACAAATGTTGAATGTTTTGAAGATAGTCATCCTCACCAGAAGTTATCATATAAATAAAATTGGGCTTCATATAAGAGAGTTAGAATGGATGACATGCAGAAAGCTTTCCCTCTCTAACAAGCCTATAAATGACATTGTAATTAGATTATACATCTAATTAGATGGAATTAGATTATATGTCTCCTAAAAGAAGCACAGGATCTATTTGACTAAGAGATATATGAGCTGTGTGACACCCACAAGTCAAAAAAGGACTAACAGGAAAAAGAGTCAAGATGATAAAGCTAAAGAAAGATAATAGCAAAGCAGTACAGAGAGGGGATAAGACTATTCTAAACATTCATTCAGTAAGCATGAATTTTTAACTATTCAAATTCAAAGAATGGTGAATGATGAGGATCAACAGCTCTGTGATACATGTACTTCACTATATCCATGATTGTTTTGTGTCTCTCACACAATTTAACAAGAATTCCATTCTCCCTCTGTCCATCTCTCTTTTTTCATTATTGAAATTTTTTTAGAAAAGGCCATATTGCTCACCTCTAATATCTCCCTCCCATTCACTCATAACCTATAATGATTTGGACTTAAAAATATCCTCTTAGGCCTTATGGAAATAAAACAGCAATGCTGAAAACAGGATTTGGTTACTAATGAGGGACCTGTGGAGTGTGGCCTTGGGGATTATATAAGGTCTCCCCTCCTCTGCTTTCTGCAACTATACCCTGAGCTCCACAGACATGGACTGAAATAAACTGAACATTGAAATCTCCCAAACTGTGAGCAAACAAGTCTTCCTTCCTCTAAGTTGTATGGTCAGTTGTTTTGGATTACATCAGTGAGAATACTGAGACTGCCACTCTACAGTCTGTCTTTCAACCCATTAACCTCAGTGAATACCCTGTCTCTTATGATGAACAACCAATGACTTAGCAAATATCATCTCTCAATCTGTCACCTGTCAGCCATGCCCTCTCTCTTTTCTTGTATCCATGACACTGCTGTGGGTTCTTCAGTTCTTTCCTCCTTGGTTTCTTGGTGTCTCTCTTCTTCTATTTATAATACTGGGGAGTGCCAGTCATGGTGTCACATACTTAAAATCCTAGTATTGGGAGACTGAGACAGGAGGATCTCAGGTTCAAGGCTAGCCTCAGCTACTTAGTGAGGCCCTCTGCAACTTAGTGAAATCCTGTTTCAAAATAAAGAATAAGAAATAGGGCTGGGATTTCACTCAGAGGAAGAATGCCCCTGGGTTTAATCCCCAGATTACGAAATGATGATGATGGTGATGATGGTGGTGGTGGTGATGATGATGATGATGATAGGTTTGAAGTTTTTCTAACAGTATAATGTCCCCATCTGTCTCTTCTTACTTTTTATTCTTTCCTGGGTAAACTTATTCAATTCTTGACCTCTAGTCTCTACCTTTCTCTTAAGCTCTGGAATTATCTCTACCTAAGTATTGCTATACCAATCTCAAATTCAGCATGTCCAAAATCAAACTCTGTTTATCCACTATCACCAGCTTTCCCCATCATTCCCTATAACAGGTAATGGCATTCGCATCCATTTCTTCTCCAACCAAGAAACCATTCATCCTAAACACCTTCTTCTCTCCTTCTTACTCTCCACATCTCTCAAGTTAACCCACACTATCAGTTCTACATCTGAAATGTCTCAGGAATAGAACCCTTCATTTCCCTCCTGATTGTCTCTGCTATCATTCAAACTTTTACCTTATTTTATTAAAGTTGAAGCAGCTAAAAACTGTATGAATGCAGAAAACTCCCTACTCAAGAACCCACACCCTACAGGATAAATTCTAAAATCCTTATCATATAATTGACCTACCATTTTTTGTCTTCTTTCCATTTGCCCCTGCATGAAAGTACCCATTACTTCCTTAACAGTCTTCACTCTTTCCTATACTCTTGACTTATATGAATAAGTCAAGATATTCCTGAAATATATTCTGATGGCTTATCTGCTAACAATGTCCGTGTGTGTGTGTGTGTGTGTGTGTGTGTGTGTGTGTGTATGACATGCATACACAGACATGTGTTAGTTACTGAGGATCAAACAAACCCAGGGCATTCTACCTCTAAGCTACACAACTAGCTCTACTTATTTTTCTTTTGAAACAGGCTCCCACTAAATTGCCAAGGCTGGCCTCAAACCTGCAGTCTTCCTGCCTTCCAAGTACTGGGATGACAGGTATGTACTACTGCACCCAATTTGTATCATTTTTAGTGTATGTGCGGTACTGGGGATGGAACCCAGAGACATTCTACCTTCAAGCTATACCCCCAGCCTTATTTTTTATTGTCTATTTTGAAACAGGATCTCACTGAGTTGCAAAGGGCCTCACTAAATAGTTGAGGGTGGCCGCAAACCTGCGATCCTCCTGTCTCAGCCTCCCAAATGCTAGGACCACAAAGCATGCACCACCAGGCCCAGCTTCCAAGTTGACAATCTTCTTTTCCTTTGGTAGGTTTTTTTGTTTGTTTGTTTTTGGTGGTACTGAGGGTGGAACCCAGGGGCTTGCTACCTCTGGTCTATACTCCCAGACCTATTTTATATTTTATTTGGAAACAGGGTCTCACTAAGTTGCTGAGCTCCTCATTAAGTAGTTGCTGAGGCAATCAACAACTACTTCGAACCTGTGCAATCCTCCTGTCTCAGCCTCCCAAACGTGGGGATTACAAGCGTGTGCCACCATGCCCGGCTCCTTTGGTAGGTTTTTGGTGAAATATGATACATTTCTTCTATCAGAAATTCTAGATAAAAATGGCTTAAAAGTTCACTAATCCCACCATACTGAACATATTCTAAGCACAGTTTGTTGGTATCTGTTTTTCGAATATTTTATTTTTCTAGTAGAATTGCTCTGCAAATGAATTTTCAGTAAAGTCAACTTAAAGAAAGAGAGAGCTTTTTCACCTTTGCCATGTGGTAGACCATCTCTCTTTATCCAGGTCTGAGTCTAATGCAGGAGAGGACAATAGGAATGTTGAAAAGAACAGCCAGGAATCAAGAAGTAAGCCCCAAAGAGCTAATAAACCAAAGGAGGAAGCCTACACACAAAAGCTGGATGTAAGTGCACTGTGGAAGGGATTGTGTGTGTCATGTTAACCACCATAGCTCAAGCACCTGGGATAAGGCCTGACACACAGCTGGCCCTCAGTAAACATTTGTGAAGAGAGGAAATATGGAAAAACAAACAGACGGATGTACAGACATATAAGGAAAAAAGGAAAGAAGGAAGGAAAGGGAAGGGAAAGGAGGAAAGAAGGAAGAAAAATTGGCTGGATTTATGATGTGAGAAAGCTACATATGATATACATGAAGTATGGAATTATTAAACTAACTTTTTTCTATTTATTTATTTATTTATTTTGGTGGTACTGGGGTTCCCGGAAACCCTTCTACCTCCGGGCTACACTCCCAGACACCTATATTTTATATTTTTATTTGGAAACAGGGTCTCCTAAGCCAGCACGGCTAGCTTCAATCCTGCGTGATCCTCCTGTCTCTGCCTCCCAAGCGTGGGGATTACAAGCGTGCACCACCACGTCCGGCTTGAACTAACTTTTAATATATATAATATATATGCATACATATTTAGTTATCTTTTATAGCTAATACTAACTATAATTCTCCCAACCAGAGACTCTAATTAAATTTCACTTTATTTATAAACAATTTCTTAAGACCTGAAATAGAAATAAGTCTATACAACTCTGGTATGGATTTCATACAAATTTGCTTATATGACCTCAGGTCTTCTCACAGCTGCCTCTTAAGTTCCTGGGGCTTATAAAGGGCCCTGAAGAAAGACTATTGTTTTCATACCCTGATCCTTCCCTCTGCCAAAGGTACCAGTGAAACCAGAAACTAATAAACAATGCTGGCTAAGCTGTACCCTTCTATTTTTACCCCCAGGCCAGAAAACTTCTGAGAAAGTCATAATGTTAAAATGACTTACCTGGAGAATAGACCTTGTTTTGTGTGATCCCGTGTGTCTGTAGCAACTTCTCTGCCATAATGAACACGGGCCTCTGGATTAAAAGAAACTTGTTGTTTCCCACATCAAGCTTTTGCCTCGTGAAAGTGAAAGTTCCAAGTCCTGGAATATGAACCCCCTAAAGGGACAAGGAGAGAAAAAGGGCAATAAAAATAATTCACTGAAGGAGTTAGAGAAAAATGATCTGCCTGTTGTTATAGAAAACAGAAAGAGAATACAAGCTTAAGTCTTAACAACCCAATGATATCTACAACCTCTTATAACTGTGGTAGTTTATGGGTCTAAATGTTCAGATCAATGTAGTATAAAATGCAGTGTATTGAGCACGTTATGCTTTACAGGCATCAGCCCCCTCATCTCCATATCATGAAAAGGCTCTGAGGATCATAAAAATTTGCATGGATGCCATAGCTTTTTGAAATCTGTATCTGAGATTGCTATTATCCCAATTCATGTGACATTTTTTAAAATTCCCAAACAGCAATATCTTTGTATACTTAGAGATTAGTTTTTAGGTTACTGTTCTTCCTCTGGTTCTCATGACTGCTTCTGGGAATTCATTCATGTCATGTGACAGTTTAAATTTTAATCATTTGCCATTTAAGGGTCCATGAGAATCTCTTCTTCTCATTCTGTCTTTCAGATTTTATGTTTCTCAGGCATCCAAGGCATACACTATGATACAGTGATCTTGGTGATTTGGTACAAGCAAAATGCTTTATGGCTCTCAAACTGGGTTTCTATCTCTGGGCAGACATCAAACATCAAGGGTTATGAACCCAAATGCCTACACACTCCAAGAAAGAATGAAAGGAAGAGAAGTAGCCGGCCAAAGTAATGTGGTAGCCAGGCGTGTGTGTCTTATCTAAAGGGGAGCTATCATGGGCTCCAGCCATAGGTCACATGCAGAAATGGAAGACAGCTATTATTAGATCTGCTGTTTTTGTTGTTGTTGTTGCTGCTGCTGTTAAGAAAAGGGAGGGAGAAATCTAGCCAGGAATATAAACTCTTCTGATTTTAAGTGATAAGTAACTCAAATTCTCAAACCAAATTCAGTGCAAGTGGTCTAATGTAGGGCCTATGAGTAGAGTATAAAATTCCACAGCTTCCTTGTTCCCCCCATGATCCTTCCAAAACCTCTGTGCAGTTCCATGGCACCCAAACCCAAGACTTGATGGGAGGAGATAGTCTAGCCCTGGACAAACTCTTATTTTTAGCAAGTTTTATTCTTGATGGTCTTCATATATTTTAATTAAAATCTGTCCCCTACAAGAAGACAAAATAAGAAGCATTATATCCTTCCACAGCTGTGCCAGGAGCTATTGGATCACAAACAGAACTTATCTTCTAGTTTCTTTATACAAGCCCAAGCTGATAAGCAGTACACTCTGTATCACTAAAAGAGCAAAACTTACAAAATCACTACCTAGTGGAAAAAATTTATACTTGTTAAATCTACTATCTACAGGTCCTAAGTGTGAGTATCATAACATCACAGGAGTGAAAGTTAAGCAGGGTGGATCTAAAGCCAACTACGCTACTCACAGTAAAATTATACAAGACTATGTAAGAAAGATCCTTTGAACCCTATGTCAAAAAGTATAAATCCTACCTTGTGCTGGGCCAGCTGCTGTTTCACAAATTCTGAAACATTGTCCCAAATAGTAGAGACTTCTGAAATTCAAAGAAAACCAAAATAATTAACTTATGTGAGCACCCACCATTGCATCTTAGTGCTAACAAATAAAAATCTAAGTACAGTGCAGGGCCACATGCCTATAATCCCAGTCCATCCCTGAGAGGCTGAGATAGGAGGATTGCAGGTTCAAGGCCAGTCTGGGAAACTTAGCAAGACATTGTTTCAAAAAAAAATTTTTAAGGGGTTTGAGAGTATAGTTCAGATATAGAATGCCCTGGGCTCAATCCTCAGTACTACAAAGATAGATAATATATTTATGAAATGCAAAAACAAATGACTGTAATTCAGTCAGGCATAGTAGTACACACTTATAATCCCAGTACTTGGGAGGCTGAGATAGGAGGATCACAGGTTTGCGGCTATCTTTACCTACTTAGTAAGGCCCTCTGCAACTTAGTGAGACCCTGTTTCAAAATAAGGAATAAAAGAAATGGGGCTGGGGATGTAGCTCGGTGGTAGAAAGCCCCCTGGATTCAATCCCCAGTCCCACAAAAACAAAAACAACAAATGACTGTAATTCCTAAATGATATAGAATTAACAGAAAATAGAAAATAGTCATTTTCCAAATTTACTTGGTAAATAAATCTTATTAAGTTCCAAATATGTAGTTTTATAATAATTAACAATAATAATAATAAATTTTTGGAGAAAGTCCTTCTAGAATAAGGAAACTCAATCACACACTTTCCTTTACCCTCGAATGGTGTTAATTAACTATAATCTAGCTTTTTCTTAATGATTCATTCAATAATTATTTACTAAGGGGTCACTCTGTGCCATCTAATTAATAGATATGGTTTGGGGTTTGTTTTGTTTTGTTTTGTGGTACTGGGGATGGAACCCAGGGGCCTTCTACCTCCAGGCTACACTCCCAGACCTATATTTTATTTGGAAACAGGGTCTCTTAAACCAGCTGAGGTTGGCTTTGAACCTGCGTGATCCTCCTGTCTCAGCCTCCCAAGCGCGGGGATTACAAGCGTGCGCCACCACACCCAGCAAAATGGTTCTTTTTATACTGTTCACTAACACAAGAATAAAGCCAAGGACCATTAATTCAGGAAAAGCTGTCATTTGTACATTAACTGTCCCTACTTCTACTTTTGCCAGATCCTCAAATCTGCTTTTCATTCTCATTTTTCACCATTAGACTACCAGCTGTCACTTCTTTTGGTTGTAGTGCTCTGTGGGCTGCCTGCTCAGGCCTAATTTACTGCTTCTAGTCTGTTCCATTCCAGACACAACAAATATACTAATATTATGCCTAAAATAATTTTTATTTTTTAATTTATTCTTTTATTTTTATGTGGAACATATTGAAAATGGCATACATTCAGACAATGCTTGGTGCCCTCTCCCCCTCCCATTTCCCCTTCCTCCCCCCAACAATGAGTGTCCAGGTTGACCATGCTATATCATACTTTTACACATATTCAAATGTAGCTCCTTCATTAATCAACCTCAGCCTTCTTCCTCTCCTACCCTTCCTTTATAGCTTTGCTGAGGCTTCCCCTCCATTCTCTGGAGTCCCTCTGGTATCCCTAATACTCTCTAGCTTGAGCACATTAGAGAAAACATATGTCCCTTCTCTTTCTGTGCTTGGCTGATCACATTTAACATAATGTTCTCCAGGTCTTTCCATCTTCTTGCGAATGACATGATTTTGTTCTTTTTTTATTGCTGAGTTGAATTCCATTGTGTGTATTTCCCATAATTTTGCAATCCATTCATCTGTTGATGGAGACCTATGTTGTTTCCATATTTTGGCTATTACAGTTTGTGCTGCTATTAACACTGTATTGGTGCATTGTAATTCTACCTCACTGTGAGGGCGAAAGTGATACAAACATACATGCACTTGATGTGATTTCCTCCAGATCCTCCCTCATTCCCTCACTGTACATGCTAGTGTGATTGGGAATGATTCCTTCATATATGAACATAGCATTATTTGAACTGTTTCATTCAATTCTTTTATTCTCTCTCCCCTAGTCCCTTTCCACTCTTCTACTGGTCTTTCTCCCCAATTATCTAAAGTCTCTTTTGTTTCCTATTTTTTCTCAAGCTTCCACATATGACAGAAAACAATCCTTGACTTTCTGAGACTGGCTATTCTCAGCAAAATAGTCTCTAGTTCCATCCCCTAGGTTCCATCCCCAGTACCACAAAACAAAATAAAACAAAACCCTTTCCTGCAAATTACATACTTTGTTTCTTACTGGTTAAAATGCCATTATACGTATATATCATATATTCTTTATCCATTCAACCACTGATGGACACTTAGGTTGGCTTCATAACTTGGCTATTGTTAATTGTGTGCTATAAACATGAATATTCATGTATCACTTAGTGTTCTGCCTCTAATTCTTTTAGAAAGATACCCAGGAGAAGTAGAGCTGGGTCATATGGTACTTAATAACAGACCTTTAGATAAGGGCCCAAGGATCTTTACTTTGAAATAATGGATGCAATGACTATTTAATGAGAGTAAGGTCTTCTGTGTTTATTCCCCTGAGTTGTAGTTTTAAAAAATTTTATAAAAACAGATAGCCAGGCATGGTGTCACACGCTTGTAATCCCAGCACTTGGGAGGCTGAGACAGGAGGATCGCACAGGTTCGAAGCCAGCCTTAGCTACTTAGTGAGGCTCTCAGCAACTTAGTGAGACCCTGTTTCCAAATAAAATATAAAATCGGTCTGGGAGTGTAGCCCAGAGATAGAAAGCCCCTGGATTCTATCCCAGTACCACCAAAAAAAAAAAGTTACCAATAATTATAATGCTAATATGTGATATAAACTTACACTCTAGATATGACTAACATTTAGAAACATGGAAAATTATGTCTGCTGACATCTACATTCCAAATCTTATCATGTGTTTATTAAAGATAGTTTCCAATTAGGAACTCTTTTCAAAACAAACATGACAAGTTTTAATCTCAAAAGATCAAGAAAATGACATTCACCATGTTGCCGCCTTGGGACATAGATGAAGTTGGTGACCAAAGACCAATTCTTCCCCACTCTGGAAACCTCTGACTTATTGGTAACATCCTCTTCCTTACTGGTTTAGACCAATAACTAAAGGAGATTGAAGTCTTTTAATACTGATAAATCAGGGTTATAGATGCTTATTACTAATATGCCAGAAAGGAGGCCAGTTTGATGGATGAGAAGTAGCAGTTATTCTCATGAGCAACTGAGAACAAGTCTGACCATGGAAACTCACTTACCCACCAGTGAAACTAGTGCTGCATGTCACGGTGAGCAGAAGGCCCAGCGTTCTGCCCCTCCCTCTAAATCACGGATGTGCAATTCCTGTAATCAGGCATTTCCCACACTCTGCCCCATCCTCCTGCAGTCCCCATTCCTCACTGTCCCTGTAGCAGAAAAAAAAAATTCTACTTCTGGCTGCTAAGAACTAAGATCTTTCAAGCAGTTCCAGCTACACACTGGGCCAAAATTTTCATCATCACCAAAGATATCATTACTTCATTAATAAAAATCTCAGTATCCAGATTTACATGGAGAATGTTCAACATTATTAAGTCCAAACTGTTAAAGTTCATGATTAAAAGTCTTTTACCTAGACATGACATGCAGCTCAGATTTTAGGAAAACAATCTACAGCAGAAGAAAACTTAATTAAGGTCAGAAGAAACTGTATAGTTTGTAATCAAACCCTAATGAAAAACCTTAACTGAGCTTGATTGGAGAGTTGAGTTTTTATTCAGTTGTATAATACACTCACATTTATCATAATGTTTTACTTCATAAAATGTAATGAGCAAAGTTATACAAGAGCAGAGTTAATTATTTAAAGTGAAATTTGCTATTTCTTACTGTACAGAAAGAAAAACGTGTTTTACTCCCTGTAGGAAGCTTTAGGTCCCTGCAGTTCAGTTACAATAGATTTATAAATCTCATATATTGTGTTTTTTGTTTTTTTGGTATTTTTGGAACTGGAGGTTGAACCCAGAGGCTTTTCTACCTCCAGGCTATACTCCCAGACCTATTTTTTAATACTTTATTTGGAAACAGTGTCTCACTAAGTTGCTGAGAGCCTCCTCACTAAGTAGCTGAGTTTGGCTTCGAACCTCTGCGATCCTCCTGTCTCAGCCTCCCAAGCACGGGGATTACAAGCGTGTGCCACCACGCCCAGCTATATATTGTGATTTCTAATTGACTTGTTCTTACATTTCGAATTTTCAGAGAATATCGCTAAATCTCAAAACATAAAAATATCTAATCCTATATAAAAATCAAATTAAATAATATACTTGTTGTATTTTAAGGAAAGCTGGAAATTATTATTTTAATGAAACACTGAAGCATCAGAAATTATAAAGAACTATTAGAGAATCATAAAGAACTATTCTCTAGATATACCTTCTGCATCCAATTCAACCTTTATGCACTTCAGATTCTAAACATTTTATGAACTCAAAGTCATGTTTTTAAACACAATGCCAACTAGCAAGAATGTATTTTACGTCTGATAAAAAAGCACTAAGGGCCAGGAGTGGTGGTGCACACTTGTAATCCCAGTACTTAGGAGGCTGAGACGGGAGAATCGCGCAGGTTCGAAGCCAGCCTCAGATACTTAGTGAGGGTCTCAGTAACCTAGTGAGAACCTGTTTCCAAATAAAATATAAAATAGGTCTGGGAGTGTAGCCTGGAGGTAGAAAGGCCCTGGGTTCCATCCCCAGTACCACACACAAAAAAAGCATTAAGGGTCCATTATGAAAACTGTAAGATATATGAAATAAATACTTGAAGTAGATATTAATATAAAAATAAATTACCCCATTTATAAAACATCCTCTAAAATTAAGATATTGATATAAAAATAGAACATTAAATTAAAATTTTCTGCTTTGTGAAAGACAATGTCAAGAGATTGAGAACAAGCCACAGCCTGGGAAGAAATGCAAAAGATACAGCTGACAAATGACTGCTTTATAAAATATACAGAGTATTCTTAAAACCCAGCAATAGAAAAACAACCCAATTTTAAAATGGACCAAGCTGGGCATGGTGGTGCATGCTTGTAATCCCAGCATTTAAGATGCTGAGACCATAGGAGCCTGGTTCGTGGACAGCCTCAGCTACTTAGTGAGACCCTGTTTCAGAATAAAGAATAAAAAATAAGGCAGGGGATGTAACTCAAAGGTAGAATGTCCCTGGGTTCCATCCCCAGACCTGCGAAAAAAAATAAAAACAATAAAAATGTACCAAAATCCTTAACAGAAGAAACCTCACTGAAAAATATAAATAGATGGCGAGTATCTTGTGAAAAGATGTTCTGCATAAAGCAAATGCAAATTAAAATGTGGACTATCACTACACACACTTAATGAAATGGCCTAAATCTAGAATGCTACCATGCCAAGTGCTGGCAATAAAATATGGCCCAACAAAATTTCTCATTAATTGCTGTTAATGAGAATTAACAGCACATGGCACAGCCCTTTTTTCTAAAAAATAAAATTTAGTCTGGCGATTTTTATCATCTTACCAAACCTAGCAATCATATTCCTTGGTGTTTACCTAAATAAACTGAAAACTTACATCCACACAAAATCCTGCACACATATGTTTATAGTTACCTAACCTTAGTAGCAACCAAGATGTCCTTCAATGGGCAAATTGACAAATAAACTGTAGTGTATTTAGGTAATTGAATATTTTTAACACTAGGAAGAAATAAGCTATTAAGCCATGAAAAGATAGGAAGGAAACAAGTTCATATTACTAAATGAAAACAGCCAGTCTACAAAGGGTACATACTATATGATTTCAATTATATGACATTCTGGAAAGGACAAAACCATCAAGATAGTCAAAAGTCACCAGAGATTGGGGGTGAGGGTGGGGATGAGTAGACGGAACACACAGGATTTTGAGAGTGGTAGAAATTCTATGACACTATAATGGTGGATACAAGTCCTTTTACATTTATCCATACCCATAGGATGTACACCACCAAGAGTTAACCCTTATGGTGAACTGTATAGAGTTTGGGTGATTATGATGTGTCAGTGTAGGTCATCTGTTTTAACAATTGTACCACTCTGGTGGGGATGATAATTCAGGAAGTTATGCGTGTATGAAGGTAGAAGATATAGGAGAAATCTCTGTAACTTCCTCTTAATTTTGTTTCAAACTGAAAATTTCTTTTAAAAAATATGTTTTAAGCCAGGTGTGGTGGCGCACGCTTGTAATCCCCGCGCTTGGGAGGCAGAGACAGGAGGATCTCGCAGGTTCAAAGCCAGCCGCGCTAGTTTAAGAGACCCTGTTTCCAAATAAAAATATAAAATAGGTCTGGAAGTGTAGCCCAGAGGTAGAAGGGTTTCCAGGAACCCCAGTACCCCCCAAAATATATATATATATATTTTTTTTTAAAATTTATAGGGAGCTGGGCGTGGTGGCGCACAATTGTAATCCCAGCATTTGGGAGGCTGAGACAGGAGGACTGAGGTTTGAGGACAGCCTCAGCTACTTAGTGAGGCCCTTTGCAACTCAGTGAGACCCTGTTTCAAAATAAAAAATAGGGCTGGAGGTGTAACTCTAAGGTAGAATGCCTATGGGTTCCATCCCCAGTACAGGAAAAAAAAAAAAAAGTTATAGGGCTGAGAGTGTAGCTCAGTGGTAGAGGACTTGCCTAGCTCTAGGTTTGGTCCCCAGAACTAAAAAAAAAAAAAAAAAAAAAAAAAAAAGAAATTCTTCTAGTGCCTTGGATATGTATGTCACTGTCAACACAATTTACATTATGAGACTATAATGCACCAATAAAAGCGTATTTTTAAAAAGAAAATTCTTATACCATTTACTTCCTCTTTGTTAGCACTTAAATGTAAATTTACATTTATTTGTGTGGTTATCTGATTATCATGTATCTTCCCCACTAGACTGTAAATTTCAAGGTTTTTTTGTTTTATTTTGGGTTTTTTTTTTCTTTTTTCTTTTTTTTTTTTTTTTTTTTTGTGGTACTAGGGGTGGAATCCAGAGCCTTTCTATCTCCGGGCTACACTCCCAGACCTTTTTTATACTTTATTTGGAAACATGGTCTCACTAAGTTGCTGAGAGCCTCACTAAGTAGCTGAGGCTGGCTTCGAACCTGTGCAATCCTCCTGTCTCAGCCTCCCAAGCGCGGGGATTACAAGCGTGTGCCACCATGCCTGGCTTCAAGGTTTTTAGTTATTAGTTCCCCAGAGCTTAGCACATAATAGGATTTCAAAATTACTTAAAGAAATATATATTCCATAAATATGCCAAATATGTTTAAATCCCTAAAACTATTTGTGTGTGTGTGTGTGTGTGTGTGTGTGTGTGTGTGTGTGTGTGTGTGTGTGTGGTACTGGAGTTCCTGGAAGCCTTTCTACCGCCTACTGCCGGGCTACACTCCCAGACCTATTTTCTATATATTTTATTTGGAAACAGGGTCTCTTAAGCCAGCAAGCCTGGCTCCGAACCAGCATGATCCTCCTGTCTCCGCCTCCCAAGCGCAGGGATTACAAGCGTGCGCCACCACGCCCGGCTAAAACTATTGTTTTAATGTGTCTCTTCGGATTATTTTGTTAGGAAAAATCAAAAGTAATACAGGGAAAGAAAAGTGGCATTCATTACTATATGTTTTATCTCTGAAAATTGTTTGAGGTCAACACACGATAATAATCTTTATTATTATAGTTTCCGTTTCTGGAGCACTTTTCTTCCTGAAGGCTCTCCTGTTTTGTAGACAGATCTCAAGTCTACTTTGGGGTGACTCTTCTCAGAAACGATGCATCTCACTAATGCAGCTTGATGAGTTTTCTCTGAAAATCTGCCAGACTCTCTTGCCAGTACATACCCAGTATCATTTATCATTTGAAGATCGTCTCATTTCTTCTTCTTCTTCTTCTTCTTCTTCTTCTTCTTCTTCTTCTTCTTCTTCTTCTTCTTCTTCTTCTTCTTCTTCTTCTTCTTCTTCTCCTCCTTCTCCTTCTCCTCCTTCTCCTCCTCCTCCTCCTCCTCCTCCTCCTCCTCCTCCTCCTCCTCCTCCTCCTCCTCCTTCTTTTGCGTTACTGAGGACGGGACCCAGGGGCATTCCGCCTCCGTGCTATACCTCAGCCCTATTTTTTTATTCTTTATTTGGAAACAGTCTCACTGAGTTGCAAGGGACCTCACTAAGTAGCTGAGGCTGTCCTCGAACCTGCGATCCTCCTGTTTTAGCCTCCCGAGTGCTGGGATTACAAGCGTGAACCACCACATCCGACTGTCTCATTTTCTTAACCTAACTGCAAGATATCAAGGACAAGAGCAATCGTGCCTTTGGAGGAACTCTGAAAAGAAGCTATTTGTGGTTCCTGTAGCCTTTCTCTAATTAGCCACAAGGGTTTCTATCTGCCCTTGTAGGTGGGTTGGTTGGTCTTAGCTAGCATTTGTTGAGGACTTATTTTGTGCTAGCCCAGGAGCCAAGCACTGTATATGCATCATCTCGTTTTAATCAAAACCCTCAAGTGGCTCCTTTACCAATTAGGGCTGCTTATTAAAAGAAGAAAGGAGGAGGAGGAGGAGGAGGAGGAGGAGGAGGAGGAGGAGGAGGAGGAGGAGGAGGAGGAGGAGGAGGAGGAGGAGGAGGAGACGATTACCTCAAACGAACAGGGAGGGAATAGAAAAGAGGTGCTCCAAGTCGCCCCCGCCCCACCCCGGGCCGCTTACCGTCCTGGCTGAGCAAGGGCAGCGTGGGCAGCACCTGCCTGCTCATTTTCTGCACAGCGGGGACAATAGTGTCCAACATCTTCAGTCCCCGGGCAACTCTCGCCGGGTCCTTGATGGGTCTCTTCCGTATATGGAAGTTTGTACTACAGTGACTTTCGCACACCTTTCTCCTCAGAGCTAAGGATGTGCTTTAGAAATAAAGATTGCCAAGTTTTAGGGGAATTTTTTTTTTCTTAAGTAAACTCAAAGTAAGTAAACTCAAACTGTTTCTCGCCGTCCCTGCCACCTAATCTGGCTCTCGGAGGGCTCCCACCACAGACCGTAGGAGAGCTGTCCAGCACTGCTCGGAAGGTGCGAATCCGCTCTCCGAATAGCGACTGAGCGCTGGGAGGCTGGGCTAGCCTGGAGCCCGGGGTGGGGCCCTGCGGAGGGGAGGGCGGGGCTCGTTGCCAGGAAACAACAAAGGCTCCCAGGGTTGCTAGGGCCTCCACGTGGCGTCCTGAAAGGGGCCGGTGGTTCAGGAGCTCAGAGGATTAATTTTTAAATTGTTTTTTCCCCTTTTACCCCAGCAGCAAAGACTTGGTGGTTTCAGGTGGTCGTTTTTGTAACCACCTCGCACAAATCTGGGGATGACTTTTACCAGGTGAAACCAGGAGAGATGTGCATAGGAATCCCGGGATCTGTTCCAGAGTTTGCGTTTCACCTGGGATTTTTTTTTTTTTTTTTCGGTACTGGGGATGGAACCCAGGGGCACCGAGCTACACCCACCCCAGCCCTATTTTTGAGTCTTTTTATTTTTGAAACAGTGTCAAACTGGGCGTGGTGGCTCACGCTTGTAATCCCAGCATTCGGGAGGCTGAGATCTGAGGATCGCAGTTCGTGGACAGCCTCAGCTACTTAGTGAGGCCCTCTGCAACTTAGTAAGACCTGGTTTCAAAATAAAGAATAAAAAATAGGGGCAGGGGGTGTAGGTCGGAGGTTGAATGCTCCTGGGTTCCACCCCCAGACCCGCAAAAAAAAAAAAAAGAGGGGGGGGCACTCTAAGTAGCTGAGGCTGTCCACACCAAGATCTGCTGTCTCAGCCTTCCCAATCCTGGGATATTACAAGTGCGTGCCCCCACGCCTGGCCTGGGATCTGTTTCTTAGTTCTGGTTTTTCCTTGGTTCCCTTCTTAGGAAATAGCTGGGAAAATTGAGACAAAACAGGTTTTTTAAAGTTAGTGAATTTTTCCCTTCCCTATACTCGTTACAAATATCTTCCTGCAGGAATGTGTTCATGGTCTCCTCTCTGCTGATTATATCACAGAGTGAACATACGCATGTAGACCCCATCCAGGTGAAAAGATAGAATGCTATCAGTCCACATACTGGCAGATCATTAGCCCAACAAGTACAATCAACTAACCCCGGCATGGTGGCACTTGCCTGTAATCCCAGTACTTGGGAGGCTGAGACAGAGAATAGCAGTTGAGGCCAGCCCCAGAAATTTAGCAAGCACTAAATAAAATAAAAACAAGCCAGAGTGTTTCAAAATTAAGCCAGGGTGGTGGCCCATGCTTGTAATCTCAGTACTAGGGAGGCCAAGGCAGGAGGATCAGAGGTTGCAGACCAGCCTCAGCACCATAGCAAGACTCTCAGAACCTTAGTGAGACCCTGTTTCAAAACAAAACAAAAAAAAAAATAAATGAGGGCTGGCTGTGGTGATGCGTGCCTGTAATCCCAGTACTTGGGTGGCTGAGACAGGATGATTGCAGATTCAAGGCCAGCCCCAGCAACTCAGCAAGACACGTGCAGTGGTGTTGCCAAAGGTGCCACCCTGTCCTGGAGATGACTCATATTACTGAGGCTGGATGTGGGGACAGACAGACACAGGGTACCATTTGTCCTTACAGAATCTAGTTTGTCCTTAAGTTCTAGGATATTACCAGCTGCCATCTTTCTTTACTCTTTCCCATATAATGACCATCTTTCCTTCTTGACTAATAGTTCTGCTGACTGTCAAGACACAGAAGGCCACTTAACCTGCTCCCTCAGCGGTATAAGGACTGCACACAACAAATTCTGTATTCTCCATCACTCATGGGGTTCTGCTTCTCTGCCTGAATTCTTAACCAATACATGACTAGTGGTTAAAACTGAAGTATTTAAATTTATATTATTCTATTTTGGCTTTATTTAGACTTGAATCAATATAATTAACTGCTGTGCACAGCAACTGCATTTTAAAGAAATATTTAATAGTACATTCAAGTCACAAAAAATAGTGTATAAGGAGCCCAAGAAAAGGAGGTTAACAGCTGGTTTAGACTTTATTTGGAAGGTGTGAATAATTCCTAAAGGCCTTCAAGAAGAGGGTGACCTAATCATATTCTTTGGTATTACATTTTAAAAGTTTTAATTTTATTAAACATTATAAGGAATAATATGTCACAGCTGAGTGTGGTGGTACACACCTGTAGTCCCAGAACTTGGTAGGCTGAGATAGGAGGGTCACAGGTTAGAAGCCAATCTTGGTAACTTAGCAAGACCCTGTTTCAAAATAAAAAATGAAAAGGGCTGGTGATGTGGCCCAGGTATAGGATGCTCTTGGGTTTAATCTCCAGTACCAGAAGGGGAGCAGGAGGAGGAAGAGAAAGAGGAGGAGGAAGAAGAGGAGGAAAAGGAGGAGGAGGAAAGGAGGAAGAGGAGGAGGAGGAGGAGGGAGACAGCAGCAGCAATATATATCACAACTAATTAGAAAATGGTTTAAAGGAACTGAGGGAAAACTGGCAAGTAACTAAAAGGACAAGTGGTAACTGAGGGAATTCTGGTCACAGGATAATTAATGTGGTTGAGTGGCAGTTTTTAAAAAAATTTTTTGACAGATAAAACTGCAAAGATGCATTTGCTTTTCTTACAACACAATTTAAGGAAGGTAAATTATTTTATATGACAATTGAGATATCCTTGAGGCTACACTGTGAATCTCCCAAAGAAGAAATGTTGGGGTGTGTCCATACAGGGCCTAAAGAGATGCAGCCTCCCTCGGCCTGAGCGGCCTGCAGGCTAAGGCAAAGCTTTAGGTAAAGTTTAAGAAATTCCGCAGTAAAATGATTCAGCAGAAAAGGGGCTAAGATGGCGCCTGGAGGAAGCTACGAAGGTGTGGTTTCCCCATTCATTATGGGTGGGGAGACTGAGCAGTTTTTCCCTTTTTACCTTTAAAGGAGCTTCCGCACACATGAATGGCTCATGTACTGGCCTGGGATTGGCTGTGAACTACGTGCTAGTGATCTTTATCCCGATAGGCTAGGCTATTTCCCATTGGAAATTCCTCTCGTGGTTTTGTGCTATTTATATAATTGCTTGAAGAGGAATAAATGAGATCTTGCTTGATCGGCTCGTGTGTGTGTGTGTGTGTGTGTGTGTGTGTGTGTGTGTGTTCGAGTCGTCGGCACTCAGGCACTCAACCTTCCTGATCAGCCCCGCCACTGATGGGAGGCAGGACCCCGTCAAAGAAATATAGAAAAACTCACCAAGTTATCTTTTTTTTTTTTTTTTTTCAGTGCTGGGAGTGGAACCCAGGGGCATGCTACCTCTGAGCTACACCCCAGCCCTATTTTTTATTCTTTATTTTGAAACTGGGTCTCACTGAGTTGCAAAGGATCTCACTAAATAGCTGAGGCTGTCAATGAACCATGATCCTCCTGTCAGCCTCCAAAATGCTGGGATTACAAGCATGTGCCACCATGCCCGGCTCACCAAGTATCTTATTTCAAAATAGGCCATGTCAAGTAAGAGATATATCATACTGTGGCCACTCTGCCTGGATGCTCTACAGGACATAAGTCATACAGTAGACCTTTCCCATATTTAATATATGTGGCCTCAATGAGTAATAAATATTATGATACCCATGTTTATAACATTAAATGTTTATAACTAGAAGAGAGTTGATAGTTGAGCCATATTTGCCTGACCTACCTCTTAAAACATTTTGCAACCTTCTTACATTTTATACAAGCTAAAATGAGGAATTTAACATTTGAATACTTGAATTCAAGCCAGAAGTTAGTATACATAGGTTTATGTGACCAAAATAAAAATTTAACACTTGCTTTAAGAATAATGAGCCAGGCGTGGTGGCGCACGCTTGTAATCCCCACGCTTGGGAGGCGGAGACAGGAGGATTGCACAGATTCAAAGCCAGCCGCGCTGGCTTAAGAGACCCTGTTTCCAAATATAAAAAAGTATAAAATAGGTCTGGGAGTGTAGCCCGGAGGTAGAAGGGCTTCCAGGAACCCCAGTACCACAAAAAATGAAGAAGAAGAAGAAGAAGAAGAAGAAGAAGAAGAAGAAGAAGAGAGGAGGAGGAGGAGGAGGAGGAGGAGGAGGAGGAGGAGGAGGAGGAGGAGGAGGAGGAGGAGAGAGAGAAAACTAGTATTCCCCAACTTACCCATTTTTGTTTTGTGTATTTATCTTTTGGGGTGTTTAGACCATTTAGATTTTTTCACAACATATTTTTATGTGGCTGGGTTTAAATATAATATTTTGCTATTTCTATTCTATTTATTTTATCTAGTTTTTATTTTGTCCTTTTTCTGGTATTTTGGATGGAGGGTTTTTCTTAGCCCTATTTTCTTTGTTGGTTTATTTGCTTTAAGTCTTGGGACAGATGCCTCCTTGATTCAAGACCCTTCTGGACCTTTCCTTAAGTACCTCTTTATCTGGATGTACATTTCAATCCTTTATAATAACCTTTATAGTAAGTCAGTAATATAGAAAAAGAAGAAAAACTAAGCTCTTTATTATTTGCCAGGCTGTGCTCTGGGTAGTGGGATAAACAGTAAATGCCACAGCTAAGCACCTGCCTTTACAGAGCTCAGAGCTGTTACATTATCAAGTAACAGTGCTACCAAAAAAAAAAAAAAAAAGCCAAAGCAGGACAACTGAAAGCAGAGTGAAGTGGCTGCAGGACAACTGAAAGCAGAGTGAAGTGGCTGCTTTAGAGATGCCTATAAAGGTTGCTCTGAGAGTACATTTCAACAGAGGCTTGAATGATGTAAAAAAAAAAAAAAAAAAAAAGCCAAGGTATGCCCTAAGCCTTTATTTTTTCTATTCTAAAGCCATTGGGTAAGCTACTTAATTTGTCCAAGTTTCAGTTTTGATATCCATAAAATAGACATCATAACAATTCCAGGCATTATTAAGGACTAAGAAATAACTGGAAAGTGCTAACACATTTTATATGATGTACCATAAGGATTTAATACACAATAATTTCCAAAATTATGAGATAAGACACAGAATGGAAATTTACAAAGCTATAGAAAAGGACTTTTTACCCATGAGCTAGAGGCTTTTTCTTAATCTACTGTATGGATGTGTAAGTTTCCATAAACATCTGGGTTCAGAGTACTTAATGCAATCCTACTTGTTTTGCAATGAGTCTTTCCAATACATCTGAGCACAGAAAAGGGATGTGAAAATGGGGACGCTAGAGAACCAGGACTGGCTGAGGGAAGCAGTGAGTCCCTAGAGAGAGCCAGAGCAGCCATTCCAAATAGATGGCCCATGTTCCTGAGGTTGGCCATACCTGCAGAACTGCCATGGTCCCAGTAAGGAGTTGAACAACTAAATATGCACAGTTTGGATCTGTGTTCACTTTTCCTATCTTTTCAGTCCTGTTTCATCTACCTTGAGTACTCTCCTCTCCACCTCCAATCACTGCCTGCAAAGCACTGTGCTTTCTCCAGCCTCTCTGCCTCTAATATTTTAGAGGAATCCTAAAACTGAAATTCCTATCCCCGTCTCTATCCTGCCCTTGTGCCGAAGCCTGGACTGTTACTAGAAAAACTTCCTATCTATACAGCTAAATTAGGTGACCCTTTTCTGGGTTCACATTTCCTCAATATTTTCTTTCTTCTGTGTGTGTGTGTGTGTGTGTGTGTGTGTGTGTGTGTGTGTGTGTGTGTGTATGCCCAGGAGCATCCTACCTCTAATATACATACCTTTTTATTTTGAAACAGGGTTTCACTGTATTGCTGAAGCTGATCTTAAATATGAAATGATCCTCCTGTCCTCCTGTCTGTCTCCCAAATACTGGTATTACAGGTGTGCACCACCATGCCTGGGCTTTCTCAATACTATTATTATTTTGTGTGTGTATGTGGTACTGGGGATCTACCTTTGAGCTACACTCCAGTCCTATTTTTTATTCTTTATTTTGAAACAGCGTCTGAGTTGCGAAGAGCCTCACTAAATAGGAGCTAAGGCTGTCCTCAATCCTGTCTCAGCCTCCCAACTAAGTTGTGGAGGGCCTCACTAAGTAGCTGAGGCTGTCCACAAACCCAGATCCTCCTGTCTCAACTTCCCGAATGCTGAAATTACAAGTGTGTGCCACCACACCCGGCCCTCAATATTCTTGAATGATTTGTGTGTGTGTGGTACCACACCGGGCCTTTGAATTTTTTTTTTTTTTTTTTTGGTGGTACTGGGGGTGGAACCCAGAGGCTTCCTACCTCTGGGCTATACTCCCAGACCTATTTTATATTTTATTTGGAAACAGGGTCTCACTAAGTTGCTGAGAGCCTCACTAAGTAGCTTAGGCTGGCTTCGAACCTGCGCAATCCTCCTGTCTCAGCCTCCCAAGCGCGGGGATTACAAGCGTGTGCCACCCACCCGACTACCCAGCCTTTGAATATTTTAAGTGAGCTTTGTAAGCATACACATGGAGGCCCTACCTATCTGTAAAACACCATCTAGTGGTGAGAGGTGATGCTACTTCTAGTTCACCAAGATGCTCTCAGCTTTTAAAATGGTGTCAGAGAAAAAACAAAACAAAACATGATGACTTGTGTATAGATTTACCTATTACAGAAGAATCTTCATTTCTTTGTTACTGGGGACTAAACCTCTGGTCATTCTACCTATGAGCTACACTCACAGCCTTTTTTAATTTTTATTTTATTTTGAAACAGGGTCTCACTAACTAGAATTACAAGTATGCACCACCATGCCCAGCTCAAGAATTTTTCTTGAGAATGTTCCCTGCTCTTTCACCCACTCCCACTTTCTTTCACCCTTCTTCCCATTTCTTTTTATCCTTACTTCTGAGTCCCTTTCACAGCTGCCCTAAGAGTCCAGATTTGCTTTGGGAATTCACACATCCGTATTATGTATGATCTAGATGGGGCAGTAGCTCCTGGTGACCGTTCTCCACTCCCAGAGGTGAAGAGACCCTTGCTTGCCCATCCCCACCTTACTCAGCCACACCAGAGGTCAGGTGTGTGACCCAAGCTCAGCTATCAGAAGCTTGTTCTGGGATTCAGGCCTTTGAGCTGGTGACATATTGACAGCGGAGAAATCTGGGAGATACTCATGTAGGGATGGCATGAACTCCTCACTATCCCATTTTAAGAAATTTGCCAGAGTTCCTAATGTCCAGTCCTCCTCAGCCCCCTTGATCCCTGCCTATTTCACGTCTTATTTTCCCAGCTCCCATCACTCTCTGGGCTTTCCTATTGATATAACTCCCTTCTTCTTAAGTCAGCCCAAATCAACTTCTGTGGCTTTGTCTGCTTCCAACTTTATACAAGTGAATGTCAGACAAATGTAGTAGAACAAAAGGAAGCTGTCCCCCTCCTGTCTCATTATCAGAAAATAAGCCTGAGGATTACAGAGATACATTCAAATCTCAGCTTTAGTTAATCAGGTAGCTCAAGCAGAGCCCTGCACAGTTGATGTGAAGATACTTTGAAGCAAAAAACAGAAAAAGCCCAAATGTCAGTAGATTAGACCTTTCTGATGCAGATGAGACTGTGTAGTCCTGGAATGAAAATTAATCCTGATAATGGTATGTTGATGTGTTTAGTGCGGGGGGGGGGGGGCGGCTACAGCTAGGAAGCCCTTAACAGATGCCCCTGCTCTCTCTGCTTTTAGAGGAGCCGTCTCCTTGCAGAAACAAATGGGGACAAAGCAGCAAGGATGCACATCTGTTCCCAGTGGGCATCTCAGGCAAGAGAGTTCATGAGCTACACAAGGAACTAGAAGCTGGACATTATTCTGGGGCTGAGGTTGGCTTACCTGAAAGAGGCCCATGGAGAATCGCCCCTGAGGCTTCCCGCCATCTGAGCGCTGATGCAGTGAGGTCCTTCCTGCCCAGCCCCCATACAAGGTGAGGGGGAGGACAGACCAAAGGCCAAATGTCTGCTCATTTATGGACTCCATGCCCTGAAAGCCCTCACTGACTCCTTACTAGAGAGCAGCTGGAGGTTCTATGAAGGCCTGTGCTCAGAGGAAACACAAGCACATTTAGAGCAAAACTCTGTCCTTGGCTGCTGACCCGCCTTCCTCCATGCTGATCACTACTGATGTGCAGTGTCACTGAGATTAAGGCTGATTCCCTGAGCAATCCCTTTCTCAGAAACATGAGCCCCTGCCTTATTAGAATGTACCCAAGAGCGTCCACCTGTCCTCAGACTTAATCCAACTACTTTCGCTATTCAAGTCTTGAAGGCATCAAGTTTTGGATCAAACTGAACCAGTTCTTAGGCATTTGAAGTTCATGACAACAAAAGGTAAAAATAACAAAAATAAGCAGAATAAAACTGGTCATGGATTCTGGTTCTAAAAAAATAACTAGTTGTGCTTGACTGATGCTTAAGTTTGTTATTATTAAGGAGAATAAATGTCATCAGATAAGCAAGCTATTTGAAGTGACAAAAGCACAGTCATAAAATACAGTAATCTTGCAAAAATGTAAGTGCCTTTACATTTAAATACACACATAATTGTACTTCGCAATTCAAATGCTATAAAGAATTTTGAACTTTTGTCAATTTAATGTAAAAGCCAGTAAAAAAAAAAA
This sequence comes from Muscardinus avellanarius, assembly GCF_963383645.1. Lineage (NCBI taxonomy): Eukaryota > Metazoa > Chordata > Mammalia > Rodentia > Gliridae > Muscardinus > Muscardinus avellanarius. The sequence goes on from NC_137786.1 coordinate 165,331,875, forward strand.
TCAAAGACCTTCCAAGTTCTCCAGGAAAAGCTTCAATTGAATTAGAATAATGCCCTTTTAAAGTAATTCAATGCCATCTGTGTATTTTATATCAATGATTTTTCAAATTTCACATGTCAGGCTTTATTAGATACAAATAAACCCCAAACTCAACATATTAAGAATTGAATTCCATATCCTCTCAAAAAAAGTTCCTATTTTTGTCTTTTTTATTAATGCTGTCTTCTGAATATCTTCTTTGCCTGGCAAAACATTTTTTCATTAGCACATAATTTCATAGCATAGTGGGTTTCACTGTGGCATATTCATACATGCACATAAACTGATCGAGTTCATTGCCCAGCACTTCCCTCCCCTGCTCTCTTCTCTTCCCCGGCCCCCTTTCTCTACCCTGCTGGTCTTCTTTCTATTTTCATGAGATTTCCTTTTTGCCTGGGAAAACTTTGACCATCCTCCCAAGGCAGGTTAAATATTTTCTTAGGTAAGATATTTTTGTAGTCTCTAGAAACAAAACTTTAAAAAAAAATACCTGCTATGGGGAGCTAACATATGCTAGGTCTTGGTTATTAAGAGTTTTCCTGTCGCTGGGCGTGGTGGCACACGCTTGTAATCTCCGCACTTGGGAGGCTGAGACAGGAGGATGGCGCAGGTTCAAAGCCAGCTTCAGCTGGCTTAAGAGACTGTTTCCAAATAAAAAATATAAAATAGGTCTGGGAGTGTAGCCCAGAGGTAGAATGTCCCCGGGTTTCATCCCCAGTACCAAAAAAAAAAAAAAAAAAAAAAAAAAAAAAAAAAAATTTCCTGTGATCCAGGGTCTAGGATTGCTGAGCTGCTTCACTACCCTTACTCCATTGTCCCACAACCCACTAGAAGCTTCTCAGGAGGGAATTGTATCCTACTCATTTCTTCATGCTTGTATCCATTTACCTTACCACAATGCCTGGCACATAAAACATAAGCAAATGTATGTCACTTACTGTACTTCCATTAATGAAATGTGACAGGTGACAGGCATCCTCTCATGTTGTGTAAGCATCTCAGACGAGCTTGAATTCTTATTATGGAGTCTGCTGATCTAGTTTGCAGAATTTCACAACCATCAACTTACATTTTAAGGGGTTACTTTCCTCCTAGTAGATGACTTATCAAGATCTCTTTTCCTGCTACTCACAAATATGTCTCCTTTATAATATTGGCAGGGTGGCTTTAAAATGCTTTTTTTTTTTTTTTTTTAACAGATCTAGGGATGGAACCCAGGGGCATTCAACCTCCAAGCTACACCCCCTGCTCTATTTTTTATTCTTTATTTTGAAACAGGGTCTCACTAAGTTGCAGAGGGCATAAGTAGCTACGGCTATCCGTGAACCACCATTCTCCGGTCTCAGCCTCCCGAATGCTGGGATTACAAGAGTGCGCCACCATGTCCAGCTTCTCTAACTTTTTAAAGGAATATTTTATGTGAGGTATTCTGTCTTTGGCCAGATTTGCTCTCTTCTCTTTCCTCACATTACGTGTACCCGTACAGAGGCCTGAGTTACGATCACTGACTTTCCATTTGTAAGGGCCATCATTCCTGCTGTTGGCACAGTCCAGTCTGGATTTAAAGAGCCAAAATTTTACCTTCCACACTGCATGCTGACAGCTATTTGAAGGATCTGGCATTGCTTCTCCCAGCGTGGCCTCCTCCCAGTATCTAAGTACAACGTAACCATGAACAGAGGCTTACCACTCTGTCCTCTGGCTGTATTTGTCAGATTAGCTTCCATCCCCAGTGACACACACACAGAATATTTTTATTTTTATGCTTAACAATGCTTCTAAGCCTATAATCCCAGTACTTGTGAGGCTGAGATAGGAGGATTGTAGGTTCAAGGTCAGCCTCCACAACTTAGCTGATACAGGATCCAGTTTAGCTAGATCCTGTATCAAATAAAAATATGGCTAGGGATGCATCTCAGAAATAGAAAGTCCATGGGTTTGATACCTGGTACACAAAGCAAAAACAGCAACAAAAATGCTTAAGATTGGTTATCTGTGGAGATTCATTACTTATGTTAGTCTTTTACCTATCTCTAAATGGTATCGTTTGCCTTTATTGTTGTTAATTTTTAGGATTTCTAGTTGGAATATTAATATACCTTCAGATATAGCATTTGGAAATACTTTATCCCATTCTATTAGTAACTGTTAACTCTGTTTACATTGTCTTTGGATATACAATATTTTTTTTTATTTTTTAGGGAGTTTGTATACTCTTCTGTTGCCTGTGCCATTGAAATCATATCCAAGAAATCACTGCCAATTTCAGTGTTGTGAGGTTTTATGACCCAGATTTTCTCCTAAAAGTTTATAGTCTTAAGATTTATATTTAGGTCTTTTATCTATTTTCAGTTAATATTTGTATATGGGATTAGGTAAGGGTCCAACTTTATTCTTTTCCATGTAATTATTATGTTTCAACAATATTTAAAATATTATTATTTCTACCACCAAATGTTCGTGGAAACCTTGTCAAAAATAACTTGACAATATAGGGAAGAATTTAGCTCTAGGCTTTTATTTAACTCCAATGGTTTATCTATCTGCCTTTAGAATAGTACTACATTGTTTCATTATTGTAGCTTTATATGGTTTGAAATCAGAACATATATATCTTCTAGCTTTGTTCTTTTTCAAGATCGTTTTGGGTATCTAGAGTCCATATCCCATATTAGGATAGAGTTTTTTTCTGAAAAATATATACATATATGATAGTTTCACCTAAAAAAAATAGAAAAAAAATATTCTCTGGTAAGAAAGAAAGTAAAAAGAAATATTGAAATGTTATCTTTAAGTCATCAAAAGCTTGGTATCAGACAAATGAAACTGTTATGTGAGATTATCATTTTTAATTTTGGATAAATTGCTATAATACTAGATGTCAACCACTAAGCCAAGCATGGGAGGGAGGGATGGGGAGAGAATGGGGTGGGGATCGGGTGGGGGCTGACTGGGCGATGTGTGCATGTATGTCTACAAAAGTTTGTATCCCAATATGATGTATGAATACAGTGCACCAATAAAAAAATAAAAATAAAAATAAAAAAAGAAAAGTGAAAAAAAGATACCTTTAAATAATTTATTGAAGAAAAAAGCAGAGAGGCATTAACTTTATTAGCAAATTTTAATGAGAAACAAATGACATATTCTATATTTTCACATATTCTATACTTTCTATTTGATGATACATGTACTCAAGATAAATACTTCCTTCTTAGCATAACAACTCATCCATTAACTGTTGTGCATGAACCTGGAACATATCTAATTTTTCACTGAGGAAGTTTTTCTGTCTATTCCAGAAGACTAAACTTGCTGATGATTGAAGATATTACATTTTAGTTGTTAGCTAGCTTCTCATTGCTAGGACAAAATATATAAGATAACTTAAGAGGAAGAAAAGCCTGTTTGGGCTAAGTTTAAGGTTTCAGTCCTTGATTCTGTTTCTTTGGGCCTTTTGAGGCACAGCACATATCCTGGTGGAATAAGTGGCAGAAGTCTCTTCCCTTCAGGGTGGCTGGGAAGCAAAGAGACAGAAGAAACCAGAGTCCCAGTATCCCAGTCATGGGCACACCTCTGTGAACCAACTTCCTGCTACCAGGTCCCACCTCCCAAAGGTTATACCTTCCCCATCAGCACCATGGCCTGTGACTAAGACTTTAGCATAGGGGTGTTTGGGAGACATAAAAGACCCAAATCATAACAATATCCATCTTGAAAATGCTGGTTCTGGATTTCAACATCCCAAATAGTTTCTAATTTATCATTGCTTTCTGGCTCTTCTTTTACTTGCACGATTTATACCCACAAATTAAATGATCAAAGAACTATTTATGATTGTCTATATTTTCCATCACTTTTGAATACAAACCTTTTAGCATTTGCCTACATTTTAAAAAAGCTATCAAGATTTAATTCACATACCATGTAATTTACCATTCAAAGTACACATTTTTTATATCAAGGGTTATTTAAGCATTATCACAATCTAATTCTAGAACATTTTCATCCCCCATAAAATCAGCCCCATACTCATTGGTAGTTAATCTTACCTCCCAACCCTCAACAACACTAAACTACTTTTTATCTCTGAATTTGCCTTTTTTTGGATATTCTAATAATCAGAATCATCGCGTGTGGTCTTCACAGTTGGCTTTTTTGGCTTGCTTTCAAGACTCATCCATGCAATAGCATGCTTAATACTTCACTTTTTATTTCTAATAAAATATTCTAGTGTGTGAATATACCACATTTTATCTACATACCAGTTGACAAACTTATGAGTTGTATCTACCTGTAGGATATTAACACTTATATACACACTTTTGTGTATGTTTTTATTTTTCTTGTGTATTATCTTAATCAGTTTGGGCTACTATAACAAAGTACATAGACTGGAGTACCAAAGATAAATGATACTTATATTCCCAATACGTTCCTGTAACCTGCCAGGAATTTCTTATCTCAACACTAGTCTTTCATCTGCATCCTACACAAAAGCCTACCTTGTGTATACAGAGTAACTGTTGAGGTTTTCAGATATTTAGAAACTTTCTTCTCTCCAGTATACCATATTTCTGCTTCAGAATAACCTGACTTCCAAAACAAGACATTTACAGGCTACTTACTTCAAAGAGCTCCAAAAGTGATAACTGACTCATACTGCACAAAATTCTATTTTAAAAGAATAATATAATTACAAAAGGTTTCCCCAAGTTTTACTCTTATCTGATCTAAAAGCTCAACCAACCGGTTTAAATTCACTATCCAGGATTGTTCTTGGCCAGCTAATACTTCCTGCTGTACCTCTAATAAAGATTACTGGACAGAGCCAAGCATAGTCGTGCTTACCTGTAATCCCAGTACACAGGAGGCTGAGAAAGTAAGATTGCCAAATTTTTATTTTTGAAATAAAAACTAAAAAGGGCTGAGGGTGTAGTTCAGTGGCAGAATGCCCCAGTACTACCAAAAAGAAAAAAGAAAAAAAAAATTACTGGACAGGTAAAATAGATTTTGACTGGGTTAAAAAAAAAAAAAAAAAAAAAAAAAAAAACTGGCTACCTAACTCTGTAGAAAAGATCCAGATGGACTTTGGGACATGTTCTTATAGCTTAGAGGTCATAGGTAACGTGTTGTAGTACAAGAATAATCATTTTGCTTCGGCTAATTGTACTGCAATTAGCTGATGCTTAAGTGCAGAGAATTAAATGCTGTTAAAGTGGCCAATGACAAGCCACATGATTCAACAATGATCATTAAGAAGACCTAAGGATAACCACTACCACTGAAAACTTGGTACACAATTATAACACAATAAATAGCAGTACATATCTAGATTAATTAAAAACCCAGGAGATAACAACCTAGCCTCCAGTTTGGGCTGAATGAAGACTAGAGAACCAAGAACTTGAAAAAAACATACAACTTGCAAACATGTAATTCTAACAAACTCTGACAATGCAAGAAATTACCCAAATTCAAACTCTTAATGCCAGCTCAACCACATCCATGTTTTCAAGTAAGACCACAAACCGATTTTAACTAATAACTCTGCACAGGTTCATGTACTCTAAAGACACGATACTAACAACTCCCTAGTTACCAAACTTATCATTACCTGCCAAGATGATCCAGAGCTAACTCTAGGCCCCACACTCCTGTGTGTTCCCTTCCTTTGGAGATACCAAGGTGTATCTGGTGTACATACTCCCTTGGTACAATAAGCTAATAAATCTAGCTTTGATAACAGGTTAGATCCTGGTGGTCTTTAGTCAATGAGCTTCACCACTGCGAGTCAAAGGGTTCCTTTTTAAATGAGACTTTTAGAAAAGCTCTACCTTCATATGCAAAGGTAATAAATCCTACATCCTATATACAACTGCTTAGTAACATTACCAGTAAATAAGTTAATCAGCATTTACCATGGAAATTTTGTTAAACAAAACTGGACCTGCATATATGAAATCTGATAGTCAACCTGTGTTAACTAAAAAAACTTAAGCCGGGCGTGGTGACGCACACTTATAATCCCAGCATTTGGGAGGCTGAGACAGGAGGATCACAGTTCACTGATAGTCTCAGCTACTTAGTGAGGCCCTCTGAAACTCAGTGAAATCCTGTTTCAAAATAAAGAAAAGAAAAAATAGGGCTGGGGCTGTGGCTTGGAGGTAGAATGCCCCTGGGTTTCATTCCCAGTACCGCAAAAAAAAAAAAAAAAAAAAAAAAAAACTAATCATAAGAATAATCCCTGAAAATAATTCCATATTTTAAAATGTTTATATTTCCAAAATTCCCCAATTTTCGAATAGTTGATTTAAAGTTAACTACTCAGCCAGGTGTGGTGGTGCACACTTGTAATCCCAGTATTGGGAGGCTGACATAGGAGGACTGCAGGTTCAAAGACAGCCTCAGCAAGTAGCAAGACTCTCATCAGCCTAGTGAGACCCTGTTTCAAAATAAAAATAAAATAGGGCTGGGGTGTAGCTCAGAGGTAGAATGCTCTTGGGTTCAATCCTCAATGCCACACACAAAAAAAGTTAACTACTCTAGCAAACCACTGTGAAAATAAGTGAAAGATTACACATGCAATAGCATTTAGCATACTACTATTGTGAATAAGCTTTATTTTTAAGTAAAAAATGAATTATAGTCAAAACATAATGTTTGCCTCTGAGTAGTATTTTAAGCTTAACAGGAAAAAAGTCATTAATAATAAACATATTTTCAATTTTCAAATGTTTCTAATTTTTATAAAGATTTTAATTAAGCTTCGTAATCACTAAGCAGTTTTTAAACTTAGGCTTTGTGAACCTTTTGACATCATGCTTTAAAGAAAATAATCTATCTTCAAAACATGACAAATTTCAAAATCCATTAAAAAGTATTTTATTCAAATTATGTTTTCCAAAAGAGAGGGTTCTGTGCTAGTCGTCTTTGAAAGTTTTCATACCTAGAAAAGAAAAACCACAATACTTGTAAAAAAACAAAACAAAACTGTAACTGGATCTTCATAACCTACATAATATTTACTCAAAACAATTTTACATGTCATTTCTAAAAAGCCAAAGAGTTAATCTAGAAATTTAATCATTCTTGTAAAGAAACAAGAAGCACTGCAATTCAAGTGTGAGAGCAGTCTTAACTTTTATCAAAGAGCACAAATCATATAAATTTGAGTGCCAGAAAGGGGGAGGAGGTTCCTCTGTCATTTCATAGACTAGCAGATAAGAGTGATCTGCTCAAAGTCATGTAGCTACATTGTGACAAAAACTCAAATCTAGTATATTCTAGTGCTCTCCAGGCTATACCAAGGTACCAGTTCTCACCACAATCATCCTAAACATCCTCCCACCACTGCAATATATAAAGTGAAGATAAATATTATAAATAAAAAGATGGGAAAGTTGGAGGTGGGCATAGTGGCACACACTTGTAATCCCAGCATTTGGGACGCTGAGACAGGAGGATCCGAGTTCGCAGCTAACCTCAGCTACTTAGTGAGGCCCTCTGCAATTCAGTGAAACCCCGTTTCTAAATAAAGAATAAAAAATAGGGCTGGGGGTGTAGCTTGGAAATAGAATGCCCCTGGGTTCCATCTCCAATACTGCAAAAAAGATGGGCAAGTTGGAAAAATAGATTTATTAGTCACTCATGTGTGGGATACAATATAAACTACCCTGATTCCTTATACATACTTATTCAAATCAAGACTTTCTTTTTTTGTGTGTGTGTGTGTGGTACTGGGGTTCCTGGAAACCCTTCTACTTCTGGGCTACGCTCCCAGACCTATTTTTTGTATATTTTTATTTGAAAACAGGTTCTCTTAAGCCAGCGCGGCTGGCTTCAAACCTGCACGATCCTCCTGTCTCTGCCTCCCAAGCGCGGGGATTACAAGCGTACACCACCACGCCTGGCTCAATCAAGACTTTCTAAACTTAAGGAGAAAATAAAGCTTTGATTGATATTTTAAGTCTCATATATGGTACTTCTAATTCAAAATATACAAAAATGTATAATGCTTAACAGTGGTCCCTAAACATAGGCAATTATATTTTCTTGTCTTTACAAATTCAGAATGGCTGCTACCTAACAGAAGATATAGGATATAGACTTCCTGATCTGAACTCTACAGTACATATATTGTTAGGCAAAACCTTAATGTATATTGATGTCCACAATAAAAAATATGTTTAAATGTCAAAGAAACACATTCACAAACAAAATATACATAATTACTACAAGGCTTACTATTAGAGATAGAAAATGCTTCATACCATTTCAGAACCACATTTGCTGGAATGAACATTTCAGATGGACTTGGTGTCATCTGGGCCTGAGAGACAGCAAATGATGAAGCGAAATTGTAGAAATTGTCCAACATCTTTTGTGTGAACTGAAAAGTTAGACATTAATAGATTAATGGATTATAACAAATACTCCACTTGGACCTCCTGAACTAACTTGGTTTCAGGGATTATAATTTCTAAAATATTCTAATGTTGAAAGCTAAGGATAAAGTGATATTGTGGCATATATTATTCATTTTAGGGGAAAAATTTTTTCCTTCAAAATTTTCTTTTTATCTCCATGTCTATATCTCCTTCCTCAAACAGCACTCTCCTCAAATTAACCTATTTTCTCATACAAAAAGGTAAACTATCACTAAGAAGTCTCTCTCCTGACAGAAAGATAAAAACTTAAATATTAATAAAGGTAGCCAGGCATGGTGACACACACCTGTAATCTCAGTACTAGGGAGGCTGAGACAGGAGTATGGCAGGTTCAAGAACAGCTCATCATGTAGTGAGATTCATGACCCTAATGAGACCCTGTTTCCAAAAAAGCAATAAAATGGTGTGGGGGTATAGCTCAGAGGAAGAATGCCTCTGGGTTCAATCCCCAGTACCACACACAAACATGCACAGAAAAAAAAATATTAGTAAAGGTTACTGTTTTTCATTATTGTAAAGATAAAAAAGGCAGCATTATTCTATTTCCCCCATTTCTTAACCTGTCTCTTAAAAACAGTAAAATCTACCAATGTCCTTTAAGACTTCTTAGTAGAAGCTAGAATTTTTTTTTTTTTTTTTTTTTTTTTTTTGCAGTACTTGGGATGGAACCTAGGGGCATTCTATACCTCCAAGCTACAACCCTACCCCTATTTTTTTTTTTAAATTCTTTATATTGGAACAGAGTCTCACTGAGTTGCAAAGGGCCTAAGTAGCATCTGAGGCTGTTGGCAAAAGGCAATTCTCATCTCCTCCCAAATGCTGGGATTACAAACTAGCACCACCACACCTGGCACTAAATTCATTCTCATTTCCCAAGAATCAAATGGATTTGAGCACAAAACTTACAAGTAAATGAACAAATGAAGATAATACTACTTTCTATTCATTCAAAAATAATCTTTACTGCACTACTTTCTCAGAAATATAAAACTAGCCATGATGGCTTCTGCTGTCTTCTCTACATAAGAACTGTTTTATTGGGGCTTTTTAATTTGTTTACTAATATAAAGGTAATATAATCTATTGTTAAGGTACATGTACATGTGCTACTCTGATAAAAATTTAATAAGAGTAACTAAGAGTAATTAAACAAGAAACATGTATAAATACAGAAAAAGTACTACACAGGTAATGAAATACGGATAGGAAGATCTACAAAGTTAGAAGAGAAGATATTTGGGAGATAAAGCAGGCAGCAGTGAACTACACCTTCATTTCTTTGTCTTAAAAATTAGCAGGGACTGGGGTTATGTTTCAAAGGTAGAACCCTGTATAGCATACACAAGGCTCAAGTTCAATTCCCAGCATCCCCCCCCAAAAAAAAAACAGTGATAAATATGACAAAATATAATAGTTTAATGTAGGTTGAAGACATATTGCCCATTATAATGAGAATTTATAAGGACAGATGTTACTTCATTTCATCTGCCTCTTTGTATCTATTTAGAAAACACTTGGCACAGAGTAGCCAGTACACAAAGTGTATTTATGGAACATATAAATTATTCTCTGTACTGTACATTTAAAATGTTTCATGATAAAATGTTTAATGACCATATATGTGTTTGTCTTGTTTTGTTTTTTGCCGGTCTGGGGATGGAACCCAGGGGCATTTGACCTCCAAGCCACACCCCTGCCCTATTTTTTATTCTTTATTTTGAAATGGTCTGAGTTGCGGAGGGCCTCACTATGTAACTGAGGCTATCCGCAAACGCGATCCTTCAGTCTCAGCCTCCCAAATGCTGGGATTACAAGCGTGCACCACCATGCCCAGCTCCATATATGTGTTTTTATCAGAGTTCAAAATATATAAATATATACAGTAAAAATTAGCTTTTTCTCCAGTGATAATTTTAGACTTTGAGGGGTCTTTTCCAGACATTTTTCTAAATATAATCTACAAAGGATATTAAAGTATTGTTTTACAGCTTGCTTTCTTAGTTCAGTAGTTTTTTTTTAATTATCAAAAAATGTTTTGAGACTATATTGTCAAGTGTGTGTGTGTGTGTGTGTGTGTGTGAGAGAGAGAGAGAGAGAGAGAGAGAGAGAGAGAGAGAGAGAGAGAGAGAGACAGAGACAGAGACAGACAGACGGACGGACGGACGGACGGACGGACGGACGGACAGACAGACAGACAGACAGACAAGGGATTGAACCCAGGGGCATTCTACCTCCAAGCTACACCACTAGCCCTATTTTTTTTTTTTTTTTTAAAGCAGGGTCTCATTAAGTTGCAAAGAGCCTAAGTAGCTGAGGCTGGCCACAAACCCCAATCTTCCTGGCTTAGCCTCCCAAATACTGGAATTACAAGCGTGTGCACACCCGGCTGACTGTCATTCTTAATTCAGTCTATTCTCAAGGGATCAGAAAAAACCTGCCTTTTAATTCATGACCGCAAGCTTCAAAAGTACGCCTTTGGTGCTGCACAGTATACCCATAAACTTCCTAGCCTATTTTTCTGTCTTCTTTCATTAAAGACTTATTTAGTAATTGCCCTTTTAATTTAAATTTCCAGCACTTCCTTTTTCTCAGTTTTAGCTGATGCTCTTCCTTATTTCATGGAGGAAAGAGAAGGGATTAGAAAAAAGTCTGGAAAAATTCTCATTATCACATCCACTAATCTCCTGTACTTGTGCCCAATATATCCGTTATCTTAGCTAAGGTGAATACCTCATATGCACTCCCCTTTTATACTCAAGGATACTACTTCACGGGCTGGGGGTGTGGGTCATTGGTAAATCACTTGCTTATCAGGCAGAAGGTGCTGAGTTCAATCTCCAGTCCCTCTAATAGTGTTATTCCCCTTTCAACAATTCTCCACCCTCTCCTACACCATCAAAATTTCCCCTCTCAACATTATGCTAAGTGAAATAAGCCAGGTGCAGAAAAGAAATACTGTATGATCTCACTTTTAAGTGGAACCTAAAGATAACAAACACATAGAAGCAGAGAGTGAAGTGGTGGTTGCCAAAGACTGAGGAAAGACTGAGGAATAGAGGAAGGAAAACAAAAGATGTTGGTCAAAGAGTACAAAGTTTGTACAACACAGAGACTGTACTTAGTAATAATGTATTTTATACTTAAATAGATCTTAAATGTTCTCACTGCAAAAAAAAAAAACCATGATGATGCAAGGTGATAGATACGTGAACTGCCTTGATTTCACTGTATAAAATGTACCTCAGCAGCACCTTTTATTTCATATACATATGTAATCTTAACTTGCCAACTATCACTTAATGAAGCAAAGAAAAACGAGAAAAGAGTGAAATGTGTATTGTATTACCTGAGTGAATGAGTCAACTGAGGATACAGCAGCATTGCCTACAGGAGTCTGCTGAGCCAACGTGTCTAATAATTCCACTGAAATTCCAATCTGAGCAACAGATGGAGTTCGGACAATATTCATGGCTCCAAAAGGATGTTGGCTTCCTTCCCCTGAAAGAAAATGACACGTACCACATGTTTCATATTTAACTTATATTCATCAAAGTCCTCTGAAAATAATGTAAAGAACTTCTGATCTATGTACACTAAAAGTTCTCATGTGCAACTTTGTCTCTTTTCAGATAAATACAAAAGGCTACTTATTTTTTAGAATACTAGCAAGAAATAAAAATTAAAAATTTTTCACCAAGAAAATGTTGCTTTTCCAAACTTGCCAAGGATTATTGCAGCTATAGATAGTAACAGAATGAGAGAAAAATGAATGAAAATTAATTAGATAAAAGACTTTCAATGCTAACCCCAAAGGGGTTACTTTTAAAAGATTCTGAGCCGGGCGTGGTGGCACACACTTGTAAACCCAGCATTTGGGAGCCTGAGACAGGGGGATCCGGCCAGCCTCAGCTACTTAGTAAGGCCCTTTGCAACTTAGTGAGACTGTTTCAAATTAAAGAATAAAAAATAGGGCTGGGGGTATAACTCAGAGGTAGAATACATCCATCCCCAATACCACACACACACAAAAAAATTCTGGTTATTCTACTCCATTACAGAAAGATCTTCAAATTGCCATTATCACCAGTAACCATGGTATACTTTACTAAATGCCACAGATCTCCCCACTCAATACTTGATATTACAACAATGAAGAAATTAGTTTACTCATGAAAAAATATGTGACATGGCTCCGTTTATACAAAACTACCATTAAGTACAACCCTGATGTACAACTAACCTCATCAAGTGATTTTGAATTACTGTCTTATCTCCTTACTTTCAACCTGATGAACATTTCTTTATAGAGCAGGTCTGCCAGAAACAACTCTTTGTCTGGGAATGTTTTCCTTTCTCCTCCATTTCTTAAAAAATAGTTTGGTTGAATATGGAGTTCTTGGTTGACAGCTTTTTTCTTTCAGAACTTTATAAGGATTCATATATGTGATATTACTTGTCTTGATGCTTTCAAGATTCTCTTCAACAGTTCATTTATAGTATGCCTGGTGTAAAGTATACTCTACCTGGAGTTAATATTGAGTTTTGTTCTGTTATTGATTAGCTAGTGATTGGACAGAAATTTCCTTAAACATGTGTAACCAAAAAATTCTCTTAGCCTTTGCAGATGGGCAGTGTGTTGGGATCTGCATTCAATGCTCAGCCAGGCAGTTTACAACTCTGCCCATGCTTTCATTTCCAGCTGTGGAGGGCCTGAAAGCCAGCCTGAGGTGCCTTCTTACGTTTTTAAGCTTTGGGCTTTATGTATGTACATAGGTCTTTTTAGCTTCTTATCTCCAGCCTTTTGTCTCAAGTTTTTGATCAGTTATGATTTGCTCTAAGCACTGTCTTTTGCCTCAGTGACTAATTTATGTGTATTTCTTGATAAACATCTCTTGGATAGTCACTTTAAGCATTGGGAGAGTTCCTTATTAGGTGAAATAAAGGCACAACTTTTTAACCAGTCTTTCAGGGAGTCACCAGACAGATCAAAACAAGTTAATTACAATTCTTTGTAAATAAAGACCACCCTGTTCCCTGGACCAGTAGTAAAAATGGAGACAGTTATTTAGGTTATCACTGAGCTGAGGGCCAGGGAGCAGAAAATGGCACAAGGCTCACTGTTCCTCTGGCAATTCAGTGATTTTTCTTGATTTCAATGTTCCCTTGGTTGCTACAATTTTTTTTTTTAGTTGCTAGAGTTCTGAAAAAAACTAATTCTGACAATTTTTTCTAGTTATCTTGTTGCTTTTATGGAGGGATAGATTTGAGTCCCTTACTCTATTTGTTTTAAACCTGGAATAATATTCAACATATTAAAATAAATATTATAAATAAATGATGTTTGTCTGCCTAACAGGCTTCAATAATCTCAACTATTGAAAGAGGTTCAATACAATCTTCTGTCACCTTCACTTTAACCATGTAGGAAGTGACCTGGAGGCTTGTCATCTCTGATCTGTATCATTTGTCACACACAAATAAAATTAACTAAGACCCACTGTAAGTGATAGACTAAGAAAACATTCTGACTTTTTCTTTGATTTGGAAGTTTTTTGGTGCTATGACAACTTAAGGAAAGAAAAAAACTCTCAAAGTTCAACAATCTTCAACCTACATTTTCAAAGATATCCATTATGTAATTAAATCATTTCTCTAATCATATTTTCAAATTGGCTTAAAATACTAGTTAATTCACTCCAAGTACCCATTACTTAAAAGTCATGAAATAAAATAATAGGAAGAAATGTTACAAAATATACAGATTACAAAACTAATATACAGTTAGCATTTATTCTGGATCTAACTTCTTAAGTCAGAGTAAAAAAGAAAACATGATCAATTACATTGAATATCAATGTCAAAATATTAAACACAGCAGAGCAAGCAAACATCTGGTATAATTTTTAAAACAAAATACACATTTTATCAAGTTCTCAACAACTTTCTAACAAAAAATGTAGCAGCTAACTTTTAAGGACTGTTTCTCCAAGTATCCTTCCTCCTTATTAACTCAAGATCCAAACACAGAGCCTATCTAAAAAGAGAAATCCTATAGGATGCCAGTTCTTTAATCTTAATATATAAGGAAAAGCAGTCTTTATCATCTGCTACCAGGTCTAATGCAACATTGTAGAAAGAATGATCAGAAAGGGGGCTGGGGCTGTAGCTCAGTAATACTGCCAAGGCCTGAGGGTTCATACCTCAGGAAACACCCCCCCAAAAGAATGTTACTAATAGATGTTGAAAAAACTTTATTAGCATTTTGATTAATATTTAAATAAAGCAAAGCTAGATATCCATTCCACATTTTCCTTAGGTTTTACAGGTGAAATGGGCCATGTTCCCTGAATACAAGTGCTCATCAACCATCAAGATGACATGGACAAAAGTTCTAGCTAGTGGTGACTTACTGTTCCTTTTTCTAGTTTATGCACTGTCAAAGTACAATAAGTGAAATGCTGAGATTTTAAAAAAAACTTTACTTACAAACATTATTTAGAATGGTTAACCCAGTTAACCATTTGTACACCCAGTTTTCATCTGTACACCTATTTCCTTTTGATCACTTTTATGCATACACACTTTTAGGTTTTGTCCATTTATAAAGCATATCCAGCCAAATTCAGAACACAAATATATAAGATGAGAGAATAAGAGCATATGTCCTTTTAAGATATGTCCAAGAGTTATTAGAAAATACTGTGTGATAATTCCTTCTATTTAAATGACTGTAGAATACCATATTTTCTTTTAGGCCTTAGAAATAGCATTCAAGGAAGACATGGTAACACACACCTCCCAATACTTGGTAGGCTGAAACAGAAGGACTGCAGGAGGATCAAGACCAGACTCATCAATGTAAGACTCTCAGCAACCTAGCAAGACCCTGTTTCAAAACAAAAAATAAAAGGACTGAAGGGTAGCTAAGAGGTAGAATGCCCCCTGAGTTCTATCCCAATTCTACAAATACAACATACATAAAAGAATAAACTGGGCTGGAGCTGGAGCTCAGAGAGGTAGAATGCCCCTGGGTTCAAGTCCCCATAGCACAAAGGAATGAAAATACAGTGTTTAATCAATTACTTAGTTGAGAAAATTCAGATGAGTCTAAATATTGCTTATAAAAGCAACTTCACCATCATTAATCTAGAAATCTCTTTGTATTTACTTTCTGATTTGTCTAATAATTGTAAAACATCTTCCTGTCAATTTTTCATTTCCCATTATGAACAAAATATGAAAAAGTATGAATTCTATATTGTTTAATAAAAGATAAAAGCAGTCCATAAAGACGATATTGCTATTCCTTTTATTTCTTGAAAGATAGCATAATCCTTTGAATATAATATGAAAATTATAAGTTAACATAATGACAAAGACCACCAGACCAAATCTGTCTCACAGCCAATTTTTATATCACCTGGAAGCTAAGAATGATTTAAAAATTTTTAAAGAGTGTTGAAGAATAACCATGACACAGAGACTATTTGTGGCTTACAGGCCAAAAATGTTTACTGTGTGACCTTTTATAATAATGTCTGCCAACCTCTGTTCATTCTTCCATTTTTTCTTTTTATTTCAGCCCATTTTCTTTTAGGATAGTGGAGAATAATTAATAAGTAATGATGAAATAATTTTCTAGTTGAAATGATAAAATGTTTCAAGACACAGGAAAAATAAGATCACTAATATTCACAAATGCATTTATAAAATGATCCAGTGGATACATAGGGTAACAGCAAGATAAAATGTGGAGGAAGGTTTATTTTAAAAATATATAAACAAATGTTCCTTCTGTTCTTTGGATGACTTCTACAATGGAATAAAAACTCATGAAATATCAATCCTTCTAATAGTTAAAGTGCTCAAAAGAGAAACTAAAAAACTAAAAGTTCATTGGTTAACACACTGCAAGTGCATTACAGCAAAGGGATGAGGATAATTACGGCAAAGAAAAATAATTTACCAAGCAGTAATATCTGAATGAGATGATATGCTACACAGCTATATAAAAATCTCTTAATTATGCCTGCTTAACAATATTTTTAGTACTAAATATGAAAATTTTAAAAACAAGTGTGTATTTCCTAAACCTCTTAGCTTCATTTTTATTGATAGCTTACCAGGCCTTAAGTTATATTTTTCACTACTGCATATCCTAAGCACTGATTCTCAAAACTTCATTGGCAATAAATATCTTAAACCAGATAAAAATGGTAACATATATGCCATTGTACTACATCTGAATTTGGATGACTGAAATGACTAATAGAAGTACCTAAAGGCCAGGTATGGTGGTACACACCATCAGTACTTGGAAGGCCAAGAGAGACAGGAGGAGCACAGGCTTCAGGCTAGGTCTGGGGTTGTAGCTCAGACGTAGAATGCCCTGAGTTTAATCCCATGTACCACACAGACAAAAACAAAGTATTGATAGTCCATCACTGGTGCTCTACAGAGCACAAAATGGTAATGATAAGAGCCTCTACTCTTAAGGAGCTCACACTCAAAGGGAGTAAAAACCATTTAAATACTAAACTGGTTTCATTATCTGGGTGATTTCTAGTATCTCTTCTATCATTGATATCCGATGATTTTATAAAAACATTAACAATCATTTTTAAGCACCAATTCTTCCCTAGACATACACATTTTAAATGCATTAATGCTCATATTAAAGCCATTTTACTGAATTCTCCTCCAAGGTTGAAGATCTTGGTCATGAATACACAACCACCCTTGGGTGTGGTGGAAAGTGCCTAAAGCATCAGTTACTTAGAAGGCTGAAGCAGGAGGGTCATTTGGGCCTAGGAGTTTTGGGACTAGCCCCAGCAACACAGCAAAACTCATCTCAAAAGAAAAAAAAAATAAACTTACCCAGCAATGAGTATCACTGAGGTTCAAAAACAGATCTACCAAGCTCCAATATCAAAGCTCTCCTTCCAGTTCAGTTTATTATTGTTTATATCAAATTCTATGTTATGAACTCTTAACTGATTTTAATTCATTACTTACTTCACAATGAAGCCACTCAAGAAAACAAGCCAAGAAATGTCAGAAGGAAGGGGTTTCCACCCTGGCTAACTACTTCCACTTGATGTGAATAGACTACTAGCAGCATCTTGTGTTGTCCTAGTCCTTTCTAATCCCCTTGGACAAGCTCTATCCTATTTTAAATGAAAACTAGAATTAGTTAAATGTTTCTCCCTAACAACTGATTTGGATGAGTGAAAGACCATAAATGCCATATGTAGAGAAAGCTAAAAAGCAGTGCATTAGAATATGGCAGTAACCAAAAAGAAAAAGAACAGAATTATAAAGAAATTCAAATTATGATTTATAAAAACTCTAATTTTAACACTTTAAGAATTCTTCCTTGGTTGCAGAGGGCCTCACTGAGGCTGGCTGTGAACCTGCGACCCTTCTGTCTCAGCCTCCCAACTACTGAGATTATAAGTGTGCACCACTATGCCCGGATTCAAAAGCCCTTTTTCATGGGTACTTTTAATGTCAGTATTATGGAAGACAAAGCTAAACAATGGTGCCATATCAAAGATTAATGTTACGATAATTAAAAACACTGTGTAGCCCAGTAGCCAGGAGTGGTGGTGCACGTGTAATCCCAGCATTTGGGAGGCTGAGATAAGAGGATCTTGGTTTGAGGGCAGCCTCAGCTACTTAGTGAAGCCCTTTGCAACTCAGTGAGACTCTATTTTAAAATACAGAATAAAAAAAAAAGGGGGGGAACTGGGGATATGGCTTGGAGGGAAAATGCCCCTGGGTTCTATCCCCAGTACCAAAAAAAAAAAAAAAAAACTGTATTAGCCAAAAAAAAAACCTGTATTAGCGGGATATGGTAGCACATGCCTGTAATTCCAGTGCTTGGGAGGCTTAAGATAGGATCACAGGTTCAGGAACAGCTCAGCAACTTAGCTAAACCTAGCAAGATCCTGTTTCAAAAAAAAAGGATTTTTTTTTTCCCCAGTACGGAGGATGAACCCAGGAGCATTCCACCTCCAAACTACACCCCAGCCCTATTTTTTATTCGTTATTTTGAAACAGGGTCTCACTAAGTTGCAGAGGGCCTCACTAAGGCTGCCTGTGAACCTGCAATCCTTCTGTCTCAGCTTCCCAACTACTGAGATTATAAGTGTGTGTCCCCATGCCCGGATTCAAAATAAATTAAAGAGCTGAAAATGTAGCTCAGAGACTGAATGCCTCTAGGTTCAACTCCTAGTACCACAAAAAATTAAAAAAAGAAAGAAAAGAAAAGAAATACATGACCCTGATTGAATCCTAGATTGAGAGTGCAGGAAAGGGGAATTAGTAAAAGAAATTATTGAGACAACTGCTGGCAAAAATTTAATGTAGACTATATATAAGAGTATTGTATTCACATTATATTTGCTGACTTTGAGCCGGGTGTGGTGCTGCAAGCTTGTAATCAGAGTACTTGAGGAGACTGCAACAGGAGGATCACAGGTTTGTGGCCAGCTTCAGCTACTCAGTGAGGCCCTCCCCAACTTAGTGCTATTTTGTTTCAAAATAAAGAATAAGAGCTAGGCATGGTAGAGTACTCTTGTAAACCCTGCATTTGGGAGGCTGAGACAGGAGGATCACAGTTTACAGACAGCTTCAGCTACTTACTGAGGTCCTGTGCAACCCTGTTTCAAAATAAAGAATAAAAAAAATAGGAGCCTGGCCTGGAGGTGCACACTTGTAATCCCAGCATTTGGGAGGCTGAGACTGGAGGATAGCGGTTTGAGGACAGTCTCAGCTACTTAGTAAGGCCCTCTACAACTCAGTGAGACCCGGTTTCAAAATAAATAAAAAATAGGAGAGTGGTGAGTTGGCCCAGGCCACCCTCCCGCCTCATGCCATTTTGGCATGGGGCTCTATTTTCTGTATTTCTATCTTTTTAATAAACTTCTTTAAATTTTCAAAAAAAAAAAAGAATAAAAAATAGGGCATGGGGTGTAGCTTGGAGGTCAAATGTCCCTGGGTTCCATCTCCAGACCCACAAAAAAAAAAAAAAAAAAAAAAAATAGGGCTGGGGGTGTAGCTTGGAGGTAGAATGCCCCTAGGTTCCATCCCCAGTACTGCATAAATAAATGAATAAATAAATGAATAAATAAATAAATAAATAAATATAGGGCTGGGGTGTAGCTCAGAGGTAGAATGCCCCTGGGCTTAATCCCCAGCATCACAAAAAAAATTAATAATAATTGCTGAATTTGACTATTGTACCATGTTTTATATGAAAAAACATTAATGATCTACGAAATATATACTGATGTACTTAGGAATAAAGGAGAATAATCTTTGCAATTTATCTGCAAAACCTTCAGAAGAAAACAATAAATAAAATAAGGCAAAAATCAACAAATGTAGAAAACGTGTAAGGAATTATTTGTAATATACTTTTAATTCTCTTTTAATTTTTTTCAAAATAAAGTTATGCTAAATCCCCAATACAAAAAAGTTATCAGAACTGTTATTTTTAAAATTTAATTACAAACAAACAGCACCTTTCAGATGGGGCCTGGCCAAAATGAAACAAGGTAAAGGGTATCTCTAATTGAAACATAAAGCATTAATTAGCCTTTTCTCCTAACAGGAGCATCCTACAAAACTTTACTCCAATACTTATTCATATAAACATATATCCCCTTTCTTAAACCTCGGATGATTTGGGAAACTATTTCTTATTCTTCTATTAAGTATAATAACATACTAAAGTGTTACAGACACAATAAAAAAATTTGTAAAGCTCTATGCAAGTGCTTTTATATCTGACCTAATGTCCTACCCCCACCTGCTCTTCCAATCTCGGACTCTTCTGTTTCCCATTCTCCATATAATTCTCCACTGTAGATGCCACAGGAATTCTCCCTGACTGAGGCATTGAGCCAATTCCTCCTTGTCTGTTGAAACACTTTACAAAGAGTTAACCTACAGAGAAAAGGAAGGTTTTAAGTTGAACTTTGTGTGCATGAGAGTATGTGCATGTGGCTTTAACTCTTCAAACAGCATATGAACTCTAAAAGTATTTATCTTTGCAAACAAATGCATATAAATATGCACTATACATAAATATTTTCAGTTATTTTTGGTATGAAAAATTGCTTTCTCCTTTCAAATTCAAAATCAAATTTAAACCATAATTTTAAAAATTTTGTACTCATGTTCTTGATATAACATGAACCAAACTTCATAAACATTATATTTTACTATTCATAGTTATTACAGGTCTTAACAGATGTATAAATTATTATAACCAGAAACCAGTATTCAGTTAAGTCTTTATCAGAATGCTGAAAGCAATGTTTTCATAAGATTCTTACAATCTGATAGGCTAGATACCACTTTCTGAACTCAAGAAAGATATCTGAAGAAAAAATTTCAAAAAAATCCTGTGACAGTACTAATATAAAACTAGAGAGAAAATATAAATTCACTAGAGTATAAATACTTAGGTATGTGTAGAAAAACTAGAGTATAAACACTTGGGTATATGTGAAAAATAAATTTCTAACTCTAATTAAGGATACTTTTATGTTAATGAGACAAACATCAGAAAAGCAGGCTATGGATAAGCAAAGGACTTTGTTGAAGAGATTAAAGATGTCAATTGAGAAAATACTCAGCACAATCTGCACATGATCACAAAATGCTTCTCTGTGAGGCTAGAAGGGGGCTGTAACCTTGAAACTACTCTTGGCTAGAAGCCCAGAAATAAGATGAAAGAATAAAAGCTTTTTCACAGCCCCCTTCAAATGTTAACAAGCAGAGCTTCCACAGGCCTGCTTAGAGAGATAAAGTATCTTCAGCAAGAGTCCAAGCTAATGTGTATTGACCCTTAGCTCAGGACAAGAACCCACGGTTTTTCTGTTTTGGGTTTTTTTGTGTGTGTTTTGAGGGAAATTGTGTCTGGAACCCTAACAGGGGTCCTCGGAGGACAGTTTCCCCAAAACCATATCATCTCACACCGCAACAGATAAGAAATATAAATTTTATCACAAGTCTCTCTACTTTGATATTTTATTTTTGGTACAGGGGATGGATTCAGGAGTATTTTACCTCTGAATTATACCACCAGCCTATTTTTATTATATTGTTCTGAAACATGGTCTTACTAGGCTGCCCAGTCACTTCCTTGGTTGCTGAGGCTGTCCTTGAACCTGTGATCTTCCAGTATTTTGAAGCCCAAGGATTACAAGGGTGTGCCATCACGCCCTTGGACTATTTGATTTTCTTTTGGAGGATGTAGGATTAACCCAGAAACCTTCTACTTCTGAGCTACATCCAGCCCTGTTTTGAAACAGGCTTGAAACAGGGTGGAATCT
The DNA here is from genome assembly GCF_963383645.1 of Muscardinus avellanarius. NCBI lineage: Eukaryota > Metazoa > Chordata > Mammalia > Rodentia > Gliridae > Muscardinus > Muscardinus avellanarius. Next base: position 165,353,710 of record NC_137786.1, read on the forward strand.
TCTACTTCCAAGATAAACCTCCAGCCCTATTTTGTATTGTTTACTTTGAAACAGGGTCTCACTGAGTTGCAAGGGGCCTCACTAAGTAGCTGTAGCTGATAGCTGAGGCTGTCCACAAACTGGGATCCTCTGGTCTCAGCCTCACAAATGCTGGGATTACAAGTGTGGGCCACCATGCCCTGCCCTGGCTCTGGGTTTGATATTTTAATAAACTCCCTAGGACCTTTCCATATGTAAATTAAGAATTCTAATACTTTAAACACTCAAAAAGAGATTTTCACAACTTATGTCAAAAAAAATTACCCAAAACATTTTAATAGCATTTTATCACTTGTTTATGCAATGTTGAGATGCAAGAAGTCTCTAAATATCTTGTACTTCCTTAATTTTCCCTAATAAAGCACTGTGCTTTAACAACAAAAAAAAAAAGTTTTGAAAATTTGTTTTAGTGGATAAAACTACCAGTAAAACTGTTATAACGAAAATTTGTATTTCTATAATGACTGATGATATTGAGCAGTTTTTTTATGTGCTTGTTTGCTGTCTATACATTTTCCATGATAGTTACCTATTCAAATTTTTTACCTTTTAAAATAAAATTAGGCTAATTTCCTTTTGAGTTTTGAGGGGTTTATACATGTATAAAGAACACATATACATATTCTTAATACAAATTTTTTTTTATCACATATGGGTTTTTTGTTTTTTGGGTTTTTTTGGTGGTACTGGGGGGTGGAACCCAGAGGCTTTCTACCTCCAGGCTATACTCCCAGCCCTATTTTATATTTAATTTGGAATCAGGGTCTCACTAAGTTGCTGAGAGACACACTTAGAAGCTGAGGCTGGCTTCGAACTTGTGTGATCCTCCTGTCTCAGCCTCCCAAGCACAGGGTTTACAAGCGTGAACTACCACGCTCGGCTATCACATATAATTTGGAGAAAAAAAAATACCCAGTCTTTGGATGGTCTGGGGAGGGAATATATTGACAAATTAACCTAGGAGCACTCTATTTCTGAGCTATACTCCTTTTTTATTTTTTGTTTTTGAAGCAGGATCTAAGTTGCTAAGGCTGCCTTAAACCTGTGATCCTCCTGTCTAAGCCTCCCAAGTACTGGGATTATAAGCATGTCCTACTATGCCCCAGAGACTATAAAGCTATCAGAGGGGGGCATAGGTTTAACACTCCAATCTACAGGCACAGGTAATAACTTCCTACAAGACCTCCAAAGCACAGGAAATTAAAACAAGAATTAACAAATGGGATGGCATCAAATTAAATTAAAAAGTTTCTGCTCATCAAAGGAAAGCATCAAAAATCTAAAAAGAAAGCCTACAGAATGGGAGATTTTTACCAGCTACCCCTCTGATAGAGGGCTAATATCCAGAATATACAAAGAGCTCAAAAGACTATACTAGCAGAACAAATATTCCAAATCAAGAAATGGGCAACTGAATTGAATAGATACTTTATAAGAAATAGCCAAGAGATACACAAAAACATGTTCAACATCATTAGCAATCAGGGAGATGCAAATCAAAACTACTGAGATTCCACCTAACCCCAATCAAAATGACAAGCATAAAGATGTCAAAAAACAATAAATGCTAGTGAGGATATGAAGAAATAGGATCTCTTCTACTCTGTTGGTGAGAGTGCAAACTAGTTCAGCTGCTATGGAGATCAGTGTGGAGATTCCTTAGAAAACTAGGAATGGATCCACCATATGATCTGGCTGTACTACTCCTGGGTATCTTTCCAAAGGGACTGAAGTCAGAGAACTACAGTAATACATGCATACCCATGTTCACAGCAGCACAATTCGCCAATAGCAAACTATGGAACCAACCTAGAAGTCCATTAACAGATGAATGCATTAAAAATAATGTGAAAGCCAGGCGTGGTGGTGCATGCATGCTTGTAATCCTGCTTGGGAAGCTGAGACAGAAGGATTGTGCAGGTTTGAAGTCAGCCTCAGGTGTTTTAAGAGACCCTGTTTCCAAATAAAATACAAAATAGGTCTGGGAGTATAGCCCGGGGGTAGAAGGCCCCTGGGTTCCATCCCCAGTACCACCAAAACACACACACACACACACACACACACACACACACACACACACATATATAAATGTTTTAAAAATCATGGGAAATATACACAATGGAATTCTACTCAGCAATAAAGAAGAACAAAATTATGTCATTCCTAAGAAGACGGAAGATCTGGAGAACATTATGTTAAATGAGATTAGCCAAGCACAGAAAGAGAAGGGACCTCTTTTCTCTAATACGCTCAAGCTAGAGAGTATTTGGGATACCAGAGGGACTCCAGATGATGGAGGAGATCCTCAGGGGAGCCGGGGAGGAAGGGTAGGAGAGGAAGAAGGCTGAGGTTCATTACTGGAAATGCTACCTGCACTATGTGTAAACATGTGAGTGTAACATTGTTAACCTGGACACTTGGTATTGGGAGAGAAGGAAAGGGAGAGCAAGGGGATAGGGGGCACCAAGTACTGTGTGAATGTGTTCCATTGTCAACATGATCTACATTATGATGTGAGACTATAATGCACCAATATAAAAAATATCATATGGAGAAAGCAAAATGAAAATCTTAACTTTTGCTTAAGACCTAATAAATGTGCCTTTTTATGGTAAAAAAAAAATAATAATCACCACTAAAATGGGCAAGGCACATTAGTGTGTGTCTATAATATTGTAGTTAGGAGCCTGGGACAGGAGGATCACAGGATCAAGGCCAACCTCACCAACTTAGGCAGACCCTATTTAAAAATAAATAAAATAGTGCTAGGGGTATAGCTCAGAGGTAGAACTCTCCCCTGCCACTCTCTGGTTCTATCCCTAGCACCACCAAAAGGAAAAAAGATAATAAACAGATAAAGTTGAGAGTCAAGTGTTGATGACAACATAAAGGAACTGAAACTTTCCACATAATGTTGGTTGAAATGTAAGCCAGAATATTTATGTTGGAAATAGTTTGGTAGTTTCTTAAAAAGTAAAATATCCAAGTACCATATGATCCAACATTCCACTTCTCAGTACTTATGCAAAAGAAATGAAGGCACATAACCATGCACATACACAAATGTTCTTCTCGGCTTTATTTTTATGAGCCAAAATCTAGAAATAACCCAATGTACACTAACAAGTGAATAAACTTTGGTTTACACCTATAATAAAATGTTACCTGGCAATAAAAAGCAATGAGCTATTGACACACAACAATGATGACTTTAAAAATAATTATGCTGAATCAAAGAAATCCAAAGGGAAAAAAGTACATTCTGTCTTCCTCTATACATAACTCTAAAAAATACAAAACATTTTATAGTGACAGGAAATGGGTCAGTAATTGCCTCTAAAGTTAGCAATGGAAATGTTCATTATATTGACTGTGGTGATAATTTTAAAGGTGTTAAGATATACCAAAAGTTATCAAATTATACTTTATTATAATTTGCTAATGTCAACCATACCTCAATAAAGCTATTAAAATCTGTTAAAAACAAAGTAAATTTTCTTTGTTCTTTGGAAGTTTTTTTAAAGAAAAAAAAACATGAAATATCAACATATGCTTAAGAAACAAACTGAAAAATTAAAATTGGGTCTGATGGATTCTGGTGGCATATCAATGCTTAGAATACATCAGATATAAATCAAATGCACACAGATACATCCATAATTTTGTAATTCTTTTAAAACTAACTTAATTACTTTTGGAAGATGCTAGAAAATATTATGTCACGTAGAATCAACTTATTTTTTTTGAACATTCATATGTAAAGGAAATGAACTAAACATTTATTCTGCTTTTCCTATAATGACCCTACTCCTAGAACTCTGGTAGATATAGAGTAGCATATCACAGTTCTTTATACAGCTAATAAATGAGATGACATTAGAATAACATCATTCTGAACCCTCAATGAATTAGTCAATTTATGCACTACATATAAATGGCTGCCAATTTCACAAAATATAAGAGAGCTATACATATATGTGCTTCCCAATGGAAGAACATGTGGCCAGCAATACTCATCAAAAAATTTTATTTATTAATTTACTTATTGTATTACTGGGGATTGAATCCAAGGGCATACCACCTCCAAGCTACATCTCCAGGCATATTTAAATTTTATTTTGAAACACGGTCTTCCTAGGTTGATGAGTATTCACTTCTTACTGAGGGCATCCTCAAACCTGCAGCATTCCAGTCTCTGCCTCCCAAGAACTGGGATTACAGGTATGTGCCACCAAGCCCAGGTCAAAAAACTTTAAAATTTAATTTAAATGAAATCCAACAAAACCTCTAAATTCAACTAATTCACTGGAAATAAAGATACATTAAAAGTTTGGCTTTCATAAGAGATATATGACACCTAGCAACCATTTGAGTAGTAGAAACCTTACATAGGTGTTAATTCAAAGTTTTTTTTTGTTTTGTTTTGGTGGTACTGGGGATTGAAGCCAGGGACATCCTACCTCTGAGCCCTATTTTTTATTCTTTATTTTGAAACTGTGTCACAAGTTGCAAAAGTCTTCATTAAGTAGCCCTGGCTGGCTGCAAATCTGGGAACCCCATCTCAGCTTCTCAAGTAGTGGGATTACAAGCATGCACCACCACACTAGACTAATTCAAAGTATTTAAAAACCTTATATAACCATAAAATTTCTGAGATCACTGAAATATGAATACTGATCATGAATATTCAATTTGAAATAAAATAAGTATTTGGTTTTAGGTATGATAATAGAATTACAGTTGTATTTTTTAAAAAGACTTTGTCTTTTAAAAACCATACTAAGCCCGGTGTGGTGGCGCACGCTTGTAATCCCTGTGTTTGGGAGGCTGAAGCAGAAGGATCGCACAGGTTCAAAGCCAGCCTCAGCTACTTAGTGAGGCTCTCAGCAACTTAGTGAGCCTGTTTCCAAATAAAATATAAAATAGGTTTGGGAGTACAAGCCCGGAGGTAGAAAGCTATATATATATATATATATATATATATATATATATATATATATATATATGTATATGTATATGTATATGTATATGTATATGTATATGTATATGTATATGTATATGTATATATATATCCCATACTAATATACTAATATGTTTACAGATTACACATTGTGATCTAGGAATCTGCTTCAAAATATGAAGAGACAAGCTGGGTGTGGTGGCGCACGCTTGTAATCCCAGCACTTGGGAGGCTGAGACAGAAGAATCCCACAAGTTCAAAGTCAGCCTCAGCTACTGAGTGAGGCTCTCCGCAACTTAGTGAGACCCTGTTTCCAAATAAAGTATAAAATAGGTCTGGGAGTATAGCCCAGAAGTAGCAAAGCCCCTGGATTCCACCCTCAGTACTACAAAAAAATACAATAAGAAAAAATGAAGAGAGACATAAACAGAATTCTAAATGAAATAGCATGAAATAGCATTATCTATGAGTTGGTCTTTTTTTTTTTTTTTTTTGGGTGATACTGGACATGGAACCCAGGGGCATTCTACCTCCAAGCTATACCACAGCCCTATATTTTTAGTCTTTTTATTTTTTGAAACAGGGTCTCACTGAGTTTGCAAACGGCCTATTTTTTATTCCTTATTTGGAAACAGGGTCTCACTAAGTTGCAAAGATCCTAAGTAACTGAGGCTGTCCAGGAACCATGATCCTCTGGTATCTGCCTCCTGAATTCTGGAATTATAAGCATGCGCCACCATGACCAGCTCTGAGTTGGTCATTTTTAAGCTGGGTGATGAGTAGAATATTCCACTGATATACTAAGAACTCATTCCATTTAATTTGTAACTATTTCCTATATATAAATATAAAAACTCCAATTACTCATTTTAGTGTATTGATACTATGTCTGTTCGGGACTTTGATTTATTCTTGAGTCAGTTTTGTTTAGCAAATTTTCAGCTGTTTATGTATGGTACAGAAACTTTTTATAATAGTATCAAATATGTCTGGTACCTAAGTATATTAAATTGCTGACCTATTAAGTTCCAAATGAGTCAGTTCACATACTTTTAATAATCCATGCCTATCCTTTCTATATACACTCTTGTCTTGTACCACTCTATGCACAGTATGCTTTCAATCTTTTGCCATATACCAATTACTACCCACACTTAGAATACACAATAGCTCTCTCTTAGGCCTAAAAAATTCCTAGTTCTCAAGAACTCCAATAAGACTTCCTCCAAGGAAATCTTTCCCCACCCTCTTGAGAATTAACTGTTCCCTTATCTATTCTCCCTCAGCACTTTTATCTTTTTTGGTGGGGAAAGGGGTTACAGGAGTTTGAACCTAGGAGAATTCTACCTCTGAACTATATCCCAGCCCCATTTTTAATTTTTCATTTTGAAGGACTGTCTCACTAAATTGCAGAGAGTGATTAGTACAACAGTAAGTTGCTAAGGCTGGCCACGAACCTGAGATCCTCCTGTCTCAGCATCCCAAGTCCTGGTATTACAGAAGTGAGCCACCACACTGGGCTTCCAAACACCCTCAATTACCTTTCACTCTGGTGAAAATCACAGAGTCAGTTTTATTGTCTATTGAACTGTCTTTCTCTAAAAGAATGAGTTATCTCAAACAAAATCACTATCTTTAAATTTCCATAGTAGACACTCAAATGTTTAAGTATATAAACATGTTATCTACATATTTCCTAAATATAGTTTTCCTTGGGCTCCACCAATTTTTACAAGAATACATACTTATGTTTTCTCCATAATGATTTAACAAAACCAGAAATTAAAGTGGAGTAAATGGGACCTAATCTAGTTTCATTTCTTATATTTCTTCACAAAATACCTCAAAATATCAAAGCAAGGATTACGTCCCTGCAATGTCAACAGAACCAAAATAAGAACAATTGGGAAAATCAAATCTGATAGTTCAAACACCTTAATGGGCGAAAAGAAGTACTCTTATTTCCCATACATGCCTACCTAGTTTATCTATTCATTTAAAAGACAGATATGCATCTTATAAATCATGAGAAGACACCTCTCATTACTACTTAAAAAAAAAAAAAACTCAGAAAAATCTGAAGAACTGAACAAGTGGTTCTCCAGGGGTAGAGGGCAGGGGTGAGTGAGGAGATATAAAAGCCTTTCACTTACTGTTTTTCAAATGTTTTTGTTGTATCATCTGCTTTTAAAGAAATGTTAAGTTTTTAGCAAGCAGAAAAACAAGTTTAAGAAGCTGCATTTCATGTTATGCTATTTTTTAAAAGTTTAATCATGAAACTATTTTTAACATTCTTACCAGATTTAAGACCTGAAATTTTTAACATTCTTACCAGATTTAAGACCTGAAATTTTGAAGATGGCGCTTGGTTTTCCATTTGTGACAAATCCTAGGAGTTGCCATACTGGCATTCCACTTGAATCAGGGTAGGAAAAGTAGACAGATCCTCCCATTCCCTCAGGAAATGGGATTGTTCCCAGCATAAAAACCACAACATGGTTGATATTTTCATAATCAGGCAAGTCAAAAACAAATTTATCTTCTGCCACTTGTTGTGCAGCTGTTTGAACCTAGAAAACAACAAATTCATCTTAGTTCAATAGTGTGTTTCTATACCTTACAATATTACTATAATTATGTCACCAACATGGTCAATTATGGTGATTATACCAAGTATACTGTTTGGTTTGTCTGACATTCTAATTATGAAACTTCAAATATGCCAGGAAGTGTTAACTTTTGATAGAAAATGCAAAAATATGCACTTGGCCTTAAAATGATCATTTAATGGTTGCAGTCTTTTCAAAATATAACTATTCCTTCAAAGTACCCTGAAAGGATTTTTACTTATATAAACAAATATCTAAAGCTTCAGAATGTAAAACTGAAAGGCTGTTTAAGTTACCACTATTGCCGGGTGTGGTGGCGCATGCTTGTAATTCCAGCTCTTGGGAGGCCAAGACAGAAGATCATACAGGTTCGAAGCCAGCCTCAGCTACTTAGTGAGGCTCTCAGCAACTTAGTGAGACCCTGTTTTCAAATAAATTATAAAAACTAAGCTGGGGAGGTAGCCTGGAAGTAGAAAGTCCCTGGGTTCCACCCCCAGTGCCACCAAAATAAATATAATAATAATAATAATAATAATAATAATAATAATAATAGTAATTATAGTAATAATAATACAAAAATTTAAAAATAACCACTATCAAGTTCTTACCTGAAGATACAGAACCTCAGGTAATTAAAATGTACCAGCAACACAAAAGTAATTAGTCCTCAATTATATGAAGATTCCACATTTGCAAATTTAGCTGCTCATTAAAATTTATTTGTAACCCCAAATCAATGCTTGCTGTGTCTTTGTAATCATTTCTGGACAATTTCATGGCAGAATAGCAAAAAATTGTAGTTATCCAACTCTCACTCCAAGCTGAGTTAGAACTAGGCTACACAGTACCTAATTTCAGTCCACATATTAAAAACAAGTGTCCTTTCCCCAGTCTATTTAGGAGGACTTTGTTTACGTTTTGCACTTTATGTTGATTTTTGCTTCTTTTTTTGTATGTGTGTGTGTGGTACTGGGGTTCCTGGAAGCACTTCTACCTCCGGGCTACACTCCCAGACACCTATTTTATACTTTTTTTTTTTTGGAAACAGAGTCTCTTACTGGCTTCGAACCTGCACAATCCTCCTGTCTCCGCCTCCCAAGCGCAGGTATTACAAGCATGCGCCATCACACCCGGCTGATTTTGCTTTTTAAAATGGCCAAGCTTTATAAATGCTGGGTAGTGTTTCTAACTGCAAAAAGTCTATGAAATATCTTAAAGAGAAAAATGCATGTGTTAGACCAAGTTCAGGCCTGAGTTATGCTGTTGAACCTTGAGTTGAATGCTAAGGAATCAACAATGCATATTAAATAAATGTCTTGAAAAAGAAATATACAAGCTGGGTGTGGTGGCACACACTTGTAAGCCCAGTACTTGGGAGGCTGAGACAGGAGAATCACAGGTTCTTAGCCAGATTCAGCTACTTGGTGAGGCCCTTTGGAACTTAGTGAGACCCTGTTTCAAAATAAAGAATAAAAATAGGTTTGGGGCTGTAGCTTGGAGGTAGAATGCCTCTGGGTCCAATCCCCAGAACAGGAAGGAAGGAAGGAAGGAAAAGGAAAGGAAGAAAAGAAAAGAAAGAAGCCCAGCATGAAGGCACATGCCTTCTATCCCAATACTTGAGAGGCTGAGACAGGAGATCAAAGATTCAAAGCCACCCTCAGCAATTTAGTGAGGCTCTCAACAAGTTAAGAGAGACCCAGTTTCCAAATAAAATAGGGCTGGAGGTATAGCTTGGTATAGTTGACGTGACAATGGATTTCATACAGCTGTTTTATTCTTTTTAAACACACATTTTTAATGTTCTTCTTTAATGACACTCATCTGATTCTCACACTCATTCCCAATTGAGCTTTTCACTATCCCTATCAAGAGTGGGCAGGGGCAATCCAAAATTACCTTGCCAGGAATACCAACTACCAACATACCACAGCAGCCTCCCGGTCATTCAAGAGATAAGACAAACTTTCTGAGCCTAGTCATCTTTGTCGTTTAAGAACCATGCACGAATTACAAATACACTATCAAAAGATACTTTAAGTAAAAGGAGTCAGGTCTGAACATGGATTTCTGGATAGTTTCGACGGAAACAAACAACATACATCTCCAGATTATTCCTAAACAGGTACTGATCTCCTTTGACCAATAAACATTTTGTTCGCATCCTTCTTTGGTCAGTCATCTCCGTATGACTCACAACTAAATATCAGGCGTTTCTATCAGCCAGCTTCCAATAACATTAAGCCTATTTTTTACTAGGGACCTTCCAAATAGATACTGCCCAAACACCTTACTCTTTTACAGTTTGCTGCAGACTAGATAATACCTCAGATTTGTGCGTTTAGGAGGGCATCTATACTGCCAACTAAGCCTAAATTGCTCAATTGCAAAATGGAAATAAAGACCATCTCACGAGTTACGAGGTTAACTCTGAGCGCCCCGAAGGCTAAAATAATTAGTAATGGACAAAAGGCGTGCAGTGCGCTCACCCCAGTACTTGCTACAAAATGCACCCTCGAAAAATGACAGCTAATATTGTGACTACGATTCAAGTAAAAATCTAAACAAGAGTTGGTCAAAAGAGAGCATCCCACCGCCCCCCCCCCCATCTTCCACACCCAGACACAAAGCCGCCCACGGCCCCGCGTCTCACCCCCGCGCACCAGCGCCCGGCTTTCGCCCTCAGTATCCTGACCCCTTCCTGCTCCCATCCCGCCCCATCCTCACCAGCCTCCCCGCCACCAAGCAGCCAAACATGGCGGTGGTGGCGGCGGCGGCGGCGGCGGTCGCTCCGCTCAGCGGGCGGGGATCTGAAGCCGGCGATTAGGGAGCCAGTGGCGAAGCCGAACACAAGAACCTTCCAGAATTGGTGGAAGGGAGACTACCCTTCCACTACATAGCGACGGGGCAGCGGCAGGAACGCCTTCTGCCCCCACGACCTCTGACCCTGCCTCCTAACAAGCACGCCGCTCAGGTCACAAGTACTTCCGGGGCGGACACACACTTTCTCCTACCAAGAAAGACGAACCAGAGCCGCGAGACTACAAGTTCCAGAGTGCCCTGCGCCCGCTTCCGGGAGCCGCGCTCCCGGAGGATTCTTTTGGTCTGAGTAGTGTTTTCTCAGAGTCTAGGTCGAAAATTTCCAAGTAGAGTGCTGGAAAGAGATGTTTCTGATGTTTGGGCTACGTTTTAGGGAGTGACTGTGCGGCTTCATAATAATTTCTTAACTAGATTTTTATAAAAGTGAATTATAATCTTGGATTCGTATAAGTACTATAGTCTCCACTTTATAAGTTGACAAAATTGAATTGACTGACCATCCCCAACTCTTTACCCAGGATTAAGTGTTGGGGGTCTGAATTCAGGTCCTGATCTGATTAAGGAGTTCTTTTTGCTATGCAGTATCTCAGAAGTCATCATTTTGAACAAGTTCTCTTGTACTTGTTTACAGTTTTACTGTAACTATTTCCAACTTTACTTTTCCTGATAATTTTATATAAAACTAGACAAATTGTAAAACTTAGTACTTCAGTTGCCCCATTTGCAAGATAAGAACAGTTGTTAGCTTTCTCCTAGGATTACCCTGAGCATCAAGTAAGTTATATACATATATATGAATACATATATATATATATATATGTATGATGTGTGTGTGTGTATCATCGCTTAAAATAGTGCCTTGCCCATGCTAAATTTGTGGGAGTTTCATTGTAAACTGTTATTTTTTATGCATTTAAAAACCCATAGGAAATACAAAACAGTAGCCAACTGTTTCAAATAAAATATAAAATAGGTCGGGGGTATATCCCAGAGGTAAAAGACCCCTGGGTTCCAGCCTCAATACTGTTGCAGGGGATAGGTTGGGGGGGGAAAGGTGTGTGGTGTGAAATAATCCCCCCACCACCAGACACACAGAGACAAACAGAAAAACCGTGGATTCTTGTCCTAAGCTAAGAATAAGTATTCATCGCTTGGACAGCTGCTGCAGATTTAAAGAAGTTTATTAAAAGATAGAAATATAGAGATAGTCACAGCCCTGTGCCGGAGGAGACACAGGGGGGCAATTCGAACGAAAATGCCAACAAATTCCAGTTTCCTGAATTTTTATATTGTCTAAGTCCAGCAGGTCCCTTTGATTTTTGGAGATCATGTTACACCTTATCGCCAGCCCCGGCTCTGCTTCTGTTATCTCTCCAGCCAAATTTATGGCCTACAGGGGGAGACATCTCTGTCTCCAAACACAGGCCCAGATTTATGGCCTGAGAGGGAGGCATCTCTGTCTCCAGACACAGGCTTTTACCTTTCGTCTTCTCCCCCAAAATTGTGACGGGCCCCGCCCATCAGCCAGTAAGTCCGAGAGCTAAGATGGCGCTGAGCGGAAATCTTCCCCAGAGCACTTAGGTGGTAAACAGCTTTCAGGAAGTGACGACAAGAGCATGAGATACACGGGAACACCGCATGCCATAGGGCAACAGCCAATGGACTGGCTGTTGCCATGAGTTGTGCACGTGAACAGTCTGCTGATTGGCTGTTGGGCTCTATATAAGGGGAAGATTTCTGGGGGGAAAGGGAGAGAAGAGAAGATTTACGGGAAGAAGATTTGCGGGAACTGTACAAGAACCTGGGGTAATAAAACTGCTTGAGGAAGATCGTGTAAGAGTCGTCACTGCGCGCGACAAGTGGTTGGCCCGTACGGGGACCTTCGCTTTGATCAGAACCTCGGCAGTCCAGGGCAGCCGGCTGGTAAGTACTCCTTGACTCCGAAAAGGGAGGAGGAGGCTCCGTTTACGGAGGGTTATTTTCCCCGATCAAAGGGGGCTCCATTAAGGAGGATATTTAGTAAATAAGGCTCGCGGATAAGCGAGGCTCGCGGAAAAGCGAGGAACAGCGCTGTATTTTCCCCGATCAAAGGGGGCTCCATTAAGGAGGATATTTTTTAGTGTAAGTAAGTTAGAGAATCGGGCTGGTCCTGATTCGACAAGATGGGAAATAGTCCATCTCACCCATTGCATAAAGCATTGAAAGCTTTGTTGAAAAGTAGAGGCCTAAAGCTTAGGGACAAGACAATACAAGATTTTCTCGAACAAATAGATAGGGTAGCGCCATGGTTTACAGTATCAGGGAATCTTTCTTTAGCAAGCTGGGATAAATTGGGAAGAGACGTAGAACGCGCCGAAGAACAAGGTATTGTCACAGGAGGGACTCGGCCGCTTTGTCGGCTGATTCGTGCCTGTTTGGAAGAAAGGCGCTTTAGAAAATTTGTGCAGGAGGGCCAGGCAGCTTTAGACGGTGTAAAAGAGGAACGTTCAACTTCCTCTAAAGTGGCCAGTGAGGAGGATTCAGAGTCAGAGGGGGAGGATGAATCTGAGGAGGAATTAGAGGCCATTTGTAAACAAGTGAAAGCTTTTGAACTGATTAAAGAGGAAATTTCGCCTCCTCCGTATAACCCTTCTGCGCCCAGAGCAGGAGAAGGTGTCTCTTTTAGTAGTCAGATGTGGAGAGATGCGGGAATTTTTTTAGCAAATCAAGCTTTCCCAGTTTTCCAGCTGCAGGAGGGGGGAAATCGTTATCATGAGCCTTTGGACTTTAAAATAGTTAAGCATCTCGCAGAGTCAGTTCGCACATATGGGTCGTCAGCTGCTTTCACTATAGCAATAATAGAGAGTTTACATCGCTATGCCATGACCCCAGGAGACTGGCAAAATTTGGTTAGGGCCACCTTAAATCCTGGCCAATATTTGGATTGGAAAGCTTATTATATAGAATATGCCACTGAACAAGCTGCACGTAATCGAGCAGCAGGAAATTCAGCCTGGGATATAGACATGCTGATGGGCCAAGGACGATTTGCTAATCAACAGCTTGGGTATCCACAACAGGTGTATGAACAAATCAACAGACTCGCTACCCAGGCCTGGAAGGCCCTCCCTAACAAAGGAGAGGTATCTGGTAACCTTACAAAGATTACTCAAGGATTGACTGAACCCTTTTCAGACTTCGTTGCCCGTCTAGTAGAGGCTGCGGGAAGAATTTTTGGGGATTCTGACGCGGCCATGCCGCTCATTAAACAATTGGTCTATGAGCAATGCACTAAAGAATGCAGACAGGCCATCACTCCTTACAAACATAAAGGCCTAGAGGTGTGGATGAAGGTGTGCAGGGAACTCGGAGGACCCTTAACCAATTCAGGACTTGCTGCAGCCATTATACAGGCCTCCGGACAACAAAGTAAGAATAGTACCAAAAATGGCAATTGTTTTTCCTGTGGAGCGACAGGACACTTAAAACGAGATTGTCCTAAGTGTAGGGCGTCCCAATCTTATCCTTCTCCTCCTGAGTATTGTCGTCGATGTAGAAAAGGAAGGCATCCTACTTTTGAGTGCCGTTCGGTTAAAGATATCGATGGCAACCCCTTGCCCTATACTGGAAAGCAATCATCAAATACTCAGACAAAAAACGGGAGGGCGGGCCCTCGTTCCCAGGGCCCACAAAAATATGGGAACCCTCAGGTGTATGGGGCCATGGAGACACAGCCACCTCAGTGGCCCAATTTACAGCCTCCGGAACAGTCCGGCGAGCCACTCCAGGTTCGGCAGGATTGGACCTCTGTGCCACCTCCAGGCTGGTATTAACGCCACAAATGGGGGTTCAAATTATTGAAACAGATTTTCAAGGTCCTCTGCCACCTAATTCTGTTGGCTTACTTTTTGGAAGGTCTTCCTCTACCATGAAAGGACTTGTAGTCCATCCGGGGGTTATAGATGAGGATTATACCGGTATTATCAAAGTGATGGTTTCAGCGCCCCGGGGTATCGTTGCCATTTCCCCTGGGGATAGAGTGGCACAGTTACTTTTGCTTCCCAGTCTACATGGTATGTTTCCTTCAGCAGAGGGACGACGCGGTATTGGTGGGTTCGGTTCTTCAGGAAATGAGTTAATATCTCTTGCCTTTGATATGGGAACTCGTCCCTTGATAACCTTGGACGTGGAAGGCAAGCAAATCCTAGGACTTTTAGATACTGGGGCAGATAAAAGTGTCATCGCCTGTAAAGATTGGTCATCTTCATGGCCCACTCAAAAGGCTACCGGAGAACTTAGAGGTTTGGGTTATGCTAAAACCCCTGACCTCAGTGCTAGGGCTTTACATTGGAAAGATCAGGAGGGACATAAGGGGCAGTTTGAACCCTATGTGCTGGAGCTGCCAGTTTCCCTCTGGGGAAGAGATTTATTAGTGGACATGGGATATTCCTTACAAAATACATCTTATTTCCCCCAAGCCCATAATATTCTCCTTCGCCAGGGCTACCACCCTTCCTACGGGCTGGGAAAACACCTCCAGGGACGTAAAAGCCCAATTCCTACTAAAGAAAAGAGTGGTCGCGAGGAACTGGGTTTTGTGCAGTAGCCACTGAGGAGGCAATTCCCATTACCTGGAAGACGGGAGATCCAGTATGGGTTCCTCAGTGGCCTCTCTCCCGTGAAAAGCTTGAAGTAACAAGGAAATTAGTACAAGAGCAATTACAGTTAGGCCATATCCGGCCATCCACCTCTCCTTGGAATACCCCGATTTTTGTGATAAAGAAAAAATCTGGAAAATGGAGGTTATTACACGACCTCCGAGCCATAAATAGCCAAATGCAGATTATGGGGCCAGTCCAACGAGGGCTTCCACTCCTCTCTGCTATTCCGAAGGAGTGGCCACTTATCAGCATAGATATAAAAGATTGTTTTTTCTCCATCCCTTTAAATCCTGCGGATACTCCTCGTTTTGCTTTTACTGTTCCCTCTATTAATCAAGAGGAAATTGACAGTAGATATGAATGGGTGGTCCTCCCACAAGGAATGGCCAATAGCCCTACCCTCTGTCAATTATATGTAAATAGTGCTCTTGAGCCCGTAAAAACCAAATTTCCAGAAATTCGGTGTATTCATTACATGGATGACATTTTGTTAACCACAAAAAATCCCTCCATACTTGAGGAGGCTTATTGTCACCTTGTAAAGATTTTGGAAACTCATCAATTATTCATCGCCTCAGAAAAGGTACAAAGAGGAGAAAATATACACTTTCTTGGCAACATTGTTCTCCCCCATGCAGTCCTGCCTCAAAAATTAATCATCCGCACTGATCAATTAAAAACCCTCAATGATTTCCAAAAACTGTTGGGAGACATTAATTGGGTTCGACCCTTTTTACAAATTCCTAACCATGCCTTGAAACCTTTATATAATCTGCTCGTAGGCAATCCTCAATTAGATTCTCCTCGCGTCCTTACCGATGAGGCCCGCCATGCGTTACAATTAGTAGAACAAGCACTTACGAAAGCGTCTCTCCGTCGAGTGACCCCTGGACAGCCATTATGGGCTTGTATCCTGGCCACTGAAAAACAGCCTACTAGTGTTCTTTGGCAACAAGGACCCCTTCTTTGGATTCACCCCAAAGTCTCCCCTCAAAAGGTAGTTGAATATTATCCCACCAGTGTAGCAAGCCTTGCCCTTAAAGCCATTCAGCAGTGCATCCAACATTTTGGCAGAACGCCCGATAAGTTGGTGGTACCGTACACTGCTCTGCAAGTACAAACGCTGGTAGCCACTATTGATGATTGGGCTATACTTATGTGCTCTTTCAGTGGTGAAATAGACAATCATCTTCCCAAAGATCCATTGTTACATTTTGTTCTGGAACATCCTCTCATTTTCCCATTGGTCACTAAAAACAAACCTGTAGCTAATGCAATTAACATTTTTACTGATGGATCCAAAACTGGTGTGGGGGCCTACCTAATAGAGGGAAGCGATCCTGTTATCATCCAATATTCACATACCTCTCCACAACTGGTTGAATTAAATATTGTTTTAGAAATTTTTAAGAGAGTTTCTTCTCCTTTCAATTTATTATCAGATTCACAATATGTGGTTAATCTGGTTAGATCGCTTGAATGCGCGGGTCAACTCTCTTTACATACTCCTATTCATTCTATGGCTAGCCAAATCCAGATTTATATACATTTAAGAAAGACACCATTCTTTATCCAGCACGTTAGGGCACATACTGGATTACCTGGCCCTATTACATATGGAAATGATCTAGTAGATAAACTCACCAAGATACATATGATTTTTTCTCTTACTCAAATGCAACAGGCACAGGCATTTCACCGTCAATATCATGTAAATTCTAAAACATTACAACAGCGATTTAAAATCCCTCGACATCAGGCTCGGGAAATTGTAAAAACCTGTAATGCCTGTGCCCCTTTTTTACACCCCCCACATGTGGGCATTTGCCCACGAGGCTTGCTCCCTCTACATCTCTGGCAAATGGATGTAACTCACATATCTGAATTTGGAAAATTGAAATATATCCATGTTTCCATAGATACTGTCTCTGGAATTATTCATGCATCTGCTCATGCCGGGGAAAAGGCACATGACGTCGTCAATCATTGCCTTGAGGCCTGGGCAGTATGGAATATGCCTAAAGAAATAAAAACTGATAATGGCCCGGCTTATACTTCCCAAAAATTCACATCCTTTTGTTCACAGATGGGAATAACTCTAAAGCATGGCCTTCCGTACAACCCTCAGGGACAGGGTATTGTGGAACGCGCCCATCGTACTCTTAAAGAATGCTTGATAAAACAAAAAGAGGGAATTGGAACCAATATGAAACCGAAGCAGCGCCTATCCTTAGCCCTTTTTACTTTGAATTTTTTGCAATTAGATGTCAATGGCAAGACTGCTGCCGATCGTCATTTTGCCCCCTCGGGTACGAGCCAGGGTTTCGTGCGTTGGAAGGATGCCCTCACAGGGCAATGGAGGGGACCTGACCCAGTGCTCACATGGGCCAGAGGCTCTGTTTGTGTGTTTCCACAGAACGGCGCCGATCCTGTCTGGGTTCCAGAGCGGCTGACTCGTCTGGTGAAACAAAAGGATGATGAGCCATCGACTGATTCTTTTGGGGACCATGATACTGTGGAATTCCAAGGATAGGAAGTGATCCACAATGGGGGCTTTTGACTGCTTTTTCTTTTCTATTGCCTTTGAGTCATTCTGCTCAAGTTCTTCCCCGCTTAATCCTTTTACCTTTTCCCCTTAAAATTGGCACAGGAGCAAATTCTACTTTTGCAGGTTATAATTTTACTTATTAGAGCCTGACCATGGCCTTTCATTCTAACCTATTTGATCTGTGGCTTCTTTGTGGGATAAATGGCAGTTGCACGGATTTAGCTCCCCTTGTCATGATTAATGATAATGCGTTTATTGCCGCTAATCTTTCTTGCGAGCTTTCTGCATATCCTACAGATAACCGGTCATCGAAATTTGACAATTTGACAAGACGGTTGCGGTTGGAGATCATCAAAACCAATACTACTCAAGTTGACCCGGTGATGGCCCGCACCTTGATGTCCTGGATCCAACAAGCAGCTCGTCATTTAAAAGAGTGGGCTGGACTGGGTGCTCTTGGTCTTTGTCTGGTCTTACTGTGTATCTTATGTCTCTACTGTCTTAGAAAACTAATCCGTCAGCGCGCTACAGATCAAGTGCTCATAGCTCAGGCATTTGCAGCCATGGAGTTGGGACAATCCCCTCAAATATGGCTTGCGGCGATGGGAAAGTCTTAATGACAGGATGCCAGCTAGGACTGCACTCGGGACCCCGGGAGGGTGCATCCCGAGGAGGGCATGCTCAACTGCATACGGGTTGCCACTGATTCTTGTCCCGTCCCTGGCAAAAGGTGGTGGGCCTAGAAGCCCCTTCCAAACATACAGGGGTTGAGTCCTCTGTCCTCTCCTGTCTGAAAAAACAAAAAAGGGGGAACTGTGACGGGCCCCGCCCATCAGCCAGTAAGTCCGAGAGCTAAGATGGCGCTGAGCGGAAATCTTCCCCAGAGCACTTAGGTGGTAAACAGCTTTCAGGAAGTGACGACAAGAGCATGAGATACACGGGAACACCGCATGCCATAGGGCAACAGCCAATGGACTGGCTGTTGCCATGAGTTGTGCACGTGAACAGTCTGCTGATTGGCTGTTGGGCTCTATATAAGGGGAAGATTTCTGGGGGGAAAGGGAGAGAAGAGAAGATTTACGGGAAGAAGATTTGCGGGAACTGTACAAGAACCTGGGGTAATAAAACTGCTTGAGGAAGATCGTGTAAGAGTCGTCACTGCGCGCGACACAAAATGTGTTAAATTGTTCTTAGGAATGCAAGGACATGTTAGCTTAACCCTGGCTTTCTTAGTAAAGAAGACATATTTTAAGATTGGACATCTTTCCCAGTATTGACACATTAATACTTTTTAAACTCTCTTCCCAATACCAGTACAAATACCACACACACACACACACACACACACACACACGCGCGCACACACGCGCGTGCACGAGCAGTGAGAGAGAAAGCCATATACAATATCTGGGAAGCAAAGTAAATTGAGCTCTGTAGCAACATAGACAACTAAAAGACAAAGGAACAATTTCTTTAAAATTCTGAATATAAATTACTCCTCACTTCTACCTAGAAGTCAATATCCAACCCCAATCCAATTTAATATAAGGATAGAAAAAATTTGTCAAAGCTGTGAAGTCTCAAAAATCCTATCTCCTGTTTCAGAATTTCCTAGAGAATATATACCTCTCAAACAATGAAAGAAACCAGTGAAGGGGAAGACATGAGTCAAGTAGGAAAGTGATAGAATTTCAAAGGTGATAACAAAAAGAAGTCCCAGGAGATAACTGCTATGCAGAGAGCAACTAATCCTAGAAATCTCCAAAGCCAATCCTAGAAGCCTCTAGAATAATGGATTATCTGCTGGTAAACTGCCATAATATAGATTTGACAAAAATTTGTTTAACAATTATAATAAAATTTGATAAATAAAAATGTATTTAATTTTTGCTCTTATAAAGTGCTGTCCGTAAGAATTTTGAAAAATTTATGAGTTTTTGTTTTGTTTTGTTTTGTTTTTGCGGGTCTGGGGATGGAACCCGGGGGCATTCAACCTCCAAGCTATACCCCCTGCCCTATTTTTTCTATTTTGAAACCAGGTCTCACTGAGTCGCAGAGGGCCTCACTAAGTAGCTGAGGCTGTCCGCAAACTGCGATCCTCTGGTCTCAGCCTCCCGAATGCTGGGATTACAAGGTGCGCCACCACGCGCGTCTTTATAATGAATTTTAAACAGAACTAATGGATGAACATTTGGCCCAAGCTAGATATTCAAATGAATACAGAACTGAAAAAGAAGCTATATAGGTTTTTATTTGTTTGTTGTAGTACTGGAGAATTGAACCCAGAGGCAGTCTATCTCTGAGGTACACACCCAGCCCTATTTTAGGGGTCTTACTAGGTTACTGAGAGTCTCCTGCCTCAGCCTCCTGACTACTGGGATTATAAGTGTGTGCCACCACACCCTGCTGACTGCTTTTTGTTAAAAGCTCTTTTTTACTGTTTTGACTTATTTTGTGGGTATGTGGTACTGGGTGGTGGAACTCAGGAGCTTTTCTATCTCTGGGCTACACTCCCAAACCTATGTTTATATTTTATTTGGAAACAGGGTCTCACTAAGTTGCTGAGAACCTCACTAAGTAGCTGAGGCTGGCTTTGAAACTGTGTGATCCTCCTGACTCAGCCTCCCAAGCACTAGGATTACAAGCGTGTGCCACCATGCCTGGCTCTATTGTTTTGACTTTTTAAACCATGTGCCTATATTATACAGTAATAAAATTAAAATATTTAAGTTTTCAAGTGAAGGAATTGTATTATATCTTTTCTAAAATTTTCTTCAAGTATATACTCCATGAGTCTGTTTCCTTAATACTGTTGTTTTAAATCATAACATCATAGTCTCTGAATTTTTTCTGCCTAGAATAAAGATGTCATGAAATCATCAATAATAAGCATACTAATATAAAAATTTCAGCTCACAGTAGACATATTGGTGATTTTGAATCTTTCCAAATGATAGGATCTCGGTATCTCTCCTCCCTCCCCCTTTCTCTCCCTCTCCCTCTCCCTCTCCCTCTCCCTCTCCCTCTCCCTCTCCCTCTCCTCCTCTCTCTCTCTTTCTCCTGTACTGGAGATTGAACTCAGGGACATTCTACGTCTAAGCTACACCTGTAGCCCCTTCTTAAGTTTTTTTGTTTTAAAACAGGTTCACTTGCCGGGCCAACCAGGGCATGGTTGGCCCACGCTTGCAATCCCCGCGCTTGGGAGGCGGAGACAGGAGGATGGCGCTGGTTCATAGTCAGCAGCGCTGGCTTAAGAGACCCTGTTTCCAAAAATAAAAAGAAAATAGGTCTGGGAGTGTAGCCCGGAGAAGGGCTTCCAGGAACCCCAGTACCACCAAAAATAAATAAATAAATAAATAAATAAATAAATAAATAAATAAAACAGGTTAACTAAGTTTTTGAAAGTCTTGCTAAGTTGCTGAGACAGATCTCAAACCTGCAATCCTCCTATCTTAACCTTCCAAGTACTAGGATTATCAGTGTGTGCCAGCACACCCACATGGTTGTTCTCTTAAAGACAGATTCAAATGACTTTCCTTGTTACTTTATCATTTTACCAGTAGTAGATGGCAAAAACGTCACACATTCTCTCACTTACTGTCCATTCTTGTGCAATGTGACTTAGCAGCTTCCCTCATCAAGAGTTAGTCAAGCCGGGTGTGGTGGCGCAGGCTTGTAATAACAACATTTGGGAGGCTGAGACAGGAGGATCATGCTTTGTGGACAGCCTCAGCTACTTAGTGAGGCCCTCTGCAACTCAGTGAGACCCTGTTTCAAAATAAAGAATAAAAAATAGGACTGGGGATGTAGCTCAGAGGTAGAATGCCCCTGGGTTCCATCCCCAGCACCACACACACACACACAAAAAAAAGAGTCTATTTCTTATCCTTTTTGTCCTTATTTGATTTGACTGGCAGAAGTGATACTGTACCAGTTCCAAGATTAGGCAGCCTACTAGAGAAATAATCCAGGGAGAGCACACTGGAAAAAGAAAGACTTCTGGTCCCATTTCCTCTGCTAACAACCAGTCAATCCCCAGGAGCTGACTTGCAGCTGATCACAGACACATGAGTGAGCCCAGCTAAGACCAAAAGAGCCGCCCAGCTGAGCTCAGCCCAAATAGAATCATGAGCTAAACATTTCTTCTGTTAGCTGAGCATGGTGGTACATGCCTGTAATTCCAGTTTTTAGGAGACTGAGGCAGGAGGATCATAGGTTCAAGGCAAACCTCAGAAATTTAGTGAGACCTTGTTTCAAAACAAAATAGAAGCCAGGTGTGGTGGCACATGCCTGTAATCCTAGCACTTGGGAGGCTGAGACTGGATGATCACAGATTTGAAGCCAGCCTCAGCAACTTAGTGAGGCTTGCATTAACTTAGCAAGACCTTGTTTCCAAATAAAAAATAAAATAGGGCTGGAAGTATAGCTCAGATATAGAACGCTCCTGGGCTTAACCAACACCAATAAATAAATAAATTAATTAATTAATTTTAAAAAGGCTAAGGGTATAGCTCAGAGGTAGAATGCTTCTATAGTCAATCCTCAGTAAAACAACAGAAACTCCAAACAAAATAGTTGTTGTTGGGCGTGGTGACGCATGCTTGTAATCCCAGCATTTGGGAGGCTGAGACTGGAGGCCTGTTTTGCAAACAGCCTCAACTACTTAGTGAGGCCCTTTGCAACTCAGTGAAACCCTGTTTCAAAAATAAAGAACAAAAATTAGGGCTGGGGTATAGCATTCAGAGGTAGAATGCCTCTGGGTTCCATCCCCAGTACCATAAAAAAAAAAGCAGTTGTTAAGTTTTGGTGTGTTTTACTCAACAAAAAAAAGCTATCTTCTATGTAGTTCCTTCACAATTTGTAGTTACTTTTTTATTAATTTTCCTTTGATATTCATTTTCCCTTTCTTCCTTGTTAAAAGAACCCCAGTTTTCTTCAGGCATCCACTCCTCCCCTATGTGACTCAGGAGCCCCAGGAAGACCTTATCTAATCAATAATTTTTTATTCTTTTCAGTGACTGATTTAGGATCACTCCCACAATGTGAGAGGAAGCTAGCTGAGAGCTTCTGTACAAAGCTTCTTAGTCTGAAAAAAAGTCATATAGAGGGGTCAGGGGTGTAGCTCAGCGGTAGAGCACTTGCCTGGCCTGTGTGAGGCCTGGGTTTGATTCCCATCACTGCTCCCCCCATTAAAGCCACACAGAGATGATCGCTCTCCCCGCATCCTGACAGGCCTGGAGATGACACGTGGAGTTGTAGCAACCATCTCGAAACCTCAGAGGGAACGTGCTGAGCAAAAAGCCAGCCATCAGTGAGGTGGGACAGTGAGATGAAAACAACTTGGGTCTTAATAATGCCTTTTGCCATTGATCCAATCAGCCCTGGAGCCCACACTGCCCCTATGGGTATGTGACATAATATTTCTTTATTGCTTAGGCTTATTTTAGTTGGCTTTGTTGCTGCTCACAGCTGAAGTTCTAATAAACACAACCCTCAAGAAGCAGGGAATGTATTGTATTGTTTATCACTATCTCTCCAGTGCCAGTGCAGCATCTACTTTCTAGTAAGCATTTAATAATTACTTATTGAATAAAGTAAAGTATATCCCATCTTTGGGCATGGTGTCACATGCCTGTGATCCCAGTAGTTGGGTGAGACAGGAAGATTGCATGTTCAAGGCTAACCTTAGCAAATCAGCAAAACCCTCAGCAACTTAAGAAGAACCTGTTTCAAATATAATTTTTTTTTAATTTTTTGCGGGTCTGGGGCTGGAACCCAGAGGCATTTGACCTCCAAGCTACACCCCCCTGCCCAATTTTTTATTCTTTATTTTGAAACAGGGTCTCACTGAGTTGCAGAGGGCCTCACTAAGTAGCTGAGGCTGTCTGCGAACCGCGATCCCCTGGTTTCAGCCTCCCAAATGCTGGGATTACAAGTGTGCGCCACCACGTCCAGCTCAAATATAAATTTTTTAAAAAGGATGTAGGGTATAGCTGAAGGTAGAATGTCTCTGGTTTCAATCCCCAGTGCAAAAGAAAAAAAAATTATATCCTATCAATAATCGTGTGTGTGTGTGTGTGTGTGTGTGTGTGTGTGTGTGTGTCTGTGTGTGTCTGTGTGTTTGTGTGTTTTACTGGGGATTGAACCTGGGGGTGTTTTGCCTCCATGCTGACACCCCAACCTGTTTGTTTTGAGACAGGGTCTCATCAAGTTGCTGAGATGCTTGCTAAGTTGCTGAGGCTGATATTGAACCTGCAATTCTCCTGTCTCAGCCTCCCAAATATTAGGATTACAGGCACTTGCCACCATGTTTGGTTAACAATCATTTTAAGTAAATCTGCAGTTGACTAAACAGCATAAAAATAGAACTACAGAGTATGAATACTTTTGCCTGTAAGTCCTTCAAGAACAGGACTCTATCTTTTCTCCCTTCTACCGGGTACGTAGTAAAGCTTCTGTATATGTGCTGTCTAAATGTCCCATGTCACAGAACTTCACCATCTCTCCAGCAGGGGGTGTCCATAACCAGGTGTTCTGGTCTCTAGGAACACTTTCCCCCTTCCTTTTACATCTCCTTTTTATATATTTCCCTGGAGTAGTCTTCCCATTGATCCCTATGCCAGTAGCACCACTAGATCTAGGAACTTATTAAAAGTGCAGATCTCTGGCCCCACTGCAGACTTACTGAATCAGAGACTCTGGGATGGGACACATCAACCTGTGATTCTAATAAGTGATTCTAAGGCATGCTAACATCTGAAAAGCACTGCTAAGGAAAATATAAGAGGCAAGGCTGTGTGGGTGCCGGGGCTAAGAATATTGGAATGAATAAGGCATGGATTCTCCTTTTTCCCAGATAGCTTTCCATGAGGGAGTAGGCCTCATAGTTTTCAACCGTGCTTTAACCTCTCTAGACTCCTTCATGCTGCCTGGAACTCATCAGCATTCCATTTAAGCAAAGACTTCTTGCTTATTTTTTATTTAACATCTTACTGAGTGTTTACTATGAGGCAAACAGTGTGTTAAACATTAGGAATTCAAAAAGTAAGGAAAGGTACCTGTTTGAAGAGCCTTAGCCTGGTACCGATCTTCAAGTACAGGAAACCACAAGGGCACATGCACTTCAGTGAACATGCTAAAATGAGCAGGAATAAAAATAAAAATTAATAATGACAATAATACCAAAATATCAGAAGAGAAGCAGTAACTCAAAAATTAAGAGCCCTTTCCAGAGAACACACTTTTTTTTCTATCTTTCTTTTTCTCTTTCTTTCTTTCTTTCTTTTTTTTTTTTACAGTACTGGGAATGGAACCCAGAAGCATTCTACCTCTGAGCTACACCTCCAACCCTATTCTTTTTTCCCCTGGTGCTGGGGATGGAACCCAGAGGTTTTCTACCTTCAGGCTACACTCCCAGACCTGTTTTCTATTTGGAAACAGGGTCTCATTAAGTTGCTGAGAGCCTAAGTAGGTGAGGCTGGCTTCGAACCTGTGCAATCCTCCTGTCTCAGCCTCCCAAGCACTGGGATTACAAGCGTGGGCCACCATGCCCAGCCTCCAGCCCTATTTTTTATTCTTTATTTTGAAACAGGGTCTCACTGAGTTTCAAAGGACCTCACTAAGTAGCTGAGACTGGCCGTGAACCATGATCCTCCTGTCTCAACCTCCCAAATGCTGGTAATTCCAAGCATGCACCACCACACCCAGCTAACACACATTTATTTAACAAATTAACTTAAGTCCTAACAACGTGCATGCAGAAAACAGTATGACTACATGGAAAGTCCATATTATTGAGATGAGGACAACTATGGTGGAACAAAAGGCTAGGACAATGAAATAAACCCCTGGGCACTATAAACTCATAACTTTGGAGCATGACATGTTGGTTCTCTACCCTCTCCAAAAATACCCATCATGAGACCCTGATAAAAATCACAGAAGCAGACTATTTGCACGTGATGAAATTGTTACTGTGGGGAAAGCCTATATAAACCCTCTAGCCTCACTTTTTTGTAGAAAACTTAAAAATCACTAATGTTGGAGCTCACACAGTTGGGTGATACATGATTAGTGTTGCACTGGCTTTGCTGTAGGTATCAGGTCTGACCTGTGGGTTATGCTGATAACAGTTGCCTAGGTTACCTTTCAGGAGTTGAAGGCCATTTTTGCTGAAAGCACTGACTCCTCACTGGGGCCTGCAAATGTCTGATGAGTGGCCAGAATGGGAGGAAAAGAATTGGCATCTTTGTCTTCATTTTATCTCTCTCCCCTGAGTTACCGTAACTTTTGGTCAGGTTCTACTCCACTCTGCATGAAGACATAATCATTGTCCATTGGAGCTGCTATTTTTCTTCTACCCACCCTTGTGCTTTTTCAGCAGCTATTAGCAACCCAAGTACCCAGAGTTCTCCACCCTATCATAAGGTACAAATTGAATCACAGGGCCAGGATCACAGTGCCAGCTCCAAGGGTAACTCAACAGTTCCCAGCATCAGTTCATAAGTTTACCATGACCACCTGGGAGTGTAAGTCTTTTACACACACACACACACACACACACACACACACACACACACACACGCCATCATTTGGAACCATAACTGGTCAGTGGAAAGTACTGAACTTTAGTCCCCTGCAAATAAATAAGCTTACATCTTCCTTTGTTCAAGGAACACCTGGTCCCTTGATCAGTGCTGTCTCCCTTGAACTGAGCCCCAATTAAAGTTTTGCCTGTGTGAGCCAAAACTTGGCTCAGTTTTGTTTCTACCATCACTGAATTAATGCTGGGATCACAACCGTGCACCCCCATGCCTGGCAGAATAATTTATTTCTAATAAAGTAATAGTTTCAAATGGAGCAACTGAGCTAGGCATGGTAGTGCATACTTATAATCCCAGTACTTCAGAGGCTGAGACAGGAGGATCACAGATTGAAGGGCAGCTTCAGCTACTTAATGAGGCCCTCTGCAACTTAATGAGACCCTGTTTCAAAAATAAGAAATAACCAGGCGTGGTGGTGCACGCTTGTAATCCCCGCACTTGGGAGGCAGAGACAGGAGGATCGCGCAGGTTGGAAGCTAGCCTCCCTCGCTTAAGAGACCCTGTTTCCAAATAAAAAAATTAAAAACTGGGTCTGGGAGCGTAGCCCGGAGATAGAAGGGTTTCCAGGAACCCCAGTACCACCAAAATAAATAAATAAATAAATAAATAAATAAATAAATAAATAAGAAATAAAAAATAGGGCTGGGGGTGTAGTTCAGAAGTAGAATGCCCTTTGGATAAATCTCCAGTAACACACACACACACACACACACACACACACACACACACACAAAATAACATCTGTGTATCAGAATTCTTCTGGAGGAGCTTTTTAAAAGATAATTCCTCGCCGGGCGTGGTGGTGCACGCTTTTAACCCCTGCGCTTGGGAGGCGGAGACAGGAGGATCGCGCAGGTTCAAAGCCAGCCGCGCTGGCGTAAGAGACCCTGTTTCAAAAATATAAAATAGGTCTGGGAGTGTAGCCCGGAGGTAGAAGGGCTTCCAGGAACCCCAGTACCACCAAAAAAAAAAAAAAAAAAAAGATAATTCCTATTGCCAGGTGTGGTGGCGCATACTTGAAATCCCTGCGCTTGGGAGGCTGAGACATGAGGATCACACAGATTTGAAGCCATCCTCAGCTACTCAGTGAGGCTCTCAGCAACTTAGTGAGACCCTGTTTCCAAATAAAATATAAAATAAGTCTGGGAGTAGTATAGCCCAGAGGTAGAAAGCCTCTGGGTTCTACCCCCAGTACCACACACACACACAATAACATCTGTGTATCAGAATTCTTCTGGAGGAGCTTTTTAAAAGATAATTCCTATTGCCAGGTGTGGTGGCGCATACTTGAAATCCCTGCGTTTGGGAGGCTGAGACAGGAGGATCACACAGATTTGAAGCCATCCTCAGCTACTTAGTGAGGCTCTCAGCAACTTAGTGAGACCCTGTTTCCAAATAAAGTATAAAATAGGTCTGGGAGTACAGCCCGGAGGTAGAAAGCCTCTGGGTTCTGCCCCAAGTACCACCAAAAAAAAGACAATTCCTATCTGTCAGTATGGACT
This sequence comes from Muscardinus avellanarius, assembly GCF_963383645.1. Taxonomy (NCBI): domain Eukaryota; kingdom Metazoa; phylum Chordata; class Mammalia; order Rodentia; family Gliridae; genus Muscardinus; species Muscardinus avellanarius. The sequence continues at coordinate 165,381,428 of NC_137786.1, forward strand.
TGGATATATTGTATTATCTTCACTAGATGACTCTGGTATGTTCACTCAACCACGTTTGAGAACTACTGCATGGCACAAGTATGTTCAGGGGCCTGAGTGATACAATGCTTTGCACATCTGGCCATGTATGTATGTATTCATTTATTTATTTGAGTGGCACTGTGACTTGAACCTAGGGGCATTCTACCTCTGACATATACCCCCAACCCTCTTTATTTTGAAACAATAATCCCAGTACTTCAGGGTCTTACCAAGTTTCTGAGGCTGGTCTTAACCCTGCAATCCTCCTGTCTCTGCCTTTCAAGTACTGAGATTACAGGTATGCACACTACACTGGGCTCACACCTGGCCAATTAAATGTGTGCTACTGTCCACTAGGAGATCATATGTTTAGGCAAAGGGAGTAAGTGTTTTCTGGAGGGCCATTCACATTTTGGAGGGTTTGACCCATCCCCCCAAAGTCACAAGCTATTTCAACCAGATTTACTTGGGGATTGAAGGAACATGAGCTATTATATAGATTGCTACTCAGTACTGGGATAATTAAATAATTAAGCCTTAACTTTACAACCAAACAGGAAAATAAGCCCCTTTTTTTTTGCAGTACTTGGGATTTAATCCAGAACATTCTACCTTGGAGGTATACCCCCAGCCCTATTTTTTATTCTTTATTTTGAAATAGGGTCTCACTAAGTAGCGAAGGGCCTAAGTAGCTGAGACTGTCCATAAACCATGATCCTCCTGTCTCAGCCTCCCAAATGCTGGGATTACAAGCATGTGCCATCACCCTCAGCTTCTAAGCCTTTCTTTATACTAGACTTGAATAGTTTGAAAAGTGATTTTACAGCCAGGCATGGTGGTGCATGCTGCTAATCCCTGTACTTGGGAGGCTGAGAAAGGAAGATTGCAGTTTCAGGGCCAGCTTGAACAATTTAGCAAGGCCCTTGGTAACTTAGTGAGGCCCTGTTTCAAAATAAAAAGGGCTGGGAGTAGAGTGTCCCTGAATTCAATCCCCAGTACCAACTTAATATTTTGCAATGAAGTAAAAAATCAAATAATAGCCAATACATAATACAGGGTGTCAGTTCAGTACCATATACTTCTTACAATGATTTCCTGACAACCCAGCATTTAATGGTTTTATAATCAAACACACCTTCCCTCACTCATACAGAAATGTAACAGAAATCACTGAACATTTTTTATTCCATATCAGCCTGTAACAAAAGCTAGAAAAGTGAAATGAGTTTGTGCATTTACCTGGTCTTGTTCTGCATTAGAAAATAACCACAAAATACCAAGAATCTGTGTAGAAATCTACCAGCCCACTTCCAAAATGATAGTTTCTACAAATCACAACAGGGGAAATCCAGAGGCAGTAACTGAAAGCAGGGGGAGTTCCAAGCTCCACAGTGTTGGAGCTTTGCTGTCTGGTTACAAAGCAGCTGTACAGCAGCATTTATTTCACGTATGCTTTGATTTCTCACAACACAGGTCCTGCTTCTGACTCCCTTGGTAGACACTATCTAGACTTTCCCTGGAAACCTGCATAAGGCCCTGGATTCAGTCCCAATTCCTGCAAAAAAAAAAAAAAAAAAAAAAAAAAAAGATATTGTTAAATTTTCTACAGTGTGAGAATGGTATCTTTATCTCTTAGAAATATAGACTAAATTTTTACAGATAAAATGACATATCTGGGATGTGGTTCAAAACCATCTGGAATAGATGTAGATAAAACAAGATTCGTTATGTAGATAATTGCTGAAGATTACCTGGATTCATTACTTTATGCTGGATTCATTACTTTCTTTACTTTCTATATATTCAAACTTTTAAGTATAGTTAATAAAAATAACAACACTGCCTTGTTTGATTTTTCAGCAACAATAAATAGCTAACTTAGTCGGGCGTGGTGGTGCATGCTTGTAATCCCCGCACTTGGGAGGTGGAGACAGGAGGATCGAGCAGGTTCTAAGCCAGCCTCGCTGGTTTAAGAGACCATTTCCAAGTAAAAAAATATTTAAAAAAATAGGTCTGGGAGTGTAGCCCGGAGATAAAAGGGCATCCAGGAACTTCAGTACCACCACCACTAATTAATAATAATAATAATTAATAATAATAATAAATAGCTAACTTATCAACACTGGTTTTATCATTCTAAAGGCCATCTGTGACACTATATAGAAACAGGCTGAACAACTATTGAATCAAAGAAGAAATTAAATGAAGAATTAAAAGATAATCATGAGTCAAACAAAAATGAAAAAAATGACATACCAAAATTTAAGATGGGACACAGAAAAAGTAGGCCTAAGAGGAAATGTCATAGTATTAAATGCCTACATCAAAACAGATCTCAACCTAATATTACACTTAAATAAACTAGGAAAGTTGAAAAAGTCAATGAAACTTAAGAGTTGATTTCTAGCCTGGCATAGTGGTGCACACTTGTAATCTCAGTACTTGGGAGGCTGAAAGAGGAGGATCACAGGTTCATGACTAGCCTCAGCAATTTGGACTCTGTTTCAAAGTAAAGACTAAAGAATAAAAAATAAGACTGGGGCTATAGCTCGGAGGTAGAATGCTCCTGGGTTCAATTCCCAGTACTGCAAAAAAAAAAAAAAAAAAAAAAAAAAAGTTTCTCTAAATAAAATTCACAAATAGTGAGCCGGGCGTGATGGCCCATGCTTGTAATCCCAGCATTTGGGAAGCTGAAATTGGAGGATCGCAGTTCACGGACAGCCTCAGCTACTTAGTGAGGCCCTTTGCAACTGAGACCCTGTTCCAAAAAAGAATAAGAGCTGGGCGTGGTGGCACATGCTTATAATCCCAGTGCTTGGGAGACAGGAGGATCACACAGGATCAAAGCCAGCCTCAGCTACTTATTGAGGCTCTCAGCAACTTAGTGAGACCCTGTTTCCAAATAGAATTTAAAATAGGTCTGGGAGTATAGCCCAGAGGTAAAAGAGCCCCTGGGTCCCACCCCCAATACCACAAAATAAAAAATAAAAAGTAGACCTGGGGGTAGAAAGCAACTGGGTTCCATCCCCAGTACTGCCAAAAAAAGTTAAAAAATAAAAAATTCATAAGTATTTAGCTAGACTACAGTAATATAATAAAAACTGTAGTAATAACTAGTTATTACTCAAGTAAATAAATCAGAATAAAAAACATTACAACTGAGAACACAGAAGTACAAAAGATCATGAGACTACTATGAACAATTATACAATGATAAATCAGATGACCTGAAAGAGATAACCTTAAAGACCAGGAATTAGTAAATGTTTTTAATCATACTAAAGTCTCCCATCAAAAAAGCCAGGACCAGACAACTGTACTGCTGAATCCTACCAAGCCCTTAAAGAACTAATGCCAATCCTTCTTAGACTCATAAAAATTGAAGAGTAGCCGGGTGTGGTGGCGCACGCTTGTAATCCCAGTGCTTGGGAGGCTGAGACAGGAGGATCCCGTAGGTTCAAAGCCAGCCTTAGCTACTTAGTGAAGCTCTCAGCAACTTAAGTGAGATCCTGTCTCCAAATAAAATTTAAATAGGGCTAGGAGTATAGCCCAGAGGTAGAAAGCCTCTAGGTTCCAACCCCAATACTACCAAAAAACAAAACAAAACAACAACAAAAAAAGAATTTCCAAATTTGTTTTACAAGGCATTACTTTGGTATCAAAGCCACACAAGTGTGTAAGAAAAGGTCAATAGCCCTAATAAAATGGGTCTGATGCTAACTCTAGGGTCACAACTGAATTCTTGGACCCCCAGTTGGTGTCAAGTTGCACAATTAGTTGGTGTGGAAAACACCCATTTATTTGGTGTTAGAAGTGTTCATAGAAGAAACTGATCATAACAGCATCATCTAAACAAAGGATTATCCAATAGACAAAATAAATAGCTTTTAAGCCTTAACCTTTGTAGTGCTGGGAGCTCATGCCTGTACATATTTCATCAACTTCCTTCAAGTAAATATTTTTCGTTACTTCAAATATTATGCTACTGGACCTCTTAACATTGTGATTGTACTATGCCCTCACAAATTATTTGCAATGCAACCCACCCTAAACTCAAAGAACATTTTCCTGGCATAGATAATCAGCAGCTCAAATTCTCTTGGATGGGTTCATGTTTTTCTAGAAATCTTATTCACAACTTTATAAAACCAATATGCTTTAAACATTAACTATATTGACTTCCATGAGGAAGTGAAATCTCTCTCAGTATTCCTGGGAAATGAGAGCAGAAGTAGAGCCTAAAAAATGTGACCAATAAACTGGGCATAATGGTGCACACCTATAATCCCAGTACTTGGAAGGCTGAGGCAGGAGAATGGCAGGTTCAAGATGGTGGCACATGATTATAATCCTATAGTACTTGGGAGGCTGAGACAGGAGGATCACAGGTTTACAGTCAGCCTCAGGTAGATCATAAGGCCCTCCCTCCACAATTTAGTGAGACCCCTTTCAAAGTAAGGAATAAAAAAATAAGGCTGGGAGTATAACTCAGAGGTAGAATGCCCCTAGGCTCCATTCTCAGCATCCAAAAAATAAAGGGACCAATAATTGGCCTATGAGTTCTCCCTTCTGGACCTTTTCTTGTCTATACTTTAAATCAATAATTTACCAGAATACCACTATAACCAATTTGGTTTTCTAAGTTTCCTTTTTGAGATGTATATGAACTGATACTTCATGCCTTTTGCTTAGAAATTCTTCAAAGAAACTTTCTTATATAAGAACGTTAATTCTACCTGGTAAAACACATGGGCCCTTCCAACCCGTGGTTAAGTCCAAGGAATATATGGGAAATTGCTTACCTTATTTTCCTTTTATTTTGACATTATATTTTATCAAGCCAAAATTTCATCACTACTCACCAAATATTCCCAACTACACAAAAACAAAAGCAACAAATTACCCAGAAAGAGGTGATACAGAAACAATTTGTCATTTTTCAGTCTTCCCTTGTTTTGTTTTTTGTTGGTAGTGGGGTTCCTGGAAGCCCTTCTACCTCCAGGCTACACTCCCAGACCTATTTTTATATTTTTATTTGGAGTCTTTTTTTTTTTTTTGGTGGTGGTACTGGGAGTGGAACCCAGAGGCTTTCTACCTCCAGGCTATACTCCCAGATCTTTTTTATATTTTATTTAGAAACAGGGTCTCACTAAGTTGCTTGAAAGCCTAAGTAGCTGAGGCTGGCTTCGAACCTGTGTGATCCTCCTGTCTCAGCCCACCAAGCGCAGGGATTATAAGCATGCGCCACCACACCCAGCTGAAACAGTCTCTTAAACCAGAGAGACTGGCTTAGAACCTGCGTAATCCTCCTGTCTCTGCCTCCACCATGCCCAGCCTTCAATCTTATTGCTCAACAAATTTAATCACGTTCCAGTATCTGAGATTCTATTTTTGTGGTGCTTTGGCTTTCACTAAACACAGCTGAGAATTCAAACATTTTTATTTTCTGCTCATGAGGGAAAGAAAATTGACAGAAGAAAAAAGCATTTCCAAATTATAAATCAAGTTGGAAAATGACACTAGACTCTAAAGATGGTGATAAAATGGACTGCATAAAGAAAATGTTAGCCTGAGTTTTCAGATAACCACATCTTAGACCGTTCTCAATCTCAAATATCAACTATTAGATATTTCTAAGGCCTGAAAGGAACAGATAGTACTATTACCCAATTAGTCATGCAATAGAAAAAATCTCACTATGTAATATTTTGCTTTTAAGAATAGGGCTCACGTGGTTCTGTTTATCATTTATGACATTTGTGCATCAACATTTACTTGATATAAAGGTTTCTGCAAGTGCCTATTAAAACTTAAAATAAACTGAAGTGTTATTGGGCCAAGATGATAAATGGTGATAAAGTTTCCTTGCTTCAGAAGACAGTTGAAAGGGGACCATGCTAAATACTGTATATGATATAAAAACAAATTTAGAGCCAGGCGTGGTAGCACATGCTTGTAATCCCAGCTTTTGGGAGGCTGAGACAGGAGGGTCTCAGTTCAAGGACACTAATCAGTGACAGCTTTAGCTACTTAGTGAGGCCAGTTGCAACTAAGTGAGACTAAAGTATAGATATGTTATCCAAGGTTACACAGTGGCAGAGCCACGTTTTTAAATTCAGTTTAGTTGTTAAGCCTATATATACTTTAGATTAAGTAGCCTTTTTTATGTGTGTGTGTGGGGGGGAGTTTGTTTGTTTTGGACTGGCAATAGAACCCAGAGGCATTCTACCTCCAAGTTATACCCTCATCCCAATTTTATTTATTTTGAAACAGGGTCTCACAAAGTGGCAGAAGGCCTCGCTAAGTTGCCACAGTTGGCTTTAAATCTGGGAATCCTCCAGTCTCAGCCTCCCAGTACTGGGATTACAAGCAAGCACCACCACACCCTGCTCTTTTTCTGTTTTTTTTTTTTTTTTTAATCATCCTGAACCCTTTCAAAGAACATTAAGACATATTTTACATGCTCAAAAAAAAAAATTACAAAAAGATTAGACATAATTTTATTACTTTCAATTTGTTTTCATCACAATGAAAATAAAATAACACACAACTTTACAAAAATAAATTTTTATTAAAAGCAGTAGAGTCTGAGCAGGAAGACAGTACAAAGAATGTAAACAATGTAAACATCACTACATTCAGCTCAGCTGGATTGAACGCTGAAAAACAAGTCTAAATGCTCTATGTGCCTTACTAGCAAGATACATTAATTCTATTTTACACAGACAACAATTCTAATTTTGATTAGAAAAAAATATTTTATCGAAGTCGATCCCAACGCCAAATACTGGCATCATCACAAACAGCTATAAGAATGCTGCTATCCCTGCTAAAACTGGTTTGTCGAATAGCAGCACCACATTTATGATGAGTCAGTGTTGTACATCTAGGGAAAAAAACAAGAAAAGAGGTTAAATATTATATATCATATTCTTTTTTTTTTTTTCCTTTTTTTTTTTTTTTGGTGGTACTGGGGTTCCTGGAAGCCCTTCTTCCTCCGGGCTACACTCCCAGACCTATTTTTTATATTTTTGAAACAGGGTCTCTTACGCCAGCACGGCTGGCTTCGAACCTGCGCGATCCTCCTGTCTCCGCCTCCCAAGCGCGGGGATTACAAGCATGCGCCACCATGCCCGGCTATATATCATATTCTTAAGAGTGAATAAATAATGAATGTATTTTTAGTCTCATAAAAACATTTAAATTCAGAATATATTTACTAAGAGTTCGATCTCAAACTGCACAAAATTTTGGTGTATTTTCAATTCAAGAGGTACCATATAAAAATATCCTGTCACCAGCCGGGCATGGTGGCACATGCTTGTAATCCCCGCATTCAGGAATTTGGGAGGCTGAGACTTGAGGATAGCAGTTAGCAGACAGCCTCAGCTACTTAGTGAGGCCCTCTGCAACTTAACAGAGACCCCGTTATAAAATAAAGAATAAAAAATAGGGCAGGAGGTGTAGCTTGAAGGTCGAATGCCCCTGGCGTCCATGCCTAGACCCACAAAAAAAAAAAAAAAAAAAAAAAAATCCTGTCACCAAAAAACAATCATTGAAATAGAAAAGTACTTTAATCCTTAAATGTATAAATGTTAGAATGATTTTTTTAAAAGTACTGCAACTATCAACTACTACTTCTCTACTAGCATAAAATTTTGGAGAAAAAGGCAGGAAATTTGAGTATGCTAACATTTTCTGAATACTTACTTGGCTTTATGAGGATCTTCTACTTCTAAATCCCAAACATAAAGTTTGCCAACCTGATTGCCCAATGCAAGCATCTGTGTAAACATATTTTTAAAAACATCAATTAATAAAGTCACCATGCTCTAAGTCATTCAAGCAATCCTAAGACATCTTTCTTACTTCAGAAATATCTGGGCTCCAGCCTCTGACTGCGCTCTTGACTATTTCTTTGGATCTTATATTCCTGATTTGTAAATAGGAATAAGAGCGATTAATATTTCACAGGTGTCTTGAGTAAATAAAAAGGCACTTTGCAATTCTATGAAGGGCTTTACAGTTTACATTGTTAGCATGGTACTTTTTCTGCCTTAAAAAAAATTTAGCAAAAGCTGTGGAAAGCTCTTTAAAACTTTTTTTTACATAAATTAATACCCAGTTTATTGCTACCACAAAATCCTAACAACAGATTTCCTTACAATTTTTTGGTAATTAGTTACTTTGTCTTCTACACTAATTTTTCCTCTGTTTTTCTAGGAAAAAGCTACAGGTAAAGACTTACACTCCAATCATCAAAATGTTAAAATATTAACTCTTAGTAACAGACATTATGGAATGTAACACCTAACTTCCACCACTGATATCTAACTTGCCAAATATCCAGGCACTGCAGATGGTATGCAGAGCCCATGAAGGTAGGATTTTTTAACACAAAAGGCAAAGTAATCAATGTAAAACATCAAGATAGAGTCTCAGAGGAAAAAACACGGACACAACAGGAAAAGCTAGAGTTACAGTGATTTTTTGTAAGTCAAGTAATTTCAAAATATAAAAATATGCTGCTACCTTTTGCCAGAAATCCATAGAAAACCTCATGTACCAAATGTCACACTGGCTGTAATCAAATCGCCCAAGAATAGTCACATTAGACTCACTAGGTTTAATTTTATCTATATCATCTTCCATTTTGCCAGGTTTCCAGCATACAATAGCATTTTCACAAGACTAAAAAGAGAAATGAGAAAAACAAGTATTACTTTAGAACCGAATTTTAAAAGTTAAAAATAAGCCTCTTGTCATTTTAGAATTGACAGGTCAAAGAATGTGGTTAATCCAAGGGTATATACTCATCTGTAATTATAGAGTCAATGCCCACACTTCAGTACAAGAATTCTGATCATCAACAGAATCATATTGTTTGGAATACTCATTTTGCCACTCACAATTTCTCTTCCAGATCAAAATAAGTTCAGGTGTAGATACTCTGGCCCCCAGAGATTCAAGGTGTTCTATAGCAAAGGTATAATTACCAACTCCTGTTAGAATAAAGGGCTTTTCATTATCTGGCCCCTCCTTTCTTCACTAGTTTCATCTTTCCCTAATTTCCCAACCCACTTCTAACCACAGACGACTTTTACCTTGTTAACCCTTCCTCCACAGTGTCTGCACCACCTTGCAGATAGATACTCAACAGACAGGAGAGTAGATTCCTTAAAGGGCCTTTTCAGATCAAGTTATAAACAAGGCAAGAAGAGGCACTGAAAGCAGTAGTTTAACATGTAGACACTGATATAAGATGGGGTCAAAAGGGTTGGGAAGTTACACTCTCCCATTCTGTGATACTAAATCTTTGTACACACACGTCTACCTAAGCAGTAGCTGGCAAACAAAGAGTATAATGGAGGGGAGGGGAACCCTGCAAAACTGTGTACTCTATCATATTACTATCTAGAGCTGTGGTTTGAGTACTAAGAGAATTTTTTTTTTAAATACTAGAGATTAAACTCAGAGACATTCTACCTCCATGCTACACTCCCAGCCCTGTTTGATTTTTATCAAACTTGATTTTTATCAAGACATTACATAGCGCAGTATCAACACCATAGCCCAGCATGGTGCTGGGGATTGAACCCAGGGGTATTCAACCTCTGAGCAACACTCCTTGCCTCTTTTTTTTTTGGGGGGGGGATGGAACCCAGGGGCATCTGACCTCTGAGCTACATCCCCTGCCCTATTTTTTTATTCTTTATTTTGAAATAGGGTATCATTAAGTTGCAGAGGACCTCATTAAGTAGCTGAGGCTGTTTGCGAACCATGATTCTCCAGTCTCAGCCTCCCAAATGCTGGGATTACAAGCGTGCACCACCACACCCGGCTCCTTGCCCTATTTTATTTTTTAATTTTGAAACAGGGTCTCACTAGGTTGCTGAGGCTGTCCTTGAGCCTATGATCTTCCTGCATCAGCCTCCCAAGTACTAAGATTACAGACAAGTGCCACTATGCCTGGCTATTCCTTTTATTGTGAAACAGGGTATTTGCTAAATTGTTAAGGCTGACCCTAAATCTGCCATCCTCCTGTCTCTGCCTCTCAAGTACTGGGATTACAGGTATGTGCCATCACACTTGGCTGCTAAGGGGCTTTTGACAATGTGTCTGGCCTCTAACTGATAGAGGGGATACATGCTATTCTTATGATGAACAGGCAGACTTTCCACCCCAAGACATTACATAGCGCAGTATCAACATGGTGGCACATACTTGTTTGTGGCCAGCTTCAGCAACTTTGTGAGGCCCTCCTCAACCTACTGAGACCCTGTTTCGAAATAAAAAAATAAAACAGGGTTGGGGGTGTGTAAGTCAGAGGTAGAATGATTCTAGGCGAGGCATCCCTGGTATGGTTGAAAGCAGTGTACAACACCTGTAATCCTAGTATTTGGGAATCTAACACAGGAGGATTGCTGGTTGGAGGCTAGCCCCAGCAATTTATTGAGACTGTTTCAAAATAAAAAGGACTTGGGATAATGCTCAGAGGTAGAATAATACTGGGATTAATCACCCACCCCAGAACGACAAAAAAGGCCTGTTGTAACTGCACAGTGTCCCCTAGAATTTTACAGGACAGAACAGGCAGCATAAACAGCCACAGGTGGCAGCCCTACAAGGGTTGCTATCATTTAAACAATTAAACAAAAGGGCCACAGAAAGATCAGGATGGGAAACACATTTTTCCTTCTCCACCTTTTTTGAACTTTTGAAATTCTAGTACTATCTGCTATCTGTTATATAAGTCTTAACTTCAAACTACCTTAGAGATGACTTAGCCTGACTCTTGACTAAGTGCATAATTGGATCAATAACCTGTGGAGTTTTCTCAAGACTCATCCCGGCCCCAACCCCACTGAAACAGCATCTCTAGACGGAGGTAGAATCAGGACTGTAAGACAGATCTTCAAGTGTTTCTTACTAACTTCACTGGTTTAAAAACACTGCGGGGGGAGGGGATGTAGGGGTCAATGAAACCCAAGATCTTGCACATGCTGATCAAGTACCGAGCTGCGCCCCCACCAAGACTTTTTCAATATTCAAGCCCCCCCCCCGAAAACCAAAGCACAGGGAGGTAGAAGGAATTTACCAGAGCTAAGAAGTAAGTTGCACCTCAAAATCACCTTGAGAGCTTTTAAAAGTCACAGTCCCAGGTCCTTGTGTCACATTTATTTCGTGGGGACGGGGTCTAGAAATCTGCCTTTACCATGCTCTTCCAGGGGTTTTGATACAGAGCTGTATTTGAGACCACTATTATAGTTCAGTTCAGCCTCCCACCTAAACTCAGAAATCCTTTTTCACAGTCTGATTCAATTTCTAACAACAACAACAACAACAACATGACAAAGCTACTGGCTTTTTACTGCTGCTACCAAACAATGGAGTAGATGTGCTTTTCCTTACTCACCTCACTGAATGTGGCTTATATCTAAATATCAAATATAAAGCAAACAATTCAGACCAGTTAGCAACCTGGTAACATGAGCCATAGAGGAGTATAGAGTTTCGTGTGTGTGTGCTTTAACGTGTATGTGTGTGCACGTATGTTTTAACTTATGTACCTCAGCCTGGACGATAGAGAAGGCAACAACACAAAAAATTTTAATGGATGAAGAAAAAAAAAAAAAGCCTATGTTTAATCAAAGGAATAAGAAAAGTGGCAGTCCAACAAAATTTGCAGTTAACAAATGCTCAGTCCAGCCAAATACCAAAGAAAAATCTGTGACCCATCTCCACAGAACCTACAAAGGTGCAGTGAGGATTTATTCTTAGGTCAAAACTAAGCACTTCTTGTGTACATCCTCTGGTGCTGGTATCCCTGGTAGTAAAGACTCTTCCTGTTCTATGGCTTAGCTAATATCTGAGAAGGCCAAAGACTCAGGATAACTTGCAACTCCCCACAGTGACAGTGAGAACAGCCAAGTGAGCAGTAAAGAGGAATCCTGGCCCCACAACTAGGGTGGTGTCAGCTGAGGCCCTACTTGGCACAAGGCAGTGCTCCCTTCCCTAGCTGAAAAAAGTATTACAGGAAGCCAGGCGTGATGGCGCACGCTTGTAATCCCCGCTCTTGGGAGGCTCAGACAGGAGGATCATACAGGTTTGAAGCCAGCCCCAGCTACTTAGTGAGCTCAGCAACTTAGTGAGACCCTGTTTCCAAATAAAATATAAAATAGGTAAAATAGATATGAGAGTACAGCCTGGAGGTAGAAAGCCCCTGAGTTCTACCCTCAGTACCCCCCCCCAAAAAAAAGTATTACAGAAAGAGTGAGGATGAGATAGGAGGATCACAGGTTTGCAGCCAGTCTCAGCTACTTAGTGAGGCCCTTTGCAACTCAGTGACACTCTGTTTCAAAATAAAGAATAAAAAATAGGGCTGGGGGTGTAGCTCGGAGGTAGAATGCCCCTGGGTTCCATCCCCAGTACTGCAAAAAATAAAAAATAAAGAATCAATTAGAGATGGAGGTAGAGCTCAGAGGTAGAATGCTCCTGGATTCAATCCCCAGTACTAAAGAAAAAGAAAAAGAGGAAGGCTAAAGTAATACTGAATATATAGGACTCAATCAGAAATCACTTGTCATACCAAGAATCAGAAAAATTTCAATTAAAAAAAAAAAGAAGCGGGGCACAGTGGCTCACACTTGTAATCCCAGTACTTGAGAGGCTGAGACAGGAGGATGGCAGGATCGAGGGCAGGCTCAGCAAGCAGCGAGACTGTTATCGACCTATTGAGACCCTGTTGCAAAATAAAAATAAGGCTAGGGGTGTAGCTCAGAGGTAGAACAACCTTGGGTTCAATACCACACACACACACACACACACACACACACACACACACACACACACAAAATCAATAGATTCCATCACCGAGGTAAGAGATGTCAGAAGGCTTCAATGAACATAAACACACTAGAACCAAAACAAATCTTAACAATGAAACATAAGATATATGGGAAATTGCATTATGACACAAATTAAAAACTGAATGGATGGGCTTAACAGCAGAAGGGGCTGGAAAAAGTCAAGCATTCTGAAGACAGAGCAATAGAAATTAATTTATCTCAAGAAAAAAGAAAGCAGATCTTAAAAAAAAAAAAAATCCACAAGAGTCTGAGGGACCAAATGAAAGGTCTAACATCTTGAGAACAGGGCTAAAAAAGAGAATTCAAATAATGGTTAAAAAATAATTCCAGCTGGGCGTGGTGGCACACGCTTATAATCCCCACGCTTGGGAGGCAGAGACAGGAGGATCGCAGGTTCGAAGCCAGCCGTGCTGGCTTAAGAGATCCTGTTTCCAAATAAAATATAAAATAGGTCTGGGAGTGTAGCCCGAAGGTAGAAGGGTTCCATCCCCAGTGCCAAAAAAAAAAAAATCCAAATTTAGGACAAAATATGTACCCCAAACATTAACCCACTATGAATTCAAAAACATAGTGAATTCTGAACAAAATAAATCCAAATAAATACACACCAACTCAAATCATACTCAGACCTCAAACTAAAAATACATTCATCTTTGATTTGAAAACTAAAGGCAAAGAAAAAAAAACTTGAAAGCAGAACACCTTTCAGAATATATAGAGGAAAAATTCCAATGACAGATTCCTCATCAGAAACTATGGAGGCCAGAAGAGGTAAACTTTTCAAGCACTGAAAATAGAAAACTGCAGCCACAAACATATTCATTGAATATGTCCTTAAGGAATGATGAGGAAATAAAGCCATCCTCAGATGGAGAAAAACTAAAAGAATTTGTCAACAGCAGACCTACCCTAAAAACAGCTACAAGAAGTTTCCTGTATAGGAAGGCAATTACTTAAGAAGGCATCTGGTTATAAGAAAGAACAGAAAAGGCAAAATGAGTAAATATAACACTTCCTTTTCTCTTGAGTTTTCTAAATTATGTTTGATGGTTCAAACAAAAAATATAATGCAATCTGATGTGGTTCTCATATAAATAAGACAATTATAAATGGAAGACAAAGTGAAGAAAGGGAGGCAAGAGTTATACATTTCACTTGAATTGGTAAAATGCCAATTCAATTCATGGTTACTATATATCATGGTTACTATATGATCCAAACCAACCATTACAAAAAGCTACACAAAGAAATACACTTAAAGATACTATGCATAAATAAAAATAGAATTCTAAAACATGTTCATATAACCTGTAGAAAGGGGAAAAGAACACCAGAGAAATGAAAAAAAAAATTATTATTGATGTTAAGGCTTAAAAATATATATATGGTTTAAAGATATCAATTAAGACTGGCTTATTTTTTTTCTTTATTTTTATTTTTTGTGTAACAGGGATTAAACCAATGGGCATTCTACCCCAGAGCTACACCCCCAGCCCTACTTTATTTATGTATTTATTTATGCATTTATTTATGTATTTATTTATTTAATTTATGGTGGTATACTAGGGGTGGAACCCAGGGGCTTTTCTACCTCCGGGCTATACTCCCAGACCTATTTTATACTTTACTTGGAAACAGGGTCTCACTAAGTTGCTGAAAGCCTCACTAAGTAGCTGAGGCTGGCTTCAAACCTGTTCGATCCTCCTGTGTTACCCTCCCAAGCGCTGGGATTACAAGCCTGTGCCACCACTCCCAGCTATTCTTTATTTTGAAACAAGGTTTTACTAAACTGTGGAGGGCCTCATGAAGTAGCTGAGGCTGGCTGTGAACCTGCAATCCTTCTGTCTCATCGTCTCTGAAGTACTAGGATTACAAGTACTGGGATTACAAGCATGTGCCATCAATGCCCAGCTGATAGACTGGTTTAAAAAAAATGACCTACCTAACAATATGTCATCTACAAGAAACTTACACAACTACAACATAAATAGATTAAAAAAGATTGGGTGCAGTGGTGCATCCCTGTAATCCCAGTATCTTGGGAAGCTGAGGAAAGAGGATCACAAATTGGCAGTCGGGCTCAGCAATTTAGTAAGACTCTGTCTCAAAAAATTAAAAAGGAGGGCTGGGATGTAGCTCAGTGGCAAAGCACCTGCTTGCAGGTAAGGCACTCTGGGTTCGACCCCCAGTTCCAAAAACACAACCACAACAACCACATCAACAACCACAACCACCACCAACACCACCACCACCACAACAACGGCCTCAGGAAAAAAAAAAAAAAGCGGCTGGAGATGTAGCTCAGGGTAGAGTGCCCCTGGTTCAATCCTCAGTACCACAAATAAATAGGTAAATAAAAGGTTGAAAAATAATTACTATGACAAAAGTGCCAAACCACCAAGACATAGCAAAACTAAATGCATATGCTACGCAACTCCACAGCTGCAAAAGCATATAAGAAAACTGTCAGAATAAAGAAAAAACACTTATATAGTTGGAGATTTAACCATTGTCTCAATAATTGACAAAACAGTACACGGAAAGTCAACAAGGACACAGAATTTAACATTGCCAGTGACCAACAGTACCTAATTTTCATTTATGAAACATCTTTCAACCTCCTATGAAACAGATCTAAAATATTATAAACAAAATTCTCAAAAAGTTTAAATGAACTGATTTCAATAGTTTCCCTCTTAAGGAACCTGTGAAAACTGTGCAAAATAAATTCATGTAAAATAAAAGATACAAATAAAATTAAAAACAGAAAAACCAACAAAACTATAAAAGCTAGTTCTTTAAAAGAGCAACCAAACCGACAAACCTCTAGCCAAGATTGACAAAAAAAAAAGAAAAGAAAAGAAAAGCTACCAATTTCAAGAATGAAACTGAAATTTTTTTTAATCAGGAGAGATCCAAAAGGTATCAAAAAGGAATACCACAAACAATTCTGTCCACATAAATTTTATCATATATGTAAAATGGATCAATTCTTCAAATAGCACAAATTACAATGACTTACCCAATATGACATAATTTAAGTAGTGCAATAAATATTAAGAAAATTGAATTTATAATTTTAAAAATTCTCCTTAAAAATTTATAGGCCAGGTAAATTTAACCAACCATTTAAAAAATTAACACCAGCTCCATATAACCTCTTCTTGAAAACAGAAGACAAAACACTGCCAATTCATTTTATATAACTGGTATTACTGATACCCAAACCAGATAAAAACAATACCAAAAAGAAAACTTCAGACCAATATCATACTTCATGAACTGGCCATAAAAATCTTGATATTAACAAAAGGAATTCCATAGCATACAAAAGAAATTATACAGTATGATCAAGTAAGGCTCATTCCAGGTATACAAGGCTGAATTGATATTCAAAAACCAACCAATATAATCCAGTATATTAACAGGCTAGAGAATATTAAAATACATGATTTTTTTCAACTGACGAAGAAAAAGGAATTTGACAAAATACCCATTCACTAAAAAAAGCTTCAAAAATTAGGAAGAGCAGACAATTCTCAACTTGACTACCTACAAAAAGTAGTAATAACATAATTACACTTAAATGTAAGAGTGTAAATTCAAAATGTCTACTGTTACACAGTTGTTCAACATAGACCTGACAATTTGCCAATGCAATAAGAAAAAGAAAAGAAATAAAAGGCATAGAGATCAAAAAGAAAGAAGTAAAACTCAAGACAGATGAGATTAGGGTCTCCATAGGAAATCACAATTAAAAGCAACAACAAAAATAAAGTTCTTCTGGAATAAGCACTTTATGTAGGTTGCAGTATTTAACAGGAATATACAAACAACTGTATTTCTATATATTAGTGATGAACACATGGAAATGGCAATCAAAGATACAACAAAACTGGGCATGGTGGCGCACACCTGTCATCACAGCACTATGGAGGCTGAGACAGAAGGATCATGGGTTCATGACCAGCCTCAGAAACCTAGTGAGAATCTGTTTAAGAAAATAAACATACAAAGAAAAAAAAAAAAAAGGGCTAGGGGCACAGCTCAGAGGCAGAATATTACTGGGTTCAATCCCCAACACCACATTAAAAGACGATGGGTGTGGTGGCCCACGCCTGTAATCCCAGCATTTGGGAGGCTGAGATTGGAGGATCGAGATTTGCAGACAGCCTCAGCTACATACTGAGGTTCTCTAGTGAGACCCTGTTTCAAAATAAAGAATAAAAAATAGGGTAGGGGATGTAGCTCCGAGGTCAAATGCCCCTGGGGTGGGGGGGTTCCATCCCCTGACCCACAAAAAAAAAAAAAAACACAACACTATAATAGCTTAAAAAAAATTAGAAATAAATCTAACACGTGCTTGGGAGGCTGAGACAGGAGGATCACACAGGTTCAAAGCCAGCCTCAGCTACTTAGTGAGGCTCTCAGCAATTTAGTGAGACCCTGTTTCCAAATAAAATATAAAATAGGTCTGGGAGTATAGCCCAAAGGTAGAAAGCCTCTCGGTTCCACTCCCAGTACCACCAAAAAATAAATAAATACACACACTCTCCCTCCTAGCAAATTATTTTAAACATATAAAAAGTGCAAAGGAACTAGAATAACTAAAATCAACTCTGAAAAAAAAAAGGTAGTAGAAATCAATCTATCCAGGTCCAAGACTTACTATTGAGCTACAATAATGAAGTTCAATTATGCAGTGCTGACACTGAGATAGACTCAAGATCAATAGATTAGAAGCGAAAAACCAAAAACAGCCTAATAAAAGTATGGCCAAATAATTTTTGACGACATGCAAATATCTTCCTATGCCTCATACCTTAATACAGAAATTAACTCAAAGTGGATCGCACATTTAATGTAAAACATAGTAATACAAAACTTTACAAGAAAAGACAGGAGAAAATCTTTAAGGTCTAAGACTAAGTGAAGACTTAGTCCATACAACATTTAAAGCACTATCCACAACATATTTAAAAAATCAACAAACTGGATTTTATAAAAATTAAAGACATTTTCTCTGTAAAAGACTGACCCTGTTAAAAGAGGATGAAAAGACAAGCTACAGACTGGAAGAAAATATTTGAAAACTACGTATCTGACATATGATTCATATTTAGAATGTAACAGAACTCTCAAAACTCAACAGTAAATGCAAAACAAAACAGAACAAAAACCAATCCAATTAGAAAATGAGCAAAAGATACAAAGAGACATCACCAAAAAGGATATATGGATGGTAAAAAAGCACATGAAAAAGATGTTCGACATCACTAGCCATCAGGGAATGCAAATTAAGACCACGATGAGGTATCACTACACACCTATCGGAACAGCTAAAATAAAAAATAATGACAATACCAAATGCTGGCGAAGATTCGGAGACACGGGATCTCTCATACATTGCTGGTGAGAATGTAAAATGGCACGGCCACTCTGGAAAATAGTTTGGCAGTTTCTTTAAAAACTAAACAAACTTTACCATGACCCAGCAATTGCCCTCCTAGGCATTTATCCCAGAGACATGAAAAGTCCACAAAATCCTGTACAAAACTGTTCATTAGCAGCTTTATTTGTAATAGCCCAACACTGGAAACAACCAAAATAACCTATAACAGAAGGTTAAATAAACTGCAATGGGACAGCCATCACAGCATGGAATGCTACTTAGCAATAAAACAGGAGAACTCCTTAATACAGGCAACAACTTGGATGGATCTCCAGGACATTGTACTGAGTGGGGGTGGGATCTTCAAAGGTTCCAATCTACAGCAATATCCTTGAAATAACAAAATTGATGTGATGAAATAAAAAGGATCTAAACACACACATTATATCAATGTTAATTTCTGAATCTGTTATTGTATTATAGTCATGTAAATATAATCGGTGGGTTATATTGGGTATTGGTCATACTGGATGTTTCCTGCACTATCTTTGAAACTTCCTCTGAGTCCAATTATCTAAAGATCAAAAGTTTAGGGGAGGGGAGAGAGAAAAAAAGAGTAAAACTAAACCCATATAGAAAAGAAAAATAATAAATTAGGTTCTACTCTAAGAAAATGTAGAGTGCCCTGAAATCCACACAAAGAATGAAACCAGATAGCAATTTCTACAAATTTGATAATCCCAAATGTTGATACGATCACAAATAACTTCTCTAAATTGCCAGTTTAAAGATATATTTATCCCCCAGTATCTGTGAGAGATGGGTTCCAGTACCTCCACAGATAACAAAATCCATGGATGCTCAAGTACTTTACATAAAACGGTACAATATTTGCATAATACTTATACACATCTTCCCATATACTTTAATTAATTAATTAATTAAAAAATTTTTTGGTGGTACTGGGGTTCCTGGAAGCCCTTCTACCTCTGGGGTACACTCCCAGACCTATTTTTTATTTTTGGAAACAGGGTCTCTTAAGCCAGCATGGCTGGCTTCAAACCTGCGTGATCCTCCTGTCTCTGCCTCCCAAGTGCAGGGATTACAAGCGTGCACCACCACGCCCGGCTTCCCATATACTTTAAATTATCTTAGATTAATTAATATCGAACACAATGTAAATTCTATGTAAACAGTTGCTATACTGTATTGCTTAGGAAATAACGGCACACCTTCAATACAGATACAATTTGTTTTCAAATATTTTCAATCAATGTTTGGCTGAATCCAAGGATGTTGAACCCACAAATAAAGAGGGATGACTGTATACCTACATCTATCAATATGTTAGAGGCAGGGTGGGCAACTACAGCCTATGAGCCAAGTAACTCCAGCTACCTGTTTTTGTAAATAAAATTTAGTTGAAATAGACACAAACATATAAAAAACAAAACAAAAACATAAACCCCTGTTGGATTTAGTTATCAGTTATTTCGCAACATCACAGAGTATAAGGACATAAATATTGCCTTCTGAGCTAAACTTCTCTTATTGGACCATAAAGAACTATATTTCCTTAGGATGTTTTACTACTAAAATAGTTTCCAAATTTATCAAAACATGAAACTTTAAAAAGACAATTTATCATCTGTTACTCATTTTAACAAACTACATTTAGAAACCTGCTTTCTGCAGAGTTCCAACATGCATACAGGCCTGCATGTAGGTATACATGCACCATGGAAGTACACCTTAACTACAGTTTTTCCATACCTTGGAAAGTATCAAATCGCCTAACCACCGCACACAATCAACATAATTCCTATGTATATCTCTGGTGGAAAAGTCAGGAAAGTGGATTTTCTGGGAAATAAATGGCCTAGAGGAAGAATGGAAATGTAAAAAGTTAAAAGAAAAAATATAGTAGAATAACACTATTTCTCATATTTGAATTTATAAAACATTTTCGTGGTGCTAGAGATAAAAACCAGGGCTTTGTGCATAGTAGGCAAGTGTCTGTCACTGAGCTACATGCTTAGCCTGATTTATAAAACTCTGAAAACCAAAACATGATTGTTTCTAGAAAAATGAATACTTACATATGTTTATTAAAAGCTAACATCTCCATTTTTTATTTTCTTCCATTATCACCTTTTAAATTCAATTTTAATACTATAATATCTGTAAAAGCTACAGCTTCCTTTTAGTACCTATAGCCTAAAATTAATCACTTCAATCCTGGCTATCAGAGACCTGAATGCAGGGGTGAAAATTCCTTTCAGAAACATAATCAACTACCTACTCAATTTTTTTTTCAAATTCAGTATTAATAATCTATGAAAGTTAATATGCCTAGAATATATCAAAAGACAGTCATCTTTCTAGGAGCCATGAAACATCATTCCAAAGTCCACTAAGTTTAGATGAGAGTCTTGCCTTGAGCAGTAATTTCTGAAAATGATGCCTTGCTGTGATTTGACAGAAAGACATTTCCTAATAAGACATTTACTAAACACATTTCTGTATTTAAGAAACTAAAATGTGGTTCCATTTTTTTCTTTAAAGATATAAGAAATCAATGAACAAAATAAACTCTTACCAACTCTGAAGTTAGTGAATTAAGAATATACCTAATATTTCTGATCTGGGAAGGAAGTGAGTTTTTTGTGGGGTGTTGTTCCCCCTTTGGTGCCCTTGAGAGCCTTACACATGCCTGGCAAGCACTCTATCACTCAGCTGCACACCAAGCCCCGTGATTCAGTTTTTATACATAAGTAACCGTAGGAGTATATGCTATGAATTAACTGAGTCAATTCACAAGTTCTCTTAACACTTACCCTCTTATAGAAAAGGCATGCTAGACTACGTTGTCTAGAATAATCTTTCCAATTCAAATTCTAGGATCTTTTGTTAAAACATGCAAATGAGCCAGGCTTGGTGGTGGACTCTTGTAATCCCAGCATTCCTGAGGCTGAGACCAGACCTGAGGATCACAGGATCGCAGTTCGCAGACAGCCTCAGCTACTTAGTGAGGCCCTTTGTAAATCAGCGAGACCCGGTTTCAAATAAAGAATAAAAAATAGGGCAGGGGGTGTAGCTCAGAGGTCAAATGCCCTTGGGTTCCATCCCCAGACCCCCCCAAGAAAAGAAAAAAAAGGATGCAAATGTTATTTATGATTTGATAAGATTTTTAAAACTGTTATAATTACATTAAAGGCTTTTAAGCCAGTACATAATGTCATCTTACAGTTTAATCCCTCTCAAGGAGACCTGCATAACTCAATATCAATTTCTACAAACTTAAAAATAGAAATTCAATATTGTATTAGCCCCTTATGGGTGTGTTTGTGTGTGTCTGTGTGTGGTACTGGAGATTGAACCAGAGATGTTTTACACTCAGCCCCAGCGCTAGCCCTATTTTTTAATTTTTTATTTGGAAACAGGGTGTTGCTGAGGATGTCCTTAAACCTGCAATCTTCCAGTTTCAGCCCAAGTACTGAAATGATAGGAATGTGCCACCACACCCAGTTGCCTCTTCTGTTTTAAGGCAGTTTTTGTTTTTGTTTTGTGGTACTGGGGGTGGAACCAGGGGTATTCTACCTCTGAGCCACACTCCCAGCCCTATTTTGCATTCTTTACTTTGAAACAGTCTCACTGAGTTGCAAAGACCCTAAGTAGCTGAGGCTGTCCAGGAACCATGATCCTCTTGTCTCAGCCTCCTAAATGCTGGAATTACAAGCGTGCACACACGCCCAGCTAAAGTAGAAATCTTAAAATTGTATTAATTCTTGGAAGACAACTGATGTTAATGAATGCATTCAATTATTTACTGATGCTTACGAATTTATTAATAATCTGGCTTGAAAATTAGAACATAAACTCTAGTTCTTTGATTCAATAAAAATACAAAGTTATCATACATAGTCATATAATACTTATAGTGAAAATAATCTGGCTTGAAAATTAGAACATAAACTTTGGTTCTTTGCTTCAATAAAAATACAAAGTTATCATAGATAGTCATATAATACTTATAGTGAAAGTCTGAATGAATGCTTGATTTAAAAAAAGACAGTTACTAGATTAAGAACTGAAGCATTTAAAAACAATTGAAACATTTCAAAAACATAGGATAAGTTGCAAAATCCTCCACACCATAGTACCATGGCACAAGACTCCTGAATTTGAATTTTCTCTAATTATTGAAGGTAGCTTTATTTAAAGAAAGCATTATAATATCATGAATTAGAGCTAAAATCCCTTTTTAAAATAATTATATTATTCTTGAATTAGAATTTACTAATATGGCTTTTACTTTTCATTCCATTCTATTGAAATTGTTAAATACTTATAAATTTAAGAAGTCAAGCAGATATTTGCCTAAATAAAAATAAGTAAAATGTGCTAAATTGAGATGAAAACATAATTCAAAAGGGATTATGAAAACTGAAGCATAAACATTCAAAATAAAAGGCTTCCATTTAAAAGAGGTAAATTTTCTTTCTTTTCTTTTTGGTGGTACTGGGGATGGAACCCTTCTCCGGGCTACACTCCCAGACCTATTTTATATTTTTATTTGAAAACAAGGTTCGAACCTGCGGTATCCTCCGGTCTCCGCCTCCCAAGCATGGAGGATTACAGCTTTTTTTTTTTTTTAAGGTACTAGGGGTAGAACCCAGAGGCTTTCTTCCTTCGGGCTATACTCCTAGACCTAATTTTTTTAAATATTTTATTTGGAAACAGGGTGTCACTAAGTTGCTGAGAGCCTCATAAGTAGCTGAGGCTGGCTTCGAACCTGTGCGTTCCTCTTGTCTAAGCCTCCCAAGTGCAGGGATTACAAGCGTGCGCCACCATGCCTGGCTAAAAAAGGTAAATTTTATAGGAGGTAAAATTAGAACTTAAAGTTCCTAAAAGAACTTCTAAACTTAGTATGGAGTTTTATTTAACAATTCCAAGAAAAACCACATCTATTCAACAGCACAACAAAGCATATTAAGTGTTACCTGTTGGTTTTATTTGGGTTATAATCATAAGATTCCTTAATTGCATTCATCATTCTCTTTGAATTAATCCTCCAAAGTTTAAGAGAGTGATCCATGCCACAGGACATTATTTTTTCACCCAAAAGATCATAATCCTATATGTAAAAAGTAAAGTTTAAATTAAGTATATAAATTAAATTCCCAAATTATATTTATCCAAATATCACCTGATGTTCAATATAGTGAAAACTATTTCAAACCACAATGCTAACTACATTTTGGGTTTCATCTATGTAGGCCATAAGTCAAGGTTTACTACTTATAAGATTCAAGGTTTTAATTGATTTATCACTAGAGTATATGAACTTTCATAATATGAAAGAAAAAAAGTAAATTACTTAAATTTAGTTTTATCTATTCAATTTTATATTTGTCTTTTGCTTAGTTTCAAAGGTAAATAGAATTCTGAGGTAAAATAATTATTTGACATAAAAAACTGGAGAGTTATACTACTTTTCTTGTCCAATTCCAGTCAAGAAAACTAAATTAACATTTGTAATGTGAACCTACATGAGTCCTTAAACAGCTCAAATTTTACTTTCCCTTGTAAGTCAAAATATTTCAAAGTTAGATTGGTTTTAGAGTTTGCTTTTTAAATGAATAAAGTTGGAAAGGAAATAGAAAATTTTAACTTTTTAATTTGCTTTTTACTAATTTTAATATGCCCCTAACAGATCATCTATTACAACCTAATATTTCATAGGTAGACACCAAGACCTGAAAATACTATTAATTTAGCACAAGGCACACAATCGGTTAATGAAAAGCTCATTTCTATCCTTCTGGCAATGAATTCCTGTATTACAAAGAATTCTGTCTCCTGCTTTCACTTTGAGAAATAACAAAGAATTCTATTGAAGGAGGATACTTGCTTTACTAACCGGAACATTTTGTCTTAATCCAATCTTTTTTTTTTTTTTTTAGCAGCACTGGGGATGAAATTCAGGGGCATTTTACCTCAGAGCTACACCCGCAGCCCTATTTTTTATGCTTTATTTTGAAACAAAGTCTCACTGAGTTGCTGAGGGCCTCACTAAGTAGCTAAGGCTGTCCATGAACCACAAGAATTCTGTCTCCTGCTTTCACTTTGAGAAATAACAAAGAATTCTATTGAAGGAGGATACTTGCTTTACTAACCGGAACATTTTGTCTTAATCCAATCTTTTTTTTTTTTTTTTTTTTTTTAGCAGCACTGGGGATGAAATTCAGGGGCATTTTACCTCAGAGCTATACCCGCAGCCTTATTTTTTATGCTTTATTTTGAAACAAAGTCTCACTGAGTTGCTGAGGGCCTCACTAAGTAGCTGAGGCTGTCCATGAACCATGATCCTCCTGTCTCAGCCTCCAGAATGCTTGGGAATACAAGTGTAAACCACCACGCCTGGCTTCCAATCTTAATCACTGTTTTACTAGAGCTTTAGGTTTGGTGTTTATTGAATTCACAAGTCTAATTGTTGCTACTTCTAATGACTTCACCATCAATTACAACAATACATCCTACTGTGAATGTCCTATTTAATTAAGGACAGTACACTTGGTTCTCATGCACTTATAAAGCCAGATACAGAATGCTACTGCAACTTCTAGAAAATTCAAGTTGACCCCATACCCTAAGGTAGCTATGGCTTTCACAGGGCATATAAGCCTCAATCAACTATAGCAGTATTTTAGTACCTCCAATTAAAATGTTATATACTAGGCTGGGTGTGATGGCACATACCTGTAATCTCAATACTTGGAAGGCTGAGACAAGATGATCACAGGTTTCAGGCCAGCCTCAGCAACTTAGTGAGACCCTCTGCCAAAATAAAGATTAAAAAATAGGGTTGGGGGATATAACTCAGAGGTAGAAAGCCCCTGCAGTCATTCCCCAGTACCCTCCCCCACACAAGCCACATATTTAAAAATATGATGCCCCTTTAAATAATTTAATAAAAACTAAAATTACTAAAGAAATCAAGTATGATAAAGTAGTATATAAACTAAAACAATGTAAAACTCTAAAAACAATTTTATCATTATTACAATAGATCAATGAATTATATCACTATAAAGATAGTATTTGCTTATCTTTAAACATAATCAACTATTGATCTTGTATAATGCCATACCCAGGAAAGATAAGATTTGGGAAAAGGTTACTAGACCTCAATGAGAGCACAATAAAACACTTCCTAAAAAATAGCCAACTTACTTCAAAAGAAAGGAAAATGTTTCCTAATGGCTGTTTTTCCTTTAATGATTGAAAAACAAAACAAAACAAAAAAATTAACTTAGTGAATTTAGATTAAAAAGAAAATTCAGCTGGGTGTGGTGGTGCATGCTTGTAATCCCAGTACTTGGGAGGCTGAGACAGGAGGATCGCACAGGTTCGAAGCCAGCCTCAGCTACCTAGTAATGGAGGCTCTCAGCAACATAGTGAGACCCTGTTTCCAAATATAAAATATAAAATAGGTCTGGGAGTGTAGCCCAGAGGTAGAAAGCCCCTGAGTTCTATCCCTAGTACCACAAAAAAGAAAAAAAGAAGAAAAAAAGAAGTTCATAGTAATTTCCCATGAGAATGTAGACACTAGCATAGAAACTGCAGGGGTTTTGTTTGCTTTGGTGGTGCTAGGGATTGAACCCAGGGGCATTCTACATCTGAGCTATACCCCCAGCCTGATCTTTTATTCTTTATTTTGAATCAGGGTCTTACTAAGTTGCAGAGGTCCTTACTAAGAAGCTGCGGCTGGCCAAGAACCCAGATCCTCCTGTCTCAGCTTCCCAAGTACTGGGATTACAAGAGTGTGCCACCATGCCTGGCCTGGCAGGGTTTTTCTGTTTTGTTTTGTTTTTTGCACTGTGGACTGAACCCAGGAGCATTCAACTTCAGAGCTACATCCCCAGCTCTCCCACCCCCTATTTTTCATGTTAGTGCTGGGGATTGAACCCAGGAGCATTCTACCTCTGAGCTACACTCTCCCAGCCCTATTTTTTATTCTTTATTTTGAAATAGGGTCTAAGTTGCAGATTGCTCTGCTAAGTAGCTGAGGCTGGCTGCAAACCTGCAATCATCCTGTCTCAGCCTTCCAAGTACTGGGATTACAGGTGTGACTTTTAAAAAACATAGTCAATAAAGAGTTTTGCTCTATTCCTTCACTAAAATCTTATAGGTCAAAAGCAAATGAAATGACTGGCTGGTAAACTGTATGAAACAATATATTTCCTATTAAGTGATGAGTTCCTTGGGGATTGTTCAGCTATGAAAACCCAAGAGGTTACAGTCCTGCAGCTTTCAACTTACGGCACTCAGAACTTCATCTCTGTGCCCTTCTACACCTCCAAATATTGCCACCAGAGTGTCCGTTTGGATATTCCATAATCGTAAAGCATGATCTAGTATAAACATACAAAAAACTTAAGATGAGCTTTTATGTCACATGTAGAATTAACCAGTTAAATCTGAAATATTTTTCTCTTAAGAATATTTTAAACCTATTAACCTCAAATACTTCTCCTTAAATAATTTTATTAATTTAACGGAGACATGCTTTTGAGGTGAGAAAATAAGTACTTAGGGATCTGACATAAATAATTTTATATTATACCACAGGACACTTTTCCCTTCACCACATTTCCATAAACAAACTGAAGAAGACTGAACAGATTTGTAAGACTTTTACAGCAGCCAAAATATGGTAGAAAACTACATTCAACATGATATAATGTTATGGTATGATAGTCTTTTAAAAACCTTTTATCTGTAATTTGAACAATCTTTTTCTTTTTTTACAGTGCTGGGAATCAAACCCAGGGTCTTGTACATATTGGGAAGCATTTTACCACTAAACTATAACCACAATTCTATTTTTGTGTGTGTGTGTGGTACTGGGGTTCCTGGAAGCCCTTCTACCTCCGGGCTACACTCCCAGACCGATTTTATATTTTGAAACAGGGTCTCGTAAGCCAGCGCGACTGGCTTCAAACCTGTGCGATCCTCCTGTCTCCGCCTCCCAAGCGCGGGGATTACAAGCGTGCGCCACCACGCCCGGCCACAATTCTATTTTTAAAAGTCAAGAATGTATAGCAAAATAAATGTCATGTTAGAGACTTACAGGCAAGAGTATATTGCATCTATAGTGGAAATTAACAGTTGTAAAATGATTTCTTGATTCCAATCATGTATACGTTTGTGCATATACAAATAATTTTATCTTGCGTGTAAATATATATATATATACATAAAGCCCCAGTGCACTCCAAAACACAAATACTTCTATGACTCTGTTTAACATTTTGAGCAACAGCCAGACTGCATTTCAAAATGGCTACATTTACATTCCACCAGCAATACTGGGGCTGATTGCAATTTCTCCACATCCCAATCAGCATTTACTGTCAGCTTTTTAAATTATATAGCCCCCATAAATAGGTATGTAGAGGTATCTTGTTGTAGTTTTGATAGGAATTTCTCTAATGATTAATAAACACTTTTTGTCTGCTCATTAGCTATTTCTGTATATTCTTTGGAGATATGCCTACTTGGTGTGTTATGCATTCTTGATACAAGTCCCTTATTAGATAAATGATTTGTAAATATTTTTCTCCTCTTAGTAAGTTGTCTTTTTACATTCTTGAAGGTTCCTATTCATTTTGAAAAGGTTTAATTTTATTTAAATGCTCTTGCTGACACAACAGGGGAAGACCAGTGTTAAAAGTAATATTCAAGACAAGTGAGGCATTAAGGCCTACTCATTCGTACAGGATATCTGAGGCCAGGAACTGTTATCAAGGAGGAAAAGTAATCAGCTGTTCCTACAAGTGGTCATTTTCAAATGTAAATCTTAGTAGTTACAGCAAAATAACAAAAACATTTCTTATGGAAGTTTTGGGTTTTTTTTTTCCTTTTATCCTGGGGATAGGAAACAAGGCCTCACAAATTGTAGGCAAGTGCTCTACCACTGAGATACAAACCCAGCTCAAGACTTTTTAATTGAGGGACATCCTTAATCATCTGAGTTAAATGCAGGGGAGGTTAAAGATTTGACAAGTCTAAGAAAAGAATAAATTTGACTAAAATAAAGTAGAAATGTAAAAAGAAAAGGCAATGAATAGAATATAGAAATACGAGCAACCTAACTCATTTCAAAAAGCTCAGAAATTATTAAAAATTATTAAATTGCCTGTCTAAATCCAGAATAAACTTATAATGGCAGTATAGAAAGAGCAATGCAGTATCTTTCTCTTCATAAGAAATGTTTCAAAAAGTTTAGGCTGGATAAATTGGCATTTTAAAGAATTCTACAGGTATCCCTTTATAAAACAACTTTTAAAACAGAAAAGCAATATGGATTTTCATATGCGGTACTTATTAATATGACTAGATAGTAAGTAGTAAAATGCTTTTATGATTTCTTTAAAAATAAAACTGATGTACATAATTTAAAACTGATGAACAAAATAATTATTCAGGTGAAGATAAAGCTCTAGAGCTGTCACAAAGCAATACGGTAAATGAGTAAGGTGTCACACACTTCATTCTCAGTACCAATTATTATGATTCCTTTCTCTAATTTTTGGTTTGTGTACACTAATAATAGCCTGAAATTTTGCTACTCAAATTCACTATTAAAAAAAAATTCTTTGGCTTTTTTACCCTTACAAAACTATTTATCTCTTTAAAATAATTATTCCCAAAAACACAACTGGGAAAAAAAAACACATTTGCTTCTCTTACCTTTACTTACTGAGAGGAGAAGATTTGGATCTCTTGGGTGGAATTTCAGTTCATTGATAGCATTTCCATGGCCAACATAGTGCTACAATCAATTTAAAACATTACAAGTTTCATATCTCAAAATCAATAAATTCTTTTTCATTAATCTTAAGGAAATGGAAAAAAGTTTAACGTTAAGTAGTGGTTCTCAACATTGACTGCATATTAAAATCGAAACAAACTGAAGAACAGGAAAAAGATGCTCAAGTACCACTTAGAGGTAAATGTTCTGAATGGATTGGGTTAGCAGAGACTCAACTAAGAGTAGTGTTTACCAGATCCTCAGGTTATTGTAATGTGTCCCTGGGGTTAAAAACAATTAAAGAGATTTGTAAAATCTGTCTTTGTATTAGCTTCCTTTTATTCCACAGTTCATTACAAGGTGTCCTTCAATCTTCACAACTTCAAGTTTGGGTATGAAAAACTTAACATTATTCTTTTAAAGATTCCCAAATTGAGGCAAGAAAAAATATTTTAAAAAGAATGCACTGAAAATAGTAATATATTCTCACTTATTCTTTAGTTTGTATAATGCAAATGTCACAAAGGAGTCAAAAAACTTGTCTACAAAAAGCAATATGCAAAGTACAAATCTAATCAGTAATTTTAGCTATAGGTTTCATTAATTTTAAATTCAACACAGTAATATATATTCAAAAGCACCTACAATTTAACCAGAAAACCCACCTTTATACACTGCATTGTTATGGGATTAATAATCCTTATTATGCCTCTAGATCCAGCTACAGCCAGAAGAGGATGACTTGTATTGCTATCATAGGTCCATGCACAAGTGTAAAAATTTTCATCAGCCTAAGAGATGCCACAGTTAAGAAATGTAATGTTTTGGAAAAAATGTTAATGATTATATTATAATACAAGGAACCACTAAAGTTTTTAACATATATGCTAATTTTTCTTTATAAAACCAAATTTATACCATGGCTATTTTAGGTCTAAAATCCATACCAAATGGGCAAACAAAACCACAATCCCTCCACACAAATGTGTTTACTATTTAGCTGTTTGCACAATCACTCAACTCTATGATTACTGTGTTGTAGCGCCAAAATAGTCACAGACAAAATGTTAACAGTAGGCATGGCTCTGTGCCAATGGAACTTTATTTACAAAACCAGTTGGCCAGCCTGCAGGCTCTACTTTGCTGACCCTCTAAATAAAAATAAATATTCCATCTCAACTTTTACTGTGTGAGATCTTCCCAACAGAGCAATAGTTCACTTTTATCGCTATCATATAGAAAGACTGAATTGTCATATTTAGTAGGTTTTTTTAAATGTATTGAAGAAACATCTTATTACCCAGCTTTTATTGCTGTCCAATCCTTTTGCTTTTAATTATTTCCTTTTTCTTCAATAACTCATGCTTGCAATATTTTATTTCCTAAATCCCCCCCCTTTTTAAATTTTATTTATTTATTTATTATTTATTTATTTATTTAGCAGGCCTGGGGATGGAACCTCAGCTTCCCAAATGCTAGGATTAAAAGCGTGCGCCACCACGACCGGCTCCATTTTTATTTTTTCCATGTAAGCTTTGTTGATCAAGAATGACTGCCAGTCACAGCTTCTGATGAACCCAAGTTCATCATTAAACAACATTAAAATTATAAAGTTCTGAACAAGGGCAAACAAACAAATTTTAGCTAGACTCTGAAAACATTTTCTGTTATGGGACTCCTAAGGCTCCTATCTCTGGCCATAAGCACCTTTCCTGATTCTAGGAATCAGAAAAACTAAACACGAGGATTTTCTTGGGTGACAGAAACAATGGGAGTAACACTGACTAAAGTTAGAAAATTTTAAAAAAATTTGGTATATTTTTTAAAATAATTATCTTTCACCAAAGATATTAAAAACCCAGGAAAGGATACATCAGCATCCACATAAGATTGCAATAACCGGATTTCTCCTTGTGAATGACATTCATATAGGGTGACCTAATGAAAACAAAAATAAATTTCATCAAGTATAGAAACACTGAGTTTTAAGCATTGCAGTCACAATTTCATCTTAAAGACATTACAGCAGCTATTGTTTTAAAACAGCTCCTTCAAACTGAGAAATTTAGGAGACATTATAAAGCCTAACAATGTTTCATTTAATATCCATAGTATATTAAATATTTTATATTTTCTATTCTAATCATTTAAATGAATAATTTTTATCCAAGTAATTGCACCAACTCCTCAAAGTGAATAAAGTTGAAACCCCCAAAGATAACCGTGGTTTATTAACCTTTACCTAAGTCTACAACAAAAGCCTTTGATATCATAAAAACAATAAGCAAGCCGGGCATGGTGGCACATGCTTGTAATCCCAGCATTTGGAAGGCCGAGACCAGAGGACAGCCTCAGCTACTTAGCGAGACCCTCCACAACTTAGCGAGACCCTGGTTCAAGAATAAAGAATAAAAAAAGAATAAAAAAAAGGGCTGGGGGTAGCTCCCCTGGATTCCATCCCCAGTACTGGGTGGGGGGTGGGTGGGGGGGGGAGCATCTTGAGAGAGAGATATTTATCCCCATTTAAAAAATTAAGATATCACCTGAAAGTCCATGAGTATGTGTGACTTTTATGCTTTTTTGTGTCAACTTTTTTTCTTTCTTTGTGGTACTATAGAGGGAACCCTGGGGCATTGTGCCTCCAAGCTACACCCCCAGCCTTACTTTTTAGTCGTTTTTAATATTTTTGAAACAGGGTCTCACTGAGTTGCAAAGGGCCTCGCTAAGTAGCTGAGGCTGTCGGCAAACCAAGATCCTCTGGTCTCCTCTGCCTCCTGAATGCTGGGATTACAAGCCTGCACCACCACATCCAGCTTGTGTCAACTTTTTTTAATAAAAGTCTTTGGGTAAAGATCATTAGTAATATAAAAGCGTCTACAATTTGCCTAACAACAAATTGCTTTTCCTAGGACACAATTAATCAAATATTAACTTTTCCATGTATGGTGACCCTTCTCATGTCTTACTCTAAAATTTAAAAATATAAATGTTGTATAAACCTTATAATATTTTCATTTATCTTAAAGCTTATAGTTAAACAAAAAACTATAAAAACTTAATTATAGTCTATAAGAATGCTATGGAGATCCCATTTACCATCTATCACTGCCTGTTAAATTCATAAAATATAGATTTATATTCTGAAAAATATCTTATATGGTTTCTAATTAGGTATGTCTTACAAGATAATTTTGTTTTGTGTTCTTCCTTTTAAAGAAATCTTAACAGCAGGACTTTTTATAACTCAATAAACTATATAATATCCTTCAATGTCATTTTAAGTGAGAATAGGAATTCTTTTGCCTAGCTTAGAACTCTAAAATAAGCACAATTATATAATATACGGGAGCACAAATTACAACAATTCTAGAACGATCATGGCCAATTTGGTTAAATATTATAACGTCAGGTTATAGTGATGTATTAAATGTGGATTCAAATTTAAATAATAGGTGATGTTGCCAGTTACAACAACAACAACAAAAAAAGCCTCAATATTTTCTTGAAGCTGCAACACTTTTCTTCTGAATTGTTATTTTTCAAAGAATTAGGGCACTGAACAACTCCAACTAGGCTACCTAGCACACATCTTGTTATCAATTTCAGTGATAATTTTCAAATATCCAGAATTAAGAAACTTTGTCAAATAGTAAAAGCACAAGAGTATTATATGTAATTAAAACTTCCTTAAAGGAGTACCTAGTTAAAAACTACCTGAAGCCAATTTTTTTTGTGTGTGTGTGTGGTACTGGGGTTCCTGGAAGCCCTTCCACCTCCGGGCTACACTCCCAGACCTATTTTTACATTTTTATTTGGAAACAGGGTCTCCTAAGCCAGTGCGTGTGGCTGGCTTCGAACCTGCGCGATCCTCCTGTCTCTGCCTCCCAAGCGCGGGGATTACATACAAGCGTGCGCCACCACGCCCGGCTACTTGAAGCCAAATTTTACTTTTTAGAAAACATGTATAGGACTGATTTAGTCCAGAATGGATGACATGTTGTTTCTATGACTCTCAATCTATTAGAAAAAGAGAAAATAGCTTAGAAAAACTCTGCCATTTAAAAATATTGACTAAGCCGGGCGTGGTGGTGCATGCTTGTAATCCCAGCATTTGGGAGGCGGAGTCAGGAGGACCGCAGTTTGTGGATAGCCTCAGCTACTTAGTGAGGCCCTTCCAATTCGGTGAGACCCTGTATCAAAATAAAGAATAAAAAATAGTATTGGGGTGATGCTCAGAGGTAGAATGCCCCTGGTTCCATCCCTAGTACCAGGGGGGGAAAAAATTAACTAGCAGGGTGTGGTGGTGTAGGCTTGTAATCCCAGCACTTGGGAGGCTAAGACAGGAGGAACACGGTTCGCGAACAGCAGCTACTTAATGAGAGGTTGTTTCAAAATAAAGAATAAAAAAATAGGGCTGGGGGGTGTAATTCAGAGGTAGAATGCTCCTGGGTTTCATCCCTAGGACTGCAAAATAAATAAGTAAATAAAAAAAAAAATATCAAACTGTTATCAAGTTAATTCTGACTGAAATAATACCAACATAAATAGAAAAGTCTCAAAAACAGTATAGAATACATTAAAAACCACACTTTTTATTTCTCTAAAATTTTTTAGCACAATTACTAAAGAAACATTAAATTTTATTTTAATCAAATAGTACAATCTCTCAACTTCACCTCTTCCCTTTAAGGGCAGAAGTGACTTTGTTGACAACCTTTACCCAATTCGTCCAGTTCTTCCATATTTCTTTTTATGAGTACATCAACCTATTTCTAGCTGTTCAACTCAAGTCCCACTAGTGTATTACAGACTTTAAAAGGGACAAATTTTCTGAGGTGACTGCAATTTTATAAAAAAAAACACATGAAGACTCCCTGGAAAGCACCAGGGAATTTTCCTGTTCCCCATTCAATCAATAGTAAATGGAATGAATAAGTAAGTCTTCGCAATCTGTTAGTCCCTTGTTTAAGTAAAAAATTAAGTAATGGTTTATGTTAAAATGTGCCAGCATGGTTCTCTCCACCAATTTCAGATCAGGATATTTTTGGCTTCCTTACTGGCAAACTCAATGGCAGAGTGGTTGTCTAACATACTCAAGGCCCCAGGTTCTATCCGTAGCATAATCAATAAATCAATAGCAAATTCTATTGCAAATAATGAAAACATTATCAAAATTACTACTCAAATTTACTGGATTTATGCTTTTATTTATAGAGCCACTGACAATATTATTTTTAAAAATCATAGATTTCTTATCCTAGTTAAATGATAAGTAACAATTACAGATCACAAAAAAGAAAAAAGTAGCCAGGAATGGTGGACCGGGCCTGTAATCCTAGCAATTCAGGAGACAAAAAAAAAAAAAAAAAAAGCAAGTCTGAGGCCAGTCTGAGCAACTTAGCCTATCTCAAAATAAGGAAAGAAAATAGTAGAACATGTTGGCTCATGCTTGTAATCCCCCTACTTGAGAGGCTAAGACAGGTTCATAGCCAGTCTCAGATACTTAGTGAGACCCTGTTTCAAAATGAAGAATAAAAAATAGGGCTGGGGGTATAGCTTGGAGGTAGAATACCCATGGGTTCAATCTCCAGTACCACCAAAAAAAAAAAAAAAAAAAAGAGGCTGGGGATGTAGATCTATGGTATAGCATTTGCTTAGCATACTTGAGGCACTGGGTCCAATTTCTAGTACCACCAAAAAAGGGGAAAAAAGTAAAAGAGAAAGCCTTTATTTATTTGTTTATTTTTTGCAGCACTGGGATGGAACCCAGGCCCTTTCTACCTCTGGGCTATACTCCTAGGCCTATTTCTTATATTTTATT